>NC_060140.1:327526706-328158372 GCF_021461385.2 Schistocerca piceifrons
AACAGTTAGCAACATGAAAATGTTGAATCTATTTTTGGTGACATTTTTCATCTATTTTTGTCAAGATTTACATCAATTTTTGGCAAAATTGCTATTTATTTATGGGGAAATAAGGATGTATTTTTGCATGTGATAAGCAGTATAAATCTAAATGTTTGCCTGGAGATGAAACCAATATCAAATAAAAAACTCATAAAAACAGTTATTGGAGAAAAGTAATAACAAAAGAATAGATAGTTTTTATTCTCTACAAGAACTTTTTGAGTGGAGTATTTGCTCTTGAAAAAATTTTAATAGTATTTTTTCCTAGAATTGTCTTTGCTTGTTTTCTTTTCTGGCTCTATTTAAGTGATTTTAAGATTTCTCTCAAAATTACCTTTGTAATCCCAACCATTTCGGTAACTGTGAAATCTGTAGAATGTAAGCCCTGACATGCATATTGCAGAGCTTTTTAGTGCGCTGAGTGACCACTTGGCAACAGCGGGCAGCCAGCCTACACCAACACTGTGTTTCTCTGGCAACAGAACTGACACACGGCCACAGAGACTGCCAATCACTTCTGGTGTTGTTGACACACACACACACACACACACACACACACACACACACACACACCATAATGATGGACAGGATTAATTTCTTCATTCATTTCAAAATGAGAAAGGAAATCAATGAACTACGCACAATGCAAAGCAAAGTGGAGTGCACAAAGTATTTGACAATGATTACTGCACAATTTCTTGCTGAAGTTGGCAGCATCACAATGAGCTAGTTTAGGCCTGACCACCACCGGCATTTTATGCAACCACAGTTCACACCTGAAACACCACATTTAAGGTCTGCATAATACAACCTTTGGCTGGGAGACAAGCATATCCATGTCATTGCTTTAAGATATCACATCTGAAATCAGAGTCCCACACTGTCCTATGTGGAATGTCTTTTACAGATACCATTTAACCATCCACTGTCTGACGTGGCGACAGAATGTAACTTATTAATGTTGTCCCTGCATTTTAGCACAGGTGTACTCTTTAATTTTTAAAGGCATTTTACACACAGTATCTTTCCCATAAAGCTGCAATGCAGCAACAGTAAATGGAAGTGATTATTTTTTTATATATATTTATATATGGAAAGTAAACTCTATGTGATAAAATAGTTCATCTGATATAAGTTGCTATTTTTGCATTTTGAGACAGAATTCACATCTACTTTCGCATTTATTGCAAATGAAAATTTTTCAGGTTCCAAGGAATAGGATTCATTTTAATCATTCAAGTTTTGATAGTCATTTTAAATATTTAGCATCTCAAAACCACTCTAGGAAGAACGATGCAACGAATTTTTTTTGTTTTATTTTAAAACTGTTTCAATGTGATGATCAAATTCAGTTCAGCATCAATATGGAACTGAGCTTATTCTACTCAGTTTCCTGCAATATGATTATTCCTTTAAGTATTGTTTTTTTGTTATTCCTAAACAGTAATTTCAATCAATTAACTTCCACTCACCTATCCTTCACTCTGAGAATTTGTGTGTGGAAATTTATTATATTTTCATAACTTTGTTTATCTGTGACAGAGTACATTAGGAGGAATCCGTCACCCTTTCTCATGTACTGTTCTCTCATGGCACTGAACTCTTCTTGGCCTGCAGTATCTAGAACTGATAAAAAGCAATAGATTGTTAATGCTTTACAATGATTGAAAAATTGGAACACGATACGCCTTAGGTGAAATGTTAAGAAAGTTTTGATATACAGACTAAGAAAGGAAAGCAGTATTCTGTGTCAAATGATAAAGTATGTTGTTCTTGTTATTGCCACAGAAACATTTGCATACAAAAAATTACCTTATTTATCAACAGACATGCAGTACAATGCAATCTAGTCAAGGATGCTCTTACATGAAAGTACACATTATCATTATTATTGCTAAGGCATGTATCTGTATGTGGATTATTACTTGTTGATTGCATCTGAGAGGCTTCTGCATTGCAGAGGATAGCAACACAACTGGGAGCAGGTGCCAAGAGTGTTGCAAAAAAATACAGGCCTCACACTGGAATTCAAGTAGTCACTGAACACTGTGCCAGAAACTTACAATCACCACAGAACTATGTAGAAATCCTTTGTTCTATGTCTATTGTCTGAACACTACAAAACATTGTTACATTATTTAATTAGTGAGCATGGACTGTTGGTCATTGCAGACCAAGTATGCATGTATGAAAGGTTGATCTAAAAAAGAAGCAATGTAATAAACACTGTCTTAATGACTGTTAATCAAGATTAATTATTAATAACACACTAATAACTAATGGTACTTGTGACTGGAAAAGTAAAGAACAAAGAGAATTAGCAACACACAAACTCTGCACAGGAGAAGTAGTTCATAACATTCAGAAAGATATTGGAAGCATCCAAATCACTGCAATAAAAAAGAAAGCAGGAGCATTTTTCAAAAGAAAAACAAAAGTTTAATATAAGAAAATTTAAAAGTTAATATGCAACTTTCATTTGGCTAAGCTGAACAAACTAATAAAGAACCAAGAGAGGAATGTGGAAAGCTGAAAATTGTTAATAGAGCCACAGAGGGATATAAATCAAGGTAATGAAATGAACTGCTTTTTATTTTTATTTATTTATTGTGACTATTTACTAATGAAAAGCCCACTACATAAGGTTGGTACATAACATTCTCAGTATAGCAGTATGCATTGAACAATATTAAACAACAAATTTGTGATATAGATAGAATGGAGGAAAGAAAATACTCTGAAGTTACTGATGTTTTAGTTTCACTGCTTTTCAAGGTCCACTTTGCAGCTGAAGCACAAGTAAAGCATTCCACATGGCATTTGCTGTTAAATACATATGCCTAATGAGATTAGGCTCTCTTATGTCAAGACCTATCTGAACAGTCTGGAGTGCACAGCATGTTGTGTTCCTTGCATTTACTACTGGTTGTGCTCTTCCCAGGTTATTAGTGAAGTGTTAGTGGGGCCATCATATTCCAGACTGATAATGTCCACTGAACAAAACCAGTTGTCACGTAATAAACATACCTTAATACTCATGTGGTATTTCTTATGACATTAACAGAAAACAGCTAAGGAGCTCACAATGATCAAAGTTACCAGCATGCAGAGCACACAGTTTGCCTTATCAACACTGGAAGACTAAGAAGTTTTTTTGGGAGGAGAGGGGTGGGGGAGGAGGGGGGGGGGGGGTGAGAGAAAGAAAGAGAGAGAGAGAGAGAGAGAGAGAGAGAGAGAGAGAGAGAGAGAGAGAGAGATCAGTGAAGTGCTTTGGTTGTGGATGGTCAGGTCACTATACAAGCGAGTGTAAAAAATCCTGAGAGAGTGTTTGGCAATAAAGGCCTCTTGTATATTCTGCAAAAACACAAATCATCCAACTAAACATGTTACTACAAAGAACAACACCAGAAGATAGCACAAAAAATAGTTTTTCTTTCAGAATATTTGTGACAGAAAAGCAAGAAAGGCAGATTGATAACATAGATACCAAGTTTGTTGTGGGCAGAGGAACTAATGAGCACATGTCGCATGAAACAGAAATTACGCCCAATGTGATGAGCTGTGAAGGTCCAAAAATTATGATTGCAAATAGAAATTTCATGTGAAGCTGATTCTCAAAGTATGCTATTGACCAATACGTCACATGTCTCTGAACTATCAAGACATTTGTTGTGACTAAATGCCATTACTGAAAGAGGGGGAGAGGCAATATTTGACAAGAAAAAGGTGAATATTGTGAAAGATGGAGGCAAATCAGAACTGCAGATCACTGACATCAAAAGTGACTGTAAAAAGGGTGACACAAAACAATAAAACCCTTGAGAGGCACAAAAAACTAGGACATCTGAATTTCAGTTATCCGAAGAAAATACCAGAACTCTGTGATGGCATGGACAAAATTGTGTTAGAAGAGAACAAGCCTTCTTGTGAAACATGGATAATGGCACAGCAAATACGAAAACTATTCAACACTGTACAGCACAGAGCAACAAGACTTCTTGTGGTTATTCACACAGATCAATGTGGTAAGATAAGCACCCCAACTTAATAACTATTATTTTTTAACATCTCTTTATGATTACACATTTCTTGAAAGTGCATAATTTTCACACAAAAGATGAAACAGAAGACCCTATCAAGGAATATGTAAAGGAAAGTCAAGATCAAGGCAGAAAAAAATAAGATGTGACAAAGGATGAGAGAACAAAAGTGCTGACTTCAAGGTATACTACACAATTAAAGAATCTCCTCAACTGAATGGTAAGGCAGAAAGAATAAATCTTACTATCGTGAGCAAAGAGCCATGTTATTTGATTCAAAAGTTGGAAGGAAAATGTGGGACTACGCAGTCTTGACTGCAGCTTATCTCATGGACAGAAGTCCTAATACAGCAGTTGATGTGATACTCAGTTGTATGAAAGAAGAACAAATTTGTCAAGACTGGTGTTCACAAAATAACTTGAGTATTTAGAAAACTGAGTGTAGGAGGCATTCTTGTAGGATATAAAGACAACAGCTATGTCATATGGATTCTTAAGACTGGAAAATTTTCTGAAGCAAGGATTGTTGAGTTTACTCACCAATACGAAGACAAATGTGAGGAAACCAAAGAAGGAATACATCTAAGAGTAGAAAATAAATCTTTTGAAGAGGAAGAAAGAAGAGAACACTTTGAGGACGAAAAAGAACAGAAATTCCAGAAGAATATCAAAAACATATCAGAAACCAAGATGTCAAATTTACCAAAGGGACATGATTATGCCATATTCACATACAAGGAATGCATTGTAGGTGAAGACAAGGAAAACTGAATGAAGGTTATAAATGAAGAGAAAGTCACTGAACAAAACTGAAACATGGACTTGGTAGATAAAAAAGAAATTGCTTGTAGAAAAGAAACAATTACTGGAAAACGGATTTTCAAGAAAAAGGATAATGGAACATACAGGACTATAGTCTGGAAGACAAGTCTTTGGCACTGAAAGCTCAGAAGCATTGTTGCATTGCCTAGCAACCGCAGGTAGCCAGCCAACGACAGACTGCACTCTAGCAGGTAGCAGGAGCCATGTTGCCGCTCTTCAAACCTGACACGCAAGTGTCAGAAACTTACCAGTGAGCGTCTCACGTGCAACCACTCATGTCATTTGGTCATTTGTGATAATAGTTCAGTTTGTAATTCATTTCTGTTGTTGTTAGTGTTTATTCATTTCTGTTTCCTTTTAAACAATGTCCTGTGTGATGAATAGTGCCAGTCTAACACATGAAACGAAATGGAGGAAGAAAAGTGTGCTACACAGCCAGGTTTGCAAATTCATTTGTTCAGTGAGGGACTACTTTGAAAAAGAAAAGAAAAAAGGTGAGCCTTATTTTCTGTTGCTCAGGTTGTTAAATGGGCAGCAGCAGCAGCATTGAGAACAAGCAATTAGCGCTTTCGTTTGGTAAGTCACATCATCTTTGTTTTTAGATATATTTTTCCCACATGGAATGTTTCCCTCTATTATATTAATATCATTAATTTGAACCCAACAATTACGTTTGTTATTGTCACTGTTGCATTTCGAAATCTTTCCTGTCATCTTATTTTCTCTTTATGTTTTTACCAGTAGTTTCACTTTGTATTCACCTTCTCCTTTTTACCGTAATCTGCTATACAATTTTATCCCGCCTATATATACTCAATAATACGTAACCCACTTCCAAACCATAACCAAAAAAATTTTTTTGCCGCTTTCAACACTACCGCTGCTATAAAATCCACCGTTTCTATAGTTCAATTCTTTTATCTTGGCGGCTCGCGCATGCCCGCCCAGACGCTGGAGATTGCGGCGTTGCCAGTTGCACACGACGCACGCGCCAATAGAAGCAGCGCCATAGTATAGCACAGTTCGCAAGCTTACGTGTAGGGGGGAGCGCGCAGTTCATGAAATAAAGCCACCACGGCCGCATTAACCCTTTCGCTGCAACAAAGACGTGCTCCCTGCATTCCGCGCTGTGGGCGATTTTGTCACTGCACTGCTCGCCTGTGCAGACACATTGTGTTCCGACTGCTTTGACACTCTTTATCATTCGATTCCACAAAAACTATTTGGCTCAAAAATTAGATTTTTACCTATCTTCTTGACTGATACCTACCCCCATAAATGACTTAATTTTGTTTCAATGTTCAACGCAGTTATTATGCAGCATTAAATATAGTAAACCTTTGCACGAAATTTTGAAGAGTTTGCAGAGGTAAAAGTCCACAGAGTATACTTTCCGTATGGTCGATTTTAGTTGCCACAATCTTGAGAATGAAATGTGGACAAGATACCTATATATTTCATTTAATTTAAGTACCACATAAGTGTCGTATGTAATATTGAGAAATATTCCACCTTTCGCGACTGTAACAAAAGTTTTACTTACACTGGGCACGTTTGGATTTATTTTAAAGCACTTCAATCAATCAAAAGGAAGTAGACAAAATACATTAAACAAAATTGTGGACTTACAAAAACATTAGGACTTGAATATACCGTCTGTCAGTGAAGTGCTCAGAGCTATGTCAAATATAATTTTGTGTGTGGCACACACAAACAGCATTTATTTGCTAAAACACTGATGAGCCAACACAAATGTTGAATATTGTGCTACCGCAGCACAAAACTACGAAAGGTGACTTGGCAATGGAGGACACAAAATACAGTCCTCTTATGATGCTTCAAAAGAGAGAAACGCTTCTGGTCTAAATAAGTCGCTTATTACAATTGCAGAAGAGGGATATATTTCAATACCATTGGTAAAACTGCGACTGTGGAACAAAAATAAGAAATAGAACATGAATACCATTGTGTATGTGCCATACCTTTCACCGATGGAAGTGCTTTAAAATAAAGCCAAACGCGCCGTGTGTATATAAAACTTTTATTACAGTTGCGAAAGACGGAATATTTCTCAATATTACATACGACACCTATGTGGTACTTAAATTAAATGAGATATTGTTATACAGTAAATATTATATGAAATTTAGGTATCTTGTCCACATTTCATTCTCAACATTGTGGCAACTAAAATCGACCATACGGAAAGTATACGCTATGGACTTCTACCTCTGCAAACTCTTCAAAATTTAGTGCAATGGTTTACTACATTTAATGCTGCACATCAAAACAAAATTAAGTCATTTATGGGGGGAAGGTATCAGGCAAGAAGACGTGTAAAAATCAAATTTTTTGGCCAAATAGTTTTTGTGAAATCGAATGATAAGTGTGTCAAAGCAGTGGGAACACCATGTGTCTGCACAGGCGAGAAGTGCAGTGATGACAAAATCGCGCACAGCGCGGAATGCGGGGAGCACGTGTCTGCAGCAGCGAAAAAGTTAATGAAGAGGCAAAGCACTAGAAATTTCATTCAAACGAATAAAATTCGCGAAGTAAGGCACTCCAATATTGTTTTTAAATAAAGAAAATATTAAGCACCACACAAGGTTTGAACTCATAACCTTTCACTTGGCAGCCCAACACCTTAACCATTCCGCTACCTCAGCTCATCGAACGGTGTAACTCCATAAGCACTCTAAAACCTCACGCAACTACTTATAAGCACTGTTGGTATGACTATGAATTACTCATGCTTCGTCGAAGTACAATAGGAAATAAACAATTACGCTGTTCTTTATTGCGAAAAAGCAGTTCGTGAGATTGAAACAAACACCTTTCCTTGCTATCGCCTGAATTAGGAGTCTTATTGCTTGTTTGGTTTAATTAATTAATAGAATATGAAGCAATTGGTATAAAGAATGCTTTTTCCAAACTTTCTGTAAAAGATAGTCTGCTATCAAGACATTGCTTTTGTTCTATTACTTTATTTATGACTGAACGTTTCTAAAACTGAAGACACTCGTCCTTGCTCTGCACTGCTGTCGAGATCTGGCAATGTCGTTCTCTGTTCATTGGCTGACTGTGTTTTGTGACGTCAGATGCGCAGAACGAACCTAAACTCGGCCGGCAAGATACATGATGCGCACTTTAGTTCACAAACAGTTCCTTTCACCTTTTAAACAACCATTTTGGCTATTTCTAATAACTTTCGCTTTATTTCCATTTCCGTTTTTCCCACATCACTGATAATTTTTAGCCGCTTCCCACAGGTTTTAACGTCATTATTTCTTCGTCAGACAATTGTTAGCCTCATTTTCATAATCTGCCACCACAAAACCACTCCTTTTAATACATTACATGCAGTTTTTTCGAAATTTTCCCGAATTTCTCCGTCCTTTAACGTGTTTTGGCGGCAACACAACCACCTAACCTTTGTGCACATCGTTGTCTACCAACCCAAGTCCAACATAGCCCAGCTGTAACCAACACCTTTTCGCCTTTTTCACACCAGATCTCCAGTTACTTTTCAGTTCACCTTTATCTCTCCCCATATATTTTTATTTTCATTTTCATTTCAGCCTCATGTTACGCTTTCCACCTTCTAATACCATGTCACCCTCACAACACCCCCATTAAGTTTTATTTACATTCCCTCCGCAAACATGCCTTCGCCCTAGCCAGATTACGCTCCCATATTCTATTTTCTCAGGCTTGTCTAACATTTGGCATTACCCCCAAAGGCCTCACACTTAAAGTTCCCATCTCTGGCTGCAACCCTTCTTTCCATCAGTCCCTATACCAGTTCCAAACTGAACAATCCATTGCCCTCACCCACCTAATCCTTCAACTACACATCAACTTAGCCAATGAACACACCCGTCAACTCCTATCCTTAATAAAAGTCCTTAATCTTTCCTCTCCCACATCCGTACCGGCTGTTCAGAGCATCCTCCTACAGGCCAACCGCAAATTAGAACAGCATGCCACCCTCCACCTCAAAAAACTATCCAATCTCCTGGTTTCCCACCTCCGGAAAGGCAACTCACTCATCCTTCACAACCTTTCCAGCAAACCTCAACCTCCTATCATTGCACACAAACCCAGTCTCTCCCATCTACTCAACCTCCCACTTCCAGCTCCACTCCCTCCAAAACCTCAAAATTCCAATCAACACAATTTGCAACCACAACATCCTAATTCAGTAGTTAACCTTTCCTCCAAACCTCTCTCCCAATCCGAAACCTCTGTCCTATCCAAAGGCCTCAACTTCAGCCCCACTCCCAGATTCAACCAAACAGCCCTCGTCAAAGATTTACTGTCCTACTCTCGTACTCTCTGCTGGAAATATCACTTTGCCACGAAGAAAAATGATCCTAATCCTACTCCTAATGATCCAACTCCCCAGGACACTATCCAAATTGAACCCTGCCTGGAACAGTTCCGTCCTCCGTCGCAGCGGGACCCACCTCCTCTTCCTCAAAATCACCCTCTCCAAACCTTCCAGGAATTTCTGACTTCCAGCCTTGCATCTCAATCCTTCTTAAAAAACCTTAATCCTACTCCCAACATCACCACTGCTGAAGCCCAGGCTATCCGTGATCTGAAGGCTGACCGATCCATCGTCATTCTTCCGGCGGACAAGGGTTCCACGACCGTGGTACTTGATCGTCGGGAGTATGTGGCTGAGGGACTGCGTCAACTTTCAGACAACACCACATACAAAGTTTGCCAAGGTAATCCCATTCCCGATGTCCAGGCGGAGCTTCAAGGAATCCTCAGAACCTTAGGCCCCCTGCAAAACCTTTCACCTGACTCCATCAACCTCCTGACCCCACCGACACCCCGCACCCCTACCTTCTTCCTAAAATTCACAAACCCAATCATCCCGGCCGCCCCATTATAGCTGGTTACCAAGCCCCCACAGAACGTATCTCTGCCTACGTAGATCAACACCTTCAACCCATTACGTGCAGTCTCCCATCCTTCATCAAAGACACCAACCACTTTCTCGAACACCTGGAATCCTTACCCAATCTGTTACCCCCGGAAACCATCCTTGTAACCATTGATGGCACTTCCTTATACACAAATATTCCGCACGTCCAGGGCCTTGCTGCGATGGAGCATTTCCTTTCACGCCGATCACCTGCCACCCTACCTAAAACCTCTTTCCTCATTACCTTAGCCAGCTTCATCCTGACCCACAACTTCTTCACTTTTGAAGGCCAGACATACCAACAATTAAAGGGAACAGCCATGGGTACCAGGATGGCCCCCTCGTATGCCAACCTATTCATGGGTCGCCTAGAGGAAGCCTTCTTGGTTACCCAGGCCTGCAAACCCAAAGTTTGGTACAGATTTATCGATGACATCTTCATGATCTGGACTCACAGTGAAGAAGAACTCCAGAATTTCCTCTCCAACCTCAACTCCTTTGGTTCCATCAGATTCACCTGGTCCTACTCCAAATCCCACGCCACTTTCCCTGACGTTGACCTCCATCTGTCCAATGGCCAGCTTCACACGTCCGTCCACATCAAACCCACCAACAAGCAACAGTACCTGCATTATGACAGCTGCCACCCATTCCACATCAAACAGTCCCTTCCCTACAGCCTAGGTCTTCGTGGCAAACGAATCTGCTCCAGTCCGGAATCCATGAACCATTACACCAACAACCTGACAACAGCTTTCGCATCCTGTAACTACCCTCCCGACCTGGTACAGAAGCAAATAACCAGAGCCACTGCCTCATCCCCTCAAACCCAGAACCTCCCACAGAAGAACCACAAAAGTGCCCCACTTGTGACAGGATACTTTCCGGGACTAGACCAGACTCTGAATGTGGCTCTCCAGCAGGGATACGACTTCCTCAAATCCTGCCCTGAAATGAGATCCATCCTTCATGAAATCCTCCCCACTCCACCAAGAGTGTCTTTCCGCCGTCCACCTAACCTTCGTAACCTCTTAGTTCATTCCTATGAAATCCCCAAACCACCTTCCCTACCCTCTGGCTCCTATCCTTGTAACTGCCCCCGGTGTAAAACCTGTCCCATGCACCCTCCCACCACCACCTACTCCAGTCCTGTAACCCGGAAGGTGTACACGATCAAAGGCAGAGCCACGTGTGAAAGCACCCACGTGATTTACCAACTGACCTGCCTACACTGTGATGCATTCTATGTGGGAATGACCAGCAACAAACTGTCCATTCGCATGAATGGACACAGGCAGACAGTGTTTGTTGGTAATGAGGATCACCCTGTGGCTAAACATGCCTTGGTGCATGGCCAGCACATCTTGGCACAGTGTTACACCGTCCGGGTTATCTGGATACTTCCCACTAACACCAACGTGTCAGAACTCCGGAGATGGGAACTTGCCTTTCAGTATATCCTCTCTTCTCGTTATCCGCCAGGCCTCAACCTCCGCTAATTTCAAGTTGCCGCCACTCGTACCTCACCTGTCTTTCAACAACATCTTTGCCTCTTTACTTCCGCCTCGACTGACAACTCTGCCCAAACTCTTTGCCTTTACAAATGTCTGCTTGTGCCTGTGTATGTGAGGATGTGTGGGTGTGGGAACGCGCGCGAGTGTATACCTGTCCTTTTGTCCCCCTAAGGTAAGTCTTTCCGCTCCCGGGACTGGAATGACTCCTTACCCTCTCCCTTAAAACCCACATCCTTTCGTCTTTCCCTCTCCTTCCCTCTTTCCTGATGAAGCAACCGTTTGTTGTGAAAGCTTGAATTGTGTGTGTATGTTTGTGTGTCTATCGACCTGCCAGCGCTTTTGTTTGCTAAGTCTCATCATCTTTGTTTTTAGATATATTTTTCCCACGTGGAATGTTTCCCTCTAATATATATATATATATATATACACACACATTATGTACAGTGCTGAAAGACCTAGGCTTCGGCTACACAATGTTTAAAAGACACAAAATATTGATGCTGCATGGTGGTGTAGATTTCTGTGCAGGAACATGGGTGCGAGATTCGAAAATATAGTACGGGTAGATGAAACTTGGGTTAATGTCAGCAATTCATTACAACGAGGCTGGAGTGATGAAATGCCAGAGGGGACCGTGGCAGCACCCATTGAAAAAGGACAATGAATTGTTGTTTAACACGCAGGTACATAGGACGGTTTTGTGCCAAACTGCTTGTTAATGTTTTGTTCAAAAAAGTTAGGTGATTAAACAAAGAGTTGAACAGTAAAAAAGTGGTACAAGGCATTGCTTATGACGAATCTGAAAAGTCCTCAGTGATCGTTATGGACAATGCCCTTTATCATTCCATTGTTCATGATAGAACACCAACTTTGGCAATGAAAAAAGAAGATATCATTCAGTGGCTGAAATGATGAAAAATCGATTTCAAAGAAAATTTGAGGAAGGTCGAATTACTTGAAATTGTGGTACAAAAGAAATCACAGTTCCCAACACGTGTAACTGATGAGATTGCTACAAGGCACGGGCAAGAAACTTGCTTGGCTTCCTCCATACCACTGTCATTTCATTGCCATTGAAGAGGTAAGTGCACAAGTAAAACAATTACATTGCTGCAAACAATGAAACACTCATGATCTCTGAAGCTGAAAATCTTGTAGCAGCTATCAATCAATCGTCAAGCGAAACATGGACAAAAACTGAACAGTACTGCAAGTGTCATCAAAGAGGCAGCCAAAAACGAAGGCGTTGTGGAAATATGCATAGAAAATTTAATTACACAACTGGGAGGGAGCAGGGATTGACTGAGCAGGACTGAAGAATACTATTTTAACTCAGATCCTGATAGTAATGAGAGTAGCGTTTTTCCATTAGCATAACTACAACACATAAGAAGGTGAGGAATAAGCATATAGTGAGCACCATCTTCAGATTATAACAGTTAATATATTGATAAACCATTCAGTTGCACATTGTAGAATCAATTAATACCCCTCGTATTTAACAAAGGAAACAAAAACTGTGAATGTTCAACGATTTGAGAAAATATTTTTCCTTCATATTGAGAAGTTTGACAAACATCTTTATGATATTTCGGCATACTAGATATAGAGATTTTATATTACAGGTATCAACCACAAATAAAGTCACACGTACAAATATGACCTGCATGTTATCAATGCATTTGTTCCTGCTGCTAGAGAACATGTACAAGGGTGCGTTAAGCCACGTTCGGCGACATTGCCGTTGCCCACCTGGACTGTCAATACCAATCACTCATTTCAAGGACTATAGGTTAGTTGCAAGAGGATGTCAACAGGATCAAACAAAACTGGATTTTGAAGATTTTTTAGTTCTGTTTTACAAACTAATTCTCTGAGATTCTTATTTGCACTTGCTGCACAAGAATATTTCATAATTGACATTTGATGTCAAAATAGCCTTTCCTAATGGTAATATGAAAGAACAAGTTGTCATGAAGTTCTGGAGAGATACAAAGCACCTAGGAAAATTTGCCTCTTCAAAAAGGCACTGTATGGACTGAAACAAGCTCCTTTGCAGTGCAGTAAGATACGGCACAAGTTTCTTAAGAATTAAAAATTCATTCAACTGAAATCCAAACAACATGTTTACAAATCACATACTGTGAGGAAAAGGTATCTTGCTATAGAGGTTGACAACGGGATTCTGTATGGAGAAGACATCTGTCAAATGAAACATCTACTGCAAAAATTGAAGAAAAATTTTGACATTACAACTGATGAAGAACCAATAACACATCTTGACTTGACATTATTAAGAAAAAATATGCTAGAAGCACTGAAAAGATACAGAATGGAAAAAAAGAATGTAACATTGTTAATTTCACCACAAGGAGAAACTTGAAAAAAAGGGGGGGGGGGGTTAATGCAGCAAAGTCACACTTTCCATACAGTGAAGTGAGAGGCAGCCGCAGTATCTACCTTTTAAAACAGACTGGACTTGGCAAATGCAGTTAACTATGAAAGCAGATCAACAAGTAATACAAATCACACGTACCACAAACTGAACATACAAATAAAGCGTTTTTGCTCACCCAGAAAAAAGCAAAAATTTATGAACATGTTGAATTAAACCAAAACCATCACAGCAGCTAGGTGGTTAAACCATAAGCATAAATGTAGACATCTGCGTAATGGCATACTATTGCTGTTACTGTTTAATGCTTTTCTTACAAGCCGTATTTCATATGCTCACCACCATTATTATTTAAGGCTTGATGAGAGAAACAGTGAATTGAAAAAACGAATTTACTTCCTCAGTTGATGTTACAAGCTTATTAGAAGTCAGGTCAGTGAATTTCTCTGCATGTGTAAAATGTTAATTTGAAAGAAAGCTGAGGCGCTACAGTTTCACTTCATGGCCTCTATCACTGTTGCCACTCTTTATGATCTACAGTGTGTGGTGTGTGTGCTGCAAAGTATATACGTGAGTAGTTAAAGTAGTTGCAAATTTATCATATCAAATTTAAACACAAAAGTTCCATTTCCATGTGAAATTGCTGTCATAGCACATCATCTGTACAAAAAGTATATTTTCAGCACTTTACAAAATGCTTTAACACCTACCAGCACTCACATCGCTGAAGAGCCACTCCCCCTCTCCACACATCCAGTAGGCAAGCTCATTTTAATGTGTTAGTGTGGTGTGGTGGCTGCACTGGCTATTAGATGACTTAAGTTGTCAGCCAATAAGAGTTCACTAGCCAAAAATGGGTGATGTTTCCTCGACATGACCGAGGAGACTCAGTGTTTGAATTTAAAAGGTTGATGACTTATACTGTTGCTGAATACAATACACTGAAAATACACACTAAAAGATGAGAATGAGTTATAAGCAGCAAAAGAAAAGATGGGGGCTGGGCCCCTTTGTCACATATTGGCTTAGTCCAGAATACTTTGCATCGACTGTCTTGTTTTTCCATTACTACTGCAACCTAGCAGTAGTTGTATCATAATTGCACAATGAAGCTAAATGTTGCAAGTTGTTTGGCAACGTCAACAACAGATTACATCAGCATTTCCCCTCTCACATCTCCCCTCTCCACAATGGCCTAAAACATTCCCTTAACTCCGCCACCACTCGTGATGTGAACCATCTGTCTTCTGCGCCACTTAAAAGTCACTCAGTCACATCAAATGTCAAGTGGAAGGAAACGGGATGAAGTCAAGCAAGACATCGAGTAAGAACTTAGTACCAAGGTAAACCTAATTAGGAAGAAATGTAAAATCAGGGAATTTTTAAGGATTTATCTTATGGGTTTTTCACAGGGGCTATGAATTTATGGTGTGGAATCATGCAAAACCCAAAATTGGAGAATGTAAAATTGAAGTTCCACTGTATTTCTGTATAAAAATGCTCCATCACTTGGTTCTGCAAGAACTAATGTGGTTTCCCTCTCAACTACTCAAGCAGAGTAAATATCTGCAGCTCAGTGTCATCGGGAAATGGAGGTTTTGAAGACTTTCATAGAAGAATTGCTGAATAAAAACACAAAAATGATATGGATAATAAAAATGCAATAGCACTGATAAAATCACGTCAAATGTCAAGAAGCATGCACACTGATATGAAATATTGTTTCATCAATGACAAACTGAATCATGGCTGGTTCAACACACAATACTGTCAAACTCAAGAACAACTTGCTGACATTCTAACTAAACTGCTTCTACGTATTGCTTTTAAGAGAGTAAAAGAAAAGTTAATGTTTAATTGAAATTGAAACTTTTTGTTTGTCTTAAAGATATGTTCTCAGAGCCATGGTTATACTGTTTTGTGAGATAACATATTGTTTTGTTCAACAGCTGAACTGCAGCTGTGTACACTTAATTTTACGTTTTATGAGGAAACCTTAAAAGAGAGAAATCCAGATTCACCAAGAACAGCCAGTGGATCAGTTCTAACCCCATTGTTCCAGCCGATGTAGTTCCATATCTCAGACAGTATCACTTTTTTTGGGGGTCAACAACCTCAAACCTGACTTTTATGCCATTACCTGATGACACTTCAGTTCTCCAGAAGTGTGAGTAGAGGGAGATCAGCTTGAAACACACCTGAATGTGCATTAACAAGTACCATGCTGCTAGTGCCTTTTTCTATGAAAAAACACTGTGTTAGTAGTATTTCTAACTGTATACATAGTGCTTGTAATGTTCACACTTATTAGGGCCAAATATCTAAGAAAAGATGAGGATATTGTGAATGCCATAGATGAGATTTTGGCTCATGATTCTGAGGGTGAACCATTGGAGTTATCATCTGAGAAAGAATGCCACAACCTGTAGTTTCAGATTCATCAGATGATGATGATGATGATTTGAGGTGAGGGGCACTCAACATCATAGTCATCAGTGCCCTGACAAAAAGTCAGCAGGCCAATCTCATGGTTGGGGACGAAGACTTTCCCCACATGCAGGGCAATTTATAATGTATTAAAGTCTGCCTCCCTTCCCCACCAATTTATGGATAAGGCCTGACAGTTCACAAAAGTTCACCACTCTTGTAACACTGGAATCAGTAGCTACGAGGATAGTGAGCAGATCTCCACCGAGACTGAGGGCTGCCCTAATATCAGTGTATAGGACACACATTGCCAAAATATGCTGAACTGAAAGTGGCATGCCACAAACTTCATAGAGTGGTGGATCCTCCCACCGGAGGAGGAAGCCATGCGTTAAAGGGGTATGTCCAATGCAGTCTGGTAAGCAGAACCTCCTTCCAGCAGTGAGACTGACATGAAGTCCGCCATGCTGTGTGGCCGATTAGAGTGACTGCAGTTTGTTTTCTGTCATGTGCAACCATTCAGTCTCCCACTGACACATCATGTGTCTGTCAGAAAATGAGACGATGGTGTGCAACGGGATGGGACATTGATGGACAGCACCATCTCAACATGATCCTTGACAGCTTTGTTGGCCACATCATTTCCTTGTATCCCGATGTGGCCAGGTACCCAGCAAAAGATCACCTCCTTACCACAATGTTGGAGCCACTGTAAGGGGTCATGGATGAGCTGAATCAGCTGGTCTATGGGATACATTTGGTGAACTGCTTGCAGTGTACTAAGCGAGTCAAAACAGACAAGAAACCTTGATGGTGAGGTCTGTGAATCCTCTTCAGTGCCATCAGAATGCTATATAATTCCACATTGTAATTAGTAAATTGTTCCGGAAGATGCACTTTGAAAACCCTATCCGAAAAAACAGCAGAATAACCGAGGACATTCTCTTGCTGAGATCCATCTGTATAAACAATGATAAAACTGCACTATATACTTAAAATGAACGAAAATAAAGTTGTAAAAACATAATTTGGAGAACTAGTTTTCTTGTACTGTGTCAAGCTTAAAATAACTTTGGACCTCTGAAGATACCTAGGCAGCAACGTATTCCATCCCTGGCTGTGTATTTTGATGCCTGATAGATCCAGATCCTTGAGACAGTCTGTAGCACGTATCCCAAATGGCTTGGTCGCTTGGGGCTGATTCCTGAACAGCCATTCAAAGGTGGGTTGGACCACTGCATTAAGTGCCAAATACTGAGGTGACACAGATTTTCAGTGCCTGTCAAGCCAAAAGTCTACATTGCTGAATCCAGAGTGGTGGTTCAGCAGCCTTTGCATACAGATTGAGAACTGGACTGGTCCAAAAGGCTCCAGTTGATATCCAAATGCCCTCATGGTGGACAGTGTCTAACATTTGAGGTAGGAAGTACGGGCTGATCCGTAAACCATGCTGCCATAATCTAAACGTGATCAAACAAATGCTCTATAAAACTCCAGAAGGTGAGCCCTGTCAGCTCCCAACGTTTTTCCGCTAAGGCATTTCAAAATATTCAATGACTGGAAGCCCTTTGTTCATAGGTCTTTCAGGTGTGGGAGTCAAGTTAAGTTTGAGTCAAATAATATACCCAAAAAGCGCACAGTTTCTTGAAAAAAATAAAATATTGTCCCCCATTGCGAGCACTGGTTGGTTAAAACTTCAACAAGCATGGTTACAATTGACACATGTAGTCTTCTCTGGTGAGAACCAAAAGCCAGTTGTCCTGGCCCAGGTTTCCAGCTTCCTAAGGGTCAGCAGTAGCTGCCTTGTCATCATAAGGTCAGAGGAACAGTCGAAGATTGCAAAGTCATCCACAAACACAGAGCATTTGACAGGGCTCCTGACTGCACAGGAAATGTCATTGATAGTGATAGCAGTGGCAAACAATGTGACACTGAGGACACTGCCTTGGGGGACCCCATTCTCTTGAACATAGCAGTCAGACAAGGCATCACCAATGCAATATCAAAAACACCAGTCCTTGAGAGATGATTGGATAAGAGATGGCAGGCATCCACCAGATCAAACCAGATCTGATTGAAACAAGAGAGGAGCTGTCCTTTCGCTTCAGGCCACAGATGACAAAACATGGCATAATGGATCTCTTCAGGTCCTGGAGCTGGGTCTCTGGCTGCAGACAAAGCTGATTCCATTTCCCACATGGAGAATGGAAGGTTGTAGACTTCCTAATTGTGTGAGAAGAAATTGAGCTTCCTCATCTCCACAGCCCCACTGAACACCTGAAAAGCTGGAGCTTGTCTCGATGACAGTGACAGTAAAGAAGTGTTCAGTTAAAACCTGGGCCGTGTTTTCTGGCGTGACAACGCCGTAAGGGGGCGCATGCTGAACTGAGTTTGCAATAGCTGGAGAACAAAAACAAAGGTCAATGGCTGAAAAAGACCCTGTAGCTGTGGAAAAGTGTGTCATCTGATCGGCATTCAGAATGCAGATATTCTCAGAATGGACGAGTTGCTCAATCATCTGAACCTTGGAGCAAGTGATAGCCAAGCCTCATAGCACATTGTGCGCATTTAAATCCCCCACAAGGAGGCATGGGCGTGGGAGTGCCCGGAAGAGTTCTGTCAGTTCATCTGTGTCCAAAGCATCATTAGGTGGAAGATACAAAGAACACACTGTGATATTAAAGGGTGCTAGAACTTTCACAGCAAATGCTTGTATGGTCATGGTAAGAGGGGCAGGAGAGTGGCATCTGTCATGCAAAACAGTCACTCTACCTTTAGCCCTGTCTCCAGTATGTCTCCTGTATGGGTGGTAACCCCATAATGCAGATGTGTCTGTGACTTTAAGATAGTTTTCTTATAAGCAGATGCAGAACACTTCCTCCTGGACCAAGAGCTGTAATTCTTCCAAATGTGAGAGATATCCATTTACATTCCACTGCAACACTGAGGTCCCTGTGGAAGCCATTGTGTAGCGAAGGTTGTTCTTATCTTTCTCCCTCAGAGGTGGTGATTTAGTGAGGTGGTCAGATTAACGTTATCTGGTTCTCGGCTCTCTGGTTCTTGAAGTCCATATTCTCAAGAGCATAGTCCCCATCAGAGAGGCAGGGAGCTCACCGATCCAAAGGTTTAACTACCACTGTCTTGGACTTGGAACTACTTTTCGAAGGGTGTTTTTCTTTACTTACGTGAGGACGTGGTTGCCTAGGTTGAGGGGACGGCTTAGTTGGCTTCTGAAGGTGGGCAATGGTATGTGGCTTAGCTGGTATGCCCATTGCCGACACCTTCCGATGACTTCTGTTTCAAGTGGAGTGTTTCCCCCACAGGTACACCAACAAGTGCATGTGCTCGAACTTTAATCTGTGGTCTGAGTTTGTGTGGAGGCATCACACTTGGAGATTGGCAGCAAAAGAAGTAGCAAAATCCAGAGGTTGCATTAGCTTTGAAAGCTTTTTTTAGCTTCACTACATGGTATGCGTCTCTTGACTTTCAACTCATGAATTTTTCTTTCCTCACTGTAAATCTCACACTTTCTGCTCCACACTGGGTGATTCCCGGAGCAGTTTACACATTTCAGAGGAAGTGTACAAGAACTGCCTGATTCGTGAGCTGAGCCACCACAATTGCCATACATAGGCATCCCATTACATCCCACAATGGTATGGCCAAATCTTTGACATTTGAAGCATTACACTGGGTTAGGAACAAATGGGCAAACCTTAATACAGATATAGTCTGCAAGGATATGTTCAGTTAATTCTTAAGTACTAAACATTAGAATAAATTTTGCCAAATTTTCCAATTTGCCATTGACTCTCCTCATATAATTCTGCACTTCCGAGATGCCCATATTTTTCCATTCTTCACGTAACTCCATGGGCCCACCTCCATTATATTGGAGCAGGTAACCACATTCTTACTAAAATTAAGGTTGTTATGCAACTCAGCCTTGACTAGGTAGTCACCTAGTTTTAATTAGCAGTTTCAAATGGGAGTGTTCCATTAGAAAGTAGTTTGATACTTTTTAGAGACTCAGCTATACCTCCCAATGTCTTCTGAATATAAAAAGGGGAGACCTTCTCGAAGGTGCCCCTGTTCACTTGATTAAATGAAAGTGTTATGCCACACTAATGCCCTGGTATTATGATTCTGAGACACTCTTTGGGAGGACTGACCAACCGAGCTCTCGTTGAATAGTAGGTATAGGTACTACCTGATGGTAAACCCGACCTGTCAGTAGTAGTTGTTTGATGAGACTGTTCCATAGGGATCCCACCAGATGCTAGGGAAAAAACCACCAACACAGGCAGAGCCCTCCACACCTGAACAAGTCTTACACAACTGGGGTGTGGAAGGTGCCTCAGTGGTTGCCCACTAGAGACTGTTTCACCTCAACAACCATTCACCTCATCAGCATGTAGCACACCTTGAGGCTGAGAGTTTGTCATAGAGGTGTGTACCTTCATCACAGTCGAGGTGGTAAAGCCAAGGCCCCTGTTCTCCAAAACACAACAACAACCCACCACTGCACCACACAGTGGTCGCTGAGGCATGCCCAGAGCTTACAGTAACAGAGGGCTTACCAGTCCCCAGCTCAGGAACCCGGGGTCCCCAAGCCCTCACTCAGCAAACGAATGCTGAGCCCCTGAGGGGTTTCTCCATCAGAATGGTATGTTACACCATACGATAATTTACTCAATAATGACGACAAAAATATACACATATTTATATGCTTATTTTATAATTATTTGCCTATGTGCTGCATAGATGCACTTTTCAACTGCAATAATTATTTTTACACATTGGTGCTTTCTTGAGTTTTTGCTGACCTAACATTACATTTATGAAGATGTATGCTTTATTCTAATATTATTACAGTACACTGAATACACTGTATGTATCATAATGCTAATTATTGGTATTTAACCTTTGACTTTTATAGGAACAGCTCACACAGGCTAGGTCAACTTGGGGCCATGGACAAGGAAATAACCAAGGTTGTGCACTATTTCAGTTTCCTTCTTGTAAAGATATTGAAGTCCCTTCATCACCACATCCAGTAACATTTATCAGCTGAGGATGACAAGGCAGCCAGTTGGGACCACTGGGCCTCAAAGACTGTGCTTTTGACCCTCCCCACATGAAAAAGTAAATGTTAATGAGTTATGCTACAGTAATTTGCATCTTATGACAACACAAAAATTTTGACAAATATTATAAAATGCACTGGGACTAAAGCATGTCAGGTGTTGGGTTCAGATGATTGCACTTTGAAAGTTGAAAAGACGGAAGCTTTTATAGCTATATTGCATGTCTGTTGCTATAGCGGCTAAGAGGTTAAGGGGTTAGAACTGGACTCACTGTGGTCACTGAAGTGGGAAAATGATTTTGTGAAGTCAACAATGGTTCATGACAAATTCAGAGAGATAATATATTCTCTCAGATTTAAAATTAGATCCACAACATCAGAGTGAAAGAAGACAAGTTTGCATTGGTATCAGATATCTGGTACGAGCTCTTTGTAAAAGCACAATGTAGTTACACACCAGGTCCATATATAACAATCTATGAACGGCTTTTTCCTTCAAAGTGCCTTTCAGATACACACGGTTGGCTGGCTGATCTGGTGGAAGTAACCAAACAGCGAGGCCATCGGTCCTATCGGATTAGGGAAGGAAATTGGCTGTGTCCCGTCAAAGGAAACATCCTGGCATTTGCCTGAAGCGATTCAGGGAAATCATGGAAAACCTCAATCAGGATGGCTGGATGCAGGTTTGAACTGTCGTCCTCCGGGATGCAAGTCTAGTGTGCTAACCACTGCTCCACCTTGCTCAGTTTCAGACAGTTCATAGCTTCTATGATACGTGCAAAAGTTTTGGATGCCAGCAGATAAAGACTAAAGGTATACTGTGAATGCTTTCCCTTATCTAAGAAGAGATGACACTGGACCAAGTGATAAGCATCCTGGCAATTTTGTCGGAAAAAAGAGATGTAACCTTCCTTGAATAATGGAAGAAATGTTACACATGAAATTTTTTTTCAATTCCTTGGTTCTCTCTGAAACAATGAAAACAAATGCCACACATATTGTCGGCACTGTAAATTGATCTTACAGGGAAATATGTACGCCAAGAGAACAAAATAAGAGTGTTATATAGGACAGTATTCCTTAAGAACATTGACACCACGCTGTTTGTCAGGGAAGTAGCAGAGGAATATACTGATTCTCAGCACTATGCATCCTTATGCAAAAATTGAGGATGGTCTAAAAAATCAGCCAGATGCAGTTACATTTTATAATTACTCTAAATAGGAGTGGACATGATCAACCAAATGGCTTGCAAATACTCAAAGCACCATCCAGATGTTGGCCTGTTTGCACATTTTAAAACTTGCTGGATTTGGCTGGGATAAATGCCTTGCTGTTGTGCAATACTCTAAATGAGAAAGGTGAAAGCACAGGGGCTTCATACCACAGCTGGGAGAGGAACTTGCTGAGAAGTACACAGCAATCTGAAAGACTGGTACCTGCATCACTTCTGAAGATCTTACTGCAAGATAAGTCAACATATTGCCTTCTAAATCTGACTACAAAGGAAATAAAAATCATCTGTAAAGTCTCATATGTGTAAGAAAACTGTCTGTAACAAATGCGCACCGAAGGATTGCTGTTTGTGCTCATTACATGATTCTAGCTAATAAAGGCACCCAGCAAATGTGTGCATGTTTTCTGAATAATAGTTGAAAATTTCTGAAAAGATACTGCATTTTTGTTGAATTTACAATAAAACTAGTGAATCCAGAAATGCTTTGCATTTGGTAAATACGTACGGGAATTGTGTACATGTCCCAATCTCCTCTGGCCCCCTCTCTTTGTCCATCTGCCTTTCCTCCTCACTCACTGTCAGCTCCCTCACCCTCCCCCCCCCCCCCCCCCAAAAAATTCTTCCTATCATCTCACCTCTTTCTGCCTATTTTCACCCCCTTGATTCCCCCCCCCCCCCCCTCTCTCTCTCTATGACCTTTAGTCTTGTATATTCTTATTGCAATGTTGTTGTTGTTGTTGTGGTCTTCAGTCCTGAGACTGGTTTGATGCAGCTCTCCATGCTACTCTATCCTGTGCAAGCTTCTTCATATCCCAGTACCTACTGCAACCTACATCCTTCTGAATCTGCTTAGTGTATTGATCTCTTGGTCTCCCTCTACGATTTTTACCCTCCACGCTGCCCTCCAATGCTAAATTTGTGATCCCTTGATGCCTCAAAACATGTCCTACCAACCGATCCCTCCTTCTAGTCAAGTTGTGCCACAAACTTCTCTTCTCCCCAATCCTATTCAATACCTCCTCATTAATTACGTGATCTACCCACCTTATCTTCAGCATTCATCTGTAGCACCACATTTCGAAAGCTTCTATTCTCTTCTTGTCCAAACTGGTTATCGTCCATGTTTCACTTCCATACATGGCTACACTCCACACAAATACTTTCAGAAACGACTTCCTGACACTTAAATCTATACTTGATGTTAACAAATTTCTCTTCTTCAGGAACGATTTCCTTGCCATTGCCAGTCTACATTTTATATCCTCTCTACTTCGACCATCATCAGTTATTTTACTCCCTAAATAGCAAAACTCCTTTACTACTTTAAGTGTCTCATTTCCTAATCTAATCCCCTCAGCATCACCCGATTTAATTCGACTACATTCCATTATTCTCGTTTTGCTTTTGTTGATGTTCATCTTATACCCTCCTTTCAAGACACTGTCCATTCCGTTCAACTGCTCTTCCAAGTCCCTTGCTCTCTCTGACAGAATTACAATGTCATCAGCGAACCTCAAAGTTTTTATTTCTTCTCCATGGATTTTAATACCTACTCCGAATTTTCTTTTTTTTACCTTTACTGCTTGCTCAATATACAGATTGAATAACAACGGGGAGAGGCTACAACCCTGTCTCACTCCTTTCCCAACCACTGCTTCCCTTTCATGTCCCTCGACTCTTATAACTGCCATCTGGTTTCTGTACAAATTGTAAATAGCCTTTCGCTCCCTGTATTTTACCCCTGCCACCTTTAGAATGTGAAAGAGAGTATTCCAGTCAACATTGTCAAAAGCTTTCTCTAAGTCTACAAATGCTAGAAACGTAGGTTTGCCTTTTCTTAATCATTCTTCTAAGATAAGTTGTAAGGTTAGTATTGCCTCACGTGTTCCAACATTTCTACGGAATCCAAACTGATCTTCCTCGAGGTCTGCTTCTACCAGTTTTTCCATTCGTCTGTAAAGAATTCGCGTTAGTATTTTGCAGCTGTGACTTATTAAACTGATAGTTCGGTAAATTTCACATCTGTCAACCCCTGCTTTCTTTGGGATTGGAATTATTATATTCTTCTTGAAGTCTAAGGGTATTTCGCGTGTCTCATACATCTTGCTCACTAGATGGTAGAAGTTTGTTAGGCCTGGCTCTCCCAAGGCTGTCAGTAGTTCTAATGGAATGTTGTCTACTCCCGGGGCCTTGTTTCGACTTAGGTCTTTCAGTGCTCTGTCAAACTCTTCACGCAGTATCATATCTCCTATTTCATCTTCATCTACATTCTCTTCGATTTCTATAATAATGACCTCAAGAACATCGCCCTTGTACAGACCCTCTATATATATATCCTTCCACCTTTCTGCTTTCCCTTCTTTGCTTAGAACTGGGTTTCCATCTGAGCTCTTGATATTCATGCAAGTGGTTCTCTTTTCTCCAAAGGTCTCTTTAATTTTCCTGTAGGCAGTATCTATCTTACCCCTAGTGATATGCACCTCTACATCCTTACATTTGTTCTCTAGTCATCCCTGCTTAGCAATATTGCACTTTCTGTCTATCTCATTTTTGAGACATTTGTATTCCTTTTTGCCTGCTTCATTTACTGCATTTTTGTATTTTCTCCTTTCATCAATTAAATTCAATATTTCTTCTGTTACCCAAGGATTTCTATTAGCCCTAGTCTTTTTACCTACTTGATCATCTGCTACCTTCACTATTTCATCTCTCAAAGCTACCCATTCTTCTTCTGATGTATTTCTTTCCCCGGTTATTGTCAATCGTTCTCTAATGCTCTCCCTGAAGCTCTCTACAACCTCTGGTTCTTTCAGTTTATCTAGGTCCCATCCCCTCAAATTCCCACCTTTTTGCAGTTTCTTCAGTTTTAATCTACAGTTCATAACCAATAGATTGTGGTCAGAGTCCACATCTGCCACTGGAAATGTCTTACAATTTAAGACCTGGTTCCTAAATCTCTGTCTTATCATTATATAATCTATCTGAAACCTTCTAGTATCTCCAGGCTTCTTCCATGTATACAACCTTCTTTCAAGTTACTTGAACCAAGTGATAGCTATGATTAAGTTATGCTCTGTGCAAAATCCTACAAGGCGGCTTCCTCTTTCATTTCTTCCCCCCAATCCATATTCACCTACTATGTTTCCTTCTCTCCCTTTTCCTACTGACGAATTCCAGTCACCCATGACTATTAAATTTTCATCTCCCTTCACTACCTGAATAATTTATTTTATCTCATCATACATTTCATCAATTTCTTCATCATCTGCAGAGCTAGTTGGCATAGAAACTTGTACTACTGTAGTAGGCATGGGCTTTGTGTCTACCTTGGCCACAATAATGCGTTCACTATGCTGTTTGTAGTAGCTAACCCGCACTCCTATTTTTTTATTCATTATTAAACCTACTCCTGCATTACCCCTATTTGATTTTGTATTTATAACCCTGTAATCACCTGACCAAAAGTCTTGTTCCTCCTGCCACCGAACTTCACTAATTCCCACTATATCTAATTTTAATCTATCCATTTCCCTTTTTAAATTTTCTAACCTACCTGCCCGATTAAGGGATCTGACAGTCCACACTCTGATCTGGAGAATGCCAGTTTTCTTTCTCCTGATAATGACGTCCTCTTGAGTAGTCCCCGCCCAGAGATCCGAATGGGGGACTATTTTACCTCCGGAATATTTTACCCAAGAGGACGCCATCATCATTTAATCATACAGTAAAGCTGCATGTCCTCGGGAAAAATTACGGCTGTAGTTTCCCCTTGCTTTCAGCCGTTCGCAGCACCAGCACAGCAAGGCCGTTTTGGTTAATGTTACAAGGCCAAATCAATCAATCATCCAGACTGTTGCCCCTGCAGCTACTGAAAAGGCTGCTGCCCCTCTTCAGGAACCACATGTTTGTCTGGCCTCTCAACAGAGACCCCTCCGTTGTGGTTGCACCTACGGTACGGCCATCTGTATCGCTGAGGCACGCAAGCCTCCCCACCAACGGCAAGGTCCATGGTTCATGGGGGGTCTTATTGCAAATGAAACCTAAATTGGGAAATGAAGGCACTTCAAATGAATGGACAAATCATTTGTGATCAATACTATATGGGGCGTCAACTTCCTTAGCGCAGCGGTAGCGTTACCGCCTACCATGCAAAGGGGCCCAGGTTCGATTCCCAGCAGACTGGTTGTTGAGTGTCCATCATCATTGACACGCAAGTCGCCGAAGTGGCGTCAACTAAAAAGACTCCGAAGGGGATCTCCTAGCCAATAAATGCCATCTGATCATTTCATTACTATATGGGGCACAGCAGAAACCTCTCCAGCTGCTGGATCTGTGAGGATAGTAACTTCAATGGCAGTATATCTCACAGTTTTCATCTGTGAACAGGTAGGATTGCAAAATACTGGACCATTCAGATTCCATACTAGTATTCTAATTGTAAGTCAATAACAGATAAATACAGCATTCTTTCTTTCACTTAAAACTGACTGCAATGAAGATAACAAAACAGCACACTGCTGTATATATAATTTTTGCTTAAAATAACATAAGCAAAAAGAATGTATGTGGAAGAAACAATCTGTCTGATGGTTTAAATGCTCTGATACCCTAAGTTAAAACTGACTGTGAGAAAAAATGAAACTGCACTTTATCATAGGCCAGCAGTATCTTTCTCACAGTCAGTTTTAGTTAAACATAAACTTGTTATTTTATTTAAAAGGGAAAGAATTGTTGTGTAAGTCACCCACCCTCAGTTATAAGCTTGACTGAATATCAGCAGTTCTAGCATTTAGGGAGTGTGTTGATATTTAAAGAAAAACACCATAGCAAACAAAAATCAACATGTGCCAGCTAACCAAATGTCAAAGTGTGTGTGTGTGTGTGTGTGTGTGTGTGTGTGTGTGTGTGTGTGTGTTTTATGACTTAATATGATTCTGACATTTTATTAATTTAGGATTGTACTAAGCCTATCTATCCCTTTTTTATATTTCTCCAAGGGTGAAAGGAAAAAGATGAGGGATGCAGAAGGGACACTAAGCAGACACATTCCTTCTTAAAGGCCATGGTTAAAAGTTATGTAGTTGACCTCAGTGGCATATTTTGTTGTTTATGTATGATAAATGTACATAATATGCATCACAATACTCAAACTTATCCATTAGAAAATATAGGTTTCCCAAATTTATCTTACAGTTTAAATTTTCATAGTGGAAAGAGTGCCATTTCATGTTATACAGAACAACTTTTATGTTTCATTCCTAACCTTATGTGTAAGGTAACAAACAAAACAATACCGTATGGCTTTTCTCCAGAAACTACTTCCAATAAATAGTTATCATAATAGAAATTACTTATGAAGTTCTTTTCTTAAAAGTACGCCACTTTTTTGTAAGCAGTATCCAAAAGAATTTCTAAATCAAGTCACTACGTACCATCTAAAATGCACCACTGGCCATCAACTTCTGTGTGCTGGATATAGCTATCTTCAATCGTTGGGTCGTAGTCAGTGACAAAAAGTTTCTGGAAGAACTGAATCGTAAGTGCACTCTTGCCCACGCCTCCGTCCCCCACCACCACCAGTTTGTAGGTGACCAAGTTCTCATTGGGGGGGCGGGACGACATGGTTGCCCTTCTTCTACCTATTGTGTGTGTGTAAATTTGAACCTTCCACCTAAAATTATAAGGGGAAAAAAATTACATGTAGTGTTTGGCAAAAACAAAACAAGCGGAGTCATTTCTAAACTGAATCTTCTCCTGAAGACTACGCCATTTTAGCAGCTTAAAGGTTCTCAGATTTCCATACTTCTACCAATCCTTTATGGTACGGACCTCATGTACATGAAGTACTGTCAGAATCGTTCAGTGAACTTTATTATATGTGAGTCGCTACTGAAATAAAACAGTAATAAACTTATTATACTATTTTAAACAAGTGTAACTAATACATTGACATTTCCAAGAGGCCTTTTCACTGTCGTCTATTTTTAACATATTCTAAAACACAAGTTTAATAAATGCTGGTCGCCTGTCAAGAAATAACGAAGGGAATAAAATTTGTTTCTCTCTCTCTAGTTAACATGCACGTACCTCCAAACAGTTGCCAGAAATGTACGCAGGTAAAGTACTAATCACATACTACGTGAAGTCTTAAATTTACACTATGTGTATTATATCTATATATTTTTGCATCCGCCCCCGTTTCAAGGTACATGGCATTATTGTTCTGTGAAATTTATGTTCACAAATACATTGGAACGCCCGGTAGTAGCGTCGGCACCCCAGAACAATGGAAAGGTTACTTACTCATTTTCTAAGTCATTACATCTTTCACAACACACTTGTGATAAATTCTACACGAACACCGCCCAACTAAACCCGAGATTATCTTTGTTTCGAGTCTGGCAAATGATAACATGCACTTTGAACATTTTCTAACATCGATATAATGTCGATTACTATATCGGACAAACATCGAGGTGCTAAATAACATCGATCTTAGGTGGAAATTTGTGTACATTTCGGAAAGGGGAGGATAACATCTTTTTTGTTCATTGGCTAAGCCACTGAACTTACTGTCTTTGAGCTGTTATTGCAAAGTTGGAAGCAATCTTGAATGCGTTTTTTCAGATGAATAGTGCCTGACTGCTGTTTATAGTAAACACATTATGGCTTCGGCATTAGAGCAGTTTGTAAATAATGTCCGCACACTGTCTGCACAAGGTAAGTTTCGTCGTGAACGTAGTTAACACAGGAATTTTAAATTCTTAGTTACTATGAAGCCAATTGATGATAAACTATATTTAGAACTGAATTTGGAAAGACTATAATATGGGATTGTGTTGTTATTAGTGTCAGTTAATGCACTATCCGGGTAGCTCATGGTAGTAGTAAGTGTTGTTATTTCGCCAATTCGTGATTTGTAAGAGCTGCATACCCAGGAAACATCCATACGTAGGACTGGAGACCCAGGATGTTTATTGTCTACTTCAGTATAACTCAGTAATGGTTCCGTTCACGGAGCTGATACCTTTATGTGTGCACATCATGTGTGGAGTGCCTCTTATGTATAGTGCTGTTCTCTGTTCTGTACTGTATATGTCAGTTCTGAAGAAAATCCTTAAAATATAAGTATGATTTCCTGTTGTACCTACATTTCTTAATCACAATGCTGCTCGTAATATGTGATACTCATTCTCTTATTTCCAATAGGCTAGAAGTGGTGTCAACTGAAGAATACTGTATAGTTTGTATTCTCACTGTCTGTGTGACAGTGTTTAAAATTTTGTATAATTCCTGACTGTCTCTGTTGTTTTTTAAATCTAGGATAATGAGTGAAGTTACCTTGCTATCCTCGGGTCAACAGAAGCGTCCGATCCCACGTGTCGGCTTTGACCCGTGACGTAAGGGTGTTGTCGTGTGTGACGTCATGACGGCGCGGAGTTTGGTTTGAGTGTGGCTGTCTCCAGTCCTGTTTTATCTTATTTTATTTACTTTTCTGATCTGTTCGTTCTATCTCGTGGGATTTTTTTTAAATTTAAAAACACTTATTATTTATTTTAATTATCTGTTTCCTACAATTTCTGTTTTAGTTTATTATATTTATCTTTCTGATCTGTTCGTTCTATCCCGTGAGATTTTTTTTAAAAAAGACAAAAAACACTAATCAGCTACTGAAGCATCTTTATCTTCAATAGGTTGCAGGGGTTACGACCCCTGGGGAGGTGGGTGGGTATTCATGCATGGCTGTCTTCACTTACACGTTGTAGCTACGCAAGGCGTCTAAATTTGTTTATATTTAGTTTGCCCCCACCCAAAACACCCCATTTCCCGCACTTGTCCCATTAGTGTCATTAGGCTTCTTGTGGAAAGTGTGTGTGTTTGTTTTTGTTTCCGCCATATTTGTGACGTCATGGGTCAAAGCAGACGGGCGGGATCGGACGCTTCCGTATTTCCCTATCCTCAGTTAACTACATCATTGGGGTGTTATGATTCTAAAAAGTAATTTGAGTAACAGAGTAAATAAGCGAATAATGTTAATATTTGTCATTTAGGTGAATATCAAGCTGGCTTTAGAAATGGAAGACCATGCTTAGAATAAATATTTAACCTCTTAATCAGCCGGCCATGGTGGCCAAGCGGTTCTAGGTGCTTCAGTCCGGAACTGCGCGACTGCTACGGTCGCAGGTTCGAATCCTGCCTCAGGCAGGGATGTATGTGATGTCCTTAGGTTAGTTAGGTTTAAGTAGTTCTAAGTTCTAGGGGACCGATGACCTCAGATGTTAAGTCCCATAGTGCTCAGAGCCATTTGAACCTCTTAGTCAGTAATTCGCCACAAATTATTTAATTCAAAGGACATTGTAGTTATGTTTGTGGATTTCACGAAGGCTTTTGATTCTGTTGACAGAGAAACTATACATAAAATAATTGCAGGCATGTGTGGAAAATGGGCTAACCCTCAAATGTGAATGGCGAGAGGTAAGTGTTGCCATCTGTTGGTGGTTATGGAACTATCAAAATTGGCATTGGTATCACCCCTAAATATCACTTTAGGATATTTAGGGGTGAGATCAGTGTCAATTTTGATAGTTCCTATACTCAGCAACAGATGACAACATTTGATTTCTAAGTTTTTACATTTGAGGGTTAACTCATTTTTCCGCACGGGTCTTCAATTCGAGAATTTGGTGTAAAGTCTAAACTGGCAAACCTAATCCATGAACACTTACAGATACAGTCTGTAAAGTAAAATTTATGGGAGAAATTTCAAATCCTTTCAAAATAAAAACTGGTGTATGACAAAGTGATGGCTTGTTCCCAGTTCTTTTTAATATGTGCTAGAGAAAACAATGAGAATTTGGAACAAAAACCTTACTGAATAAAATGGGGGAGCATATAGTGTAACCATACAATAAAAAGTGCCTATCCTGAAATGCAAAAATAAGGCATTACAACACAGTTGTGAAGTCAGAATGCCTTTATGCAAGTGAATGCCTGGCATTAAACTGTAATTTAGATAAATTAGAAGTACCAGAAATGCGAATTATAAGGAAAATATTAAGACCACAAAACACACCAGAATGTTAGAAATTATGAGGTATGCTGAAATATACCAAATTATAGAAAATATTTCAAATGTAATGACAAAAAGAGGACTTATGTTTTTTGGACATTTATTTTGAGTGCAAGATAGTAGATTAACCAATAAGATTTTCAAATATTTCTAGGGTAAGAAGTCCACAACAAGCTGGATCAACGATGTAAGAAAGGACTGAGAAAGAAACAATATAAAAACTGGAGATATAAACAACAGAGAACCCTTTCAGGAAAAGTACTGAAAACGGAAGGATTCCAAGATTTAGCTAAAAAAACTGGTTCAAAATTATCTGAGGACAAAAAGAAGGAACATAATGAATGATTAAAGAGTTATGAGCAGTTGAGAACTTATTGGTCGTAGGCACAATTTGTTTCCAAGTCTGACATAAAAAGTGAAATAATTTCCTTTATCAATAAATTTATTTTAAGATTAAGATCAAAATTTTTAGTCAGAGAGACACTTTTAAAGAAAGAGTAAGTGGCAATGAAGCTGTACATTTTGGTAGAAATATACAGTGAAGTTGTGTTGATAATTGAAGAGTAAAGTGTCCTTTTCAAAGTAGAGCAGGCACAGATTTGTGGAGGGGGGACGACGGTTCAATCCCGCGTCTGGCCATCCTGATTTAGGTTTTCCGTGATTTTCGTAAATCGCTCCAGGCAAATGCCAGGATGGTTCCTTTCAAAGGGCACGGCCGACTTCCTTCCCCGTCCTTCCCTAATCCGATAATACCGATGACCTCGCTGTCTGGTCTCCTTCCCCAAAACCAACCAACCACAGATTTGTGGAGCAGCTCATTCATATATTGATATGCTTCACACAACAGCTACACACGGTTGACTGAGACATTTTAAAGTACAAGAATATGGACACATGAATATACAGACTAATACAGTACTGTGAATTCATGAGAACCATGCATCCAGTCTTCATCTACATACATACTCTTCGAACCTTTGTGATGAGCATGACAGAGGGTACTAGCATTGTATAATATATTGGGGTTTCTTTCAGTTCCAATCACTTGTGGAGTGTCCCCTCAAATGCTTTGGTGCCTGCTATAATTAACATAACGTTGTTTTCACAGTTCCTTTGGAAGTGATATATGGTGGATTGAGGTGTATTTCTGGGTTCTTCACTTAATACTGTTTCTTGAAATTTTGTAAGTAGGCCTAGGCTATCATGAGATAACTGGCATCTACTTTCAAACATATGCCAAGTCAAATTTTTCAGCGTTTCCATGACTCTCTCCGGTGAATCAAGCAAACCTGTGACCATTCATGTTGCCTTCTCAGAAAAACATTTAATAGTCCCATTAGATTTATTTGGTATGGTCCATACAAGTGAGCAATATTTCAAGATGGGACACACATCTGATTTGTAAAAGCATCTCCTTTGCAGACTGCCAGTGACCCAATCTGTCATCGTCTTAACTTAGCGAATGAGCTAGTGTGATGATTACATTTTATAACAATGATATTGTGGAAAGGATAGAACCCCCCCCCCCCCCCCCCCCCCACACACACACACATTCACTCAAACGCAGCTCACACACACGACACCACTGTCTCTGGTTGCTGGAGCCAGTCTGGAAGCAACTGCTCGTGATGGGAGAAGCAATCTGGATGGAGGAGGCTGGGGCGAGCAGGGGGAGGGAGAGCATGGTACGTGTTGAGTACGGTAAAGTGCTGTTTGTGGGAGCATATAGGGACGAGGTGTAAAGAGGGTAGGACAGCTGTATCCAGTCAGGTGGTTAGACAGAGGGCATAGGGGGAGGGGGAATGGAAAGGAGAGAAGTAAAAAGTGTGTGTGTGTGTGTGTGTGTGTGTGTGTGTGTGTGTACTTGTGTACTTGTGGACTAGAAGGCTGTGGAGTGGGAAGCAGGGAAGGGGATAGATGGGTGAAGGACAATGACTAACAAAAGTTGAGGCCAGGAGGGTTTTGGGAACATAGGATATATTGCAGGGTGAGTTCCTACATGTGCAGTTTAGAAAATCTTGTGTGGTTGGAAGGATCCAGGTGGCAGCAGCAGTGAGGAAGTCCTTAAAATGAAGAACATTCTCTTGGACAATATGGTGAGCAACTGGGTAGTGCAGCTGTTTCTTAACCAATTTGTCAATGGCTCTTCATGTGGACAGACAGCATGTTCATTGTCATGCCCACATAGAACAAAGCACAGAGGTTGCAGCTTGGCTTGTAGATCACATGACTGGTTTCACAGGTAGCCCGATGAGGTAATGCTTGTGACCGGACTGGAGCAGGTGGGGGTGGGAGGATGTTTGGGACGGGTCTTGCATCTAGGTCTATTACAGTAACATGAGACATGAGATGAGGGCACGGCAAGAGGTAGTCAAAACCCTGGCGGAGAATTGATTCAGTTGCTCCAGTCCTGGGTGATACAGAGTCATGAGGGGAGTACTCCTCTATGGCCGGACGATGGGACTTGGAAGCGGTGGTGACTGGAGAGATAAGGCATGGGAGACCTGTTTATGTACAAGGTTGGGAGGGTAACTGTGGTTTGTGAAGACCTCAGCGAGACTCTTGCTTGCTTGGTATATTTCGAGACAGACTGCTTGTCACTACAGAAACAGCTGGATCACCCAGTTGCTCAGCATGTTTCCCAACACAGTGTTACTGCTTTACTGGCTATGCCATCTGGATCCTTCCTACCGACACCAGCTTTTCTGAATTGCACAGGTGGGAACTCACCCTGCCGTATATCCTACATTCCTAAACCCTCCTGACCTCAACCTTTGTTGTCATTGTCCTGCACACTCCTTTCCCCATCCCTGTTCCCATTCCCAAGCCTTCTAGTCCACAAGCGCACCCACAGTCTTTTTATTTCTCTCTTTTTCCATTCCCCTCCCCCCCCCTTTTCGTCCTCTGTCTAACATCTGGACTGTACCTAGCTATTCTACCCTCTCTCCACTTCGTTCCTGTTTGCTCCAACAAACAACACTTTAGCGTTCCCCACGTGTAGCCACCTCTCCCGTCATGCGCTGTTGCTCGCAGTCTGGCCCAAGCAGCCAGAGACAGTGGTCATGTGTGTGTGAGCTGTTGCTGAGGACAGGTATACACACACACACACACACACACACACACACACACACACACACACACACACACACACGCGCACATACACAGACACAAGCAGACATTTGTAAAGGCCTTGTGTGTGTGTGTGTGTGGGGGGGGGGGGGGGGGGGGCGCGTGCGCGCGCGTGTATACCTGTCCTTTTTTCCCCCTAAGGTAAGTCTTTCTGCTCCCGGGATTGGAATGACTCCTTACCCTCTCCCTTAAAACCCACATCCTTTCCCTCTCCTTCCCTCTTTCCTGATGAAGCAACCATTGGTTGCGAAAGCTTGAATTTTGTGTATGTTTGTGTGTCTATCGACCTGCCAGCGCTTTCGTTTGGTAAGTCACATCATCTTTGTTTTTAGATATATTTTTTCCACTTGGAATGTTTCCCTCTATTATATTCATATCATTGAATATTTATACAGATTTTCTCAGATACTAATTCATCATAGATGACTGCATCATCTACAAAACTTCTAAGATTAGTATTGTCTGCCAGATCTTTAATATTCATGTACAGCAAGGGTCCCATTAGACTTCTCCATGTGCTCACTGGAAGTTAATTCTTCTTCTGTTATGACTATTTATCCAAGATAACATAATGCATCCTCTCCGACCAAAAAAGTCCTCTGTCTTGTCACAAATTTTGTTCGATATGCTATACGATTGAACACTTTTGTGTTTTCACTACCCACATGCGCATGTACTCACACAACCAAATCTGGTCTTGGATCTTTGGTGACAGGCATTATTTGTTCTAGTGTGTATCATATTCTGCAGTTGGTTGCACCCTGTTCCCTCAATGACTTATAGAACAACCTTTTCAGAAAGTTGAATGAGGCTTCCAGATGCATGTAAAGAGTGGAAAAGTTGACCTTTCCCATCCCTTGCTGCCATTTCCCTCAGGCGTGCCATTATTTTTCCCCCTTGGGGTGCGTATGACTCTTTCGTGTGTATGTGCATGGCGAACATGGGGCCCAGCCTGTTCCAGCACTTATTATCTTTTTCCTGTGCTTCAATCTCTCATCTATCTTTCCTTCTCTTACTCTCTTTCTTATCATGGCAGTCTGCCTGGCTACTCCCTACAATCTGTTTTTCTTTCTCGGGATATTCATCCATTCATCACCTTTTGGCCAAAATAATTTTTGGTCCCTTTCTGGGTTTGACCTCCATTTTACTTTTTTTTCCTTCTGTAGTATGAACCAACTGGGGAAGAACATCTTAAGTAGCAGCTACTGTGTGCAATGTTAAAGATAATCTGTGCAAAATAATTGCATAGACTCTTATATGCACTTAAAAGTCAATGCAGTAGTGGGATCGTTCAGTATCCTTTCAGTTGAACCCCCTAACAACACTGGGATCACAGTGTTGATGCCTGAGCTACTAGTTCCTCATACAGGCCAAGGTGTGTGTAGCCATCATCCTGGGGCATCAGGACTCCCAGCATCGGCCACTGTACCAGATGGCCTTTGCTGCGGCCAGTTAGCACCCTTGGGGAGAGCTGTCGATCCCATTAGATGGCACCAGGGCAGACATTTTGCAGATGAAACCTGTTAAATTACACCAAAACAATAGCTATTCTGATCCGGTCTTTTCATCAGACAGGTATAGAAATTTCAGTGCGGACAGTTGTAATGCCGCTGCTTTCCCTACCCTTGTTACCCCAAGGGAAGAGGAACAAGCCAGACATCTGGGAGTGAAACAATTTATCCAATTCTTAGTATGTATTCAAACTTAAGGGGATGCTTTTACTGCAACAAAGCAGTTATTTTTTGTGGAACCTTGTGGACATAAATTTGGAGAAGTTTGGTCATGGGGAAAAATGTGCAATCAATAGCTATTGATTAAATTCTCTTGTGCTGTACAATCTACAGTTCATCTGGCATGTGAATGTCTGGGTAACGTACAAGTGGCCAGTAACCCAAAAAATAAATAAATAAATAAATAAAATGAATATGGTCCAAGGACAAGGAATCATTCTTTTTTAAGCAAGCTAATTGCCAATTGGATACAATAATATCCCGTTTAGGTATATAAAAATATACACATTAGTGGTTTTGCCAGATTGTTGCTATCTTCAAATGTGCTTAATCCATAAAAACTTTTGTATGGGCAAACAAATATAGTTAGCATTTTGAACAACATAAAGACCTTTAACATTTCAATGATTTAATAGTACCTTCACATGATAAAAGAAGTTTTTTGTGGATTAAGCACATCATAGAAGGCAACTATTGGCCAAAACTGGTGATATAAATATGTTTGTTGATATCCAAGTGATCTTTGACATAATAAATTGTTATAAAAGCCAAGGAATCTTCCACAGAGACATTAAAGTGTAAACAGACAAGGAGGTATGCACTAATCTGAAGTAGCATCGTGTACATTTTGTCCGACGCATCCAAAGAGTCCCAGGGATAATCAGACAGTACAGGCTCCCTTACATTATTCTTTGAATGGAGTGTGCTTCCGGAAAAAGTCGAAGACATGGTGTACAGGTGTGACATGACACCTTACGTCCTACCACCTGTAAGGTGCTTCCATTGCTTACACATTGCTTATGTCCCCCCACTGCACAGCAGACACAGAATGTGGTAATTGTGGACAGTCACTCCACAGAGGTAGTCCATATGAACAACCACCTTTATTTCTCAGTTACACAGAACACCATTCTCCATTGGTTGGCTAAGTCTTCAATAAAGAAAAGAGAATACAGAAATCTGATCCTGTTGACTGCAGGTTGTATACCGATGCACGAAAAAACTGTGAACACTTACATCCTTATGATGTGATGACCAATTATGCGAAAGTCACAGCCATCACTCCAGCTACCTCAGTTTTTTCCATACAAATTCCCCACACTGCCCTCCTGTCTTGTGGTTTCCCTGGCGCCATCTTCTAGAACCATTTTACGCACCCAGCCGAAGGAACACCTTGCCCTTCGGCATCTCCTGGTGACAGAGCTCCTTCTTGGAATGTCTGCCCCAGAAATCCATAAATCAGAGGCCTGATACTAGAGTGTGGCTGAAGGAACTCTGGCCTGTGGGTCCCTGACTGCCCGCTCTTCATCCAGCCCTATGCATACCAGAGATAGGCCCTCGCGAGAATTCCAGCCACCAAAGGCTGTGAAGGAGAAGAAGAAGAATTGGAACGAGGCTGTTATGGTCACGCCGGAGACACCGCATCACCCCACCTTGCCAGAGTCTGACCAATGCTCATTGATGCAGTTCCATCCCCATCGGTGGCAGGCAGCAATCCTGGGGTGTGACCAATCCTTCTGCCTTCCTGTTACTCAATACTGATGCTCTTGAAGCCTGTGACTCAACTGGGCCAACCAGCAATGAGCAGCTGGTTAAGTCATAATTGCTGAGGGGTGCTGAACTCTTGTTTTCCTGGTGGTGTGGTGCTGCTTGCTCTTTCCATTGGCTTACGGGTCAGCACCTCCTTGATGCCGTTTCACAGTGCTGTTCTGGTAGATGAGCAGTCGATGCTCTAGGACTCTTTAGGACTGCACACTGCCCCCCCCCCCCCCTTTCCCCAAAATGTTCTGTCATTGCCTTGTAGGGAACCATCTTACTTATGATACCTGTAGGGGGGGGGGGGGGGACAGGAATCTGGATGGTGTGAGGAACTGGGAGCTACAACTGGGACTGATGCCAAGTCCCCAGCTGCGCCCCGACATCTGTCCTGTGCTCTGAGGAGAATGTCAGTCGGATAGCCCCTGAAAAGGCACCCGTTCTAGTCCTGAGCTGGTCCAACAAAAAATGGAGAGGACGGCAATGACAATGACAGTGACGATGATGATGATGGTGGTGGTGGTGAGACCATGGCAAGTGCCTGGACGAGTGATATCAAGTTGAGCTGCTGCGGCAGCGAAGGCGATGGGTCAAGCTCCATTGGTTCCACAGGCAGTGTTGAAGACGAACCTGGGGACAGCTGCGCTGGCCTCAAGATCCCATTAGAATGTGAATCTGGCGAAAGAAAGTCTATGGAAGAATATCTCAATTGACAAGCATGAATCTGGTTCTGATTGTGGTGCAGCAGGACCTTGAATCAAATACATGCAAGCGCCCAAACTGTGAAGAATTGTTCCTCTCTCCCAGTGCTTGGTGTGATCAGAAACTCTGAAAAGGATAGAATCATGAGGTGCAGAGTGATACTTGTAGAGCATGGGAGGTGCCGTACACTGTGGTGGGTGCATCAACTGGAGCAGCCTGCAGTGGTGCCGGTCCTGTAGAAGCTCCTACCGGTGATGGACTGTCACGAGAATGGGAATGGTACATTGTGAGGAAGAGCAGCAGTGCTCACTCCCATGTATGGGAGGTACATACTTTGTTCATCTGTTGGATGTGCAAATAGTTCAGCTTCTCTGTTTGGCTAAGGATAAAACGGAGCACTGGTAAGGTGAGTGATACCAGTGGCTGTACAGTACTGTTCAAAGTCCTGTTCCGTAAACTGTGGTATGTCGTCTGCAACCAACACTTCAGGCAAACCTTCCAAGCAAGAAATAGATGACAAAGCCAGAATGGTAGTAGATTTCATGAGCACTGCAAACAGATATTTGCTAAAAGAGTCCACAGTGGGACTAGCAAAGTCAGTATGCACTTGTTGCCATGGCGCTTGAGACTTTGACCGAGCTGAAAACATTTGTAGCAGGGGCAATAGATTTTCAGCACGATACTGTGATGTCGTCATCTCTTCAGTATGGGCGCCCATGCCTGGCCAAGTACAGTGCTGATGCGTACAATTCCCTAGTGTCCTTGCTGGAGCAATTGCAACACATCTTTTTGCAGCACTTTAGGAATAAGCACACGTGATTGTCCAGTCATTTTGCAATATAATCACACAGTGCTGGATGGAGAAGCTATGCTGACGAACAAAATATCGGCACACAAAAGTATTTTGAATGTTTTCCACTGAACAAGGCCAAGCAGGACGGGCGCAGTGCAACAAAAGATTCAAGTGAGGATATACTTTTGTGGCCTGTGCAATTTTCCTATAGAGCAGTGGAGAAGTCTGTAAAAGTTCAGCATCCTGTGCATCGATCTAACAAGATCCAGGACCAACATGAGGGTGAGAAAGGGCGTCAGCATTTGAATGCTTCAACATGGACCAGCACAGTATTTTGTACTGATACTGTGAGAATAATAAAGTCCAGCATTGCAGCTTCTGAGCTGTGCATGGTGGAACAGGTTTGGACAAATGAAACAAAGACAAATGGCTTATGGTCCATCACTAGGTAAATGTTCTGACCGAACACATAATGGTGAAACTTTGTCATGCCATAGATAATTGCAAGAGCTTCCTTTTCTATTTGGGTATCGGTACAGCGAGTGTTGTTCAATAACTTAGAAGTGAAAACTGTTGGCTTGTCCTGTGAACCAAATCTGTGCAAGAGCATAGCTCCAACCCCATATCAAGAAGACTGAATGCAATTCTGTCAACTTCCACGGGGCAGGGAGCACTCATATGGACAGCAAGTGTAAGTAAAGGGGATGACCACCTTGGCTATTTAGAATATGGCCTAAGTACTGAATTTCAGTCCCAAAAAAAGGCACATTTGCCCAGGCGACACTTCAAACCTGCCACTGAAAATACTTGAAGAAGCATACGAGGGTTACTGTTATGTTCCTCTGGCATACTTCCTGACACCGCAATATTGTCCAAGTAATTAGAACAAAATCAAACTTTTGTAATAAGCTCTTTGGAATCTCACAGGCGCGGATGCGCTGCCAAAGGGTAAGCGCAAAAACTTGAGCAACCCTAACTGTGTGTTGACCACTAACACTTTCTGAGACTCCTCATGTAGCGGCATTTGCAAATACACATCACTTGAGTCAGTTTTTGAAAAATAGCGGCCCACACCAAGCCTGTCCTTCAATTCCTCAGGACAAGGTAAAGGATAAGTGTCAATTATTGGTTGTGGATTCACAATGGATTAAAAGTCAACACAAAGGTGAAGTCTTTCAGAAGGCTTTTGTAAGATTACTAAGTGAGAAGCCCATTGATTGGACTGGATATGAGCAATAACACAATTGTCTTGCCATTCTTTAAGTCACTGCAGCTTTGTCTCTAGGTGCGTGAGGGAGATGACGCTTCTGAAAAAACTTATGTTGTGCATTGCTCTTCATTATAACATGTGCCACAAAATTGTGTGCTCTGCCAAGTCCTTATTCAACTGAGTAACACTGTCTTTTGGATGGAAAGCAGAAACAGAAAGTGCATTGTCCTGAATACTAAGGCCAAACAAATCAAATTAATCTAACCCAAAAATATTTTCACAGTCTCACTAACACAAAATTGAAAGTGTCACTGTTCTGGTGTGAGACTGGAATGTGGCAGGCATATTACATGTACCAAGCACTGGAACATCCTGACCATTATACACAGTGAATGGCATGCAAGATTTAGTTCAACTGTGGCAAACCCAGCTGTTCATAAGTGACCTGATTAAGGAATGTGACGGAAGTGCTAGTGTCTAACTGGAGTCGCACCCAGCGTCTGGTAATGACTAAGATCACTAACAGTTTGTTTCAGTATCATTGCTCAGCATTTGGGCGGGATGAAGGAACTTCCTGAATTTAGTTGCTATTAGTACCATTAGCCAGTTTAGAAAAACTACATTCACTGAGTGGCAAGGCGCTCCACACTTATGAGAGCGAACATGGGTAGAGTTCGTTTTTTGTTGCAAGTACACAGACTTTACATGACCTGGCTTTCCACAAGCAAAGGAAGTCACATTCTGCGAAGGAAAATTTTGTCTTTTAGGCATAGAAAAGCAGCGGCGACATGATTTCTCAGCAGACACACGAATTGACACTTGTTTACTCTGTCCACAGCGCAGTGGCATGTTTGCATGTGGTGGTCAGTCGCAAGGCTGTACCTGTTTGTCACTTTGTGTTACACTGCAAATGGGAGCTACCTCAAAGTCTTCCATGGCACTATCACACAATACTGATGTTCAATAATTTATAACCCTCGTTTCAAAGTAACATCAGAGTGTTTGAGAATTTGTTCATGAACCCTTCTGCCTGGTACATTGTGTGTAATTGCATCACAAATCATGGTGTCACTATAGCACTGATCACAGCTACATTGAAAATTACACTTTCGTGTCAAACCCTGAAGTTCAGTGACCCATTGACAGTATGTCTGTTCTGGCTTTTTCCACAGTTGAAAGAACTTGTAATGAGCTGTAGCAACCTGTACCTGATCCTCGTAATACTTATTAAGGGTGGAAACTAAATCTTCAAAAACTATCATCTTTGGCATTCTAGTCAGGAATAACTTCTGAGTGAGGCAGTAAGCTCCTGTGCTGGACATTGACAAGAAATAAGAAAGTTTCACAGTGCATTGCCTTTGATATGTAGTACAGTGAGCATCTAATTGAGCGTGCTGCTCATTCCACTTGTCTTATACTTCATTCAAAGCTCAGAACGGTGGGATGCATGGAGGTGGTGCCATGGATGTGGCTGACTGTTGTGGTGGAGTGGATGCAACAGCAGCTTGTGCATTAAGGAACTGTTGGACTGCCGTCATCAACTGCCACATTTGGCGATTCTGAAAGTGAATAAACTGCATTAGAGCAACAACCAGAGGAGTGGGCACAAGCAATGTAGGAAGTGGGTTAGAGGTCATTTTAATGAGAGGAGCAGTGTGACAAATTAATTATAAGTAATGCAAATACACAAATTTTTAGCAGCATTGCGGCTAGTCTGCACAAAAGAACACAACTGGTAGCAATGCTCCCCTGAAGAAGAAAAAAAAACAAAAAAACAAAAAGAGAAATTTTGGCAATGCGCTGTGATGGAGCGAAAAAGAGTGAAGGCAGCATTGCTTCTGTAATCGTCAATGCAAGTTGTTGTGTTAGCTACTGTGGGAGTCAGCACAGACACAAACAAGGAAGGAGAGAAGTTGTGATGGCTGGTGGCAGGAATCCAAAATGATCTGTGCATATCACTAGCAGATTAATAGAACACTTTATTTCTAAAAAGGAAAGAAACGTAACCTGACTTCTCATTATGAGGTGGCTTGATGTTCTACTTGTGCCTCCTACATGCAATTACTTTTACACACTACATGCAATTACTTTTACACGCTATTACTACTCGCAGAATGCAGGATGGTTATCATCTTCCTATTACTCAGTACTAATGCTGTCAGATTCTGCGACCCAACAGGGGCAAACCAGCTATGGGCGGGTGGTTATGTCAGTATTGACAGTGAGTGTTGGGCTCTGTCTTCCTGGAGGTGTGACACTGCCCACTCTTTCCATTGGTGCATGAGTCAGCACCTTCTTGATGTCATTTTGCAGCACTGCTCTAGTCAGTGCGCAGGAAGCACACTACATGCAATTACTTTTACACGCTATTACTACTCGCAGAATGCAGGATGGTTATCATCTTCCTATTACTCAGTACTAATGCTGTCAGATTCTGCGACCCAACAGGGGCAAACCAGCTATGGGCGGGTGGTTATGTCAGTATTGACAGTGAGTGTTGGGCTCTGTCTTCCTGGAGGTGTGACACTGCCCACTCTTTCCATTGGTGCATGAGTCAGCACCTTCTTGATGTCATTTTGCAGCACTGCTCTAGTCAGTGCGCAGGAAGCAATAACGGTGCAGTTGCAGATGACCTCAGTGACCACTGTTTGCAACATTTACTTACCTCCTGACCAGCCACTTACCTGCATTGAGTTGTCCAGCAACTTTTCTGCTCTGTTCTTCTATTTGTGGACAGCAGTGTGCACCACTCGCTGTGGTGAAGAACGATTTCATTTGGTACGGGCGTTCTACTTGACCAGCTTCGTACCAGTCACAATCCATGTCTCCTCACTGATGGTACTCCTCTGCGCTTCAGTGCTGCCCTTGGCACCTTTTCAGCTATAGATCTAACGTTCTCTACCTCCTCTCCTCCCCCCTCCTCCTCCCCCCCCCCCCCCCCCCAACTCCATTGGTCATTATATAACAATATTTGTGACAGTGACCACATTTTGGTGATCCTGTCAACTCCTTGCCACCATCAGATGGGCCAACTACCAAATTGGGTTCTATGAAGAACCAGTTGGCAGTTATATGCCTCTACTGGTACCTTCGCCCACTCTGTCAGACTGCATCAACGAGGCTGTGCAAGATGTCTTCGACAACATCATTCACACTGCTCCAGCTACTATTCCCCTTTCTACAGGTCTCCTCCATAACAGGACAATGCCATGGTGGACACTAGACATTGCAATAGATTTTCAGGTTCACCAAAGAGCCTTGCTATGTTTCAAGCAAATTCCTTCACAGACCAACCTAGCCAGCTTTAAACGACGTCATTCTAAGGCTTCCTATCTAATTAAACTCAGTAAGACTGACTGCTGGGACCACAATGTCTCCCCCTTGAGAACGTACACCTCTTCATTACAGATATGGGCCAAGCTCCATAGCCTTCTGGGCTGCCAAAAATCCACACCTGTTTTGGAATTCTTCCTTCAGGATGGTCTCTGCAGTGACACATTGGCTCTTGCAGACCACTTTGTGACCCACTTTGCAGCAGCATCAGCATCCCTTCTTATGCAGCTGCTTTCAGATGTCTAAGAGACATCTCCCTCGCATTCACACAATGGCTGGTCAAGTTTTATAATGAACCTTTCACTGACAGGAAGTTGCTTCAGGCTGTTGCTTTATCTCATGGCTCTGCAACAGGTGCTGATTTCATTAACAATCAGATGATACAACATCTGACTGTCACTCAACGCTCCATCTCCTCAGGATCTTCTACCATATTTGGCTCATTGGTTTCTTCCCTTCGCAGTGATGGGATATATCAGCATTCCAGTCCTTAAGCTGGGTAAAATCCCAACATCCATCAACAGTTACCATCAGATTAGTCTCACCAACATGGTCTGCAAACTGCTTGAAATAATGGTTGTCTGCCAATTATGCTGGGTTCTTGAATCTTGGGGCCTTTTTCCTCCCCTGTCACTATTGTTTCTGCGACAGATGAGCTGCAACCGATCATCTTGTTAGGTTGGAAACAGTAATCTGACCAATGTTTCCTGAGTGCCAACACCTCATTGCAGTATTTTTGACCTACATGAGATGTATGACACTGCCTGGCATCATCATGTTTTATTTACCCTCCATGAATGGGGATTTATCAGTTTTCACCCCACCAGTTGTTCTGAATTCAATTTGGTGCTCCACTTACTTGTCCATTGGTCAAAAAGAACAGCATCCCACATGGCTGCGTGCCGAGTGTCACACTTCCTCATCACCATCGTTGGGCTAGTGGTCTCTGTTGGGCCACTGATTGCTCCTGTGCTTTATGTCACAGAATTCTGCATTTGCTATGGCTCCCACTCCATCACCTTGGCTGAACGCCAACTCCAAGGCACTAGCCAGCGATCATCTGCGTGGACCCTTTTCCGTGGTTTACAATTCTCTCCTGCCAGAATGCAAGTCACGCATTTTTGACATTGTGCTGTGGTCCATCCTGACCCTGAAGTCTGTTTGGGCACCCAGCATTTGGACCACTCCCAGGTGACACTGAGGGCTATGCTGGTGGTAGCATAGTTACTGGCAGAGCCACTATGCCAGACAAGTCTCAGTGTAAGGGACTGACAAAGAGTGTCTCACAATTTAGGGGAGGGAGGGCTGTTTTTCACAGGGAGCTATGCCAGCAGTGGTTGCCTATGTGGACAGCGATCCCCACGTGTGGGAGCTGGGGACTGTCCAGTGCCGCCTGGCCCCTTCTACCATAAACTCTGGACATACTTCAAGGATGATTGTTAGATGTAATGGTGGAACATTGTGTGTTTCGGAGAATGGGGGGCCTTGGTTTCACTGCCTGGACTACGAGGAAGGTGCACATCATTTTAAATAACTCTCAACCTCAAAGTGTGCTACATGCTGATGGAGTGAGAGTCTCTAGCGAACAAACTCCAGGGCACATGCCGCCCCACAGTTGTATAAGACTTGTTCAGGCTTTTGGGGCTCTGCCTGGGTTGACATTTGTTTCTCTAGAGGCTTGTGGGATCCATATGGAACAGCTTCAGTTCACATGTACCCAGACACGATGGTTGTACCGTCAGGTGGTACCTACACCCTTGCTACAAAAGGAGCTCAGTTTGTCAGCCCACCTGAGGAGACGTCTCAAAATTATAGTAATGGGGCACTAGTCTGCCATAACACTTTCATCATAATCAAGAGAGCAGAGGGAAACCTTGAGAAAGCTTTGGCTTTCTATATTCACAAGGCATTGGTGGTTATTGCTGGGTCCTTAAAAAGCATAAGATGACTTTGTAGTGAAACACTTCTAGATGAAACTGCCACATCACACCCAGAATCTAAGTTTCTGGGATGCTACCCTGTCCTGTTGTGGCTGAGTTGCATAATTGCAAAACATCCTTAATTTCTGTAAAGGTGTGGTTGTCTGGTCCAATATAATATAGATGGATCCTAAGGGGTTACATGAAGAATGGAAAAACATGTCTGTTACATAAATACAGAACTATCTGAGGACAGTCAATGGCATGTTGTAATCTAACCTTCAAAACTCCAGAATTACATGAACATATTCTTGCAGGCTGTATCCTTCTTAAGGTTCAACCATTTGCTCCCAACCAGACCCAGTGTGTTGCTCCAATGCCAATGGTTTTATCAAACCTTTACGACATGAAATGGGAGAGCTACATATGGAAATTGTACAGACTCAACTCGTGAATCTGATGACTCTTGTACACTTCCTCCAAAAAGTGTAAACTGTTCTGGGGATCATCCAGTGTGGAGCAGGAAGTGTGGGGCTTATAAAGAGGAAAGTAAAATTCAGGTGATGAAAAATACGATGCACGTACCCTATGGTGAAGCTAAAAACGCTTTCAAAGCTATACAACCTTCAATGTTTGCCACTTCCTTTGCTTTGGCCCTTAATAATCCCGTTGTAACTGCGACCGGGACAGTCGCAGGGTTGAAATGACGGAAAGCACGGCGGGACCCGCGGAGAGGCCCACAAACAACACCACAACGGGAGAGGACGGACACGACCAAAGAAGGACAGAACGAACAACAACAAGATCAAACAATGGAGTCACAAGGAAACCTAACAAACATGTCCACTCTTACACAGAACAAGTAAGTAAGCTGTCTAAAGCGAGGCGATGTGTCAACAGACGTAGGCGAGATTAGACTGGCTGGCTGCGTGAGAGGCAGGCGCTTAAGTACGCTATCGGGGGTGCCGCTATTGGCCGCTGGAACCACGTGTTCCACTGTGGCGCCCTAACACTGAAAGCAGGACAAGAGGCGCGTGCCGCCACAGCTTACGGCGCGATGGTGCAGAGACCTCTGGGGGTCTTCGACGTCCATGACGTCTGGCATGGATTCAAATTCCGCAGCTCGCGATACCAGAAATCCAGTCACCACTTGTGATGCCTCCCCACAAACCCAGACTACAGATTCAAGTAGGAATAAATACATTTGTCGAGGTAGCTTTGGGGGAAAGCTACACTTGACTCTGAAACCATCCAGAAGCCATCAACGATGGTTTCAGCCCTCAGCCACATTTCTCTGTACACCATCAGAGGCCAACTGAACCATCCTCTCCATCTATGCAACCAACTCCTGCCATAAGCAACAAAAATATCATGCAGAAAGTCATTTGAAACCAAAGAAAGTGGTAGCAGAATGATTGGAAAGGTGAGCGCTCTCCCTTTCCCAGTCAAGAATACTTATATCTGCATGGAGGAATGGGAAAGGTGTGAACCATTTAATAATGTGCCCCCTGAGCTCTTGGGTAAATCGCCGCCACCTTGGGAGAAGGATATGGACAACCCATGTTAATCAACGGCTCCTACAGGGGCTTCTGTGTTGCAATGGACCTTAAAGCATACAGATCGCATTTCGAAGAATTATAGCTCCTGGCTCTGAAGAGACTGTTCTGTGTCTGCTCACAAGAAACTCATTTTAAAGTCCTAACACACATGAGCTAAGAGGTTACCACACCTACAGGAAGGACAATCTTAGTGGAGACAGGGATAAGGGAGGGCTGGATGTTTTCGTCAATAACAGATGCCACTTGTCCGTCTTACCACAGTCATACAAGCTATTACAGTGGAAGATCTCATACCAGTTGAGGTCACAGTATATTCATTATATCATCCACCTAACAACCCATTGGATGCAAACGCAGTGATGGAGCTCTTCCCTGCACTCCCCTGCCCATTCCTCCTCACAGCTCCTTCAGTGTACACAATGTACTGCGGGACTTGTCTTGTACTTGTTCCAGAGGTCAAATTACTAAGCACCTCCTCCATTTAGAGAGTATCTGCCTTTTGAACTGCTCAGATGACACTTTTCCACAGCTGTGGAGTCATCTTCAACCATTGATCTTTGATTTTACTCCCCAGTTATAGCAGACTCAGTTCATTGGAAAGTGGTCACAGATTTGCTTTCCAGTAAACACTTCCAGTGGGTGGACCAGCTGACTCAGATGATGGCTGACAGGAGACTGCACAGATGTGTACTTCAAAGGGCAAATTGATTGTGATACAATCAGCAGGCTGTCTTTGAACAATAGAAATGTGCCCAGGATGTGTTGGACCATCTCACCTGTATAATTCAATGAGCTGCCGCCAATTCCATTCTTCCAACTAGCAGTCACCACAGATGATGGCCAGTCTCTTGGTGGAATGAAGAATGGTGCTCAGCAGTCACAGCCTGGCATGCACCTTTGTGGGAGTTCAAACACCATCCACCTACAGAAAATCTTCATGTCTTCAAATCTGTGAGAGCACAAGTGAGACAAGTGATAATTGAACAGAAGATGAACTTCTGGAAGGAATTCACAACTTCCGTTAATTGGTCCATATCTGCTGTACAACTTTGGGACTCTATAAGAGATTTCAGGCAAGGGCTGTATACTTTCCCTTATGGCCTTGTTGAGAAATGGAGTCTTGGTGGTCACGCACACATGGTTCAGGTTTTAGCTGAGCACTTTTCTGCCATCACTGCATCATCCAGACAAGCTCCTTACTTTCAGATGTTCCATAGGCTTGCTGAAATGAGGAGGTCCACTTCTTCTCATGTAATGAGTAGGTCTACAAGTTTCCCTTCTCCATGTGGGAGTTGGAATCAACTCTGTCAGCAGCTGGGACACTGCCACTGGACCAGATCAGATTAATTATGCCGTGTTCATTTATCTGTGCCCAGGAGTCAAAGACAAGCTTCTATCTTGTTTCAATCAGATCTGGTTTTACGGTCAGTACCTAATCACTTGGAAGGAAGCAATATTACTTTCCACATGGAAGCCAGGCAAAGATTGTGTCAGCCCTGGTAGTTACTCAAGTGGAGCCCGGACCAGCTGTATTGGCAAGATTCTTGAGCACGTGGTCAGCTACCATCTTCTCTGGCTCCTTCAACCCAGGGGTTACCTTTGCCACTCCCAGTGCAGTTTCAGGCACTATTGTTCCGCCCTTGACAACTTAATTCTACTGGAGACGGCAATACAGGAGTCTTTCTTATAACACAACCATTTAGTTGGTGTGTTTTTTGATCTTGAAGAAAGATACGACATCACTTGCAGATAAGTATCCTTCACCAACTTCGTGAATGGGGACTTCTTGGACATTTGCCACTTATTATTCAATCCTTCCTTGAGAACAGTCACTTTTGCTGTTGGATTGGTGATCTCTTGTCTGTTCAGGATAATGGGGTGCCCCAAGGGCAGTGATCTTCTACTCTCCCTCTGATCTTGCAGTAACAACAACAAGACAACTTCAGCTGATCATAAGGTGGTTGGAAAGTGGAGCCAATAAAACTGGTTTAGATTGTCGCTTGAAGACCATTTGTATCAACTTCAGGTGTGCTTGTCACAGTTGTCCCCCGCTGGAGCCCACTATGGGGGACACTACTTTAAATTTTAAGGACAGTGTGCACTTTGTGGCCCTACTATTTGACTCTAAACTAACCTGGCTACCACAACTAAAGGATCTGTGAACTATGGGCTTCAAATCATTGAATATTTTGAAATGCCACAATGAAGGGCGTGAGGAACTGACAGGTTCCCCTCCTGAAGTTTTATAGGGCATTTGTCAGATCATGGTTAGATTATGGCAACACAGTTTATGGATCAGCCCATATTTTCTAGCTCAAGATGTTAGACGCTTTTCACCGTGAGGTCATTCGAATATCAACTGGAGTCTTTTGAAGCAGCCCATTTCTGAATCTCTGTGAACATTTTGAGAAGCAACCACTCTGGATACTGCAGCACCTCCTGCTCAATGGGCCCTGAAAATCTCGACTTTGCCTCAGCCATTGGCGTTTAGTGTAGCAGTCCACCCCAACTTCAAGTGGCTTTTCAACAAGCGACCAAGCAATTCAAGCTCTGTGCTACCAACTAACCAACTATCTCATAGGTCTGGGTGTATCAGACTTCCTAATACACAGCCAGGTATGAAAAAAATTGCCGCCTTGGCCTTCACAGGGGTCCAAATGGATTTTATGTCAGATACAGTGCAAGAAAACTTGTACTCCAGATTATGTTTTTAAGTACTTAGCGGACAAAATTTTTCTGTTGTTTATACCAATGGAACACAGTTACACTTTGAGATACAGGGAAGAGTCATAGCCGGCAAAGCAGCCAAAGAAACATGTAGGGTTGGTGTGGTACATCAGTGGGAGACTGAATAATTGGTGATGGCAGTCAACAAACTGCAGTCACTCAAGTCTACCACACAGGCAGTACAAACTTCATGCCAGCCACACCAATGGAAGGAGGTGTTGCTCACCAGACTGTGTGTAGGACATAGCCCTGTAATGCACAGTTTCCTTTTCTAGCAGGAGGATCCACCACTCTGAAGTTTGTGGGTGTACCATTTTTGGTTTGTATTTTAGCAAGATGTGTTTAATATACTGACATCAGGGTAGCCCTCAGTTTGGCTGTAGATCTGCCAACAATCCTTGCTAATATTGACACCAGTGTCACACAGGTTTTTAAATGTTGTAAACTGTCAGTATATAGGGAGTGTAGAGAGGAGAGATGGATTGTAATGTGTTAAAACAATTCCGCCTGAGGACTGCTGTTGTCTCCCTCACACGCCTCCCCCCCCCCCCCCCCCTCCCCATTGAGAGTGGTATGCTGACTCTTTGTAAGGGCACTGCTGATCATGCAGTCTAGTGCTTCAAATCCAAAATCATCTTCAGCAGCACTTGAACATTGTTGCACAGTGCTGATTATTGGTGCTCCTGACATGGTTGCCTTATATTTGACATCTAAAAAATAGCTGCATACAAAATGTTCACACTTGCTGCTTCCTTGTCAACACCTAGTGGAGTGCATTTCATGCTACTTGCCATCATATTTACCAAGCTCTGGTCCAATCATGCATAGAATGCGGTTGCCAGGATTATGACTCAGTTGCACTATTGGCTCTGAGATAGTTAGACACAGTATTGTTAGACACAGTCCCTCGATACACAGTCCCTCATTGTGGAGTTCAACTGGCCACTGGCACGTTCCGAATTAGTCCTGTAGACAGTCTCAGATACAACTATTTAAACTACCTTTGGGGCGGAGATGTGGTGGTTGGAGTTGGGGGTGTCTCCTGCCATATACTGGTCCTGAATACTCATGACCCTGCCTTGTTTCACAGGTTTACCTCTCTTTCTGCTGCACCCTGTTTCCTGCTTCCCTCTCCAACTCTTAGCCTATGGTGGATGAACTATAGTTCAATTCTTTTATCTTGGCGGCTCGCGCCCAGCCGCGGGAGATTGCTGCGTTGCCAGTTGCACACGATGCACGCGCCAATAGAAGCAGCGCCATAGTATAGCATAGTTCGCAAGCTTACGTTTAGGGGGGAGCGCGCAGTTCATGAAGTAAAGCCACCACGGCCGCATTAACCCTTTCGCTGCTACAAAGACGTGCTCCCTGCATCCCGCGCTGTGCGCGATTTTGTCACTGCACTGCTTGCCTGTGCAGACACATCGTGTTCCGACTGCTTTGACACTCTTATCAATCCCCCCCAGGGGATCCACAACTCTTTTGTGGATACGTGCGTAGCGAGCACGGGGCCCCGAGCTAATGTGGCCTTCCTTCCTTTCCGGGCTGCATACCTTCCCTTTCCGCATCCTTCCCCATCCCCTGTCTTCACCCCCCCCCCTCACCTCTGGCTCTTTCCTTCACTTTCTCCCCCTCTGGGAGTATGGTTTGCGCCTACGTCCGGAGACGGACGCTTGTAAATGTACCGCATTCTTCTTCTTCCTTGCTTGTATGTCTTCTTCCTCCCTTTGTCCTTCTCCTTTTCTTACCTCTTCTCTTTACCCTTTTCTCCGCTGCGGCGTTTGAGACCCCTTCTTCTTTCCTTTCCCTTTCTCTTTCTTCCTCCCTGTGCGTGTCTGAAGGCCGACCCACGCACTTCCATGCGTAGCCGGTGACGGGGTAACGCGTAATTCCCCGCCCCGGGTAGACAGGTAGGACACGTACGTACCCCCTGGTGAAGGCCAGGCCCAGGGAGGGGTGATTACCCGAGCTGATACCTTCCGAAAGTGCCGATTGGTCCCTCCGTCCGTTTGTCGGGAGGTGTGACCTGAGGTGTGAACAATCACCTAAGGCGGGAGTGCCCTCAGAGAGGGCCCCCACAAGGGAGGAGCGCGCCATCGGAGACGCCGGTAATCATGGGGGATTCTTCCGCAATGGTTTCCTCACCTTCCACTAAGTCTAGTCACAAACGTAAGCATACTGAGTCTCAGCCACAGACGATTCTTCCATCGTTGCCACAGTTCCTTGTTGTTTCTCGGTCTGATGAAGGTCACGACTTCTCCACGGTCAACCCTTTCATTATCCAGAAAGGAGTCGATGCAATAGCAGGTCCTGTAAAGTCTTGTTCCCGATTACGGAATGGCACCCTGTTGTTAGAAACACACAGTGCCCTCCAGTCACAAAAATTGCTGCGTACTACTCTGCTCCACACCTTCCCTGTCCGGGTGGAACCGCACCGTACCTTGAATTCCTCGCGTGGAGTCGTTTATACACGCTCCCTCGATGGATTGTCTGACGAAGAAATTCAGCACTATCTGTCTGACCAGGGCGTGACGGCAGTTCATAGAGTAGTGAAACGGGTTGACACGAACATCATTCCCACCCGCACTGTCTTCTTGACATTTGACACAGTTCAACTCCCATCGAAAATCAAAGCAGGCTATGAGATAATTTCCGTTCGCCCTTACGTCCCAAACCCTACGCGTTGCTATCGATGTCAGCGGTTCAATCACACCAGCCAGTCCTGTTCCAATCCAGCCAAATGTGTTACGTGTGGCACGGATGCCCATGAGGGTGCTTGTCCACCTCCATCCCCTCGCTGCATCAACTGTATGGGTGACCACGCTGCTTCCTCTCGAGATTGCCCCGTTTTTAAGGATGAGAAGCTCATCCAGGAAATAAGGGTGAAGGAAAAGGTGTCGACCTTTGCTGCTCGAAAATTATTCGCCAGTCGCAAGCCCACCGTGCCTCAGACAGGAAAATACAGCACTGTCCTTGCTTCTCCTCGGCCAACAAAGGAGGCGGCCACGCAGACTTGCGACCTCACCTTTAGTACCACGGTCGTCCGATCGGCCAGCGCAAAGATCGCTCGTTCAACCTCACCACTTTCGCCTGCCCACTCTCTGGCTCACCCTTCGTCGGGTTCTGCTACATCTCGAGCCCAAAAGTCGGACGCCAAGTCTTCCAAAAAAGAGCATACTCGTGAAGAGTTTTTACGGACCGCAGCTTCACAACCATCGGTTCCTCCTTCCTCTAAACAACATTCTTCCAAGAAGGCTACAAAGAAACCCAGTTCCTCTCCTTCTCCGCCAAGGCGTGCCCCCTCTACAGCACCACCTGGCGGAAATCGCCCTCGGCCATCTTCTGTGTCGCCGAGGCGCACTGCTGGTGGCCGGTCAACCGGCCGATCGCTGGTGGCAGGGACTGATCCTGACCAACTTATGGATCAGGATCTTCTGCCTTCGGCTGAATGCCATTCCATGCTGTCGGTTGCTAGCTCCGAGCAGTCTTTGAGTTGACAGCAACTTTGGTCACATTCCTCCATTCTCTTTTCACCCCATGTCCATTATCCACTGGAATATCCGCGGCATTCGAGCCAATCGGGATGAATTGTCGGTCCTCTTACGCTCCTACTCGCCGGTCATCTTCTGTCTTCAGGAAACAAAGCTGCGTCCCCATGACCGCTTTGTTCTCCCTCATTTTCAGTCTGTCCGATATGATCTCCCCTCTGTTGCAGGCTCTCCAGCCCATGGAGGACTCATGATTCTTCTCCGTGATACTCTCCATTATCACCCAATCCCCTTAAACACTTCCTTCCAAGCTGTCGCCGTCCGTCTTTCACTTTCCGGATACACGTTCTCTCTTTGTACTGTATACATTCCATCGTCCACACCACTGGCACGAGCTGATCTCCTTCATCTTCTTGGTCAGCTTCCACCCCCCTATTTGCTGGTTGGGGACTTCAATGCCCACCACCCGCTTTGGGGATCTCCACACCCTTGTCCACGTGGCTCCGTATTGCTAGACGTCTTCCACCAAGCGGATCTAGTTTGCCTCAACACTGGGGTCCCCACATTTTTGTCTGCCTCCACGACAACCTTATCTCATTTGGACCTTGCGGTCGGTACTGTTCCGCTAGCTCGGCGCTTCGAATGGTTCGCCCTTGATGATACACACTCGAGTGACCACTTTCCATGTGTCCTCAGACTGCAGCCTCAACTGCCATATATGCGCCCGCGACGCTGGAAGTTTGCCCAAGCCGATTGGACACTTTTTTCGTCTCTCGCGACATTCGATGACCGTCGCTTTCCCAGCGTCGACGATGAGGTCACACACATTACCGACGTTATCCTTACAGCTGCGGAACGTTCAATACCACGCACCTCCGAATTGCCCCGGCGCCCCCCAGTTCCTTGGTGGAACGAGGCATGCCGTGACGCAATACGTGAGCGGCGACGTGCTCTTCGCATTTTCCGTCACCATCCTACTTTGGCCAACTGTATCCGCTATAAGCAGCTCCGTGCGCGATGCCGTCGTGTCATCCGCGATAGCAAGAAGGCAAGCTGGAAATTCTTTATTAGCTCATTTAACGCCTTCACTCCCTCCTCGGCAGTTTGGAGTCGGCTTCGACGGTTCTCAGGCGCGCCTAGTTTCTCCCCGGTTTCTGGGCTCACTGTCGCGCATGATACCTTAGTGGACCCCGTCGCAATTTCTAACTCGTTGGGTCAGCACTTTGCTGAGATTTCGAGCTCTTCAAATTACCCGCCAGCGTTTCTCCCGAAGAAACGTGCAGCGGAAGTGCGACCTCTTGCTTTCTCCTCCCAAAATCACGAAAGCTACAATACTGTTTTCTCCATGCGGGAACTCAAACATGCCCTCTCATCTTCTCGCTCCTCCGCCCCAGGACCGGATGGTATCCATGTCCAAATGTTGCTGCATTTATCCACCCATAGTCTGCGTTACCTCCTTCGCCTTTATAATCGAATTTGGACCGGCAGCACCTTTCCCAGACGGTGGCGGGAAGCTATTGTCGTTCCCGTTCCGAAACCTGGAAAGGACAAACATCTCCCCTCTAGCTATCGCCCCATTTCTCTCACGAGTAGTGTCTGTAAGGTTTTGGAGCGTATGGTGAATTACCGTTTAGCTTGGTGGCTGGAATCCCGCAGCCTTTTAACACCAGCCCAATGCGGATTTCGGAAGCATCGTTCTGCAGTTGACCATCTTGTCGCTCTCTCCACTTATATCATGAACAATTTTCTCCGGCAACGCCAAACGGTAGCAATATTTTTTGATCTGGAGCGAGCATACGATACCTGTTGGAGGACAGGCATCCTCCGCACACTGTTCTCTTGGGGCTTTCGAGGCCGGCTGCCCCTTTTTCTTCGCGAATTTATGGCAGAGCGCACTTTTCGGGTACGGGTGAACACTACTCTCTCCCGTACTTTCTCCCAAGAAAACGGGGTACCCCAGGGATCCGTGCTGAGTGTTGTACTGTTTGCCATCGCCATAAATCCAATTATGGATTGTCTCCCTCCTGATGTCTCGGGCTCCCTCTTTGTGGACGATTTTGCGATCTACTACAGCTCTCAACGGACCAGCCTTCTTGAACGACGTCTTCAAGGATGTCTCGATCGCCTCCACTCGTGGAGCATCGAAACTGGCTTCCGTTTTTCACCCAGTAAGACCGTTTGTGTCAATTTTTGGCGACGTACGGAGTTTCTTCCGCCCTCCTTACATCTCGGTCCTGTCAACCTTCCGTTTTCAGACGTCGCTAAATTCTTGGGTCTTATGTTTGACAGAAAACTATGCTGGTCCTCCCACGTTTCCTATCTTTCGGCTCGCTGTCTGCGATCACTTAACACCCTCCGTGTCCTGAATGGTACCTCCTGGGGAGCGGACCGAGTGGTCCTTCTCCGCCTCTATCGCGCCTTAGTGCGCTCGAAATTGGATTATGGAAGCATAGTCTACTCCTCTGCTCGGCCGTCTATTCTTCGGCGTCTCGACTCTATCCACCACCGTGGATTACGTTTAGTGTCTGGAGCTTTTTACACTAGCCCTGTGGAAAGCCTTTATGCTGAGACTGCTGAACCTCCGCTGTCCAATCGGCGAGCAGTCCTCCTGAGTCGTTACGCTAGCCGCCTGTCTTCCATGCCTGCTAATCCAGCCCACGACCTTTTTTTCGACGCCTCCTTTGATGTAGGGTATGCAGGCCGCCCCTCCTCCCTACTACCCCCGGGAGTCCGCTTCCGTCAACTGCTCCATTCTCTTTCCTTCCGCTTTCCTAAAACCTTCCTGACCACTTGGGGTACAGCACCGCCTTGGCTCCGTCCCCGGATCTGCCTGCTCCGTGACCTTTGTCAATTTCCCAAAGATGGTACCCCTACACTTGTTTATCGTCGGGCATTTGCTGCTCTATGTGCAGAAATGACGGACGCCACATTTATTTACACCGACGGCTCGAAAACATCGTTAGGTGTAGGGAGTGCCTATATTGTTGGCGACACCCCAAATCGCTTTCGGCTTCCCGGCCAGTATTCGGTTTATACTGCGGAGCTTTACGCTGTTCTCCAGGCTGTCCACTACATCCGCCGCCATCAGCGGATACAGTACGTTATCTGCTCAGATTCTCTCAGCTCTCTCCTCAGTCTCCAAACTCTTTACCCTGTGCACCCTCTGGTCCACCGGATTCAGGACTGTCTGCGCTTGCTTCACCTGAGGGGCGTCTCGGTGGCGTTCCTCTGGCTCCCGGGACACGCTGGTATCTGTGGGAATGAGGCGGCCGATGTAGCGGCCAAGGCCGCAGTCTCTCTTCCTCGGCCAGCTATTCAGTCGCTTCCCTTCACCGATCTTCGGAACGACTTATGTCGCCATGTTGCTCAATTATGGCATGCCCATTGGTCGGCACTTTCCTGTAATAAATTGCGGGAAGTGAAAGCCCTTCCTTGCGCTTGGACCTCTTCCTCCCGAACGCGTCGTCGGGAGGAGGTAATTTTAGCTAGACTCCGGATAGGGCACTGTCGTTTTAGCCATCGACATCTTTTAAGCGGCGATCCTCCCCCACTCTGTCCCCACTGCTCTCAGCTGTGGACGGTAAGACACCTTTTAATTGAATGCCCCTATTTTAATCCATTACGCTCCCGTCTACAGCTATCGCCTGATCTATCGTCGATTTTAGCAGATGACACGCGCTCCGCCGACCGCGTTCTCCAGTTTATTAGTGACAGTGAAATGACGTCAGTCATTTGAAGCTTTTTTTGGGGACAATCACCCCCTTTCTGTAGTGGATTTTTAAGCAGTCTTCTATTTTTAGTTTCTCCAATTTTCTGACTTTGTTCCCCTTGCTGCTGGTTTTAAATTTCGGTTTCTTACTGTCTTAAGTCACGGGCTGGGCGCTAATGACCATAGAAGTTTTGCGCCCTAAAACCACAAAAAAAAAAAAAAAAAAAAAAAAAAAAAAAAACTCTTATCAATCGATTCCACAAAAACTATTTGGCCCAAAAATTAGATTTTTACACATCTTCTTGACTGATACCTTCCCCCCATAAATGACTTAATTTTGTTTCGATGTTCAACGCAGTTATTATGCAGCAGTAAATATAGTAAACCATTGCACGAAATATTGAAGAGTTTGCAGAGGTAAAAGTCCATAGAGTATACTTTCCGTATGGTCAATTTTAGTTGCCACAATGTTGAGAATGAAATGTGGACAAGATACCTAAATTTCATATAAAATTTACTGTATAACAATAGCTCATTTAAGTACCACATAGATGTCGTATGTAATATTGAGAAATATTTCGTCTTTCGCGACTGTAACAAAAGTTTTATTTACACTGAGCACGTTTGGCTTTATTTTAAAGCACTTAAATCAATCAAAAGGAAGTAGACAAAATACATTAAACAAAACTGTGGGCTTACAAAAACATTAGGACTTGAATATACCGTCTATCAGTGAAGTGCTCTGAGCTATGTCAAATATAATTTTTGTGTGAGGCACACACAAACATCATTTATTTGCTAAAACACTGATCTGCCAACACAAACGTTGAATATTGTGTTACCGCAGCACAAAACTACGAAAGGTGACTTGGCAATGGAGGAGACAAAATACTGTCCACTGAAGATGCTTCAAAAGAGAGAAACACGTCTGGTCTAAATAAGTCCCTTATTACAGTTGTAGAAGAGGAATATATTTCAGTACCATTGGTAAAACTGCGACTGTGGAACAAAAACAAGAAAGAGAACATGAGTACCATTGTGTATGTGCCATACCTTTCCTTGATTGAAGTGCTTTAAAATAAAGCCAAACACGTCCGTTGTAAATAAAACTTTTATTACAGTCGCGAAAGACGGAATATTTCTCAATATTACATGCGATACCTATGTCGTGCTTAAATTAAATGAGATATTGTTATACAGTATTCTCAACATTGTGGCAACTAAAATCGACCATACGAAAAGTATAAGCTATGGACTTCTACCTCTGCAAACTCTTCAAAATTTCGTGCAATGGTTTACTACATTTAATGCTGCATAATAACTGTGTTGAACATCGAAACAAAATTAAGTCATTTATGGGGGGAAGGTATCAGTCAAGTAGACGTGTAAAAATCAAATTTTTGGGCCAAATAGTTTTTGTGAAATCGAATGATAAGTGTGTCAAAGCAGTGGGAACACCATGTGTCTGCACAGGCGAGCAGTGCAGTGATGACAAAATCGCGCACAGCTTGGCATGCGGCGAGCACGTGTCTGCAGCAGCGAAAGGGTTAATGAAGAGACAAAGCACTAGAAATTTCAAAAAATTGCATTCAAACGAATATAATTCGTGAAGTAAGGCACTTCGATATTGTTTTTAAATAATGAAAATATTAAGCACTACGCGAGGTTTGAACTCATAACCTTTTGCATAGCAGCCCAACACTTTAACCGTTATGCTAACGCACTTCATCTGACTATAAAATGCCATGAGTGAGTACATAACGCAATGAGGACTATAACACGTCACGCAAAATACTGACAAACACTGTTGGTATGACTATGAATTACTCACGCTTCGTCGAAGTACAATAGGAAATAAACAATTACCGCTGTTCTTTATTGCGAAAAAGCGGTTCGTGAGAGTGATACAATCACCTTTCCTTGCTATCACCTGAATTAGGAGTCTTATTGCTTGTTTGGTTTAATTAATTAATAAAATATGAAGCAATTGGTATAAAGAATGCTTTTTCCAAACTTTCTATAAAAGAATGTCTGCTATCAAGACATTGCTTTTGTTCTATTACTTTATTTGTGACTAAACGTTTCTAAAACTGAAGACACTCGTCCATGCTCTGCACTGCAGTCGAAGTGTGGCAACGTCATTCTCTGTTCATTGGCTGACTGTGTTTTGTGACGTCAGATGCGCAGAACGAACCTAAACTCGGCCGCCAACATAAATGACGCGCACTTTAGTTCTCTGCAATGACAGTGGTTTTTATACCCAAGTATAACATTTTAACCCCCCCCCCCCCACCACCACCACCACCACCACCACCACCACCACCATGAACCATGGATCTTGCCGTTGGTGGGGAGGCTTGCGCGCCTCAGTGATACAAACAGCCGTACCATAGGTGCAACCACAATGGAGGGGTATCTGTTGAGAGGCCAGGCAAACGTGTGGTTCCTGAAGAGGGGCAGCAGCCTTTACAGTAGTTGCAGGGGCAACAGTCTGGATGATTGACTGATCTGGCCTTGTAACACTAACCAAAACGGCCTTGCTGTGCTGGTACTGCGAACGGCTGAAAGCAAAGGGAAACTAAGCCGTAATTTTTCCTGATGGAATGCAGCTTTACTGTATGATTAAATGATGATGGCGTCCTCTTGGGTAAAATATTCCGGAGGTAAAATAGTCCCCCATTCGGATCTCCGGGCTGGGACTACTCAGGAGGACATTATTATCAGGAGAAAGAAAACTGGCATTTTACGGATCGGAGCATGGAATGTCAGATCCCTTAATCGGGCAGGTAGGTCAGGTAATTTAAAAAGGGAAATGAATAGGTTAAATTTAGATATAGTGGGAATTAGTGAAGTTCAGAGGCAGGAAGAACAAGACTTCTGGTCACGTGAATACAGGGTTATAAATACAAAATCAAATAGGGTTAATGCAGGAGTAGGTTTAATAATAAATAGGAAAATAGGAATGCTGGTAAGCTACTACAAACAACTTAGTGAACGCATTATTGTGGCCAAGATAGATACGAAGCCCATGCCTACCACAGTAGTACAAGTTTCTATGCCAACTAGCTCTGCAGATGATGAAGAGATTGGAGAAATGTATGATGAGATAAAAGAAATTATTCAGATAGTGAAGGGAGATGAAAATTTAATGGTCATGGCTGACTGGAACTCGATAGTAGGAAAAGGAAGAGAAGGAAATGTAGTAGGTGAATATGATATTTCATTGCAAAAATACAGCAATGAAATATCATTATCCACGGCCACGGAGCTCAACGGTCCAAATATAATGGACAAATTGTTATAGGTGAATATTGATTGGGGGGAAGAAATGAAAGACGAAGCCGCCTGGTAGACTTTTGCGCAGAGCATAGCTTAATCATAACTATCACTTGGTTCAAGTAACTTGAAAGAAGGTTGTATACATGGAAGAAGCCTGGAGATACTAGAAGGTTTCAGATAGATTATATAATGATAAGACAGAGATTTAGGAACCAGGTCTTAAATTGTAAGACATTTCCAGTGGCAGATGTGGACTCTGACCACAATCTATTGGTTATGAACTGTAGATTAAAACTGAAGAAACTGCAAAAAGGTGGGAATTTGAGGGGATGGGACCTAGATAAACTGAAAGAACCAGAGGTTGTAGAGAGCTTCAGGGAGAGCATTAGAGAACGATTGACAATAACCGGGGAAAGAAATACATCAGAAGAAGAATGGGTAGCTTTGAGAGATGAAATAGTGAAGGTAGCAGATGATCAAGTAGGTAAAAAGACTAGGGCTAATAGAAATCCTTGGGTAACGGAAGAAATATTGAATTTAATTGATGAAAGGAGAAAATACAAAAATGCAGTAAATGAAGCAGGCAAAAAGGAATACAAATGTCTCAAAAATGAGATAGACAGAAAGTGCAAAATTGCTAAGCAGGGATGACTAGAGAACAAATGTAAGGATGTAGAGGTGCATATCACTAGGCGTAAGATAGATACTGCCTACAGGAAAATTAAAGAGACCTTTGGAGAAAAGAGAACCACTTGCATGAATATCAAGAGCTCAGATGGAAACCCAGTTCTAAGCAAAGAAGGGAAAGCAGAAAGGTGGAAGGATATATAGAGGGTCTGTACAAGGGCGATGTTCTTGAGGTCATTATTATAGAAATCGAAGAGAATGTAGATGAAGATGAAATAGGAGATATGATACTGCGTGAAGAGTTTGACAGAGCACTGAAAGACCTAAGTCGAAACAAGGCCCCGGGAGTAGACAACATTCCATTAGAACTACTGACAGCCTTGGGAGAGCCAGGCCTAACAAACTTCTACCATCTAGTGAGCAAGATGTATGAGACACGCGAAATACCCTTAGACTTCAAGAAGAATATAATAATTCCAATCCCAAAGAAAGCAGGGGTTGACAGATGTGAAATTTACCGAACTACCAGTTTAATAAGCCACGGCTGCAAAATACTAACACAAATTCTTTACAGGCGAATGGAAAAACTGGTAGAAGCCGACCTCGGGGAATATCAGTTTGGATTCCATAGAAATGTTGGAACATGTGAGGCAATACTGACACTACGACTTATCTTAGAAAATAGATTAAGAAAAGGCAAACCTACGTTTCCAGCATTTGTAGACTTAGAAAAAGCTTTTGACAATGTTGACTGGAATACTCTCTTTCAAATCCTGAAGATGTCAGGGGTAAAATACAGGGAGCAAAAGGCTATTTACAATTTGTACAGAAACCAGATGGCAGTTATAAGAGTCGAGGGACATGAAAGGGAAGCAGTGGTTGGGAAAGGAGTGAGACAGGTTTGTAGCCTATCCCCAATGTTATTCGATCTGTATATTGAGGAAGCAGTAGAGGAAACAAAAGAAAAATTCGGAGTAGGAATTAAAATCCATGGAGAAGAAATAAAAACTTTGAGGTTCACTGATGACATTATAATTCTGTCAGAGAGAGAAAAGGGCCTGGAAGAACAGCTGAACGGAATGGACAGTGTCTTGAAAGGAGGATATAAGATGAACATCAACAAAAGCAAAACGAGGACAATGGAATGTAGTCGAATTAAATCGGGTGATGCTGCGGGAATTAGATTAGGAAATGAGGCGCTTAAAGTAGTAAATGAGTTTTGCTATTTTTAGAACAAAATAACTGATGATGGTTGAAGTAGAGAGGATATAAAATGTAGACTGGCAATGGCAAGGAAAGCGTTTTCTAAAGAAGAGAAATTTGTTAACATCGAGTATAGATTTAAGTGTCAGGAAGTCGTTTCTGAAAGTATTTAAATGGAGTGTAGCCATGTATGGAAGTGAAACATGGACAATAAATAGTTTAGACAAGAAGAGAATAGAAGCTTTCCAAATGTGGTGCTACAGAAGAATGCTGAAGATTAGATGGGTAGATCACATAACTAATGAGTGGACGCTAATGACCGGTGAAGTTGTGCACCCTAAAAAAAAAAAAAAAAAACACTAATGAGGAGGTATTGAATAGAATTGGAGAGAAGAGAAATTTGTGGCACAACTTGATTAGAAGAAGGGATTGGTTGGTAGGGCATATTCTAAGGCATCAAGGGATCACCAATTTAGTATTGGAGGGCAGCGTGGAGGGTCAAAATCGTAGAGACCAAGAGATGAAAACGCTAAACAGATTCATAAGGATGTAGGTTGCAGTAGGTACTGGGAGATGAAGCAGCTTGCACAGGATAGAGTAGCATGGAGAGCTGCATCAAACCAGTCTCAGGACTGAAGACAACAACAACATTTTAAACTACTTTTGGGTTGGAGGTGTGGTGGTTGGAGTTGGGGGGGGGGGGGGTTCAGGGGGACTCTCAACCCTGCTGCCCTTTTTTATTTACTTATTTATTTACAGGTCAAGTTCCATAGGGCCAATTTGAGGAGCCAGTCTCCAAGGTCATGGATCGTGTCAATACATGAAATTAAAACATAAAAGTAATAACAGATAAATAAAATGTTTATGAACCCAGAAAAAAGTCAAGCCATAATTTTAAGTAAACGCAATCAACAGTACAACAAGAATCAGCTTAATTTTTCAAGGAACTCCTAGGCAGAATAGAAAGAGTGACCCATGAGGAAACTCTTGAGTTTCAGTTTGAAAGCACGTGAATTACTGCTAAGATTTTTGAATTCCTGAGGTAGCTTATTGGAAGTGGATGCAACAGTATACTGCACACCTTTCTGCACAAGAGTTATGGAAGTCCAATCCAAATGCAGATTGGATTTCTGCTGAGTTTTAACTTAGTGAAAGCTGCTTATTCATGGGAATAAGCTAATATTGTTAACAAGAAATGACAGTAAGGTATATATATATATATATATATATATATATATATATATATATATATAAATACAAAGATGAGGTGACTTACCGAACAAAAACGCTGGCAGGTCGATAGACCACAAACAAACACAAACATACACACAAAATTCAAGCTTTCGCAACAAATTGTTGCCTCATCAGGAAAGAGGGAAGGAGAGGGGAAGACGAAAGGAAGTGGGTTTTAAAGGAGAGGGTAAGGAGTCATTCCAATCCCGGGAGCGGAAAGACTTACCTTAGGGGGAAAAAAGGACAGGTATACACTCGCACACACGCACATATCCATCCACACATACAGACACAAGCCTTGTGAACAGAGTCTGGAACTGCCCATTTCAGAGCAAAAAAATCCTTTTAGAATGGGAAGAGTTACCCCAAAATATAATACCATATGACATAAGCGAATGAAAATAAGCAAAGTAGACTAATTTTCGTGTCAAACAGTCACTCACTCCAGATACCGTTCGAATAGTAAAAGTGGCAGCATTAAGTCTTTGAACAAAATCCTGAATGTGGGCTTTCTACAGCAGTTTAATATCTATCTGAACACCTAGAAATTTGAACTGTTCAGTTTCACTAATCATATGCCCGTTCTGTTTCAGTTTCACTAATCATATGCCCGTTCTGTGAAATTATAATGTTAGGTTTGGTTGAATTGTGTGTTAGAAACTGTAAAAACTGAGTCTTACTGTGATTTACCATTAGTTTATTTTCTACTATCCATGAACTTATGTCATGAGCTGCACTATTTGAAACTGACCCAGTGTTGCACACAACATCCTTTATTACCAAGCTAGTGTCATCAGCAAACAGAAATATTTTAGAGCTACCCATAATGCTAGAGGTCATATCATTTATATAATTAAGGAACAGTAGTGGCCCCAACACTGATCCCTGGGGCACCCCACATTTGATAGCATCTCACTCAGATCCCACATCACAGCCATTCTCAACGCTGTGAATAATGACCTTTTGCTGTCTATTGTTAAAGTAAGAGGTGAACCAGTTGTGAGCTACTCCCCGTATTCCGTAATTGTCCAACTTCTGGAGCAATATTTTATGATCAGCACATTGAAATACCTTATTTAAATAAAAAAAATATGCCTAGCTTTCGAAACCTTTTGTTTAACCCATCCAGTACCTCACAGAAAAAAAGAGAGTATAGCATTTTACATCTACATCTACATTTATACTCCGCAAGCCACCCAACGGTGTGTGGCGGAGGGCACTTTACATGCCACTGTCATTACCTCCCTTTTCTGTTCCAGTCGCGTATGGTTTGCGGGAAGAACGACTGTCTGAAAGCCTCTGTGCATGCTCGAATCTCTCTAATTTTACATTCGTGATCTCGGGAGGTATAAGTAGGGGGAAGCAATATATTCGATACCTCATCCAGAAACGCACCGTCTCGAAACCTGGCGAGCAAGCTACACCGCGATGCAGAGCGCCTCTCTTGCAGAGTCTGCCACTTGAGAGTGCTAAACATCTCCGTCACGCTATCACAGTTACCAAATAACCCTGTGACGAAACGTGCTGCTCTTCTTTGGATCTTCTCTATCTCCTCCGTCAACCCGACCTGGTACGGATCCCACACTGATGAGCAATACTCAAGTATAGGTCGAACGAGTGTTTTGTAAGCCACCTTCTTTGTTGATGGACTACATTTTCTAAGGACTCTCCCAATGAATCTCAACCTGGTACCCGCCTCACCAACAATTAATTTTATATGATCATTCCACTTCAAATCGTTCCGCACGCATACTCCCAGATATTTTACAGAAGTAACTGCTACCAGTGTTTGTTCTGCTATCATATAATCATACAATAAAGGATCCTTCTTTCTATGTATTCGCAATACATTACATTTGTCTATGTTAAGGGTCAGTTGCCACTCCCAGCACCAAGTGCCTATCCGCTGCAGATCTTCCTGCATTTCGCTACAATTTTCTAATGCTGCAACTTCTCTGTATACTACAGCATCATCCGCGAAAAGCCGCATGGAACTTCCGACACTATCTACTAGGTCATTTATATATACTGTGAAAAGCAATGGTCCCAAAACACTCCCATGTGGCACGCCAGAGGTTACTTTAACGTCTGTAGATGTCTCTCCATTGATAACAACATGCTGTGTTCTGTTTGCTAAAAACTCTTCAATCCATCCACACAGCTGGTCTGATATTCCGTAGGCTCTTACTTTATCAGGCGACAGTGCGGAACTGTATCGAACGCCTTCCGGAAGTCAAGGAAAATAGCATCTACCTGGGATCCTGTATCTAATATTTTCTGGGTCTCATGAACAAATAAAGCGAGTTGGGTCTCACACGATCGCTGTTTCCGGAATCCATGTTGGTTCCTACAGAGTAGATTCTGGGTTTCCAAAAACGACATGATACTCGAGCAAAAAACATGTTCTAAAATTCTACAACAGATCGACGTCAGAGATATAGATCTATAGTTTTGCACATCTGCTTGACGACCCTTCTTGAAGACTGGGACTACCTGTGCTCTTTTCCAATCATTTGGAACCTTCCGTTCCTCTAGAGACTTGCGGTACACGGCTGTTAGAAGGGGGGCAAGTTCTTTCGCGTACTCTGTGTAGAATTGAATTAGTATCCCGTCAGGTCCAGTGGACTTTCCTCTGTTGAGTGATTCCAGTTGCTTTTCTATTCCTTGGACACTTATTTCGATGTCAGCCATTTTTTCGTTTGTGCGAGGATTTAGAGAAGGAACTGCAGTGTAGTCTTCCTCTGCGAAACAACTTTGGAAAAAGGTGTTTAGTATTTCAGCTTTACGCGTGTCATCCTCTGTTTCAATGCCATCATCATCCCGGAGTGTCTGGATATGCTGTTTCGAGCCACTTACTGATTTAACGTAAGACCAGAACTTCCTAGGATTTTCTGTCAAGTCGGTACATAGAATTTTACTTTCGAATTCACTGAACGCTTCATGCATAGCCCTCCTTACGCTAACTTTGACATCGTTTAGCTTCTGTTTGTCTGAGAGGTTTTGGCTGCGTTTAAACTTGGGGTGAAGCTCTCTTTGCTTTCGCAGTAGTTTCCTAACTTTGTTGGTGAACCACAATGGGTTTTTCCTGTCCCTCACAGTTTTACTCAGCACGTACCTGCCTAAAACGCATTTTACGATTGCCTTGAACTTTTTCCATAAATGCTCAACATTGTCAGTGCCGGAACAGAAATTTTCTTTTTGATCTGTTAGGTAGTCTGAAATCTGCCTTCTATTACTCTTGCTAAACAGATAAACCTTCCTCCCTTTTTTTTATATTCCTATTAACTTCCATATTCAGGGATGCTGCAATGGCCTTATGATCACTGATTCCCTGTTCTGCACTTACAGAGTCGAAAAGTTTGGGTCTGTTTGTTATCAGTAGGTCCAAGATATTATCTCCATGAGTCGGTTCTCTGTTTAATTGCTCGAGGTAATTTTCAGATAGTGAACTCAGTATAATGTCACTCGATACTCTGTCCCTACCACCCGTCCTAAACATCTGAGTGTCCCAGTCTATATCTGGTAAATTGAAATCTCCACCTAAGACTGTAACATGCTGAGAAAATTTATGTGAAATGTATTCCAAATTTTCTCTTAGTTGTTCTGTCACTAATGCTGCTTAGTTAGGAGGTCGGTAAAAGGAGCCAATTATTAACCTAGCTTGATTGTTGAGTGTAACCTCCACCCATAATAATTCACAGGAACTATCCACTTCTACTTCACTACGGGATAAACTACTACTAACAGCGACAAACACGCCACCACGGTTGCATGCAATCTATCCATTCTAAACACTGTATGTGCCTTTGTAAAAATTTTGGCAGAATTTATCTCTGGCTTTAGCCAGCTTTCTGTACCTGTAACGATTTCAGCTTCGGTGCTTTCTATCAGCGCTTGAAGTTCCGGTACTTTACCAATGCAGCTTCGACAGTTTACAATTACAATACCGATTGCTGCTTGGTCCCCGCATGTCCTGACTTTGCCCTGCACCCTTTGAAGCTGTTGCCCTTTCTGTACTTGCCCGAGGCCATCTAAACTAAAAAACCGCCCAGTCCATGCCACACAACCCCTGCTACCCGTGTAGCCGCTTACTGCATGTAGTGGACTCCTGACCTATCCAGCGGAACCCGAAACCCCACCACCCTATGGCGCAAGTCGAGGAATCTGCAGCCCACACGGTCGCAGAACCGTCTCAACCTCTGATTCAGACCCTCCACTTGGCTCTATACCAAAGGTCCGTAGTCAGTCCTGTTGATGATGCTGCAGATGGTGAGCTCTGCTTTCATCCTGCTAGCGAGACTGGCAGTCTTCACCAAATCAGATAGCCGCCGGAAGTCAGAGAGGATTTCCTCCGATCCATAGCGACACACACATTGGTGCCGACATGAGTGACCACCTGCAGATGGGTGCACCCTGTACCCTTCATGGTATCCGGAAGGACCCTTTCCACATCTGGAATGACTCCCCCCGGTATGCACACGGAGTGCACATTGGTTTTCTTCCCCTCTCTTGCTGCCATATCCCTAAGGGGCCCCATTACGCGCCTGACGTTGGAGCTCCCAACTACCAGTAAGCCCACCCTCTGCGACCGCCCGGATCTTGCAGACTGAGGGGCAACCTCTGGAACAGGACAAGCAGCCATGTCCGGCCGAAGATCAGTATCAGCCTGAGACAGAGCCTGAAACTGGTTCGTCAGACAAACTGGAGAGGCCTTCCGTTCAACCCTCCGGAATGTCTTTCGCCCCCTGCCACACCTCGAGATGACCTCCCACTCTGCCACAGGTGAGGGATCAGCCTCAATGTGGGCAGTATCCCGGGCAGCCACAGTCGTAGTCCGATCGGGGGATGCGTGGGACGAGCTGGCCTTCCCCGACAAACCCCCATCCGGACCCCCACAGTGATGCCCATTGGCAACAGCCTCAAGCTGTGTGACCAAAGCCAACACTGCCTGAAGCTGGGAGCGAAGGGATGCCAACTCAGCCTGCATCCGAACACAGCAGTTGCAGTCCCTATCCACGCTAAAAACTGTTGTGCAAAGAATGTCTGAACTAATCTACAGAGAGCACAAACAATTCGACACAAAATTTAAACGGTTATTAAAATACAAGATTGCCTAGTAAATGCAGTAATGCTGCTACTTGTGCACTGCTGACACACTGCTCGGCAGCGGAAGGAGACTACGCGATTTTACATTATTCAAGTACTAAAATGCGATGCTACAACTTTCAAATACTATAATACGCCCAAAATTTATGAATTAAACAATGCAAGTACCAAAAACATGCAAAGAAATTAAGAATTAAACTATGTAGCAAATATGTGATCTAGGAGTATATGACTTGCTGCTGGCAGCTGCTTATCCAAGGGCAGCAGGGAGCACACTGGTAAACGACTTCTAAAGCCGAACTGTACATTTGATACAAATTGTATGATATAAAATGATCGATTATCCTTACGTACACAGCCTTTCCAGTAACTTGAACAAACCCTGATGGTGTAGAAATAGGTCTAAAATTGTCTACATTATCGCTTTCTCCCTTTTTATAAAGTGGCTTTACTACTGAGTACTTTATTCATTCAGGAAACTGACCATTCCTTGAGGAAACATAGGGCCAACATGTGCAGCACAGTACTTTAATGTTCTGCTAGACACTCCATCATATCCATGAGAGTCCTGAGTCTTTAGTGATTTAATTACTGACTCAATCTCCCCCTTGTCTGTATCACAGAGGAGTAACTCTTTGTCTGTATCACAGAGGAGTAACTCTGACATCAATATTGGAAATGCATTTGCTGCGAGAGTTATATGATTCCCTGTAGAAACTAATTTTTTATTTAATTCACCAGCAATGTTCAGAAAATGATTGTTAATTACTGTACATATATCTGATTTATCAGTATCAGAAACATTTTTACTACAAACTGACTTTATATTGTCGACCTCGTGCTGCTGACCAGACACTTCCTTCACAACTGATCATATGATTTTAATTTTATCCTATAAATTAGCTATTCTGTTTGCATATCACATACCCTTTGTCTTTCCTGATAACATTTTTAAGCACCTTTAAGTACTGCTTGTAATGGGCTACTGTAGCTTGATTGTGACTACTTCTAACATTTTGATATAATTCCCGGCTTGTTCCACATGATGTCCTTATTCCACTAGTGAGCCACCCAGGCTGCCTTTTGCTGCTAGTACCCCATTTAGAATGTTCTAATGGAAAGCAACTCTCAAAGAGATTGAGAAATGCGCTAAGGAAATCATCATATTTGTCATCTATTTTATCGGCACTATAAACATCCTGCCACTCTTGTTCACTGGCGATCTTTAAAAAACTCTCTATTGCTGTTGGATTAACTTTCCTACATAGTTTGTAATTATATGTGATATTTGTGTGAGTACAAAAGCCTTTTAGTGTTAAAATTTGTGCATCATGGTCTGAAAGGCAATTCACCCTTTTACTAACTGAATGCCCATCTGGTAATGAAGAATGAATAAAAATACTGTCTATGGCTGTGCAACTGTTCCTCTGCCATCCATCCTATCCTCTGGTTTAATTGCTTTTAGGAGGCTTGTCTCTTTTTCTGCTGTCCCCTGTTTCCCTTTTTTTTTTTTTAGAACTCGGTTGATTAGTAGTTGCTACCCCTCTTCTATAAAGCATTGCCTATGATGGATTGGGGGGTGGAACAGCTGTGGGAGAGCCTGGCCCCTTTATATGCAGAGCCCCAGGGGATGCAAATGTATTCCCTTAATTATTTCTCTCATCTGGTTTTATTATTAACTGTCAAACTGATGTCCATTACATTTTTAACCCTTTCCCTTTTACTGTACTGGATCTCATGATTATAAGATATTCTCCAGTTTCTCTTGGCATGGCAGAGTGCTGGAAGACCACTTGTCTGCTTAACCTACTGATCCAATCTATGTACTTTTACTTTCCGGTAAATTGTATTTCAGCTCTGTCATCATTATTGCCTTCAGTGACTCACTTTTACCACTCTTATGTACTTTCCTCATCCGAGTACATTCCTAGTGAACATCACTGCCTCCGGATGAACGAACCCCTGACCAAGAGACTGTCTACACCCATACCCCAATCAACCAATCTATTCTTTGCACATTCAAACTGCTGCTGATTGGCACACCCTACCCATTGGTCTTGTGACCCAATGACAAGGGACACAGCATGCTTCCCAACAGATGAATTGTGTGTCACTGGCTCAGTCTCAGTTTTAGTGGAAGACAGTCCCATCAGACTTTTTAGTTCAGGTTGTGGATGTAATGTCATGATTTCGCTCTGGTCCCTGCCTCCCCTGTACAGGGCTCATGGAACCGCCACTGACATATCATTCACACTAAGTCACTGATAGGTCCTGTAGAGGAGACAGTATCAAGAACAGAGGACAATATTCGTGGTAGCTTTGACATCTCTGGTATGTGACACTTGTAGTTTGCCCAATACACACAATTTTAATTGTAATCGCACATGTACAGCAGAGCAACTAAATGCATGAAAGTAGTGTATCTGTCATCATGGAGATTGCTATGATCTAATTTATTTCATGAAGAAAATGTAAGATCAGCCAAAATTTGGAGAAGAAACACAATGGCACAAAATATGAGTGGTGTGAACAATTTGGTAAAGGATGTTAAGGTGAATGGAATGCAGTGAACTTAATGAATTCGTTCATTTTGATGCTTTCTCCATAGTGAATGATGAGTGTTTTCAGTAGTACTGCTGTGGAACCACTAAGTTACTACACAGAAGGATCATTATGCATCCTAATTCATTGAGACACTCAGTGTCGAATGGAAAAAAACAGGACGAAACAGATGATGGCATGCCCTCCATTATCCAGTGGAATGTCGAGTCGTGCTACTGTTTTGGTGAAGAATAGTGTTGTTAGTACGTTTGAGACAGGCATTGAAGACTGATTATTCCTGCATGTGATTGTGAATAGCTTTTAAATTAATTTGTAGGTGTAAAGATTGATGTACACTGAACGTCACAGAATGGATGTCAAAATATTCCACAGTTTATTTCAAATGGTACCATTGGCATGGAACAAAATGGTTCTGTCGGGCTTCCTTGAGAAGAAAATTTTGACATCAACGTGGAGATGGCAGCAGTGTCATGGGTAGGTTATGTGGGGGATTTTCTTCCGTAAAAAAGACTAAATATATTAAAGTGAAAAATATAATTTAGACTGTACAATACCTGGATAAAGAAAAAGCCTACACTGTGCACAATAAAGAATGTAAATAGGTGGAGCCATTTTCATTGAATGCCTTTCTATTTTAATAGTGAGAAGTCAGCTCTGTTTTTATTAATTAATTAATTTATTGACTTTGGCATACTGTGGAGCACGGGAAACAATTGGTTTGTTCTTATCCTCCTAGAATCTCTTCATTCTTTCACTAAGGTTCATCATTCTTTCCTCTGTCCAGATAATCAGCTCTGTTTGAAGGTAAAAAGTAGTGTTTTTGACATCATTTGGCATTAAAGAAGTAATGGAGACACAAGTATAATCTAAAAAGACACTGTGTATTCCTTTATAAATACTATTTACTGTGTTTGCATGTATGTATTTTCTTCATAAAATAGGTGTTTATAGTTTGAAATGTTTGGTAGACAGTTTTCCAGTTCTATCAGTTCTCGACAGTGTGTAAAATTTACCATACTACCTTTGTATTGTAATATCCATTCTCAGTTTTGCTTCAGCTATTAATAAACTCTCTTATTTTGCTAATCCCTTAATGCCGATACTATGTTCCTGCATTCTGTAAGATATACAGTACTTCCTGACTTCACTGTTCAGTACTGGGCAAAGTGATGTGAAAGCATGGTGATGTTCCAAGAAGTAAGAACACACTGCGATTTGATGGTGATATTTCTTTCCTTTCCCTACCACACCCTTCCACTGCCTTCCACTCCATTCTCTTCCATTGATGTCCTGTGTCAATTTACTTTAATCATCACATACACACATTAAAATTATTTGTTTTCTGTCATAAGTGTATTGTCATTTAAGAGTCCTATACCAGGCATGTTTTGCTTTGATTTGCAAAAAATCACCTCCAGTGGTATGTATGTATCACTCTTTTTTTATGTTCGGTAGTCATCAGGTTTTTCACTTGTTATTAGCAGAGGTTAAAGTCCAAAAAATATTTGAGGCAAAGCAGTTGCCAGAATTTTGTTCTCTAGTATGTTACTAGGAAAATACAGCTAGGGTACTGGGAAAATGCAATCTGCCTACAAAGGAGATTGTTTACAAAACACTCCAGTAACCCATCCTAGAATATTGCTCAAGTGTGTGGAACCCCTATCAAATATGACTAACAGCGGACATTTAATGTGTACAAAGCAAACTCTGCTAAGAATGAGGGCAAAACTCATTGGTTCATAGCATGTGAATAGGAGGAAGGAAGAAGAACCACCACAGATGATGATTTATAAATAAAAGTGATATGTGTCTGGTGTAAAACTCTATTAAATAGTAGTAGACCTAAAACAGAAAAAAAATAGTTATTGGAATATAACGGCTACTGCTTGAAGATACCTATCCAAAAACACATTATAAACACATTATTTTACCGCTAAGGAAACATAAAGCAGCATGGTCTGGCACTGAAAGCAAATTTTATTTATTTTTTTGTCCTTTGACCAATTAACATAGTGGTATAAGTCATGTGAAATACATTTTGGATATTTACACATATGTACACATGTGTGGAATACAGTTGGACCAGGAAAGTGTGGGGCAGGAAGACGGAAGTTTATAATGACCTTTTCGGTGGAACTATCCCAGGATTCAGCTTATCATCCTGTAGAAGCCACGGCAAAGCCAATGTCAGGATGATTGGACCAGGCCTAAACCTCATTCTTCCTGAATGCTAGTGCAATGCCATAACACTTCGTCACCTTGCTTGGTATTTATTTTGTAAATGAACAGTAAATAATGCTGTAATATATCTAGAGTCTGAAATTAGATCAGTCTGTACACAAGAATTATAAACAGTAGCACTACCCGAACATGAAAACCTTGTTCTGTAACCATCTGAAAAAGGCTGTGCAAACTGCAATGAAAACTACACAGCTCTTCTCGTACCTGATTCCTGTCATTAAATTGGTGTATTTGGAGCTACATCTGGAACAGAGAAAACAGGAAACAAATGGTAGAAATATTCACATACAAAGAAACACACAGACAGAAAAGGTACTACATTTATTACAGTAATTTTCTAACGTTTAGAATTCCTGTGCACCCACATATTGGTAAAAATTTACAAAAGGCCATCAGGGAAATCTAAGATGGTGGAACAGCTGAATTGTGAATCAATGTTTCAGATGATCATTTCTTTTTCATTAAATCATGGGGCTATTGAAGTGGGGAGATCAGAGGTCAGTTTTTATTTTTGAAAGTAATAACACATTCACTCTTAATCATACATGCATAGGTGTTGCCAACATCTGCACAAACTTTTGAAATGATTCTCAGAACAAAGTGCACTGAAATGAGTCTCTGGGAGCATTCATTACATGTTCTTTCCAGGCTAAGTCTAGGTTAACATACAGTTTTGTACATTGTATGTTTTCTATATTTTTGCCGTCCAGTACAACATTAAGATCGTGATATTGATTCACTTTACCAAATGTGGTTTGTTTTCTTCACATTTAGTGTCAATCAGTTGGCATTGAACCATGGATATGTGGACTTGAATAGTAATTATACAAAGAGATTGCTTAAAACCACATGAGACACTAGTGTCATCTACAAACAACAAGATTTAAGCAGCTGTCTCTGAGCTCTGTGTGTCGTTTATACAAATAAGGAACAGAAGAGGACCTAGCACACTATCTTGCAGTGCGCATATTTCATCTTCCCTTGCATTAGATATGAGTCTGACTTTATTAATAGAGTGAGCCATTATCAGTTCCACAACCTGTGTTCTATTTTATACAGTAGATATTATGTGAATTACTTTTTTTCCTACCCTTGTGTAGCCCAATATTGCCATTCCTGTACTTCTACCCATTTGAAATACATCAGTATCTTGTGATCATTTAGGTATTTTGTGACTTAGTTTCTCATTAATCTCTCAAATACTATAGAGAGAAGTGACGTGTGTCGAATTTATGTCTGTTACAGCTTTTTAATATGATATCATTCTGGAAATTTTTAATCTCTGGTGAAACTATCCTTCAGTAAATTATATCTGTTGGCATTGTGTGCCAAAGGCTTTGCAATTAGTGACGTAGTTCTTATTATAAGTGATACTGGCCCTTCATCTATTCAAGTTAACGTTTTGCATTTGAGGCTTTAGATAATCTACTATTTCATGTTCAACATTGGAACTATACTCATTCTACATGTGGTCTAGAATATATTAATTTTTCCTCATTTGTGAATTTCCAGTGTGGAATTTAGAAAACATTTATAAAGTAATCATTGATAATTTGGCAGAACCTTTTTACCAATATTAATATTTGTGATTGTGATTTCCTCTGTTCCCTGTTTCACTTTTTACAATTTCTGACGTAGAGTTTGATTTGTTTCCTTATACTCTTATTTTAGCATGTTTCAGCAATTTTGCTTTTGCTGTTACTTTTCAGTATACTTTCTTATAAGTTTCTACATATTCTCTGAATTAAGAATCTGTGGATTGTTTACTTTGAGAACTGAGCCATTTCAGTGTACTACAGTCATTTTAATGCATGCATATTGCGATCCAGGTACTAGATATAGTGACCCTACCTGAATGAGCTCGTGTCAATTTCTTTGGAAAGCACATTTCAAAATTAGCCATGAATACTGACGAGAAAGTGTAGTAAGCATTGTTAGTGCTTAATTGTGAAAGCACTTCTAACCAGGATTCATTATTTACACTAGTCATAAAACTTGCACAGAGAAATGACAGCTGTTTAACGCCATATTGCATAGGGTCATCATAACAAGCAATATTACATTGGTAAATATCCTGCACCCCCCCCCCCTCCCCCCCCCCCCCCCCTCCACTCCTAACAGTCAAGAGCTTCTATCTACTGATTATCTATTGTTCTGCCCTGTTAAGAACATAGAAGGAAGAAATTCGACTCACTTTAAGCTGAGAACAGAAGCCCGCATCTTTCTTCAGCAAAGGATCATGTAATGCAGATAGTAATGGCAGTGAGATCTGGAAAGTTGAAAGAAAACACTTTGAAAAACTGGCATATGTTGTGGAATGTTGCCCTTCCCATTTCCAGTTTATAAATAGTTGTCATTCTCAAATGTGAATGATTCTTTTATATGACAGAAATATGATCACAAGAGACTGCAAATTTTAATTAATAATGGCTGATGTAGGGGACTGAAAGCTTGTAAAAATCAGTTGATTGGGATAGGAAGATCTGTGCATTGTAGGAAGAAAGGAGCCAAGTTGACAGGACATTTTGAGATTTGTGTGAACTGTGTCATCTTGATTTTGTTAACACTCAGGTTATTAGCAGAGACCTGTCTGCTTGTACTTAGAGCTATTAATTTGACTGTAGTAAAATAGTTGGAAGTATATGATGAAGTTGTCGATCACTGGGCCAGACAATTTGTATGACTCGACGGTGGCTACATTCTCAGTATTCTGGAGACACAAGGTGAGTTCCTGAACATCCACTAAAAGACCTTATAGTGCCAAGTTCTGGCAAAGAAGTATAAAATGGATGACAAAATTGTTCTGATAGCACATTCCTTCTCATGTGTTATTGATTATTGAAGTATTGCTGTGATTGTATGGCATAGTCGTACTTCCAAGTTAAGGCTGCTTATGAAGTGTGGTAATCATCCATGAGTTTATTATGACTGAAGGACTTTGAGCAGTATTTACACTGTACCAGCTCCAACTGTGAAGTATGAATGAGCGTTCTGGCAGGTAGAGCTTTGTTCATAAGGCTGAGCCAAACCTGGGCTGAATATGGACATCATATTATGAAAAATGGACTGGTGGATCAGCCAGCCTTTGTGTAGTTCAGAAGTCACTAAACTGACTAAATGATGATCATGGGCCACATCATCATTCAGTACAGTGCATGGAAGACAGAATGAAAGCTTCAGGAAAACGATGAAAAACTAAGTTCAGCATTCCATGTTAACTGTGGATGAGTGCCATGCAATGCACAACAAAGAATTACAACCATCATATGTATTTACTAAGGAAATTATCAAAGGAGGAAACATTAGCTAAAAGGTACTTACATCGGACCTAGTGTGCACATATCTGAATCTCACAAACTATCAGCAAAGACAGTTAGTGAGATTTTTGAAACAGATGTTTGGCTTTCAAGATATCACCAATGTTTGGCTTGGTATTGCTGCGTCCATTCAAGAGCGTTACTTTCTAATGTTCGTCAGTGAATCTCATTTGATGTGCTCACTTCTCACACTCCATTTTTTTTTAATGTTTGCTCACAGGAAAAAAGTTGCTCCAAACACTGATATCGTATCAGCGGCAAATTTCTTCATTACCGGAAACTTGGCATCAGATAGGCAGTGATAAAAATTCAACAAGCTTTCCTTCTCTGTGCATCTCTTTCAACAAGTCATTTGCTTACAAATCAGTGAGCTTCAACTGTCGCATTATCAAGTCTACAATCAAACGAGTTCTGGAACAGAAGACTGTCACTCAATTATGTGTGTTCATTCCATGTTAGTATGAGATAATGGCCTGTGTACAGTGTTTGTAATGGTGATTCGACAGAGTCTGTATGCAATGTGATATAAGAACAAATCCATAGAAACTTATGTACAAAAATATCCAGGTCTGTAAGTTGGGATACTGGTAACGGGTGAAATTTAGAGATGGAACTCGCAACTTGCTGCCATAGGAATGAAGGTTTTCATGCAGGGTAGACACGTCTGAGTGGTCCACCATAGATGATTTCTGCTGCAGAAGGATCATCGTCAGATAGCTGCATGTAGTCTTAGTAAAATCAACAGTAGCATAGTTACATCTCATATTCCATATGTTTTATCAAGCAGATTCAAGTACTGTTGGCAGGCTGCATGAACTGACGTGGAGGGCAAGGAATCCTTCCTATGACCTGTTGCACTCTTAGATATTATATAAGCTTTCTCACTAGGTGTACGCAACTTAATAAGGTTTCTTCTTGGGGTCTAGTTATAAACCATTGTGATGTTGCCCACCTATCCCAGATTACTAAGTTATGTTTCTCAGTTTAACATGGAACATATTTTTGTATACAACTGAAGACCTTGGGGTGGGTTCTTTAGCTTGTGCAGTGTAGTTTGTATCAGCATCACTGTATGCACACAGCCAACTACGCAGTGTCCAGATGGTGTTACTTATAATATCCTTTCATTGATGTACCTCCACAAACTTACCTGATTGGGTAAGTTACTTGAGTTAATTTGTAATTGGACTGTAAAGTTGTAGGTAGGGTCAGTAACTGAATAAGTCAATTGTGCTGCTAAAACATGTTGTGATTAGCAAACATATCTTTCGATATGGGCTTGTTAATGACTGGACAAAGGACCAAATGGCGTCTCAGAACACTTTGATTTTGTGTAAATCTCCCTATACGCTGAGAAATTCTGTGGTAGCAGAATAGGGAGTAGATCCCAAGTTTTACACCTACATGTATAGTAAATTCAAGTTTTGACAATTGTAATGGGCATGAAGCAGTGAACATTTTTGGCAACTAGCAATGTTGCACCACTAGTTTTATCGCCACTCTGATTCTATCTAGTGATGATGCAAATTCACTTGTATGGTTAGCACAAGATTCACATACAATGCAGTATACTTGGCTATATTTTTTGGCAAATGTCTCAAACCAGGAAGCTTTCCCTTCTCTTCACAAGTAGCTAATCTTTCTACAGCAGTTTGTTTCTAATTTATTTTTAATTTTGCCAATGCCATTTTGCTGACGAGGTGCTGGAAGAAGTTGGAATGAAGAAGTTGCAGCATCTGTATTTGCTGATTTGGGGCTCGTGGAGTATCCACAAATAGATATTGTTTTTCTGACATGTTCTACATCCTGACGGACCTCCTCACTATGGATCAATTGGAATGAAAGTAAATCTAATATAACAAAAAAATATATATAAATCAAAATAATGTTCCAAAAAATGACATCCTTATGAGATGATTACACTCAAGATTTGTGAGGTGTCATATTTGTTTGATATTGTAGTGAAGAAATGCCTTCACCCTGTCAACCTGATGACTAGTTTTGTAACTGCTATCAAAAAATCCTAATTACCTGCTCAGGATACTACTGAACCCTCAACACACTGTGACTGTAGCCCCTTTTCTGATGTGAAGCCAGCTTCCTAATTGATTCCCACTTCGCCAACACAAGGGACCTCGATCCCCATGTCCTGGCAGAAGAGTGCTTTGTGGGAAACCCTTTACCTGAAATCCTATGATTTCGTGACCCAACACTAGGAAGTGAGTTGAAAGAGCTCCAGACCTGCCTGTTCTTCCTCTATACCTGATCTTAAAATGTGTGATGACCCTTTGTCAGTCTGCCAATATAATTCCAGGAGGAGCAATTTTAGTTTTTTCCACAGTAAACTGGCATGGTTTCAAATATCCATCAATGTAAAACAAGTTGCATACAGAAACTTAATGCTCTCTCCTTTCATATCACACCTATTGGGGTACTGTGTACAGCATCAACACCTCTATCAGGCGCTGCTCTTGTTGCAGTTAGACTATACGTGGTTCAGCAGCATTATTGGATTTTTGTCTGTTACACCCAGTTCATCCTTATGGGAGAAGACTAGTCAAAGGCACATTTCATACAAGTCCCTTTGACAATCTTCTGACAGAATCCAGGATCATACCTTTGTGGTTTCAACACCACCAACAGCCGTTTAATTATGCAACTACAATTCACCTAACCATCCAGGTTATCGAATCGTTTATCACTCCCAGGAGTGCCAACTCCTTAAAAATCAGCCCAGATTGATCTTCCAGTTTGAAATATGTTTTAAAATTCTTTGTAGGTTCAGGTTCTGAACTGTCTGACAACAGAAATGTTTCGCTGTTGAGAGTAGTTCATGTAATTTTTCAGTATATTATGTACTATTTTCGTAATTAAAGCATTAATTTTATGTTTTCAGTTATGTATCATAAATTTTTATTTATGCAGGTGTTCTCTTTGTGGTTCCTGTGGAGCACAACTGTCTTTTTTGATCATTCGACTGAGCTAATCACAGTTGTATCTTGTCAAAGTACTTTCCATACATCTATTGCATATACAGTTTTGGCTTTTATTTAACTTTTAATTAACTTTTAATTTACTAGATATAATGAGAGAAAATTTCTTGCTGCAGTCTCATATACTGTGTGATTGATTATTACTATCTCTGTTATCATTTTCGATGATAATTACATGTTACAAATAATTGCTGATATACACTCTTAAGACCATAATATGACACACCATGAAGGAATTATCCAAATAGAACCTAAATCGGTAGGTGTGAGGTCCGTATACATATAAACAAATGATTATAATTTCAGAAAAGTTGGATAATTTATTCAAGAGAAATAGCTTCACAAATTGAGCAAGTCAATAACACGTTGGTCCACCTCAGGCCCTCATACAAGCTTTAGCTGCCATTGATTGACAGAGTTGTTAGAAGTCTTCCTAAGGGATATTGTGCCAAATTTTGTCCAACTGGAATTTTAGATTATCAGAATACCGAGCTCCTTTTAGGGTCCTGCCCATAATGCTTCAAACTTTTTCAGTTGAGGAGAGACCCATCAACCTTGCTGGCCAAGGTAGGGTTTGGCAAACACAAAGACAAACAGTAGAAACTATGACTGTGTGCAGGCGGGCATCATTGAAATGTAAGCCCAGGATGGCTCGCCATGGAGGACAACAAAATGTGGTGTAGAATATCGTCGATGTACTGCTGTGCTGTAGGGATGTCACAGATGACAACCAAAGGAGTACTGCTATGAAAAGAAATGGCACCCTAGACCATCACTCCAGGTTGTCAGTCTTATACGACGGTTGACAGTCAGGGTGGTATCCCACTGCTTTCCAGGACATCTACAGACACGTCTTCGCTGGTTAATGGGGCTCAGTTTAAAGACAATTGTACTCCAGTCGATGAGTTTCAAGGATGAAGACTTTTCTGGAGATGCCCTGGACATTGGTGGGATACCAACCTGACTGTTGCCTACCATACAGTTTGACAACCAGGAATAATGATCTGGAGTGCTATTTCCTTTCATAGCAGGACCCTTTTGGTTGTCATCTACAGCACTGTTACAGCACAGCAGTGTGTTGATGATATTCTATGCCCCATTTTGTTGCCCTTCATGGCAAGCCATCATGGGCGTACATTTCAGCAAGATAATACCCACTCGCGTATGGTGAGAGTTTCTAGCACTTTTTGTGCTTTCCAATCCCTATCTCGGCCAGCAAGTTAGCCGGATCTCTCTCCAATTAAGAACATTTGGAGCGTTATGCACAGGTCCCTGCAACCATCTCAGTATTTTGATAATCTAACGTGCCAATTGTACAGACTTTGGCACGGTATCCATAAGGAGGACATTCAACAGCTCTATCAATCAGTACCAAGCCCAAGCTTGCATGAGGGCCAGAGGTGGACCAACACATTATCGATTTGCTCAATTTGTGAAGCTCGTTCACTAGAATCGCCCAATCTTTGTGAAACTATAATGGCTTGTTTGTCTGTAGATGTACATCACATCTATCAGTTTCTGTCCCATTCAGATAATTCCTTTGTGGTGTGTCCTTTTTTTGTGTACTTACAAAGGTATAAGAATAACGTTTCATTTAATCAAGACAGGTGTCAGACTGGAAGATATATTCTCTCCCTTTTCTTCTCCTCTTTAATTGTGCACCAGAATAGATAAAAGGAGAGTAACAAAAAGAGTTACCTAGACAGGGTCTACCTGGTGGTATCTCTCTTGGGGCACAAGTGCAATGGGTTTAGTGTTGATTCCTTGGAATTTGTTGATGTTCTGGCACTTAAATCCAATTCAATAGAAACTTCAGTGAATCGGTTCAAGATTCTCAGACAACAAGAAGCAGACATATGGCCAGATGTGTTGCTTGAAAAAACACAATACATCACAAACACAGTGATTCTCCTTACACATTACCTCTGGAGCAGAGAGAAATCAAGTAAACCAACAGGTTCAGATATCTGGGAGAATGGCTGGAATCCAATCTTTCCAAAAGAATTAACAAGCAGGAACTGACATGCCAGCTGATCAAGAGAACCAATAACAAAAAAGGGTCTGTCCTGTAACGAAGACATGAAGCACACTACCAGTCACCCACCCTGAAGATGTATATACTACAGAGTATTTAGTACTCAAGAGGAAAGTTCTCACAGACAAACTTGAAATCCAACCGAGAAAGATGACGGGAAAATACTGGGGCCAGTACAGCAAGATAATGAATATAAAAGCCAACAAAAGTAGGGCTTCTACAGACACTGTGAAAAAAATACAGATGTAGCTAGAAAGAAAGTCTAGTCTGTAGTGGACATCTCAACAGGATGTTTCCTAGCAGGTTGATCAGTCAGTTTCATAACTACTGGCAAACAAGAAAGATCAATTCAGTGTGGTTGATAGAAATGATAAAAGTTGCATAGGAACTGGAATATACAGAAAGAGACTTAGAAGATACAGAAAGAGACTTAGAAGATACAGAAAGAGACTTAGAAGATACAGAAAGAGACTTAGAAGTCCAGAAATCTGTCAAGAGAGTTGTTAAGCAACTGAGATTCTAAGACAAATCAACAGGAAAGAAGACAGGCGCCCATTGGTCAAAGGAAAGGAAGGAACAAGACAGCCAGAGTATGCACAACTACTGGGAAAATGTCAAAACCCACTCCAAATACAATAGTTCGTTGTCATGCTTCTTTGTTGGCCTATAGAAAGCAAGATGATCATTTCATTTCACAGTAGATTTGTTTTGCAATCTGTAGTGGCAGGTATCTAAATTTTCACTATGAGAAAACTTTATTTGTTAACTGTCACAGTATTTCCAGTCAGTGGCAGTCTGCATAGCCTGTTATGTCAGTTTTTAATTGAATATTTTTCCTTGTTAACAGGTAGCTTCAGAGAATTATGTGATCTACTCAACAAGTCAACAGAAGTTTTAATGAAGAATGGTCAGCATTTGGACAATGTCCTTGAGACTTTAGACCTGCAACAACATTCATTAGGTGTTCTTGCTGTCCTCTGTGTAAAGTTTAGTGCTCCAATTTCTAGTGTATCAAGTGATCATCATGAATTATTATTTGCCCAAGCTCAAGAATTTATAACAGGCTGTAATGGTGAACAAGTTCGTTTTGCACCAGATACCTGTGAGTACATCAAGCATATTTTAATAGCATTTTTTATGCCTGAATCCACTGTCTCATTGTGTTTCCTGAAAAGTCATTTACTGCATGAGACTGTTTTTTATTTTAAGTTATTGACCATTGTGCATTGTGAATTGGGTGTGTCTTATAACATACACTTACAAATAATGTGATTATGGTACAGGAGACACGTCAAAAATTACAAACTAGAATCTAATATTAATTTTTAAAACTATATTTAGTCTGTGTAGCAGTATCTATATTTTCTTATTTTCCAGCATAGGTAAATATCTTTCTTGATAATGGACAATTTGTCTTTCTTTTCCACAATATAATGCTAATTTGGGGTTGGATTCTGCTCAAATTATCAGTTCATCTTCCATGAACTCTTCTACTGAGTAATAACATTTGTGTATAAGAATTTCATGTAACTTCTTTTTTAGTACCCCTAGTTCCATGTTTAGAATGTTTTTGCCTTTAAGTTTGTTGTAGACTTTCAAGCCCATATATTGTGGGGATTGAGCATATAATTTCAGTCTATGGGCAAGAAGCATAAAATTATCTTTATTCCTTGTACTGTATGGATGATCAAATTGGATTCTAATGAACAATTCTGGTTTGTTGTGTAAAAATATCATTAGCTTGTATATGTATAGGGAGGGGACAGTCAAGATTTTTAGTTTGCAGGTGTATTGTTATCCTTAAGACCTAGGCTGACCAATTTTAATGAGATGTATGTGCTTGGTAGGGGACTAAACTCCCATAGGGGTTGCAGTTTTTCGTTCTAGATGTAGAACCTCACATCAGTGATTATACGATATTACACTATTTGATGGGAACATGGGATGCCATTAAATATTGATCTTTCCATAATTCTCTGTGGATCATGCTGTGCTGACAAAATGGAAGCACTTGATGATGTAATTCTCGTGCAGTGTTGCTTGATAATAGCCAAGGGGATTAGCTAGTTCTAAGAGAAATAGTGTTTATTTCAATAAAAAAGCAGCCTCAAACAGCAAAATAACATCATTAAAAAAAGTTTAATATACTGAACTGTAAATAATTAGTTCACATGATTGTCACTATAAGGTTACTGTTGGTTTTGAATTTTCAGTTTGTATTATTTTAAACCTGTATAATGTTGTTATGGTCATTATGGTCATGGTAGTCACAAGAAATTGAAACATCACCTTTTAATGACATTCACATGAGGATTTGTTGCAGTTGTAAAGCTAATAATGCTGTACTTTGTGATTTACAGGTGGTAATGAATTGGTATTTAATGTTGTGCTGTAGAATTAATTAGTTATTGTTGTAAATATGTAGGAAAGTTGTGGTAGAAGGTAAATAATTCAGAAGTAAAGGAGACCACTAGTTAAATAGCTGAAGCATTGAACTGCCAACAAGCACACACAGAAGAGAGAGAAAACTTGATAGCTTTCATAACAAATCATTTGCTGAGCTAGAGTAACGCGCGCGCGCGCGCACACACACACACACACACACACACACACACACACACACACACACACACACACACACACCTGTGCCCCTACATCATGCCAACAGGCACACGATGCCAAGATTATATTTCAAAGGGGGCTATGGTGGGGTGGAGGTTTTATTGGATGGGCTGGAGAGAGAGAGAGAGAGAGAGAGAGAGAGAGAGAGAGAGAGAGAGAGAGAGAGTGAGTGAGCGAGTGAGTGTCATGAGGAAGGAAGAGGAGTGGTGATCGGGACAGGTAGCTAGTGATTTGGACATAGGCAGCGGGTTTGCTCATTAGGAATTTGGAAGGGAGGGTTGACGGGTGTGTGGGCTGGGCTTGTGATACATGTGTACTGGAGCCGATAAGGTGCAGATGAGAATGCCAGGAATAGGTGGATTGGGAGGAGGTGACAGGACAGAGGAAGGGGAAACTCTTGGGTGGAGGGTGTGGGGACAGTGGATTAACAGAGATTGATGCTGGGAAGATTACAGTAGCAAAGGATGTGTTTCAGTGGTAACTCCGGGTTTTCTCTAGATGGCCGGTATACAGGTCACAGATTTGTTTGTATACCTTTCCTTCAAAGGAGAAGTAGTTGTGTGGTAGGATGAAGTTAGTAAGGTGTATGAGGAATGAGGTTGTGGGTTTGCAGTCTGAAGGACATTGGGGAAGATAGTGTTCAATAGCAGCAAGATTATGGGCATAAGGGATGTTGGTGTATAGGGAAGTGGTGTCAATAATGATGAGTAGAGATCTAGGTGGTAAAGGGTGGGGATGGTGGAAAGCCGCTGAAGGAAGAGGTTGGCAGCTTTGATGTGGGAGGCCAAATTTCAGGCCATTGGTTGGAGGTGTTAGTCAGTGAGGGCTGAAATCCTTTCAGTGGCCATATAAATGGAAATGTCGTGTGGCTAGGGCCTCCCGTCGGGTAGACCGTTCGCCTGGTGCAGGTCTTTCGATTTGACGCCACTTCGGCGACCTGCGCGTCGATGAGGATGAAATGAAGATGATTAGGACAACACAACACCCAGTCCCTGAGCGGAGAAAATTTCCGACCCAGCCGGGAATCGAACCCGGGCCCTTAGGATTGACAGTCTGTCACGCTGACCACTCAGCTACCGGGGCGGACGTGATAACAAGCTACAATGTGGCATCCAGGATTGTTGCATTTGTGGATTTTGGGAAACATGTAGAAGGTGGGTGTGCAGGGAAATGGATGAGGGGGAAATGGATTCAGGGGAGAGATTCTGGGAATGGCCCAAGGCTTCAAGAAGGGACTAGAGATTGTGTTGGACTTCAGGGATGGGATCCCTCCGGCAGAGTTTATAGGTGGAAGAGTCAGACAATTGGCAGAAGCTTTCTGCCAAGAAGTCACTATGAGTCATAACAACAGTGGTCACACTCATTGTGTGCTGCCCTCCACACACTGCCTGGCAGTGCTCCTCCCTCCCCCGACCCATACCCTGCTACCCCATCCCCTTCCCTGCCCCACTTCAGATTGCCACTCAGTGTAAAGTTGAATTCCAGTCTGAGCTGCTGGACATAACAGTTGTGTGTGTTTTTTCTTTTCTGCATAAGGCTTTGGCCGAAAGCTAAATTTGTAACAGTCTTTGTTGTGCCTGTCTGTAACTTGTCATCTTTAGGATGAGTAGCAAGCTGTCATTTTCCTAATACCATTGATATTCCAGCCTGGAGGTTCCATTGCATTTCGGTGCATTCTATATGTACTAAGAGAATAAGCAGCCGAGATGTGCGAATTATGCTCAACAACTGAACTACCTCCCCTATCATATTATAGAAAAATTATTTTAAAGCTTCAGTCAGCATCTATGTACATACTCCTCTAGAAACCACTGTATAGTGAATGGCAAAGGGTACTTTGTCACTTATTAGTATTATCTCTACCTTTTCATGTTCCTTTCACATATGCAGTGGGAGTGGATGAGAATGACTATATGTCACTTCATATAGGCCCTAATCCCTGTTACATTATTGTCTTCATCCCTACATATGATACGTAGTAGATGCTGTAAAATTGTTGCATGGCCTACAAGGTTATATGAGATGTCTTTAGTTATGCAATAAGATTTCACAGAAACGACATTCACCTTTCTTTCACTGATTCCCATTCAGTTCTTTGAATGTATCTATTGCTCTTTTGTTTGAGCTATGTGGACCTAGTGTGATCCTAGCAATGTGTTTACGCCTTCCCTTTACAACTGCAGTCACGTCTTCTTCATAAGGCATCCAAATACTGGACAATACTCTGATATAGGTTACAGTAGTGTTCTGTATGTAGTTGCCATAAAATTAACTGAACATCTAAGTGTCTTACATTTGTTGTTGTTGATGATGATAAAGATGATAGGTATCTTTTGATGAACTAGTTTCAGGACTAGAATGCCTCTTTAAAATTAAAATACTGATTTTCAGTGTCACAGGTCAAATGCTTGTGTGTTACAGTTTTCATTGATGCTGTAAGAGACTCCTCAGCTCAGCAATGCATTGTTGTTGTTGTTGTTGTTGTTGTTGTCGTTGCAGCAGCAGCAGCAGCAGCAGCAGCATATTTGTCAGACAGGTCTGTGTTCTGTATGCAACTTTCAAGTATGTGTCTCTTTTTGTGACGATGTTGTGTTCCCCGACCCCTCACCTCCTCTTTCTTTCCACCAGGGATATTGTTAGGAGAGGGAACAGGGACTACTAATGATGCTACCACTATCAGTCAATTTAGATTTATAAAACTTTTAACACTCACAGTGCTGTGTGTGCATCGTACAGTTCAAAACACCTCTCAATAGACACAGCAGCCAGGCAGGGTTTGTTTTTTCTTTTTTTCTCGTTACATCGTTGTCACTGTATGGGCTGCAATGGCGTCTGCTCGATGTCCCTTCACTCGGCAATGTAGATACTTACAAGGTGATGTAAAAGCAGCATTGATGAAAAACACCATCTAGTATCTACAATTACTGAGGTCGTGCAACTCTAGTTATGAAAGAAAGTTCTGTAGAAAAACTGTCGTTCACTTTAATCGGATAGTAAGAAAATGAGTTGGCTTGTGGAAAATAATGTCCGAAATTACCACACAAAAATGTTTATTTTTTCCTTGATAAACTATTGGCTATTTTCTTCCAGTTCACAACTCATACACACATTTCACACACACAACAGCCAGAAACCTGTCCAAACCCAACCTGAATTAAACAACATTTCACAGTCAGTAATTTCACCACTAATTTGAGTTATTACATTTGGTCCTTCTTGTGGATTTCTGAAAAAGAAACTGCTCATCAAAAATACTCAGTGGTTGAATACTGAAACATGTCACACGGATACTATGAAGGCCAATATTTCACACACTAATATCTGTCCATCAGATTTAGTCAAAATCTCTGAAATTTCGCCAAGCAGTCCTCAACAGCAACTGCTGTCGACTTAGGTCACCAATATCTCAAACACTAATATTAAAGTAATGTTTAATAAACAAAAATGAAAAGACAGTAATTCTGGAAATATTCTTTGGATACAGATTTTACTCCAGCTGACTTTCTGGCTGCTCTGTTACAGTAGCAATCACACCTAGACATACGTCATCAGCAAAGTGAGTAAATCCCCTAGGATCATTTTCCCACGACGGGCTTGTGTAACTCTTGCAGGTTACTTAAGACAGTATATAATGCAACATTAAAATGAAACGAATGTCTGACATACACACTCACATTTACTCCCACAATCATATTAGACACAAAAACGAAAAATTAAAGTTTTAATATGAAAATCTCAATTAATTAATTCTGCACGCTGAGAGTTTGGTTTATGTTTTCCAATTATACCAAAAGATAAACTATCATATTTCCTAACTGAATTTAGTTCCTTAAGTGTCTATTTTTTACTTTTTAGTAATTTTTTTATCTTCAAAACTATGATAGTTAAAATGTTGAAATTTTTATACAATCTTCTCATGAGTAGTAAAAGGTAGTTTACCAATTTTGAAAATGATTTAATATCATTTATTTAGGTTCTTACAGGTGGTGAATGCACACGTCCAGTAAGGGACCTTGAATAGCTTTCCCACCAGTGACAAATGCTCATTTGTCTCTCAGTTAGGCCACTAGATGTCAGCCCCCAAAGTTATATGCAGCAAGCTATCCAAAAACAACTATTCGCTCGGAACAACTTGCAATGCTACAACACCAACTGTTTTTACAGAAGTTGTTGCCATTTGTTCGGATTTCTCTTATTATGACGCCCTGTAGGATTATAAATACTCTATATTCTTGTAATTTCAATTTGAATATTGTCCCTTAGATTCATTTTCATATTTGTCACTCTTCAGTGTGTCTGCTTTGTGTAAAGAATTCAGCTTTCAATGTTCTTTGTAATAGACTGCTGGCAATCAGAACAAGGAATTTATATTAAGGTAGAATCTCTCCTGACTGTGGCAAATTATTTGTCACTCAAAGCCATTGAAGTGTGGCTGTCACTCCTCTATAAATGGTTAGGTGATATGGAAGTATTCCCACACACACTTTGCCCAACTTTACAAAACAAAAACAAACAAAAGATACATGTTATTTGAGTTAATACATGAATATGTTAATCTGGAATGAGTGTTAGCATACAGGTGATCTAGATTCTTTCCTGTTACAGATTTCACTCAAGAGAAAGTGCCATTTTGTTCCTTGCAGGCTCCTATTACTCTGTAGCTGTTGTAGACATGCTTTTCTTGCTGTATGGGCAGCAACTGTGACAAGATATTTTTGATCTGCACCCCACAACTTGCCATCTGACATACTCAATCTAACCTCAAACACAAAAATCCAGATGCGCATTAATCATGGAAATAAATAATTTGTCAGTCTTAGAGAGTGATATATTTGTTCCTTTATGTCACGCAGTTCCTGGCAATGTTACATATTTATGATTGGGCATTTTCAAAGCACAAGATGTTTCTGTTCCCGCAGTCATGAGACCTTTTTTCCCATCAAATGTGTGTTCAGCATGTCAACTTAAATCACAGAACGAGAAAGTGGGTAGTTGATGACATTCATCTAGGCATCTTGTAAAACACTTTCCTCTTCCATTATTTTTATTTTTTATCCATCCTTCTCCACTTCCTTCCTTTTTTCCATTTTTCATTCATTTTTTTTCTCAGCTTTCATCTTTTTACTACCCCTTTTTCAGACTGATCATACATCCCCTTCTATCCTTGATGTCTTTCAAATTCTGCTCTCACCTTTGAACTATTGTTTACTGGCAGCTCATTATTTATTCTCTGAAATTTCAGTTGTTGGCAGTCTATGTTGTAAGTTCCCAAATACAAGGCATCATTCACTATACAGTCTGCAGACAGATCTTCTGCACCATACCCATATAAGCCCTCAGTTCTCCAACTACCCCATGAACAATGTGACGTCTATATCTACACCTCTGTCATTACCCATTATCATCCCATACTGGAACAACTCAGTCACATCTAATGCCAGGGCCTCAAGCACTCAGCATTGTGCCAGCAAATGAGGAACATCTTGCCCACAACCCTCCTGAAGTGATACCTGCATCCCGCTCCATCTACAATATATCCTGGTTCATTGTTGTGTTGCGCCTACTCCTAATTCCTTGCCAAGTGAGTGATGTCTAACCACCCATCCTGCTTATGTAAACACAAAAGAGCCACCTGTCACTTAAATGAGTAGCCACTGTCAGCCTGTGGCCATGAGCAGAGTTGGCCATACAGTGGCATTCCACATTACTCACACAACATGTTTAATTTCAGTGCTTGCTTGACAAGCTGTGTCTTGAGGCGCTCGCTTCCTTCCACCCAGTTTGAGCTGCTCTGATTTATATACCTCATCTGATCTCACAATCCTCCAGACTTCAATCACCTGAAGCCCCTGTCCTACACCCACTTTCATCCCTAAAGCCATGCCCCCCCGCCCCCCCCCCCTCCTCGCCTGTGCCATGGGGAGCTCACCAGTGCCACATTCCTGCTCCATTCCCTTATTGACTTTTAATCACATTTGCCACAATATATAATGAGAAAAACACTGTTTGGATCTATGACACATTGACTGTTTATACATACTGATGTGGGTGGATGAATATGGGGAAAATGAAGGGGTTGATGCAGCATGGTAGTGGGAGGGGGTGGGGGAGGAGACATGTAGATCAGATGTGATTGGAAAGAATTGAAAGCGGAGAAAGGGTGCAGGGGGACAGCAGATTTGTATGGCTCACTTGCAGTGTAAAAATACGGGTATATAGCGTTAGTATATGTATACGACAAGAATACAGAAAGACAACAGCATACAAAACTAACTACATGTCAGTATCTAAGTTCCTAATCCATATAAGAGCTTTATTGTCAGTGTTCATGAGGTTGTTCCAACTCCCTTGATAGTAATGCAAGGGGTATTTATCTCAAATATGCTTTGTTATCTGGTTCGGAGCCCCACAATCACAAACCGGAGACACTGTAGCACCCTTATTTGTAAAGAGAGTGTGCGCGTCAACCATGCCCTGTGTGAGCTGTGTTCTATTTGACCCATAGTTTCCTGGCCATCTCTGTGCCAGCAGTATCACAGTTATACTTTTGGAACTACTCATGCTCTTCAGGATTTGCAATAGGTTTACAGCTCTGATCCCATAGGTCTCTCACCTCAATATTACTGGCATAGCTGTTCTGCTTGCTGTAATGGCGGATTTCCTGAATGGAGTCTATTTTGTTGTAGACTTGTTATGTCTTCCTTTATGGGTAATTCCAGGTTCTCCAGTAGCTTGCAATACTAACTAAACGAGGTCTCACTTCTGTGGATTGCGGGCAGGTAGATGTTGTTCAGCAAAGGAAGCCAATAAATGGCTGTTGGTCGGATTGTCCCAGCTATTAATCACATAGTATGGTTTAGCTGGAGATCAGTCAAGTCAGTTTGGCGGCTGTTTAGCCACATCAGGGCACAGTACTCAGCTGGTGAGAAGACCAGTGCAGTGGATGTGTGCAAGGTGTCTGCTGAAGCTCCCCTTGTCTTTCCACATAATTTTTGAATAGTATTTTTCTGAGTTCTATCTTGACAGCAGTATTTTGAAGATGTTTTGTATGTGAAAGGGTGCAATCAATGGTACTAGGTACTTAGGGTACTTGTTATGGCCTTGAGTGTTTTCATTAAGTTTCACTCCGAGTTCCATGTTAGCTTGTTTCTTGTTCAGATGGAATGTACATACTTCAGTTGTACTTTTATTGGGTTTAATTTGCCACTTTCTAAAATAGGCACTCATAACAGCTAGATCTGTGAGAATTGTCTCCACTTGTCCAAGATCTATATTTCAACAAGCAAGAGCAGTATCATCCAAGTAACAGAATTTTGTTGAGCTGGTATTGGGCAGATCGGAAATATATAGGTAGAGTAATACGGAGGGCTAAGACGGAGCCCTGTGGTAGATCATTAATTAATTTCCTCTCCTTGCTCACATTTTTTTCCAAGTAAACATGGAAATACCCATTGTTTATCATCGTGTTAATGAGAGTTACAGTTTTTCAGCATCTGATTGTTTTTAGTAATTTGTGTATCATCCCTTCTCTCCAGACAGCATTTTGTGCCACAGTTAGGTCTACAAACACAGCAGATGTCTTCACATTGTCTTGCAAACTAGCCTCTGTGAAAGTTGTTGGGCCAGTACCTGGTCACAGCAACTTCTCTAGGGCCTGAAACTTGCTTGTTCAGGTGGGATGTGTTCCAGAATGAAGCCGCTAATTCTGTTGTAAATGATCCTGTCCAAGAGTTCATAAGTATAGGTCAAAATGGAAATTGATCTGAAACTTTGAGGGTGGTCAGCTGGTTTACCGGTTTTCAAAATTGCCACTATTTTTGTTCTCTTTAGCTTGTTGGGCAGTGATAAATTATCTAGGATATTGGAGAAGAAGTGGACCAGCCATTTTTTTTTTTTTCATCCATTACCCTTGTTTATCGGAAATTCCAGACCAGGTGCTTTACTGTGTCTAATTTGTTTCAAGGCCTCATCCAATTCAATCAGTTTAAATAGTGAAGAGAAATTGGATTCGTTTGAGCAGTGAGCTTTTAGAGAGGTGATTTGTCGTTTTATTTTGGAAATGTGTTATTTCTCCCAAGACGACCTAGATGTTTCAACTATATTGTTAGCAATTTGGTTACCTGAAATACCAAGCTTATGATCGGGTTTATTTGAGGCTCTGCCAAGCTTACACAGAAGGCTCTATGCTTTTGAACCCTAATGTTTGAAATTTACATTTTGTATCGTCTCACAGCATCATACTCCTCTAGCAGTGTCAGTACTTTGGAGGAGGTCATCTGCAATATTGCTGTTGCCAGTTTTGCTATATTCTTTATAAAGTTGTTGGCAGTGTTCATTCCTCTCTGCTATATATTCATTTTTGTATCCATGAGGGATAAACTTCTTAGTGGCAGTAAGAACATCCCTACAAATCGAGGGTAGTTTTACGTTCTGGTGGAATAAAACAGATATATTTATCTAGGTGATCGGCAAAACTCTGCCAATCGGTCCTGCAGAAGTTCCATCTGAGTCGTAGTACACATCTCGCTATTGGGACTGTTGGCTGTGTGGGAAATCAGGTGTAGGCCCTCTGCAGTCCTAGGACATAAAGCAGAGATCCGGATGTAATCTCTTCACCAAGCGGCTGATCTGAAAGTTCTCAATTCCTTGGCATAATAAACCAGGTACAGATTTTCATTTTCAGCCCAGTTGTTGAGAGCAATAACACATTCATTATCATGTGCAAAGTTCTGTGAGGGGTGGGATTGGGAAAGGAGAGTACAGTGTTGGGATAAGGGAGGAATAGAAATAAAGAAGACACGAGTAGAAGGAGAATGGTAAAAACTGGAAAAGGGTTGATTGAGGTTTAAGCCAAAGGAAATGCAGAAATGTAGGTTGTTCTGGATGGATTGTTTCCATTTCTGCATTTCAGAAGAGCTGGTGCTGAAAAGGGGAGAATACTCGTACAGAATTGGTACTGAAGCAGTTTTGACATCAACTTTATTATGGTGGACAGAATTTTCAACTATGTGGTTGTAGAGTTGGTGGGTAGCTAAATAAGGCAGTGACCATTCATGTAGATAGATAGCCAGTTATTTATCTCACACACACTGAATGCAGCAATGATGGTGTCCTTACACCATTGTCTTGTGGTGCCTTAATGAGAAATGAAATGTTTGTGGCTGGACTGCAGCAGAAGGTGAGGGATGACGACTAGCTGAAACAGATTCTGATAGCAAAGCAGAAGACTGGAAAGATTCTTATGTTGAAGCTGAATCAGACAGGGGTTAACTCACAGATTATATCCTGTAAAACATTGTGCAGTGGGTGAAATAGTTGAAGTAGTCACTTGAGACACCATGCTGCTACTTGTGTAGGCAGTATTAACAGTTATTGTTCATCGCAGCCACAGTAATACACTGAAATATGAGAACTGTTCATTGCATACTTTCCCCCATTGTTGTCATCTAGATCACTTACTTAAAACTACCAGTACCTGCTATTAAAATAATTCTGTATTTATTATCAATTTTGACCTTCTAATCAACTTCATGTATCACAAAATTATTTATAATAACCTACGTGGCCACATTTTACTGTGTTTCTACTAACACAGTAAATCAATCTAAGTATACTGTCAAACAGGTTCCATTTTTCTGCGTGGACACATTCTATGTGCTGGCAGTATATAGAACATCTCCAAACAAAAAGGTGGAAACCTGACTGTATCTAGTGTGTCTCCACACAAAAAAGCTAAACCTGATACACAGTTTGGTTACCTGTTTTAACAATTTTAATGTAGGTGTCAGAGATGCAGGATAGCTTTAATTTTATCCGATTCCACAGCATAAATTTTGCCTTCTAGGCTGTTGTATGAGATAAGTTTATCATATACGAAGATGATCAGAAGATCAAAACTGGTAGTAAATAAAGAACTATTTTAACAGCAGCTCTTGGCAGTTTTAAAATGACTCTTTATCCAAATACTTAAGAGCCAAGCACAAAATATATTCTGCAGTTTGGTTGTGATTTGTCGAAGCCAATATATGTGAATACAAAATAAAATTTGCGGTAACAAATTGATCTGTAGTATAGTGTGAGGTCTATATTTGCTACATATTTAATTACCTTCTTGCTACAGGTAACTAAAACTACAAGGTAAATTCAGAAAAGCTGTATTATGTAATATAAGTACCATTGACAAGTGTTTTGGTACAAATTATGTACTAACATCATAATATGTCAACCACGAAAAAGGCAAAGAGACCACTATATAACAATTCCCAAATTTTTATTCTATGACAGTATAACATGAACAATTTCATATAAAATGGAACATTTAAGCAAATTGCTGAAATTTTCTGAATTAATCTTCAAAATTTTAAATCCTAAATCTTGTAAGCCTTATTATGAAAGTGTATTTTGGAAAGTTTGGTAACAGTTGTGGTAACTAGTAATATTACACACTCTTCATAACAATAATACACACACACACACACACACACACACACACACACACACACACACACACACACACCAATTCCCCAAGACTGAAACCATAATTGTTTTGAAATGTGTTTTTGTGTAAAGAAAAGACAGAATTGGATGAATACCATATCTAACTTAAATTTTTTTGTTTGTGTCTCTGTTTAATATCTGTTTTCTGGAAAATATTTCATATTTTTTCTTGATATTTTTCTATTAGTAATGGAAATAGTACAGGAAACTTCTATTGTCAACTTGGGCAGAATACAGGTTGATTTGGCTCGTTTGGTCCCTCTCCATAGTATACATGAAGTCAAAGATTTAAATAAATGTAGATAATTATAATAAACAGATGTTAGACTTAGTGTTAATTTAGTATATGAATAGTGTAACAAACAGAGAGAGAGAGAGAGAGAGAGAGAGAGAGAGAGGAAGGAGGAGAACCACTACCATCAATAAATTAGAAAATGACCCCAAAGGAGCTACTAAAATCAGAGTTACCATATGACAAAGACCTTTTTGCTTATTTTATTCCATATGACACTATTGATGGTTTCTATATTAACCTAATTTTTTCATATACTGTTATGATCTGGAATCATATTACACTGCCTGTTCTTTGCACACTGAGTATTTTTCAGTGATGAAAATTGTTTCAGGTGTGAAATTCAGACAGGCATAAAGTACAGTCACAGCATTATACCAGGTGTACCGGTATGAAATGAGCATTTTTTTGTGAAAATTAAACACTAATTTTGAATTGAAAAGTAAAAACATTTTATTTAAAATACTGACCATTGCTTTCTATACATTTTGACCACCTTTCTGGCAATTTGTGGACACCACACCTATATAAATGTTCATCTTTTGAAGAAAACCAATCAGACACCCAATTTTCGACTTCTTCGTAGGAATCGAAGTGTTCCTCAGCCAATGCGTGTCCCATTGATGAAAACAAATGGTAGTCAGAAGGGGCCAAGTCTGGTGAATACAGCGGGTGAGGTAGCAGCTCCCAGCCAAGTGTTGTATCCTGAACCAGTTTTGCTTTGTGTGCAGGTGCATTGTTGTGTAAAAAAATTACTTTGCCATGTCTTCTGGCCCATTCTGGTCTTTTCTCGATCAATGCATAGTTCAAATTGATCATTTGTTGTCTGTAGTGATTAGTATTCACAGTTTCACCGCGTTTTAAAAGCTCATGATACACCACACCTTTCTGATCCCACAAAACACAGAGCATTGTCTTCTTGCCGAATCGATATGGTTTTGCAGTCGATGTTGATGGTTGTCCCAGATTAACCCATGATTTTTCCCATTTATGATTCTTAAAATAAATCCATTTTTCATCGCCAATAACAGTTTGATGCAAAATTGATTTTCTTTCATGTCTTTGTCACAAAATTTGACAAATGGTTTTTCAGTTTTCCATCTGTCTTTCATTCAATTCATGTGGCACCCATTTCCCACACTTTTGGATCTTTCCCATAGCTTTCAAATGGTCAGAAATTGTTTGTTGTGCAAAATTTAGCATTGTTGCCATTTGCTTATGACTCAAAGTATCATCTTCATCAAATATTGCTTGCAATTCAGCATCTTTGAACTTTTTTGGTGGTCTTCCATGTTCTTCATTTCTTACATCAAAATCATTATTTCTGAACCGTTGAAACCATCTTTTGCATGTTGCTTCTGATAGAGCATGATCACCACATGCCTCAACAAGCATTCGATGCGACTCTGCAGCCCTTTATCTCAAATGAAAACAAAAAATTAATGCTTTCCGCAAATCATCACTTTCTGGTACAAAATTTGACATTGTTAACACAATGAAAACATATGATGTTGTTTGTTCCATGACTTGATGTATACTAAATATCTTTGACAGATGTCATACCAACCAAACAAAACAAAAAAAATTAAGGCTCGTTCACAACAAATGTTCCCTATGGACACATTTGTATCTTAACACTCATTTCATACCGGTACACCTGGTAGTTCAGTGATCATTATGAAAGGCAGGCTGAAAGCAGTGTATTGAAGAGGAAATGATTTTTCCTTGTTTTATTCCATTGTAATTTATCTGGTTATAATGTGCATTGGGCATCAACAGAAAAGCAAGTTAAGTAGTGTTTCATTAGCAGGCAGGAAAAAAATTTTGCCACATCATTTATAACATTTAACATAAGAGAAGATTTACTTGACACAAGAATTAGGGTACCCTGAAACTTATATTGCTGGTCCTAGAGATTGAACCATGCATGTGTCACTGTATGTTTGTTTTCTTGCATGTAGCAAACCTCACATTTTACAAAACCTGATGGGCAGACCTAGACCTAATACTTTTCTCTTTTTTTCCAATACCCAAATTAGTTTTACTAAAATATCATTTTGGAACCTTATATGAGACTAAGAAAAATGCACTGAACAGACCATTATCATTCAGAAATGCATTGTGTGAATGCAAATGAGAGGTGGCTGAGGGGCAGAATTATCTGTTACAAACAGCAAAGCATATATTGGGTGAAACACACTTGAAAAAATTTGTAAACATAAAAAATACACTTTATTTTTAAAATTGATTGTTTCTTGTATATAACTTTCATGCTCTAATGAATATGTTAGTTGATCTGGAACTGCAAACATATTTTATTGAAGTGAAGTTATTCATTGTGATGCAGTAATGTCAACATAGTGAAACATACAGTTTATGTATCTTGCAGATGCTGAGCTGTGTCATCAGATCACACATAGTCTTGCAGAACGAAAAATGGCTCTTCGTGGTATAGATCTGATGAGGCGTGCTATAAGAAAAATACAATTGTTTGATTCACAGCTGACTTCAGTACATGCTGATCTTTGTCAGTTGTGTCTTCTTGCCAAGTGTTTTAAACCAGCATTAGAGTTCCTTAACACAGATATCACCAACATTAGTCGTGAGGTAAGTCATATAACTAAAACCACCTTCTGTGTAATTTTAACCACACTGATTAATTTGTTCTATATTGCATTTGGCTAATCATTCATTTGTAACATTGTGAAATCATTATCACTCAAGATGCGAGTCAGCAAAAGTAAGACATGAATTACGAAAAGTATAATACCCCGAGACAATACACATAGGGAGATGTGAAACTGGGAAGTAAAGATTGCATTGGATTAGCAATTTAAATAAAATTCGTACAGCTAAATAAAAAATAATGTGTTAATTAATAACAGTTATAAAACAAGATTATAAAACTACATGTTGTTAAAAGATCCAAGAAACAGCACAAAAGGCCAGAGGTGATGCATCTGTGTCACAAAAATATCTATCAGAAGTGAAATGGCCAGCATTAAAAACTGATAGCCTGAACCTAAGGCATCTATCACTAATGCCCCAGGTTGATGAAATCTTCTCAGTTTATTAGCTGAGTGGTGGTGTCATCTTGTTGCAGTGTTTTGATGAGTTTCCTACTTGCATTTTCAGGCAAAATATCAGGTTTATGTCTTATCTGATCCTTTATAGCTGCTGGACTGCAGATTCCTCTACCAAGGTCCCAACAGTTGGGCCAATCGTGTTCCTCCAGGAGTTATGTCACAGCTAGTGGTGCCCTGTCTCCTCCTCATAGGCTGGATGGGGTGTCCAGGTGATGAGTCCTGGTGCTGCCTGTCTATTCCGCCTGCTGTTGCCACCGCTTTCACATAAGTGTGTTCCTGACATACAGGATGTACATAAGGTCCGAGAACATTTCAATTATTTATTACACAAGAACTAAACATTGTACAGATCTCACACATATTGCAGTTTGAAGAGAAACTCTGAAACTTTTTTTTTACAAACATTCAATATGCGAACCATGAGTGACCCGGCAGACGTCAGTATGGTAATCGAATTCTTGCCATACCTGTTGCAGCAGGGCATGGTCAACTGTGGCAGTTGCTTCCCATATTCTCTCTCAGAGCTCTGTTACATCACATGGTAGAGGCAGTACATACACCAGATCATTAATGTGTCCCCACAGAAAAGAGTCACATGGAGTGAGATCTGGTGATCATGGAGGCCATTTCATGAAACAGCTGTCCCCTTCTGTAGCCCGGCCGATCCATTGATGCGCCAGCTTCGTGTTCAGGTACCCACCAACTTCACAATGAAAATGTCACAGGACTTTCCACGCTGTCATTGGAGCCATTTCAAGTCCACGGGTTGCATGACACACCAATTTCTGTGGTCTCCTTATGAATGTCTCTCGTACACACTCCACATTCACTTCACTCACACTGGGACATCGGCTTCTCTTTGCCGGGCACAAGCAACCTGTAGTGACGAATTTGTTGTGCCAGTGGTAAATGGCCTTACTTGTTGGTGGCTTCTTACTGTACTTTGTTCTAAACATCCGTTGAACAGCTGTAGCATACTTGTTTTTGGCGAACGCCAACACACAGAAAGCTCGCTCCGCACCTGAACTCGCCATGTTTGTAAGTAGCACTGACTATCCGCAAATTACCAAACTACGCTGTAGTGGTATACATGAAAAAAACTTTCAGGGTTTCTCTTCAAAGTGACATATGTATGATATCTGTACAATGTTTGGTTCGTGTGCAATAAATAATTGAAAGTGTTCCCGGACTTTATGTACACCCTGTATTTTTGCTAACATCACATCGAAAGCAGAGTTTAGTTGGAAACTGTTGTCCCTGTAGGTAAGCTTGAAATATACTCTTTAAATTCCACAGCCTCTTTGATGACTGAATCTCAGAACCCACTGGCATGGTTCAGCACCTCTGTCTGTTCAATAACAAACATATGCCTTTCACTGATGCTTTGCTCTGCCACTACAGACTTGTTGGTTTGGTTGAGGTGAATGTTCTTCACACATCTGAACAGCTCTGTGAGATGCATCACTGCTTCAGACTAATGTATTGCATCCCACACTTGCAACCAGTCCTATAGATACTGGATGCCCAAGCCCTAGTTGGTGTTTGACTGACCCAAGCATGTTTGTAATTTTAACCACTGAGTAGAAAATGGTTTCTATGTTGTGCTCCTCCATTATTCTGGCTATCTTTGCAGAGAGCAGCCCTGCATATGGGAGGAATGCCTGGCATTTGGTTTCTTTTTCTGAATTGGTTTCTTTCTTTCTTCTTCTTCTTCTTCTGGCTGGAGAACACATCTTATTTGTGTCTCGGAGTAGCCTTTCTTGTGAGAGGTTTCCTGCTGATGTTTTAACAACTCAGTACTCTGTCTCTCTTTTTCTCTCATATCTCACATACTCTGTATACGAAGTGGTGAGCACACATTTGCATTGTACATTCCTGTAGAAGGAATGTGCATCAGAATTCTCCTTTATCAGAATGTCTGGGAGCGGTAGGCATCCATTTTCTTCAGTTTCTGTGGGGTACGTAACATTGTCATGTATGGTGTTAAGCTATCACAGGTATTCTTCCAGGTATCTTTAATCATGGGGCCAAACCACAAATGTGTCATCCACATATCTGTAGAATGCCTTTGATATAAGGAATGTGGTTTTGAGAGCTGTTTCCTTGAAGTGTTCTATATGCAGGTTAGTGATGCGGGTGCTAGAGAGAATCTCCTGGTGACTCCATCAGTCTTTATAGAACCTTCGACCACATTGGAAGTGGGTGGTGGGGGTATCAGTGAGTTATGTGGAAACAGTTTCACCATGTTGCTGTCAGTGTGACTCTAGTGATACCATGAAATCTTCGCATATTACCTGTATGAAGAGAGATGTGATGTTTAAACTGACTAGATCACTCTTTTCCAGGCATACTGTTAGAAGCACTTCTGCAGCCTCTGTTGAGTTTTTGATATGGTATGGACTGTGACCCATGAGAGGTTTTAGTAACTGTGCCAGTTGCTTGGCTATGCCATATGTTGATGAATTTATATTGTTCACTATCAGATGCAGTGAAACTCCATCTTCTCTTTGTGTATTCCTGGAAGGTCATAAAGCTGTGGTGGTACCGTTGCTCTAGCACACAGCATCCTGGCTATATCCATGTCAAGTCTTGAGTTATTTAGGATTGTAATGGTCTTCCTTTACGCAGCTGGTGTAGGACCCTTCTTCACTTGTATGTATGCCGGATCCTGTAGTAGTATTTCAGTCATCTGATTGTAACGTCGCATTACCCTTGTCAGCTGCTAGGATGACAGTGCCTTTGTCTTCATGGAGGACATGTATATCCCTATATTCTGCAACCAAGACATTACCCTTCAGCATTGTGGCTTTCTTAGGGACTCTGCAAGTATCCATCTCACCTCTTTTTCGATATCAGAGGGAACCCCATGGATGGTTTGTTTGATGCTGCAGATTATCTCAATATTAGATAGTGTCCTTGATACTTGTGCAAAATTCAAACTTTTGTGACAGCACAGAAGCTGTTACCTTATCCAATTCCTTTCCAGTCAAACTGGTGGTAGTCCTTGAATCACAGTGTTGAAGTCCTCTGGAAACTAGTGAAACATGAGCATTGTTTTACAGTAGCTTTCTGCTTTCAGACAGAATGTATATGCCCCAGGAACAACCAATAAATCCCGGAAAAACCTGGAAATTTTTTTATCTGGCAGAAAACCAGGAAAAACCTGGGAATTTTTCATTGTTTTAGTTTTCAGTTAAATTTTTATAGCTTTGACTCGTAAGAACTGATACTCTAACAAAGAATATTACTGTTTCTTGCTACTGCAGAATAATACTGCAGCAATAAAACATAAATGAGAGAAAAAAATAAAGCTTAGATTGCAAAGGAAATGTGCCATTTACGACAACAAAACACTGCACACACAAGTGTCTGCCAACAACAAAATGTGTCAAAGGCTTTAAGATGAAGGCTATGTTCATAACAGCAAACTACTTCCAATGAGTGTGGTGTCACAACTATTTACATTAGGTTTGTTTGAGTGGTTGCCAGTGGGCTCATGTGCAAGCACAGTTCATTCGCATATGATCAGTACTTTCTTCCACTTCTGGCTGTTAGATGTGTCAGCAGTAGTAACAAGCAGGCAGATGCTAGGCGGAAAAATTTTTCTGGTGCGCCCAAGCTACCAGATTCATGCATGTGCAGAGCAGTCTGCGCTGTTGTGAGGAGGGGGTAGTCTCTATGCGACCCATGTTTATGTTTAATGACTTTGCTGTTTTCTCTTCATTTACAACTCTCATGTCAAATGAAAAGAAAACGGATTTCTGTGGCTGGAAGCTATCAAGTGAATTAAAATACATTCACACGATTACAGAAGACTAAAATATGTTATTAGTTTCAGTTGTGTGATTTTTATTTTATTTCCACATTTTTGGCATTCAAGCATTAATCACTTTGCAGAACAATGAAGTCATTTTTGTCAGTTTGCTGAAGAAATTTGGCTTTCTTTAATCTTTTCCACTGAGGCAGTCAATTTATTTGAAATGAAGTATTTCACTCCACACTAGTGGCTAGTTTCAACTGTTCACAGTTCATGTTTTAATCTTCTGGCACATATAGCATTATGCTATAATAAAGAACCAAGCATGAGATAATACAGTACTATTACTCATAGAAAATTTACGTGCCAAAAACCACACTGGAAAGCTTAATATTAAGTTGGGGTCTACTTCATTATGAATCTGGATGTATGGATGTGCTCTTTAAGACAAATTATGCATCCTAGTAGGGTTTACGAAGCTCCAATGCTCCTGGAATATCTTCTGATGTCCTGCTTCCTTTAAGACATAATGTAAGATCTCTTAAATATACAAGCATATGGGCTTCCAACATTGTCATAACTGCGCACATGCAGAACAGCTATTTTCTGGTGCTCTCTGGCACCTGGCAAATTTCTAATCTCTAACAGGTCACAGGAAAATATTGTGTGTGTGTGTGTGTGTGTGTGTGTGTGTGTGTGTGTGTGTGTGTGTGTGTGTGTGCAACACCATTAAGTTTTCCTATGTGTGTGTTCATGCAACGTGACAGTGATGTTGCTACTGGCTTATTAAATCGTGTGTCCTATGTTCTGAATATCCCCCGTCGTCGGTGGGAGAGATCACGTGGTGAGAGCCAAGCCATTATGTGACTGGCTTGCAAAAGCACAACGTAATCTCAATTTCAATGCTTCGGAAACTAATGTGCAGTGTTTGGTGGAATTTGAGTTTATACTTCCGTAATACAAAAATGTGTAATATACTGTAATACAAAATTGTGCTGCGTACATGCTGCTGCACATCAGAGACCTTTCCATGTGATGATTTTTTTTTTTTTTCAGGGTTTCATTTTCTAAAGAGCCAGGAAGTTCTACACTGGCGTGTAAAACATTAACCACTCAAAGGGTTAGTAAGTGTTACAGTTCCGATAGAAAGTATAATGTCATTTAACACGGACAAAGTGTGTTTTCACTAGGGAAAAAGTGTATTTTTCACCGGGAAATCTGGGAATTCCCTCTCCCCCCCCTGCCCCCCCCCCCCCCCCCCCCCTCCTTGTCTGCATTTATATCCTGTCAGAGTTCACTGGTTGTGAAGATGGACACAAGTGGCAAGTGAGCTCTGAGTTCATTCAGTATTGTCCAGTTCTAGCCTGATGGCACTGGTATGCTCTTACACTAGGCCCAACCTATCACACTTTAGAATGCATATTTTCCTCATTTTGTTGGTGGGATGTTGCAGGTAAACAAACTGTGGCATCTTTTCCTTATCCCAACACCACTGTAAGAAAGCCAGTCTGATTAGTAGATTCACCTCGATTCATAGCTTTTGGAGCATCTTGAAGCTGCACTGGATCACCTCTGTGTAGAGATGTTCTATACTGAAATTCAGGCATTGTCAGTGATTTTCGTTTGTGAAATCTTCTTAGGTTATCAACCAAATCGTGATGTTGCTTTGTCATAACGTTTCAATGAGTTTCTAGTTTGTCTTCAGGTGAGGTGTTGGGTTCATGTCCAGTTTGTATTTTTGTAGATGCTGTACCGTAGACACCTTCACCGAAGTTCCAACGAATGTGCCAGTTTCATGCTTTTTGAAGAGATGTCATGGCTGGTGGTGGGAAAGGGGTCTCTAATGGGATGGAAGGGGGGGGGGGGGGGAGGAGGAGGTCCGGGAACTGAGTCCTGGTGCTGCGTGTCTGTTCTGCTTGCTGCCTCTGCCGCTTTCTCATCAGAGTGTTCCTGACATATTTTTGCTGATACTACATTCCCTGCAGAGCTTACTTAGAAACAGTTCTTCCTGTGGACAAGATTGTCATGTAGTCTCATTTCCTCTGTCTCTTTGATGACTGAATCCCAAAACCCATTTGCAAGGTTCAGCACCTTTGCTAAATAACAAGCATATGTCCTTTGCTGATGTTGTGCTATCTCACTGCAAACTTGGTTTGGTTCAGGCAGATGCTCTTCACAGTACTGTGAGGGTCTTCGCTGTGTTTGGCTGTTGTAATGTATGCCACAATCACAATTTATCTTGTAGATGCCAGGTGCCCTTAGCCCTATGTGGTGCTTGAGTGACCCAAGTATGTTTGTGGTTGCAACCATTGAGTGGACAATCGTTTTTATGTTGTGATTCTCCATTATTGTGGCAGTTTTGGAGGTGGGAGGCTGTGTGTATAGGATGGTGGGTGGCCCTGCATATGGGAGAGTATGAGCTTTGTTTCTGTCATGTAAAGGCTAATGTCATTTGTCACAGTTTATGCTCCAACATGTTGGTACCTGTATGACTCTTCTGTTAATGCATTGCTGATGACAATGTTATGGTCAAAACCTAAATCTGCAATAAATTATGGATTTTGCAATTGACTACTGTCCTCCTTTAAATTTGAACAGCCAACCATCACTGTGCATGCAGGCATCTAATGGAGTCCAGTTTACCGTATTTACTCGAATCTAAGCCGCACTCGAATCTAAGCCGCACCTGTAAAATGAGACTCGAAATCAAGGAAAAAAAAATTTTCCCGAATCTAAGCTGCACCTGAAATGTGAGACTCGAAATTCAAGGGGAGAGAAAAGTTTTAGGCCGCACCTCCAAATCGAAACGAAGTTGGTCCATTGTAATATGAGACACAATATAGGTCGAATGAATGACGATACAGCTACAGTAGTTTGGTTCGAGTCGTAAGCTTAGCAGTTAAGCTTTATCAGGTAGCCATTGCTATGCGTTAGGCGCTCTGTCTGTATTTATACTGGTAGCCTTCCTTTTTCACGTGCTTCGTCTGGTTTGAATTGACTGCTTATTTTTCTTTGATCTGATAAGTGCCGTTCTCTTTGTTATAGGTGTTTATGTCACTCCAAGCTGAAAATGCATTACTGTACTGTGTCATGCATTGTTTGTTGCATTCTGATAATCTGTGTTTATGACCTGTCACCGCTCGCGGCATGGCTTGATTTTGTGCACGCTACCGCCGCTTACAATTAAAAAACAAAAGAGAGGAATCGTGTCATTAGCGAAACAATGGCAAGAGACCGCTGTTTGTTGTGACTTACACTCCTGCTTTCTTCGATAATGATCAACAAGAACCAAATAATAGTCTGTAGATGATAGATGATGTTCTGAACGAGAATTTAGCAAAAATTTTTATGTAGGTGATAAAGTCTTTGGAATCTGTGACCAGTTCCACACACTGCCTTGGAAATTAGCTAAGAAAAAATTCTCAATTAAAAGACAGACCATCCAAAGGGAAATAGCTGTAGCCTCTGGCCCAGTGTCAGGATCTGTGCCCATAGGGTGCAGTGCAGATGTGGTACCACTAAAATATTTGTAGAGTGAGTGCAGATCCTGGATATGAATCAGCCAGACCTTCCCACTGTCAAATCCCATGTTTGAAGCAATTTCTTTTGTAAACCATGGTACTTGTATGAGGGTGATTTGATAAGTCTGGTAGAAAAGCAAGAAAAAATATTTGTTTCATAAACAACTCACTTTATTACACAACATAGTTTCCTCCGAGAGAGCGATCCACCACCTTCTTTATCCTGTTGGAAAAATATATTCTGTCAAACTCTGCAAAATACTCGTTGACTGTAACTGTCACTTCCTCATTATATGAAAATTTCTTCCAAGCAAGCCAAAATTCCAAGATGGGTAACAGGCAGAAGTCACTTGGGACGGAGTCTGGTCAATAGGCTGGATGAGGAACCAATTCAAAGCCCAATTGATGCACTTTTTGCATTACTATCACTGATGTGTGGAAAGGTGCATTATCCTAGTGAAAGAGTACTTTTTTGCATACCAGCCTTGAGTCTTTTTTCAGCCTATGTAAGTTTCATACAATCCAGCAATGAAGCATAATAGGATCCAGTTAAGATTCTGTCTTTTCCAAGTAATCTTTGAGAATTATTCCTTGGGAATCCCAAAAAATAGTAGCCATCACCTTGCCAATTGACAAAATAGTCATTGTCTTCTTTGGTGCATTTTCACCAGCCTCTGTCCATTGTTTTGACTGCAATTTTGACTTTAGTGTGAAGTGATGGATCCAGGTTTCATCAACAGTCTCAAGTTGGCATGAAAAGTCTTGCAGGTTGTGGTTAAACATGCCAGGCATTGTGTTGGAATGTTGTGCCAGATGCACTTTTGGTCAACTGTGAGCTATCCACCTTGTATACAGCTTCTTCATAGCCAATTCTCTGTGCAGGATATTATAAACTCACTCACTTGAGATGCCTTCAGTCTCGGCAATCTCATGGATTTTTATTCGGCAGTCATGCATTACATGTGATGGATTTTATCAATGGTTTCCTTTATGGCAATCTCACTTGGGTCCCTGTAGCATACTTCATCTTTGCTGCAGATCCGACCACATTTAAATTCATTATTTCAGAAGTAAATGGTCTCCATTGATGGTGCAAAGCCCATATGAACTTCATTCAATTCAGTTTTAATTTATGCGTTAGCCCAACCTATTAAATGAAAATGTTTAATAACAGCATGAAACTCGGGTTTTCTCCATTTTCATGCTCAGTTGACACACTGATCAATTCAGACTGACTGTCAACAATGACCTGTATGCTGTACATTGTTGACATTCTGTACACAATCCTTGGCATAATCAAGTTTACCAACCCTGAAGACACAGCAAAAAAGTTCCATTCTCTCGTGGAATTTTACCACACTTATCAAACTACCCTTGAATGAGTCAGTGGAAAGGACGCTCGTCCATTAACTTTACCACACATTTACTTTGTACGCGTATACCCATTACTCTGATATAAGGGATCGGTAGTCCACAGGGAGCTTAATGGTTAAACACCAAGCAGTCTGCCAATGGCCACTTCATCTCCACCCCAAAGAGATCTCTCACTCTAGCAAATGCTGGAACCTCACATGACTCCTGTAGTATTTATCCACAACCCCACTGTACTCATGTTGGGGAGATTTCTGACTGTACTTGATGAGTCATCATAGAGTAAGCTTGTACTGCGCTGTTACCACACATCTTTGCTATGAATCCAACTCATTGCCCGCATTTTGGGATTTGATAATAGAAAGACAGCAAAGGGTGTGAAAGCTGTAAAGTCAGTCAAGGAACTCTGTTATGTCTCAGAATGGTGCATGGTTCACACTTTCTGGAAAGTCATGGAATTTTATGAAGGTCAGAAAGTCAGGGAACACTTTCAAAAATGGTGAGAGTCAGGGAAAACAGTATTTTTTTTAAATGGATGTCTGCACTCTTTTAAATTCAGGTATGGTAAGAACTGTTAATAGATCTGCTGTATCGTATGAAAACTCATTCTTATAATCAAGTATACCAAGTGTAGAAATATTAAACCACAATTTGGTTGCAATAATTATACATCTGTCGCTTGAAACTGATAAACAATATTTTATTCAAAATAATCTCCATTGCTATATATATACTTCTCCCCCCTCTACGACAGGCTGTGAATGCCATGCAAAAAAACAGCTCTTCTTTTGAAGTGAACCAGTCAGCTGAGCCATTTTTGTACATTTTCATGCGAATTGAAGCGTTGTTCAGTGAGAGCATGTTCCAGTGATGCAAATAGATGATAATCGGACAGAGCCAAGTGTGGAGAACAAGCTGCATGCCCTAATATTTCCCAGCCGAACACCTCGATCATTTCCCTGACACATTTTGCTGTATGTGATGGGGCGTTATCATGGAGAAATATGAATTTGTGTTTCCTTTTTCCACATTCTGGTTGTTTTTCACATAATGCTTGATTTAAATAGATCATTTGCCGTTTGTTAGCGATCAGTGTTAATGGTTTCACCAGGTTTTAGCAGCTCATAATAGACGACACCCTTCTGATCCTACCAAACACAGAGCATTGTCTTCTTTCCAAAGCATTTTGGTCTTGCTGTGGATGTCGATTGTTTTCCTGGATTCACCCTTGATTTATGACACTTACAATTCTCAAAATATATCCATTTTTTATCACCTGTCACTATTCAATGGAGAAAAGACTGTCTTTTGTATCTGGCGAGCAGCATTTCACAGGTGGTCTTTTGATTTGCTTGTTGTCTTTCATTCAGTTCATGCAGAACCCATGTTCATACTTTCTGTGCCTTTTCCATAGCTCTCAACTGCAGAGACCAGCTTTCTGCATCACGTTCAATTGTTCCATGAGTTCCTGTTGAGTTTGAGTATCATTTTTATCCAATAAGGTCTGAAATTCATTGTCTTCAAACTTTTTCGGTGGTGTCCTGCACTCGTCATTTGTCATGTCAAAATCACCACTTCTGAATTTTTCAAAGCATTTGAAATACTTGTGTTTTCCCAAGAGCATGGTCGCCAAAACTTTTTGACAAGCATTCGATGCGAATCTGCAGCAGTTTGCGTCAAATGATAACAGAAAACAAATACTGTTTGCAAATTGTAGTTTGTAGGCACAGAACTTGACACGTTTATAGATTTGAAACATATAAAAGTGTATGGAACTTGAGTTACTGTGCATTGACATTCGTTGTCAGCCATTACAGGAAGCAGATTGCTCTGTAGACATGGTCTCACGGGCTCTACACTGACGGCTAGCACCATCTAGAGGGAAATTCCGGTTTCATACCTGTACACCTGGTACTTCTCTAATCTGATAAGAAGTTCCGGTTATAATAAAAAATATTCCACAAGTATGTTACAAAAATGGATGATGTTTTGTGAAATAAATATTGTATTTTCAGTCACTCGCCTGTATTGATAGAGTTTTGAGAATTTTGGATCAAAAGAAGTCATTTATTGATTCAAGGAAAAAATTAAATACCAAGCCCTTGAGAAATATTTCTGCACCAATGGAAAAATTTGCATTAAATGTAAACTGGCAGTTTTCAAATCTATTTCTCTAAATGTGTACCATTTTTAAGAGAGTTTCAGCTTCTCATCAATGTGCTTATTACTAGATTTTAAATTTGCAAATTGTTGTATATAAATTGTTGGCTACATTTAATAAGGATGACAAAATACCAACCACAGCATCTGATGGCTTCTACTTGAACTTAAAATATAAGGACAACTTGTGTATATTTCAAAGGCAAAAAGTTTCGTAAAGAAATTGAAGCAAATGATTCTTATGTTCAAAAGTTCATATTAGAGTATGAAAGCATACTTTAATCTACATCTACATCGATACCCTGAAAATCACATTTAAGTGCCTGGCAGAGGGTTCATCGAACCAACTTCACAATTATCTATTATTCCACTCTATTTTTTCTATTCGAGCTCTGATTTCCCTTATTTTCTCATGGTGATCGTATCTCCCTATGTAGGTTGGTGTCAACAAAATATTTTCGCATTCGAAGGAGAAAGATGGTGATCGGAATCTCGTGAGAAGCTTCCATCGCAACAAAAAATGCCCTTCTTTCAATGATGTCCAGCCCAAATCCTTTATCATTTCAGTGCCACTCTCTCCCATATTTTGTGATAATACAAAATGTGTTGCCCTTCTTTGAACTATTTTGATGTACTCTGTCAATCCAATCTGGTAATGATCCCACATCGTGCAGCAGTATTCTAAAAGAGGATGGACAACCATAGTGTAGGCAGTCTCCTTAGTAGATCTGTTACATATTCTAAGCGTCCCGCCAATAAAACGCAGTCTTTGATTAGCCTTCCCCACAACATTTTCTATGTGTTCCTTCCAATTTAAATTGTTCGTAATCGTAATTCATAGGGTTTTAGTTGAATTTTTGGCCTTTAAATTTGACTGTATCGTGTAACCGAAGTGGATGACCTCACACTTTTTGTTATTTAGGGTCAACTGACAATTTTCGCATCATTCAGGTATCTTTTCTAAATTGTTTTGCAATTTGTTTTGATCTTCTGATGACTTTATTAGTCGGTAAATGACAGTGTCATCTGCAAACAACCTAAGATGGCTGCTCAGATTGTCTCCCAAATCGTTTATATAGATAAGGAACAGTAAAAGGCTTATAACTCTACCTTGGGGAACCCCAAAAATCACTTCTGTTTTACTCGATGACTTTCCATCCGTTACTACAAACTGCGACCTCTCTGACAGGAAACCACAAATCCAGTTACGTAACTGAAACGATATTCCTTAAGCACACAATTTCACTACAAGCCGCTTGTATGGTACAGTGTCAAAAGCCTTTCGAAAATCCAGAAATATGGAATCGATCTGAAATCCCTTGTCAATAATACTCATCACTCAATACAAATTAAGAGCTACTTGTATTTCACAAGAACAATGTTTTGTAAACCCATGTTGACTGTGTGTCAGTAGACCGTTTTCTTCAAGGTAAGTCATAATGTTCAAACACAATATAAGTTCCATAACCCTGCTGCATACTGACGTTAATGAAATGGGCCTGTAATTAAGTGGATTACTCTTACTACCTTTCTTGAATGTTGGTGTGACCTGTGCAGCTTTCCAGTCTTTGGGTACGGGTCTTTCGTCGAGCGAACGGTTGTATATGATTGTTAAGTATGCTGCAAATGGTCAGCTCTGCTTTCATCTTGCAAGCAAGACTGGCAGCCTTTACCACTTCTGTTAGCCGCTTGAAACCAGAGAGAATCTCTTCTGATCCAAAGTGACACACATCATTGGTACCAATGTGAGCAATCACTTGCAGTTAGCTGCACCCTGTGCTCTTCATGGCATCTCAGAAGACCTGTTCCACATCTGGAATGACTCCACCCTGTATGCAGATGGAGTACACATTGGTTTTCTTTCCCTTCTTGGCAGCCATGTTCCTAAGGGTCGCCATAACGTGCCTAACGTTGGAGCTCCCAACTATCAATAATCCCACCCTCTGTGATTGTCCAGATCTTGCAGGCTGAGTGGTTTCCTCTGAAAAAGGACAGGTGACAGCATCTGGCTCAGTGACAGTGGCAGCTACAGACAGCACCTGGAACCTGTTTGTCAGACTAACCTGGGAGGCCTTACATGCGGCCACTTGGGAAGTCTTTCTCCACCTGCTACGCTCCGGGGCGACCTCCCACTCGACCACAGGTGCGGGGTCAATCTGAGTGCAAGCAGTAACTGGGCTGGCCACTGGTGAGGACCGATTGGAGGACTCGGACGTGCTGGATGTCTGTTGAATCCCCACGGCTGGTCCACAACAGTGGTGCCCATCCACTGCAGCCTTAAACTGTGTAACCGAAGCCATTACAGCCTGAAGCTGAGAGCGAAGTGTCACCAACTCGGCTCGCATCCACATACAACAATTGCAGTCCCTGTCCATAGTAAAGACTGTGAAAAACTAAACTATGCAGATAAACAGATTATTGGCATGTGCTGCACAACTCTACTGTAGACCCTGATGAAAACGCAGGAACTGAGTCTAATAAATTAGATTTATACGCAGAGATTCAAAAACCTAACTACCGAAGCACTGATGTGAAACTAAATAGTTCACCCCTGATTAGGAACTTGTAATATGTCACAAAATCGGTTTACTTTCTATTGCAAAAGAACTGTGGCTATTAGATATTAAACAAACACGCAGAAACTCAACAAACTGAACTATTAAAGCACCCAGATGATATTATAAAAATTCGCCCCTGGTTAGGAACTTGTAAAAGTCACAAAATCAATTACTTCCCTGCCACTGCTTGTGTGTCAGTCGGCTGCTGCTGCCTGATTGATTCAGCATAAGAAGGTTCCTGACAGTTGCAGTGGGCTGGGTACAGCAGCTTTTCGCACCTACATCAACCAGTCATGTAATGCAATTTTCTAAATGTCTCTATGGCAACACCTGGCAGTTGTCACAGGTATATGACTATTGTTTTCACTTGCAGCTGTCAGCAGTACGCAGCTGAAAGCTGGTAACAGCAGTGCTAACTGTCAGGGATCGCCTTACACCAACTCTTCAGAACTAATCAGTAGAGCCAAATGAAATGTTTAACCCAGCAGTGCAGTGAAACCCGATGGTTAAAATATTATCATAAGTGTTTTACACAACGAATAGAATCTATGAACAAGCCAAATCCCATGATAGCAATATTAGATATTAGTAGCGAAGCATATACTACTTTTGGCCTGACTTTTAAATTAATATGGGAAAAAGGGGGGGGGGGGGGGGGAGTTCTTCTTCAAGACTGGATGACTTTCGTTCATGTTTCATTATGAGTGAGTAAAAAAAAAAAATCAGAAAATTTTTCAAGTTATTAAACTGAGTTTGGTCTTTTCGTACGGTAATGCAACAGGTGAGAGTTGTTTTTCAAGAATTAAAAATGTAATCCATTTCAGTTGATGAAACTGCAACAGCTGCCAGAAACTGATTTATTAATTACTCTGTCACAACTATTTTTGTGACCATGAAGTCACATCTTCTTGTGAAAACTAATGACGTTACAAAGAATAGGAAGTTTACAATTAGAACTAACCTTAACTTGACTGTGTCAAAGTGCTGCATTGTCTTTTAGCAGGTGAGGACTATAGACTTTAAAATGAGATTAGATCCCCAAGAGAGAAAATAATAGGTGTCCTCTACCTTCTTGCTTGAAACTGGAATATGAAATACACACCTATCGTGCATAAAATGACAGATGACAGAGGCAAGACAAACCCCTAGAAAGAAAATGATGGCAAGAAACAAATCCGAAGAAATGGGCAAGAACCTCCCCTGGCCTCCTTCCCCCACTAGATCCAGCTTACCAACAAGTGGAGTGACCAAACCACAGGTGAAACAGCCACAGACCCCGCACAACACTTACAAAGTGCGCAGGTCATGTCCACAGAAGACTTCCCAGGGGCACATGCACAGAACCAGAGGATCAACATTGCAGCCCGGTAGCCCCACATATGCATAGGCCATTGTAGGAACTAAACCCACGTGAGAAATTAACTGTGTTACAGCACAATAAGCTAGGGGACCAGCTGTACAGAAACAAAATCACTGGAATGAAAAGCAGTATAACTGACAAACAATGTAAAGTACCTTGACACATTGACAGTATCATATGCAGTTAGGTTTAAGTGTGAATAATACATCACATTCGTGCAATGTCATAAAAGATAAAATACAAGAGTGAACTGTTTGCAAAATATCTGTAAAAGATCTACCAAACCAAAAAGGCATATCTGTGTTCAACATGGAACCACATCTTAAAAGCAACAAAAACTATAGTGACCAGTTTGAAATGTGGTAAAATTGACGAAAAATGTGAGAAACTATGAGACTGTCCTTGCACCCAGCATATTATATTACACTGTGAAATCATAACAGATCAATTGTGCAAAGAGTTAAAAAGAACCTGAAAATCAAAAACAAAACATAGTAACCAGTGTACCAGTATAAAAAACAGTGGCTGAAGGACAGCCACTTTAAAAAACCAGATAAGACCTGTATCCTAAAATGGAATACTGTCATATAAAATAAAAAAAGGGGGCAAGCCAGTTGTCCTCGTGTTATAGATGACGGGTGTTTGTGTTGTCCTCATCATTCCACCATCATTCATGAAAAGTGGCGAGATTGGACTGTGTTCAGATTTGGAATGTGTACGTGCACTTATGACAGCGCAGTTGAGCACCCCACAAACCGATCATCATCATCAAGCAGGAAGATAGGGGACCTCGTGGAGATGTAATCACAATTTAAGGTCCATAAACCTCATCTGGTAATTGGCACTGAAACATGCTGATTACAGTCAAACTAAGGTTAGCTGTAATTGTAAACTGCATATATTTTTTAGGTTCACCGGTTTTGCCTGAATATGTGACTTTAGGGACATGAAACTAGTTTTGACTGAGTGGTTTAATAAATCCGTTTCTGGCAGCTGTTCTGGTTTTATCAATTGAAATAGATTACTGCAGCTGTGTTTGCCCCTCATAGCAAGGGTGTGTAAAAAATCTAATATACAAATAAAATAAAATAACAAGAAGGGGAAAGCATACCAGTATGGAGATGTTTGGCTTGTCAATAACCTATTTGAACAAAGTGTAGTTGCACAAAGAACAACAGTACCGAGCTGGGCTTGCATTTGGGAGGACAACAGTTGAACCTACATCCCACCATCCTGATTTAGGTTTTTTGCGATTTCCCAAAATCGCTTCAGGCAAATGCCAAGGTGGTTTCTTTGATAAGGCACAGCCTGTTTCCTTCCCTAATCCAAGCTTGTGCTCTGTCTCTAGTGACCTCGTTATGGACAGGACATTAAACACTAATCTCCTCCTCCTCAAAGAACAATAGAAAATGTACCACTTGCCCAAGACTATGTTAACCAGTGTGAGAGCTGCCCACAAAAGATTTGAGGAAAACCTCCAAGAGTAAAGAAAAATCAAAAAGAAGATGGGGAAAAAGAAGCAGAAAAGAAGAGGGGGGAAAGGAGCAGAGAAAGGGAAATTATTCTAAGAAATAAAGAAACTTGAAGAGATGAGGAAAGTGAAGAAACTTGATGCTTTGATAGGAGAAGAAAATTTCAAATGAAAAGTTTAAAAACTGGAGAAGGAGAAATGACAATAATGATTCCATCATTCAATTGTGTTTTAATGTTTCAGCCTGCTTTAAAATATTTGCTGCTATAGAGAATATGATTTATTATTACCAGTACTAATTTCTCTATGTATAAAAGGCGATGTCCTGACTGACTGACTCCATCGCCCAGGCCAAAACGCTAAGAATAGAAACTTGAAAATTAGAGAAGATGTGGATCGTGTACTGTAGGTGTCATTTAAGAAGGGATTTTTTGAAGTTGCAGCCCTAAAAGGATGTTGAGACAAGATTTTTTTTTAAAGAAAATATGTTATTATGAAAGCATTTTTAAAGCCAAATCTATGAAATTTTAAATTTGGCTTCTCAGTTATAAATAAAAAAAGATATATGTGCACTGTTTTTTGGAAAAGCAACCCCTAAAGGGGTGAAACATTTCATGAAAATATTTCATTCAAAAGCATTTTTAAAGCTAAATTTTTGAAAATTGGTGTTTGACTTCTCGGTTAGACATGAAAAAAATGTTTTTTTCACTTTTTTTAATTTCTTCTCCTAAGGGGGTGAAATAGGATTAAACTGACTCATCGCCAACCAGCCCAAACCACTAAAGATAGGAACTTGAAGTTTGGTGAGGGTGTGGATCTTATACTGTAGGCATCTTTTAAGAAGGGATTGTCTGAAGTTCCACTCCTAAGGGGGGGGGGGGGGTGAAATAGGAGATGCTAGGCTTTTTGAAAGTATGTTGCTATTAAGGAAATTTTTAAGCTAGAACTACAAAAACTGGTATTTGGTTTCTCAGTCAGAAAATAAAAAAATATGTTTTTTGTGAATTCAACCACTAATGGGGTATAATAGTGGGTGAAAGCTAAAGAACTACCAAAGGATTTTTAAGGCTGCATCTATGACAATTGGTATTTGACTGCTTGGTTAGAAATAAAAAAATATGTCTTTCAGTGTTTCTGGAAATTCAACTTCTAAGGGAGTGCAATAGGGGCTGAAAATTTTTAACAAAATATTTCATTACATTAAAAAAATTTTAAAGCTTAACTTAATAAAATTGATATTTCACTGCTCAGTTAGATATAAATAAATGTTTGTTAGGGGATGAAAGTTGCTAAGGAAACATCTCAACAAGAACACAAAAGGCTTGATTAACAAAAACTTCTGACTCCGGCTATCAGAATCGCTTTTTGGTCGGAATTATATTCATTCAAAGATCATGCTTATAGGGCATTAAGTAGCATGAAAAGCTTAGAATGTTTTGCAATTTGTGAACAACATAAAAATTCAATTAAATAAAAATAAAATCTCTGCAGGCCATACAGTCTATTCAGATGAAGCAGTGGGTGCTAAGTTAATTTAGTACAAATGGGGCTGAAAAAGTATTATTTATTCTGTGTTAGGAGACTGTGTGAGCTACATTTTGAAATAAACTATACTAATAATGTAATGTACAAAAATAAAAGAAAATACAAAGGAGAGTATTTATTTAGTGGCTGACCCAATTGTCTTCTTCAGGCACTGGAAGTTTTACTGTTACGTGTACTATTCTTGGTCCTGTGCCACTGTTTATAGCCTTGTTCACTGCCCAGTGCCCACTGTGTCCTTTGACACTCTGTTGTTTTTCAGAAATTGTACTGATATTCCCCAAAAAGCACATTCTCTTAGTGTTTCCCACTCTGATGGCTGTAAAGAAAGATCTTAATAAACTGGATCCCAGACTCCAGGCCTTGTTTAAATTGAAACCTCCATCACTGTTCATTAGACTTTCTGACATCTTTATTTCGATAGACTCCTTAGTTACACTGTCCCAGAAATTTGACGCTTGCACCGCAGTACTAGTCTCCTCATATTTCATTTCATGATTGCATTCGAAGTAATCCTTGGTGACAGCTGATGCACTTTTGTATGGAATGCAGTACACAGCTAGCTTTCAGACACCTATATCATATTTCACATTACAAAGAAGATTTTTTAAATCTTTGTTGATGGGAATGAAATACACTGGATACTATGTCTTTGTAGAAGTCTACCGATCAGATGTCAGAACAGCTTAAGGCAGGTAAGCAGTTCTTGGCTTCTCTTTCTATGCATAAGTCTCATTCTCTTTCTCAGGTGTTCTTGATTTTTTGACTACAACACCCACTCAGTTTGATGATCTGAGTACTCTTTCTTTTGGAGCACTATTTGTAGATGTAATTCTTCGGTAAGTGCCTCCTCTTTTGAAAGTGTTTGAGCTCTATGGACCAGAGTCTTAAGCAGCATATTTCTTTGTGACAAATGGTGATTAGGATGGATAGAGTATAAATGTTCCAGGAACTGTTCAAGCTTCAGGAGATAGAGGTTTAAATTTAAGCAAGTCCTTGAGTCTGACACTCAACTTATTAAGATCATTAACCAGAGCCAGGAAACACTAAGAGAATGTGCATTTTAGGGAATATTAGTACAGGCTCTGAAAAACGAAAGGGCACAGTGGGTGCGAATTCAGGCGGCAAGTACATGTAACAAGAATACTTGTGGCAGTTGAAGATGGTGACTGGGTCAGTTTTCAAAATAATAAGTTAGCTGTGTATTTAGAAGCATACCATTAATCAATCATGCCAAGAAAATCTGAGAGATCACTTCAGTTCACTCTACAGGTGGGATATGCTCCATAATGGACACAAGTTGGATTAGCTTCACCAGAAGAAACGTCAACTTCTTAGGAAGCTGACCTTTCCAACAAGGTCTCTCTACATTTACCAAAGTCAAACATCTATTAACATTAGTGGCAAATAGGATTATGTGCTGTGCAAACCAGGTACTAATATGAGAAAGAATTAATTACACCCAACAAATGCTACATGTCACTTCAAAAGAGCTTCTTCATCTCCATCTCTACATGTCGGATACACTCTCTGCAGATTCTTGGGACTTGGTTGACAGAACGACATAGTCACATACAGAATCAATGCAGTCGAAAATATCTGCATGCCAGAAATCAGAATTTGATTGATTGCACAAGAAGCCTAGATGTGAAGCATGCAGCGGTACAGTAATTAATCTCACTAACAGACATCTGCAGAAGGACAGTGAAGATCCTTGTTAAAGGTATAGGTATTCGTTCCTTCCGTGCCCTATACAAGATTGGAATAATATAGAATTGTGAAGGTGGTTCGATGAACCCTCTGCCAGGCACTTGAATGTGATTTGCAGAGTATCCATGTAGATGTAGATGAAAAAATGCTATCAATATCAGATTACCTCAGCTCCATGGAGCATATTGCAGTTTTGCTGTCATCAAAAGCAGAAGAAGAAGTTTACAGTAAGATCTGTAGGGTACTTACCATGGCACCAGTACTAAGATCCAACATCTCCAGCGAAGAACAAGAATCATAGAGAAATCTGCAGAGGACAAGGAAACTGTAATTCTGCCAACAGACAAGGGCATTGTTATGGTCCCAGTGCTATCTGAATGATGTTGCATACAGAGATAAGATTCAATCCCACAAATAAAATAGAAATGAAGATGATGACTCTTCCCAGATTTGTCAGTCTCACCTCATAACACCATTAAGAGCACAAGCAGCTGTGCCACCACGACTATATGGCCCTCCTGAAGTTCACTGAGACCAGTAGTTAGTGGTGCATTTACATATTAGCTGGAAAAATACTTGAAAAACATTCTCAGTGAATATGTGAGGAATTACGAACACTACATTCATGTACTTGAGGTCAGTGTTATTGAAATGGGAGGGAACGCAGATGAAGATGAGATGGGAGATATGATACTGCATGAAGAATTTGACAGAGCACTGAAAGACTAAGTTGAAACAAGGCCCCAAAGTAGACAACATTCCATTAGAATTACTGGATAGACTTGGGAGAGCCAGCCCTGACAAAACTCTACCATCTGGTGAGCAAAATGTATGAGACAGGCAAAATACCCTCAGACTTCAAGAAAAATATATTAATTCCAATCCCAAAGAAAGCAGGTGTTGACAGGCGTGAAAATTACTCAACTATCAGTTTAATAAGTCACTGCTTTAAAATACTAAAGCATATTCTTTGCAGACAAATGAGAAAACTGGTAGCAGCCGACCTTGGGGAAGATCAGTTTGGATTCCGTAGAAATGTTGGAACACTGGAGGCAATACTGACCCTACAACTTATCTTAGAAGATAGATTAAATAAGGCAAACCTACGTTTCTAGCATATCTAGACTTGAAAGCTTTTGACAGTGTTGACAGGAATTCTCTCTTTCAAATTCTGAAGGTGGCAGGGGTAAAATACAGGGAGCGAAAGGCTATTTACAATTTGTACAGAAACCAGGCGGCAGTTATAAGAGTCGAGGGGGCATGAAAGGGAAGCAGTGGTTGGGAAGGAAGTGAGACAGGTTTGTAGCCTATCTCCGATGTTATTCAATGTCTATGTTGAGCAAGCAGCCAAGGAAGCAAAAGAAAAACTTGGAGTAGGAATTAAAATCCATGGAGAAGGAATAAAAACTTTGAGGTTTTCCGGCAACATTGCAGTTCTGTCAGAGATAGCAAAGGACATGGAAGAGCAGTTGAACAGAATGGACAGTATCTTGAAAGGAGGATATAAGATGAACATCTATAAAAGCAAAACGAGGATAATGGAAAGTAGTCAAATTAAATCAGGTGATGCTGAGGGAATTAGATTAAGAAATGAGACACTTAAAGTAGTAAAGGAGTTTTACTATTTGGGGAGCAAAATAACTGATGATGGTCGAAGTAGAGAGGGTATAAAATGTAGACTGGCAATGGCAAGGAATGCGTTTCTGAAGAAGAGAAATTTGTTAACATCGAGTATAGATTTAAGTGTCAAGAAGTATTTTCTGAAAGTATTTCATTGGAGTGTAGCCATGTATGGAAGTGAAACTGGACGATAAATAGTTTGGACAAGAAGAGAATAGAGGCTTTCAAAATGTGCTGCTACAGAAAAATGCTGAAGATTAGAGGGGTAGATCTTATAACTAATGAGGAGATCTTGAATAGAATTGGGGAGAAGAGGAATTTGTGGCACAACTTGACTAGAAGAAGGGATCGCTTGGTAGGACACATTCTGAGGCATCAAGGGATCATGAATTTAGTATTGGAGGGAAGTGCGGAGGGTGAAAATCATAGAGGAAGACCAAGGGGTGAATACACTAAGCAGATTCAGAAGGATGTAGGTTGCAGTAGCTCCTCAGAAACAAAGAAGCTTGCTCAGGATAGAGTAGCATGGAGAGTTGCATCAAACCAGTCTCTGCACTGAAGATGACAACAACAACAACAACAACATGCTCATATCAAACTTAGATAGCATTACCTCATTCAGTCTATCTCATTAAGAAGTAGTAAGGTAATGGATAATCTAGAGAACTTAGATATTTTTATTTGTGGTTTTCCTAGAAATATAATTTTAGAGTAATGATATACTCATAGATCTTATTATTTTACAGTGGATGTCAGATTTTGGTTTGTGAGTCTGTACTCTGCCATTACTGTGTGACTGTTATCTATTTTCAGGGTGGACAGTTTGATGCTAAGTACTTCCTTCTGTATTATTACTATGGTGGAATGATCTATGCAGCACTTAAAAACTATGATAGGGCTCTATATTTCTTTGAAGTAGCCATTACCACCCCAGCTATGGCAGTGTCACATGTAATGTTGGAGGCTTACAAGAAATATATCCTTGTATCACTTATACTACATGGCAAGGTAAGTATATTCATTGCAGGTATATATTGAAACCAGGTCATATCGATCGAATTTGCTAAGCTGCAAATAAAAGTATTTCTGTTTTCAACCGAGAATTATAATTATGATTCAAGTAAATCTGTACATGCATGTTGTACCTTGTACTCTAAAACTTTCCAGGTCCAGAATATACCAAAGTATACATCACAAGTTGTGGGAAGATTCATAAAGCCTCTGAGCCAAGCTTATCATGATTTAGCATCATCTTACAGCACCAACAACTCGGATGATCTGAAAGCGACAATCAGTAAATATCAGGAGACATTTGCCAGGTGAAAATTGTACATTTTCATAAATTTGATAAGACGTAAATAGTGGAGAGTGAAATATTGTAAAAGAAAGAAAGAAGAAGAAGAGGGTGCATTCATCTTTTCTGCATTGTGCGAGCGGTAACACTCCTTGCAGCATGTCCTTGATTCTTGTAACCCCCTGGACCTCATCCTTCACTAATTTCTGTTGTTCATCTACCTGTGTGTCCTCCCCTGCTTCCACTGTGGCATCTTGCCTCCTGTCCCCCCCCCCCCCCCCCTCCCATCTGCCACTGTATATGCATAGTCCTTACCCCTTCTGTGGATCCGTTCTCCTCCCCCTCCCCTCCCTCCATCACAGCTTCATGCTGCTGCACCTAGAAACCCACCGCATCCCTGCATATGCCCAAAGGCAACACTATTGCAGCTTCCTTCATTTGGGCCTCAGTGACTGGAAACAACAGTTGCCCTGTGTTTGTATGAATGTATGTGTGTTTCTAAATTTGGAGGAGAACTGTATCTGATAGCTAGCCTACTTTTAATTTGCCTGTCTGCCAGTCAGCACCTCCTGTATGTGACGAGTAGTAATCTGTCCCAATTCAGTTTACAGCTTTAAGAAAAGTTAAAATAAATAATGAATCTTAAACGCTCAGTTGAATTTTCCTTAATGTTCAAATTATGTACTTTTTTTATTTTTTTATTTTTTAAAAGTTAAGTCTTGTTATGAAAATAACATCCAATTTTTGTGCTGCCATGGAATTGTTATTGTTTTTGACATTGTTGTGTAATTTTTTACAACATGGAAATAAGATGGATGGAAGTCATAAGTGTGGGAGGAAAGTGTAGAGTGAAATGAGGAGGAGTAAGGATAGGGAACTTTACAAACTAAGAGCAAAACCCAATCCCAAGAGGGTTCTGGGTGCCTACCGTAACTTAGCATTTTTAGTGGCAGGTGGTGGGAACAAAGGAAATGGTATAAGTCATATGACTTGGACAGAGATTGACTTGTTTCTGGCCACTATAGTCACTGTCAAACAATATTCTGTGTGGTATCGTTATACTGTAACAGTTATTGTTGAATGCTGTTTCATTTCACTGATATGTAAGATGCAGCAATAAATATAGTTACGGAAATGTCATTTTTGAACACATTAATGTATACGGCAATTTCAGTTCTACTTACGCAATACATTTGATTACTTGTTACCTCAGTACGTCTATTTTGTTTTTATAGAACCACAAAACCCAGATGTATACTACCTGCACTAAGAGAGAAGCAAGGCAAGTATTCTTCTCTCCTCTCCACTCAGTTCCATTGAGTAGTGTATGGAGAGTGGAACACGTTTCTGCCACTCTCAGCACTCTCTGCTAGAAATGCCAAGTTACAGTGCACATTTTAGTAATGTTGTGTAGTTAAGAAAGAGAAATTACTGATAAATTACAAATAGATTAGAGCAGAATGGAAACAAAGAGAGGAAAGGCTGAAAAAGGATGTGTCAAAGAGCCATTGATGTTTCATGATGACCGCTAGTGATGGAGGTGTGACATATTTCATCTTTTCCCACAAGTGTCACTGAGGTGCACATACAGTTAACAACCAAACATTGCATTTATTCTGATTTAATATGTTTTTGCGTTGCCTGATATATGCATATGTTCCACATCCGTTGCATGAGCAACATACAATATTACCTTTTGTTTTATTCATTGGTTAACATATAATTTTGTTTCTATCATTAAATTTAATTGAATTGCATTTTGCTTTTCACAGAGATAGCAATGCAGGTCTTGTAAAGCAGGTTTTAGCATCTCTGTACAAGAAGAATATTCAAAGGCTGACCAAAACCTTTTTAACATTGTCTTTGTCAGATGTAGCTAGTCGTGTTCAGCTCAAAGGTCCAGCAGAAGCAGAAAAATACATACTGAACATGGTAAAGCTTTTAACATGAGAATGAATCTGAGTAAAAATTGATGGTTGAGTAAATATTATGTGATTTACCTAATTCTTTGATTTCTCTTAAAGATAGAAGATGGTGATATATTTGCTACAATAAACCAGAAAGATGGCATGGTTATTTTTCATGATGACCCTGAGAAATACAATAGTCCCACTATGCTGCGTCGCCTGGAAGAAGAGGTATGTTACAACCAAAACTGTTTTCAGATGCTTGGAAATGAGTTAACATAAATAAAATATAATTTTTCTATTGATTATATGTTATTTCAGTACTTCATTCATGTGGATTAATTCCGCTTTTCATGAATGTACATATACTATTTATTGTGTTTTTATAATTAAGAATAGACAGGAAAAGTGCAAAATTCCTTAATGATTCATTAACTGGTTGTTATAATAGTTCAGATTGTGTAAATGTAGATGTATATGCTTTACTTACTTATATTGGAGATGGTTATGGTCCAATAGAATTGTGTAAAATGTAAAGGAATCATAATCTTTTGGGATTTGGGATTCTTTATTTGTCTGGTTGAAAGAAAGACAAAAAAAGTTGCACAACAAACAACAGTCTGACACTAGTATTGATGACTCGCAAAAGACTGTTGATTGAGAATGGTTAAAGAAGAATGATTGAAACAGAAACTGAGGGAGGAATTTGAAAGGTGAACTTCAAAATCGGCTAGTTTGGTGCTATTTATTATATATTTTATATAGAAAGTGGACTGAACATTAAAATACTAAGCTTTCAAGAGGAAGCAGGATAATACCCGTGCTGAAACTAAGGAGCAAGCTGTTTCAATGGCATCTTATTGACCAGTAACACAACTACAGTGTCTCCGCAAGATAATGGAGCAGATGATTCAATACAGGTTAGAGTAGTGGTTCGAATATTGTGACCTTTTCCTTAGTAATCAGTCTTTTTTTGCAAGAAAAGCTTATGATCTTGTTCATCTAATCAGTGACATATAAACCTCCTTCCACAGAAAGACCTACCTTTTAACAATATTTCTGTGTCTAAGCAGTGCATACAATAATGCTTCACTACCAGTGCTAGCTATAAAAATATAGACATGTAACATGCTAAGTGCCTGTAATTTTCTCACTCTCTTTGACTACTCCTTGTCATAGAATGATGTGCAATATGACCAAGAACTAAGAATATGAGATTGCCCCAAAGTTAGATTTTAATGGCCCTCTTGTACTTATACTAATGGCCTACCTAACATATTGCCATAGAAGGTAAAAGTTCTGCAATACATAAACTATTGTATTTGCATTTACTACTTTCCAGTAGTAACTTACAGCAACAGTCGGACAATATCAAGGAGTTGTCTTGAGGAAATGTTGTGAAATTTACCTTATGTGATCCACCAGGAAAGCATGGAGAATCACAGATGCATGTATTTGCATGAAGAGTATTTCTCTAGAAGGCAACCAGATACTTTTCTAGGCCCAAAACAACTCTTATTGAAGCAACTATACATCTCAATGGCTATTCCCCATGGATTTAATTGTCCTATGTATATAACTCCCCATGAAACAAAAATTAACCTGGAAAGTGCACATAAAGCACATTGCTCACAAGTATGAGGCAACTAACCAGAGCTAGGATGGGATGTGGATAGGGAATGCCTGCACAACTCTTATGCTTCATTAATTACAGTATTGATTGTTAAGAATCTGCTACAGATAGCTACTTTGCCAACCCTAACAAATGTCAGTATGAAGTAATGAGTGTGTTGAAGCAGTGTTGGTTGAAGCTCATTTAGTTTCCAACTCACCCATGATAACAGTACGTCTGTGTTGATTTTCTTTTGAAATGATATCAAATGAAAAATCAAAGAAAACTGATCCAGTTGCTCATGTGACTATAAAATGCTTAACTGGGCATTTGTGAGTCACTATGACTCTTCCACCATAGTAGCAGTGCACTTAGATACTCAGAGGCTATACAGGAAGATTATGAGGCTATTGTGACTTTTAACACACTGTAATCAATAAAATTATTCATGGCCAAAGTAACAACTGGTATTCTTTTCATGACTGGTACGCAATTACATAAAAAATTTTGGAGTAGTTTTAAAGAGAGCATCACAAATAAATCCATTGGCACACTGATGGCTCATAAATTAATGACTCGATTGGAAATATGCTCTACATTCGAAGTTTGCTGAAGATCGTTTTATACAAATTACGAACATAGACAAGTATCACAATTGCAGTACTCATGACCTCACTACAATTTGGGCCATGTAGGAAGTCAGCAAAATTTTCAGTCGTTCTGCACATCCACCTCCATTAACTGTTAGCAGCCAGTAAGGTTAGTTCTCTTTCCGAACAGCTATCCACAAGTTACAATCAGACTGCAACAATCACGTCCCTCATGCTGTGCTATCACCATACTTCACAACAGTGAAGTTTTCATTCACAGAGTCACTAAATTATTCATTCAGATGTAGATGTTACTTTTTTGTAGCAATATAGCTGTGCATGTGTATCTGTAAATGTTTTAGTGCAATTTCCAAATAAATGCGTCAGGTGGCGGCAATAAAGGTGAAGTGCTTCATAAGCAGGCAATGAGGTTTATTTATCACATTTATAACTTCTTCAAATGTGTGTATATAAGCGAGACTCATATCTTTGGCATTTTGAAGATATGAGAACAAACTGCAGAAGCACGCATTGACAAGATAACAACTGTACAGAGAATAATAAACAAAAGTGTAAGAGCCATAGAAACCTCAGGAAAACTTACTGTTGTGTCATCTGGAAAGCATTGAAATCACAAGAAACCTTTAACACAAATGGGTGGTTTGGACAACGATATTTTAAAGCACTCCGTCTTTGAAATGGATATAGGTAGTGAATACCCAACATCACAGAAACGTGTTACAATTATGCATGAGAAAACTGGCTTCAAAGGTAGCACCTTGTCACTGCATAGAATTCTAAAAGAATTAAGAAGAGAGTTTTTAAATGCAAGAAGTGACGTAGGTGCAGCACATACCATATCCCTTATAAACATGCATGATGCAAGAGAAGGAGGTAGTTCAACAGTATATTAGCTTGATGAAACATGGGTGAATCAGAATCATTTCGTGAATAGCTGCGGGAAATGAGAGAGTGTACTGTTGGTCTCAAGGCTCCCATAGGAAAAGATTCTAGGGTTATTATTCTGCATGCTGGCAGTTCTTCCGGTTTTGTTCCTGAGACTAAACTTGTATTTAGGTGCAAGAAAAAACAACAATGACTACCATTCAAAAATGAACATGCCAGTTATAATTCAAGTGTTACATAGAAAACACCAAGTACAAACACTAGGAATGCAGATATTGTGCTCTAGTTTAAAAATTAAAAATATTCTGCACATTGTAAGCCAGACTCATGCTAGACTCCTGTCACTCATTAATTTACATGATAAATGCGAAATAATGCAAGTTTGACTTTCTTGCAGTTGCATGTGGTCTCACGGTTTTGCGTTTACCAACATATCACTGTCAGTATAATTCAGCAGAATTAATTTTGGTACAGGTTAAGAGGGATATGTACTGCAAAAAAAAAAAAAAAAAAAAAAAAACCAAAGCATTCAAGATGACAGGCACTGAAACCCTTGTGCATGAAGCAATAGACAACATCCAGCTTCAATGTAGGCACACTGTGTGTGACGCACTGAAAAGCTTCTGTGATAGGGAGGTAAAGATGGGTATGAGCCTCAAACATATCATCCTAAATTTACAATCAGATGGCTCGGACATGGACTGAGATAGCAATGACAATGGTATTAATGATATAGACTTTGGAACAAAGTAAAGTACTAATATTTCTTGGTTTTAAAGGCCTGTGGTTTAAACAAGATGTTTGTCAACATATCAATTGCATACATAATATATGAGAACTTCCTAGCATTTATTGATTAGAAATTTGTATCTTATGAAGCACGCAGGATATAATGTTCAACATATTGCCCAGAGAGAAGTTAAGCTTTTCCCACCATGTTGTATGCTCTTAATTACTCATGAGAATGCAGCCGGATAAATTTGTCAAAAACTCCAATATTTCGAATGTAAACCTGTGTCAGTTTCAAGGCACAAATTGGAAAGTGCCTTAAAATGACAGGGAGGGTTACCTAATGAGATATTGATGGTTTTTGACATTATCAGTAAGCATTCCCTCTAATTATTTGGAGAAGATTGTTAATTTTTGTTTGTTCAATGGATCATAAATGCCGTCTCTCACTGTAATATCGAATGAGTTATTTTACTCTCATAACACCCATTGACAGCCAAAAATATGACAATATACTGACAATTGTTATGATGATCTTTTGCATCGGTCTTTACTTCTTGTAATTCTTCTTTATGAACAGTGGTTTACATTTAACTGTAGTCAAACACATCCACATACACACACTATACACATTTTTAAGAAAATATGTGAAGTAGAAGCAGTTGACAAGTTGGTTTGAGTTTGAAGTTGATTCTGTTGTGTATCACATTTTTACTTATAATACAGTCCAAAATGCAATAAATGACAACAGTTGCAACCAGTTTCAATGACCTTCTTGCTAGACAATCTTCATTTTGAGAAAAATTGTTCTTGACTTCTTTACAAAGCTGTATCAGCTGTTGTAGCCTTCTGACATCATGCGGACTGTTGCTGTGGAGCATTGGACACAATGGTAAGAGGTGAAGTAAGATTTCTCGCATGTAGGTGATTGATTGAAATTGGTTTTCAAATCTATTATTCCTCTCAGAGATTTGAGTTTATAATATAGTGTATTATAGGCAGATGAAACTGATTGTTTTCTGCAGCAACACAGTTCAGCAACGCAGACTTTGTTTGCCCAATCTGTGCCGCCGTGCATGAGCTGACCTTATCCCCTCCACATTTCCCTGTTGCTCCTCTTCTATGAACAGAAGCACCGTCCTATGTGACGCAGGCTATAGAAGCACTATCTGTCTACTCACAGATGACATTGACTTCTTATGTTATTCTGCACTAACAGCTGTGAAAAACTTAAGTATGAGTAATACAGATGACACTGTTGCATAAAAGGTCATTGAAGTGCTGGTATCAATGCAAGAAGAAGACACACCTTTACTTAGGTGAGCTCACATAGTGATATTAGGTGATACTAACAATACTGCAGTTGTTGAGTGACTAGTTAAAGAAGCTACTGTAGCACGGGTGTAACTTTAGCTGAAATCTCAAGTGTAGATTAAATATTTGTACTATTTAGAGCTATGACTGGAGATTGTGTGCCCAATGATAAACACATTTTTACTTCACTCAGGTTGATGACAGGCAAAATCGATTGTCAAGTGCCACTAGTGCTAAGTGAATAAAATGTCAGTTGACTTTGAGTTAGGAGTCATTAAGTCCAGGCATAGGCATGAGCTACATCTCGTATTGTAACAGCTGAGTGAGTCCCCACAGATATGGGTTGACCCTCAGCAAAACTGTACTGATTAGTGACAAATGATAGTTCCTGACAAATGTTTTATAACGGTTTACAGAGTGCCATATATTTTTGCGTTCACGTCAACTGCACCAGTCACAAACTGGATTGCAGTGAGGATTGTGGGTGTTCACCATTGTTATAACGTGGTGTAATACCAAGAATTCTGACCCATGTTGAGATAAACAGTAACTAGAAGTGTCAGATGAAAGTAGTGTTTGCCTCAAAATTGCATTTAATGAGAATATATTAGTCAAACAATGTAAAATATCTTGGTGTTAGTTATTGCAAAAACCATTTATCTTTCTGTTGAGCATTGTTGAGCAGCCGCATCCTGATTAGAAACAACTCCCAAAGCAGCTAAATCCAATCAGCACCAAAATTAAAGTTAAGCTGCTACTTTGGTTAGTAGCAAATGACGTCTTACTAATTGGGAGTGTGTCATTTGGCAATGAGGATTGGAGCAAGGAAGACATAAAGGCAAGAGCTCTGCATAATGAATGCAAAGGTTCCTCAGTCCACAAAACTCATCCACATAGGTGCCTGGCTTCATTAATAGTTGACTTCAATTTAACTGTGGACTTTTCTGAAAACTTCTGGACAGCTTACACATCATAGCAGCTCTCAAGTAAAATAAAGACGCAGAACATACCTGATCACTGAACTTACAATACTCTCTTCAAACACAGAGTGTCTCTCCTAAGAGTTGTTGGGTGCACTTTCTCTGATGTTTTGGCAGATATTTGCAATTTTGTTTCCACAATGTGCAGGTGTAGTTGGCCCAAACAAATGCTACTCATCATGTTTCATGTGACACCCAGTGTCAACAGAAAGCATTAGTTTGTTTCCCATTATAAACAAAATTGTTTTTACAGTGGGGATATTGCATGCTACTTTGATAGAGTTATCCAAAATTAGTCTCGTGTGACATTCCTTTTGTCAGTGTTGATTAACAGGGACAATAAAATAAGGAGAATAACTCGCACTTTGTCAGCAACTGAGTAGCGCTGCTGCATGACGGTGGCGGAATATGTGGGGCATGGTGGCACATAATTCACTGCTGGAGTACTGATTATTCTTCTTGTTTTACCATTCCTTTTAGTACATATGAGTAAAATTAATATTGTACTAGACTAATTTGGGACTGCTCTGTTGAATGGGCATGTAAAATTCTACTTTAAAAGTAAATTTGTTTGTGACAGGAAACAGACTGACACTTTCCATTGATACTGAGAGCCACATGGAAGATGTGATGAGGAGTATTAGTTGGGCTGATTCCACCTACACATTGGAAAAATGAAATTACCAATATCTGTCTCTTAGGGAGACACTGTATACTTAAAGTGGATACATCCTCATTTTAAACCAATAAAATGTACTCATTTATGTAAAAGTATATTACAGCAGTAACAATCTGTATCTAATTAAAGTGTTACTATCTTTATGAGTGAGGAGAGTGTATGATGCAAGCTAAAGCCCAATCAGTGGAGCAAAATAAGAATAGTGCATTGCTCTTATAACAAAGCAGTCTGTTAGAACAGAAACCAAAAATGACTGGTGCGACAATTATAAGCATGAACAGTTGCTGAGATGATTCATACAGAATGAAGGGGAAGAATTTATTGTAGGGTTGCAGGAAACAAAAATTAAAAATTTTCTAGAAGGTGAAAATATGTGGGGCTGGAGGAAAAAAGGCAAAGAAGTGGTAATGAGAAACGAAGTGTAGAAATTACAAGGTTATTTAGTAAATGAGGGGTAAAAAGTAGGGAAAAGCTGAATGATAAGCGACATTTATTGATGCAGGTGCCAGAAACCATGCATGTATTGAAGAGCCATGATAGCACACATGGAGCTCTCAAGTAATCTTGTACTAATCAGAAACTATAAATTATTTCAGTTATGTGGATTACGAAAAGCATTTGAGGCTCAAGTACGTTCAAAATGAAGTGAGGAAAGGTTATCCACAAAATATCAATTGTAACGAAGAGTGGGTAAATAGGATTTGATAGAAATGGAACACGTTGGCATGATCAGCCTCAAAGTAGCATTTAACACCAAAAACAGGCTGTGGCCAAGAAAATAACTTGTAATATCATAAGCAATATGTTGCATTTATTTCTTTGTGTTTGTTAGAAACATTTAGAGTTTACGGCAAAAAAAGAAATGAAATGAAAAAAAAGGAGCATAGACTGAAGGGTACTGCAGATAAAAGATCTCTGTTATGATACAGTTAATAAAATGTTTGAAGTATTTGTACTAAGCCTGAAGTACAGAATGGTAGAAGTCACTGAGGAAACACAAAATACTACAAAGTTACCATCAGAAAGAAAGGATAGTGTAGAAACAAAAAAAAATGAAGGCAACACGTAACGTGTGGGTTATGAGAGACTGAGACTCTGTGGAAGAATAGGTTGTTGATAATATAAGGTTAGTTTGGAGGAAGATAAATAATAAGTAGCTGGAAACAAGTAAGATGAAGTTCCATGAAAATCTCAATTAGTTAGATATAATCAGAAAATGTAACTGACAGTAATAACAGAAAAAATGCTAAAATTTAACCAACATATGAAGCAATTCCTTGGTACTTGTGTCAGATGAGAATGATTTATTCATGGGCTGGCACTGAGATTGCAAAAAATTGTCTATAATCAGTGGAGACTATCAACTCAATGGAGCAAAGGATGTTCTCATTTATATTTCAAGTAAATCACTTATTCAGTTTCTCCCATGATTTTGCTTGAGACCTGTGCAAATGAGCTTCATACTGTCTGCCCTCATTTATATACATTCAGTATCCACTGTTATTCCTATTTTTTTGCAAGTCCGACGCACTTGAACAGTGCCCGAGAATGGCTGCCCAAGTGTTTTATAATTAACTAGCTGTGTTACCTGACTTTGCTCAGGGAATCAATATGGGATTGTGTGTTAGTTGAAATAAAAGGTAAACTTTAAAGTATAAGAGGTCAAAAATTTTATTGGAAACATATTCTAACTATTTACAGTACTTGTTTATAAACAACATTTTTCGTTTTGTTATCTGGGGTATGTTTGTACAAATTTTTTGAATTTCCTACTCGAGAGGAACCTATGTACAGTTGACTGTGAGAGAAGCAGGAGTCTTTGTGGTTGATGCTGCAATAGTTTGAAGCTTGTTCTTCCAGTTTTTGTTAATTATAAAACTGTAGGCTAATTTGATTGGAAATTGCAGTCTTTTTAAAATGGAATGGCAATCCAGAAGTGAACAGTGGTATTCTGGGGATAAATAGTGTGTGTCCTTTGTACTTTCCAGTCATAAGTTCGGCTTTGATGATATTATTCAATAGCTGTTTGACAATCATCTTTGTTCCATTACATAGTTTTGGTGAGTTGAGATTTCTGAGTAGTATGATCGGAGATCTAATTTCAAGTCAAAGACAGTGTAATGGCATTCCTGGTACTTGCAAAGAGTTTAGAAATTCTTTAGGGAAGTTCACACTTTCTTCAACATTTACCATTGTGTTGATCAATTTGTATGTTCTCTCTTCACTGGGAATTTTCTTTTGAATATTAAAGTTGTTATCATTGATAGTATTTTTTTAGTTGCCAAAATTGCCCTTTCAAATAGCCAGTCCAGATTGGTATAGTTGTGAACAATGTTTAGATAAATTGGCCAATGAGTTCATTCTCAGCAGTGGCTATATTGCAGATATCACTGTTGTGCTTAATGAGGCCAGACGTCTGGTCTGTAGGATATGTGCCTTTGCCTATTTGTAAAAGTTATTGAACAAAATGTGCTGTTGTTTTGTCTTTCAATAGTTCAACTCTTACAGTTTTTGTTGGTTGCTGTGTTTGTATGTGTGGCCAGAGATGTGATTTTTTAAAGCACGCATTGATCTTGTCTGCTGGTGTTGACTTGTGGATTACTGGAAGTGTTTGTCGAAAATTTCCTAAGAATATGAGTACAGCTTCCTTCCATCACTTCAGAGTTTCCTCGCAAGTCTTGTAATGTCTTGTCCACAACTTCAAGTGATTTTTTTGTGTGCTATTCTGCATTCATCCCAGAAGATAATTTTAGTGTGCTTTAGAAGTTCACACCGTCCAGGTGCTCTTGAGATTACGTACCAGGAATTGTTCTTCAACTGTATTCAATGGCAGTTGCAGGGCAGAATGGACAGTTCATCATCCTTTCATAAGTGTGGCTGTAATACCAGATGATGCCAGTACAAGTGGAATGTGTTGTTTAGAACGTATTACCACCAGCAATAGATTTATTAGAAATGTTTTCCTGATACTGCCTGATGCTTCCAAGCAAATAATTCTGCCAGTTTTGTTGTCAATTTGGTCCATGATAACATTGTAAATTTACTTTTGATTGTCATTGAGGAGTGGTTTGTTGTGAGCAATGTATTGAAGTAGTTCATTCATGTTGTAGCTTTTTTCTTTTGTATTTTTGTAGTTTAACACACTGATAGAATCGTTTCATGGTGCCTGCACCCCAAGTTGTACTAAGATCTGGTTGTTTATTGCTAAATATTTATCTTCTAGGCAAATGAGTGTTTGATATACAGGACATAAAATCCTGTGTGAGGCCTGCGATCATTTATATGTTAATAATTGGCAACCAATGCTGTACATTCGCAATAAAGTCATAAGATGTTCAATTGACTCTTTTATTAGAACATTATGCGTTTTGGGATTACACCCAACCTCAGACCTCACAAACTTCAACTCCTTCATAACCAACCAGGCGTACAGCCTTGACAACTCAAAGAGAGTGTCAAATAACATATGACTATAACTACCACACAAGCAGTCTTGAAGCTCTGCCTGGTTGGTTTGGAAGAAGTTGAAGTTTGTGATGTCTGAACATGGGTGTAATCCTGAAATGCGTACCATGTTCTAATAAAAGAGTCAATTGAACATCTCATGACTGTATTGCGTTTGTACGGCGTTGGTTGCCAATTATAAACGAGTGTTTCATTGAAGATGCCATTGTTGAATTCGATGGTCAGTTCAGGATGAGCTTGTCAGATTTGGTGCAGTATATCATCACTTGCACTCTCTTTGAAGGAGTCCCATAGCTATTTTGCAGTCTATGGGTTACATGTTGCTAGAATTATGGCGAATAAGTCTCTCATTTGTTTAGCTGAGGCTGTGAGTGAGGCTTCTTGTGTTATTAATTCCCAATGGTTGTCATTTTACAGTAGTCTTAAGCGTTGGCATGCTTCTCTGTAGGCCCATCAACAGTCTTGAGATCTGTGAAACCTGTTGATCCTGTTATTTCTTGTAGCAACATCCGGAGATAGAAAAATTTGGCATTTAGACATATGATGTATACTCAGCATAGAGTGCCTGTTGTCATGATTCCTGAATGATCTGGAATTCCTTGTTGTGTTCCATGTATAATAGGTATGGAGATCGACAAATAGTAATGTTTTTGTGAATGGATACATTTGGCACAGTTGGTAAAAAGCTGTTAATATTGTGTTCTGAGGTGGTTCACTTGTGGTGTTTCTGACAGTGTTTTTTGTAAAGCAAATTCTCTGTCCATTTTCCAAATATACTGCTAGATGTTGCACAGTTGGTTTGCTTTTGTGGTATGGGGGAGGCGAAATCTGCCATGATGCTTCATTACTGTTTGTGTATCTTCCAATTTGTGACATGAGGGTCTCGTCATTTCTGTTTACTTGTTCGCTGTCTTTGGCTGTTTGAAATATTGCCATATCAGTACCTTTACTTATAAAGCTACAGACATATTTGATGGATTTCAGAGAATTGCAGTATTCTATGTTTGTGTGTGCTTGAAACATTTTGGAAAGTAGTGTGTTGTATAGTACTAACCACTGATTACCTATTTCCAGTTCGTCCCTGCTTCATATTTGTATTTTTGCTGTGAAGCCACTGTGTTTGGGTGATCGGTTTCTGTGTTTGGGATAGCCATCAACTCTGGTTTGTGTGGTGTCCAAGTGTAGTTTTGGGTATTTATTAGTACATTTTCCATCACTCATACAGGGTGAATTGAAGTTTAATGGCCCGCATGGTCCGTGAATCATGTTTTTCACTATTATGTTGTACAGTTCCAGATCATCTTGTGGATTGGGAAATTCAGCTTGGATGATTTTGTCAATATCCGTGGAATGAATTCTATCGTGTAGCATGTAGCCATATGAGATTGTATCAGTGAGGCACTCTTCATTTTTGCCATACAATTGTGTACAACCAGCATCTAACGGTTCCAAAGATGTGGTATTTTATGATGAGAAAACTCAGGCTATTATGTCATATCGTGCATGGGGGCTTGTCCATATCTTACTTATTCTTTGATTTCTGGCCTCGACTAGTTGCATGTGAATGTTATGAAGAAGTCAGATTGTCCATATTTTCTTATGTGTGTCATGGCATCTTGAGTGTGTTCGTGCATGTGTCTCAGACTTCCTATGTACAGTGAGGATAAGGTTACCATAGTTCCAATGTCATCGGTGTTTGTGTCGCTTATGATTGCGCCTTGAAGGTTAATGTATCCTTCTGTGTGCAGTTTCTTTTGATTCAGTAAAGCATCCGTTCCATTTCTCGTATAGACCGGGAATTGTTGGAATAAACAGCAAGTGTTGAGAATGTTTCAGTGTCTCTCATCATTAAGCTGTGAGCATATAACCCCTAGGAAGTGACTTCTTCATTTGTTTCTACACCTGCTTAGGGTTGGATTTGTTTCACATTACAGTGATATCTGTCCCCTCTGTGCAGAAATCTTAATGGATATCAGAGGGCATCATAAGAATGGTGTGTCTCCGCATTGCATTGTAGTCCTTCTCTTCTTCGTTGTACAGTTATGTCATCTCTTGTGTTTTCATTGTCCACAATTATGATGATGACTTAATCTATCTGAGTGCATTAAATCAGCTTTCGTGTTCTCCTTGTGATCTTTTTTTGGCTCAAATTATAATTTTATAGTCATCAGATATCATTCAGTCTAGTGCTGTTTAGAATATGTGAATATTTCTATAAGATCCTCTGTGCATCTCAGACTACTACTCGTCTCAATCCAGTGATATTTGTTCATTGTTGACCAATTCCTGTTTCTTCATTTCTGATGAAATATACCAGGAGAAATTTATGGTCTTCGTTGGGTAGTGGTAGTAATGATCCCATGTGACAGATTTGTCATTGGATGGAAAAAAAAACATTGGGTTTTATCTCTGTTATTGATGATTGATATGACTCTGAAAGCAATCACTTGGAAGCGGGCATTGTACACTTTTATCTTTTGAAGAAAGTGTTTTGATTCTGGAGTTTCCCCGTCATGTAATGTAAAAATCTGCAGAGGTGTTTCTGGTGGTGGTAATCGAATTTTTCCATTCATGCAACAGAATTCTCTACTGAATTTTTTCTCATTGCAAAATTAGCAGATGTTATCCATTTTTCTGATTACAGTGTGTTTGTGTTTGTTACATTCTTTTGTCAGGCCATAGGGGGTGCTTCATTTGTTAGGTTGTACTGTTTCCTTTTTTTTCATCCTCGCTTTTCATTGGGTGATATTTTCATGGCTAGTTTGAGTTTGATGTCATTTATTATAAGATGGTGTTGCAATTCTTGATGCTTCAGTCCATTCATTTCATTGTTCTGCGGTTTCTCTGCTTCTCACAGTGCTCATTCTCAACCATTGGAAACTGAAACATGCTTTGCGCTCTTTGGCTGTTTCATGTTTTCACTGTTATTTTTGTTTTCACTGTTTTTGCTTCAGAACTGGTAAGATCTCCTCGTTTTCATATCAGAATTATCTAAAATATAAATCAGATAACCTTTTTGTTAACAAATATTTTAAGTAGACTTTAAACACTTTATTTTCAATTTATATTCAAACACTGTATCATTTTGTCTAATCACACTTCACTGTTTGTGCTTACACACTGCACTACTTTTTTCGGTTCCTAACTTTGTCACTGATAAGAAACTGACATTCGAGCCCATGAATACCAATGCATAGCCCCACCAGTGGTGAATTCCAGAACGTACCAAAAAGGCTTTAAATGGTCCACAATCTTCCAGAACACTTCAAAACATTCTGAAGTGCTCTGTAATGTCCACAATGATATAGGATGTTCCTGAACATTCTGGAGTCTTCCTGGATGTTCCAGACTATTCCCAAAGATTTCAGAACATCCCAGATCATTGTGGAATGTTCTATAATGTTGTGGAATGCTCTCAAATATATCTCCTATGTAGAGTGATTGTATTTCCGTACTATTCTACTTATAAACTGATATCTTCCATCTAGTTTACCTACAAGTAAGCCTGTGGTATCATTCCATTTCATATCCCTACAAATTTTTAAACCCAGGTATTTGTATAAGTTGACCAATTCCAATTGTGACTTATGATATTGCACTCATTGGATACTATGTGTTTTTCATTTTGTGAAGTTAACAATTTTACATTTCTGAACATTTACAGTAAGTTACCAGTCTTTGCACTGCTTTAAAATATTATCAATATCTGATTGAATATTTGTGCAGCTTTTTTCAAACAACTGTTTCATTTTAGATAAATGCATCAAGTGCGGAAATTCTGAGGTTGTTATTGTTTGCAAGCTCATTAATATGCAACATAAACAGCACTCACTCACCTGTAGCATGCCTAAAGTTACTTCCACACTCAGTGACTCTCCATCGAAGACCAAATGGTGCATCCTCCCTACTAAGAAATCCTAAATTCAGTCACAAATTTCATGAGATAGTTTCAATAATAAGTGTAAGTATGTGTACTTGATCCACAGGCATTCTCAATGTATTGGGTTTAACATGGTCAATGTTTCTGAAATCCATGTCAGATGACAAGGAGGAAGTCATTCTGTTTGTAATATCTCATTCTACATCTACATCTACATCTACATATATACTCTACTAGCCACCAAGCGGTGGGTGGTGGAGGGCACAATTCGCACCAGAGTTGTATTCCCCCACCCCCTCTCCCTTCTGTTCCACTCGCGGATCGTGCGAGGGAAAAACAACTGTTTGAATGCCTTAGTATGAGCTCTAATTTCCCTTATCTTTGAATGGTGATTATTGTGCAATTTGAAACATGGTGGTAATAATATATGCTCAACATCCTCAGTGAAGATTGAATTTCAGAATTTAGTGAGCAGCACCTTTCGTTTAGCGTGCCGTCTATCTGCAAGTGTGTCCCACTTCAAACTTTCTATGAGATTTGTAATGCTCTCACGATGGCTAAATGTACCAGTCATGAATCTTGCTGCTCTTCTTTGGACCTTCTCAATCTCTTGAATCAGACCCAACTGGTAAGGGTTCCATACAAATGAAGAATACTCTAAGACTGGATGAACTAACGTATTGTAAGCTATTTTCTTTGTTGAAGGACTGCATCGCTTCAGGATTCCACCAATAAACCACAATCTAGAGTTCGCCTTGCCCGTTAATTGTGTAATCTGATCATTCCATTTGAGATCATTTCAAATAGTCACACCCAGATACTTGACAGATGATACCGCTTCCATAGACTGTGCATTTATTTTGTACTCGTTCAGTAATGCGGATTTTTGGCTTGTTATACGCAGTAGGCTGCACTTACTAATATTGAGTGATAACTGCCAGTCATTACACCACGCATTTATTTTCTGCAAATCCTCATTGATTTGTTCACAACTTTCGTGTGATACTATTTTCCTGTAGACTACAGCATCATTGGCAAACAGTCTAATGTCGCTGTCAATACCATCAACCAGATTGTTTTTGTAAATCGTAAAAAGCAGTGGACCTTTTACGCTGCCCTGGGGCACACCTGAAGTTTCGCTTGTTTCTGTTGAAGTCACCCCGTTCAGACATACTGCTCCCTGTCTGTTAGAAAACTTTCTATCAACCACATATGTCATCAGATAGACCAAAGTGCGCACTTTTTGGAGCAAGTGACAGTGCAGAGCTGAGTCGAACGCCTTTCGAAAGTCAAGAAATATGGCATCAACCTGGGAGCCGGTATCTAGAGCCTGTTGTATATCATGCACAAAGAGGGCCAGCTGTGTCTCGCATGACCGCTGTTTCCTAAAACCGTGCTGGTTTCTGCAAATGAGCTTCTCAGAGCCTAGGAAGATCATTATGTCTAAACCCAAAATATGTTCCATGGTTCTACAAAACATTGATATCAGTGAAATTGGCCGGTAATTATGTGCATCCGATTTTCTACCCTTTTTATAGATTGCTATGACCTGGGCCTTCTTCCAGTCCCATGGAACTTTCCGCTGTTCCAATGATCTCTGGTAGATAATGGATAAGAATGGTGCTACATTTGTAGCATAGTCAACATAAAATCTTAGGGGGATACCGTCTGGGCCAGATGCCTTCCTGACATCTAAGGATCTTAACTGTTTTACAATCCCATACACGCTAAACACTATGTCAACCATCCTTGTGTTTGTTTGATAATTGAAAGGGGGAATGGTGCTGCAGTCCTCTACCATAAACGAGTTTTTGAAAGCTAGGTTTAGGATTTCAGCCTTCTGTTTATCATCATCAGTTACATTACCCATACTGTCAGCAAGAGAAGGTATTGAATTGTTTGTAACGTTCATAGATTTTACGTACGACCAAAATTTTTGGGGTTATTTTTAGAATCTGCAGATAAAATATTGCATTCAAATTCATTAAAAGAATCTCTCATTGTCCTTCTGACAGCTGCTTTCATTTCGCATAATTTCTGTTTGTCAGCAGGGCAGTGACTACGTTTAAAATGACTGTGCAGCATTCTCTGCTTCCTCAGCAACTTCCTAATACGTTTGTTGTACCAAGGTGTATCCTTTCCCTCCCCTATATTTTTGCTAGGCTCATACTTCTCTAGTAGCACATGGTGGGCAATACCTTTAAATTCCGACCAAAGATGCTCAATATCTTTGTGTCCCGCAGTGAATGCTGGGGCTGACTATGAAGATATTCATTAATGACACTTGTATTTGCTGTCCCAAACAAGAAAACTCTATGCTGTTTCTTTGGTTTTTTTGCAACTTCCATTGACATAGAAGCCACAATCACATTATGGTCGCTAATACCTTCTTCTAGATTAACATCCACAAAAAGATCAGGTCTGTTTGTCGCCAAAATATCTAATATGTTCCCAACTCGAGTTGGTTTTCTAACCAATTGCTCAGTGTTGTATGTTGAGAGCGCTCCTTGAATAACTTCACACGAATCTTTGCTTCTGGCCCCTGTGGCAAACGTGTAATTTTCCCAGTCAATGGATGCCAGATTAAATTCTCCACCTATAACTAATGGATAATTTGGATATTTACTTCCTATGTACTCAAGACTTTCCCTGAAACGTTCTGCGACATTTGTTGCGGATGCTGGTGGTCTATAAAAACATCCTTATACAATGGTCAATCCTTGTCTGATTGACCCAGTATCAATCTCAACTGTGTTTAAACAGCTTTTAACTGCAATGAATACACCACCTCCCATAGCATCAGTCCTATCCTTCCTAAACATTGTCCAATCCGAGTTCAAAATTTCACTGCTTTTTATGTCTGGTTTCAACCAGCTTTCGATACCTAATACGATATTGGCATTACTACTGTTTATTTCGGAGAGTAACTCAGGGATCTTGCTACAAACACTTCAACAATTTACTAACATGAGATTTAGCATATTTAAATCATGTGTAATGACCTGTTTAGACAAACTAACAATTTTTACAGTTGGCACACCCACATCAGTGTCATGAACTGGTAATTTTTCAGGCTAACGGTTTGTTTCCCGTGGGGAAACCTAATCTAAAAAAAAACCACAAATACTGTGCTGCCCATGTAGCTGCTTCCTGGGTGTAGGCACCCCTAATCTATCGAGGGGCGTCCTACAACCTTCCACCCCACAGCGTAGGTCGAGGAATCTACAACCATTTTCGTCACAGAGTCAATGTAGCCTCTGGTTTAGCTTCTCCATTCGACCCTAAACCACAGGGCCCCAGTCTGCCCTGAATACAGTGCTGCAGATCGTAAGCTTGGCTTCCACTCCTCAAGGGATGGAGGCCGCCTTTGCCAATTTAGCCAGCCACCGAAAGGACCCAAGGATTTCCTCGGAACCCCGACGACAGGCATCGTTGGTGCCGATATGTGCAACAATTTGCAGCTGACTGCACCCCACACGCTCGGTAGCCACCGGAAGAGCCTCTTCCACATCCCGGACAAGGCCCCCCTGGCAAGCACCACATGGAGTGAATGTTGGACTTCTTCCTCGCCCTAGCCGCTATGTTCTGAGGGGCTCCATGACCCGCCTAACATTGGAGCTCCCAATAACTAACAAACCCCTACCCCCGCGTGCCTGTCTGGACCTTGCTGAAGGAGCGGCCACTATCCTGTCAGAAGGTGCATTCTGATCCAGCTCAGCCTCCCTCCCAGCATTAGATAGCACACTGAATCTATTAGCAAAATGCATGGGATTTGCAGGAGCCTGCATCCCCCATACAGCCTTTGCCTTGAGGCTCGAGACCTCAACACAGTCTGCCAGCCACACTGAGGTGGGAGTGGGCCAGCCTGCTCAGTCACACCTGAGGTCAGCTCAATGACAAAAAGCTGTGACATCCCCCTGCCCCCTGCACATCTAGTACAGCAGAGGCTGCCCCAGGCACCTCTTCCCCACCACACCTCAAGGTGGCACACTGGAGTTTGTTGACTGTGGCCAACAAAGCTTCCAGCTGCGTTTGGACTGTGACAAACTCCTGCATCCACACACAACAGACACAGTCCCTATCCATCTAGCTAATAACTGATTTACTATAAAAAAAAAACTTAGGAAACCTACTGCCACACAAGATTAACAGCTACACTATAGTTGGCAGAAAGGACACTCAATAATGAAAATAAAAATTTATGGTGGAAGCTAGATCTGGTGCTTATTTTCCTGCTAGGGGCTATTTAGTGAATACTAAAGAATAAGACAGTGACCTACAGTAAACTACTATGGGCTATCTAGTGAATATTATTAATGAATTAAACAGTGACCTACGGTTAGCTGCACCTACTGATTATCCCTCGTATTTGTAATTTAAACAAGCGTTTACGTACATGCGAAAGTGACCTAATAAAACTATAAAAACTGCTACCATAAATGTACCGAGTCTAAAGGACACTAATGAAGTTAAATACTGAGTATTGTACACTGACAGATGCAGGTACAAAACAAAACCTTTAGTTCAGAATGTAAAACACAAATACGAACTCTACTGTATAGGAACTGATGGGCTTACAGTACACGATCACTAAAGCCCACAACAAGCTAAGGAATTTAAGCAGACAGCGAGGTGAGTTTTAGCTTTCTGCTAACTAAACCATATGTAAGAAGGGCTCAGAAGTTGTATTGTAACACTGATTTACTCAGATATTGTAGTCTAATACTAATTTACCACGTATTTTACGTTTGCTTAACTGTTAACGGTCGCAGGTTGCGCTAGCAAACGTATACAAGTGAGGTTAGAATTCACTGTCAGTATCACTATTCCTAATGAAACATATAAAAACTGCTACCTTCAATGTATCAAGTCTAAATGACACTAATAAACATGAATACTAAGTATTGAACACTATCTTAAACTTATTAACCCTCATATGTATAATGTAAACAAACGTTTACGTACACGCGAAAATTAACCTAATAAAACGTATAAACACTGCTACCTTCAATGTATCAAGTCTAAATGACACTAATAATTGCAAATGCTGAGTATTGTGCCCTGAATTAATTGATAATCGCATGTATTTAACATCGGTTAAGAATGTAAACAAACATTTGCGTATACGCGGAACTGTCCTAAACAGAAACTTTGCTTATCTTATTGAGACGCAAATAAAAACTGAAACCTTCAATTTATCACGTCTATCTGACACTAAAGCACGTAAATACTATAGAATAGACAGCGAAAACAATTGATTACTAGCTGAATTACTTATCTTGTAACACAGCAAGCGAAAAGCGCTGTTTGAGTTCAGAATATGTTATAAAATCCTACAGCAAATGGGTGCCAAGGGTATTGAACAGTATTTTGGTGGATTACTTCTGCTACCCTTCTTGCAAGTGGATGTGACGTGTGCTCTCTTTCAACTACTGGGTGCATTTTTTTAATTCAAGAGATCTATGGTATATTATGGTTAAAAGATGTGCTAACTAAGCCACAAATTCAGTATAGAATCTAATAGGGATTCCATTGGGGCCAGGAGCTTTATTCAATTTTATTGATTTGAGCTGTTTCTCAATGTCAGCTGACACTGTTATCTATTTCACTTATCTTTGCTGCAGTGGTGTGAAGGTGATTCTCTTTAATTTTCCTTTGTAAAAGGAACATTCAAAAACTGAGTTCAGCATTTCTGCTTTTGCTTTGCTACCTTCAGTTTCAGTCCCTGTCTCATCCATGAGTATCTGGACAATAACTTTACAAATTACCAGAATTTCTTTGGGTTCTGTGAGAGATCCTTTGATAATATTCTACTGTGGTAGTCATTAAAGGCTTCATGCATTGCCTTCTTGACAGCCAAATGTGTTTTATTCAGAATCTCTCTATCTATAGCCCCATAATTTGTTTTACACCTATTACACAGTAGTCTCTATTTCCTTAGAAGTTATTTCATAAGAGACTGTATTCCACATAGGGCCCCTCTCATCACGAAATGTTCTACTGCATACATTTCTGTACAGTGCACGGTCAGCTATTCTTTTAGACTTGAGACACAGGTTTCTCTTCAGAGCTAAAAGTTTCCAAATTCCTCATTTAGATATGACCTTACTGCCTCTTTATCTCGCATGTTCAACATACACGCATCAAAGAAAGTTTTGCGTCACCTCGGTTCCGAGAGTTCCAGAACCTGTACAGAAAATTAGAATAGAGATCAACATAAACATCATTTCCACCCTTTTTATTGCTCATGAAAACCACACATTGCATATTGTACCGCCATACAGCGAGACCTTCAGAGGTGGTGTTCCAGATTGCTGTACACATCGGTACCTCTAATACCCAGGAGCATGTCCTCTTGCATTGATGCATGCCTTTATTCATTGTGGCATACTATCCACAAGTTCATCAAGGTACTGTTGGTCCAGATTGTCCCATTCCTCAGTGGCGATTCAGTGTAGATCCCTCAGAGTGGTTTGTGGGTCATGTCGTCCATAAACAGCCCTTTTCAATCTATCCCAGGCATGTTCGATAGGGTTCATGTCTGGAGAACATGCTGGTCACTCTAGTCAAGGGATGTCGTTATCCTGAAGGAAATCATTCACAAGATGTGCATGATGGGGGGTGCGAATTTTCGTCCATGAAGATGAATGCCTGCCAATATGCAGCCAATATGGTTGCACTATCGGTTGGAGGATGGCATTCACATATCATACAGCCTTTACGGCGCCTTCCATGACCACCAGTGTCGTATGTTGACCCCACATAATCCCACCCCAAAACAGCAGGGAACCTCCACCTTGCTCCACTCACTGGACAGTGTGTCTAAGGCATTCAGCCTAACTGGGTTGCCTCAAAACACGTCTCCGACATTTGTCTGGTTGAAGGCATATGTGACACTCATTGGTGAAGAGAATGTGATGCCAGTCCTGAGCGGTCCATTCGACATGTTGTTGGGTATATCTGTACTGCGCTGCATGGTGTCATGGTTGCAAAGATGGACGTCGGGAATGAAGTTGTGCATCATGCAGCTTATTTCGCACAGTTTGAGTTATAACACGATGTCCTGTGGCTGCACAAATAGCGTTATTCAACATGGTGGTGTTGCTGTCAGGGTTCCTCCGAGTCGTAATCCGTAGGTAGCAGTCATCCACTGCAGTAGTAGCCCTTGGATGGCCTGAGCGAGGCTGTCATCGACAGTTCCTGTCTCTCTGTATCTCCTCCACGTCCAAACAACATCGCTTTGGTTCACTCCTAGACACTTGCCTTGTTGAGAGCCCTTCCTGGCACAGTAACAATGCAGACACAATCTAACCGCGTGACATGGTTGAACTACAGACAACACGAGCTGTGTACCTCCTTCCTGGTGGAATGACTGGAACAGATCGGTTGTTGGACCACTCTGTGGAATAGGCACTGCTCATGCATGGTTGTTACATCTTTAGGAGGGCTTAGTGACATCTCTGAACAGTCAATTTCTATCTTCAAGAGTTCTGGGAACCGGGATGATGCAAAATGTCTTTTGATGTGTGTATAAATCTTGCACTTTGGCAATCATTGTTGCTACAAGTGCCTCGGGGTCAAAGAAGTCAAATATATTTGTTGCTATTAGATCCTATAAATTCCATCGTAAGCAGGCTTCCAAACTTCCTGTTCTTGATACTTTTCAGAGAAGACACACTCATCAGTTACAAAACTGTAATTATACCAATTGATCATTGAATAATTAAAGTCTCCTCTGATGACAGTATAAATATTAGGGGATGTGTGTACCAGTAAGATGAGGTTTTCTCTAAAGTTTTCAGTTACTTATTGGGGCCAGTCTTACACTGAGTCAAAAGATCCAGTTATAGGTTTGTTCCCGCCCTTGATACTGAGTCTTGTGCAAACAGTGTCACATACAGCTTCAGTCCCTATCTCACTGGATTTGAATTTCTTGTCTACTATGTCAAATACACCACTTCTGTATCACATTAGCCTATCCTATGGATATACATTTAAGTTATCACCAAAAACCTTTCTGCTATCACTTTTGGGTTTTAACCAGCTTTCTGTACCCAGTATAATGTGGGCTCCACTGCTTTATAGGTGTGCTTCAAACTCAGACACTTCATCGTGAATGTTCAGCAATTGATCAATGGAATTTTAATACACTCACCTGTGGGAGACATTTTTTGGATCTTACATTGATACTTCAGGGTCTCCTGTTGCTACGGATGAAGAGTTGCTAAATCAAAAAAAATTCAACTACCGGAGTAGCAGCCTGTGATGTGTAGTGCCTGCCTGACCCTTTTAGGGGGGGGACCTTAAATTCTCAACCCTATGGCACAAGTCTAGGAAATAGCAGCCTAACATGTCACTAAACCGTACCAAGTATCTGATTCAGGCCTTCCACTTTTCTCAAAACAAGGGGACAGTGCTGCAGATTGTGAGCTTTGTTGAAGCCCTTTGAGTGTGGCTGCTCTTTTCAACCTCCTCTGATAGCCACTTGAATGGTCCAGTTATGACCTTGCAGCCCAGATGACAGGCATCATTTGTTGCAGTGTGCATAATATGTAGTAGAGGTGGAGTATTCCAGTTTTTAAGACAAGTTGGAATACGGGTGTGTACAATGACACACTAGTATTACTGTGGTGGAATTGCGAGAGTATGGCACATGTGTTATGTAAATTATGACTACGTTTAGAAATCTTTTCTGTAAGAATCAGTATAGATTGTACGAACACCTTCCATCTAGAACCCAGAAGACTGTAGAGGGTGGAGTGCAAGGTGATTCATGTTTCTTAATTTCCGGAAAGTCTTCAATTCAATAGTGTTCTGCTGTTTTGGAAACAAAATGTTTTCTTACAACATTATCAGGTAGAATAGTCATTGGATTGAAGATTTCTTAACAAACAAAATTAACTGTTGATTCTCAATTGGTAGGTATCATCAAAAGTAAATTGTCTTTTGTTGCATACCAAATAAGTGTAGTAGGACAATGATAAATACTGGTAGTAGCTCTCTGAAAAGGCAACACAGTTATATATGGCAGGTTGTATAATTACAAAATTGTTATGAAACACAAGAAGATATGTACATGATCAACACTTTGCACAAATACAGGCAGCTGACACTCGATATAAAGGAATGTAATGTAACGAACATAAAAAGACAAAAAGACATGATATTATTTGCCTATGCAATTAGTGAGGAGCAGCTAATCACTGGAATCAGTCACAACTGTCAAATGCTGCAGACTACCCATTTGCAGTAATTCGAGGTGTACTGGCTACACAAATCTAGTTGTAAGGAAGACAGTTTGATTCTTGTCTGGTGTTCATTGGAAGAATCCTGAGAAAATATAATTGATTCATTAATTGCATTGCTTGCAAAGCCTTTGTCTAATTGATTCTTGAGTGTTGTACAGGGTGCAGCAGCATTCATAGCGTAATTTGACTTACATAGTACAATGACATACTGCAGGAATGCGCGCCAGCTCGTGCCGCATTCGTGTACTAATGAGCTGCCATTTCGAGTGTGACAGTGATATGGAGCGGTGGAGAGCGCAGCATCGCGTCTTTGCTGTTGAAAGTTATTTCAAGAATAACAACTCTGTTATTGCTACCCAGTGGCTATGTCGGCAACATTTCAACTTGGGATGTCATGGGAAAGTTCCAGATGGATGGACCATTGTGAAGTGGATACGTGTGTTTCGAACAACAGGTTCTGTTTGGAGTGGCAAACCGGGAAGAAGTGAAAGAACTGTGCAGACACCAGAAGCTGTGGAAAACGTTCGTGCTGCACTATTGTGTAGCCCAAAAAGATCTGCTCGTCATCATGCGCAAACTGTGCATATGTCCGATCGCTCATTCAGGAGAATATTGCACGAAGATCTCTATTTTCACCCATATAAGCTGTAGATTTTTCAGGAAATTAGGCCTCGTGATTGGTTTTTTTTAACGAAACTTTCTGCTCAACCATGCGTGATCTCCTTCGCCACCATCGTGATGGCAGATGAAGCTCATTTTGAGTTATGTGGTTCAGTGAATAAACAGAATATGTGTTATTGGAGTGATTTAAACCCGCATGAACTGCACATCAAGCCCTTGCACAGTTCTCGTGTCACAGTGTTTTGTGGAATTACTTCCTTTGCAATTATTGGCCCTTACTTCTTTGAGGATGACAGCGGCATGGCTGTAACTGTCACCAGTGAATGTTACCTAAGGATGCTACAAGACTTAGTTCTTCCCCAATTAGGTATGGTCGATGTGGATGTGGAACAATTATGGCTTCAAAAAGACAGAGCGACTTTGCTTACAGCCAGCATTTGCATGGATTTCTTGCGACATACATTCCCCGGTAGAGTAATTTCCCGTTTTGGTGACATATCCGGGCCGCTTTGCTCATCTGACCTTTCATGTGCAGACTTTCTCCTTTGGTGCTACCTGAAGCAAGAAGTGTTCCGAACACTTTGTGCCACCATTCCTGAGTTGAAGGATCACATCAGAACTGCCGTCAGCAATGTCCCAGGGAATACAGTATGCCGAGTTATGGAAAGCTTCTAACACCACCTAGATGGGGCATCATTTGACAGGAGTCAAATTCAAAAATTAATCCATGCAATGGACAATGACTTATGCATTAGTAAATGGCATACCTTTAACTATTAATTGAAATAAGAGGTAATAAATAAATTACAGTTACTGCCTGTTGGTGTGTTTTTAATATCCTACTATGAACGCCGCCGCACCCTGTACATCTGTTTGGGACATTTCCTTAGTGGAATCAACAAAATAGAGTGAAATGCTACATGCATAATGGAAAGCTTACTCTTAAAATTCAGAATATATGCAGTCCAAAATATGTGGACACAGCCTTTATTTCCACTCTTACGCATCTTATGTGATGACAGTGAGGGAAAAAATTAGAGAAATTTACATGGAAATTTATCAATAGTTGTTCTTTCATGCACAATCCTTGAGTCAAGTATCTTGGAAGTAAAATATTGGTACACTGTGTATTTTCTCTCACAGACTGTATAGTGGCTTGTGGAGTACAGATTTGCTGCTGTAGTGTTAGATGATGATGGTGTATTCACAACAAGTACAGGAAAAAATCTATCATTGAAAAAATGCTCCATGTATTATTTGATACAGATATGCTAGATATATTCCATCAGACATGTTGTTTCAAAATAAAGAACATAGACACACAAAAATCATTAGAGGCTTTATATTGCTTTGTGCAGAATCATATAGTGGTCAAAATAAATGTTACATATTGCTTTATTGTCAATACTAGTCATAATAGGAAACAAAACTGAGTTTGTTCGCTCAGGTAAAGTCATAAGAAAACAAACATAAAAAATATAAGCACATTTCCACTTGATAAACGCAGTCAAAAAAACAAAATCTTACAAAAGATCCCGCCGCGAACAGTACAGTTTCTTCTCCCTGTCATCTTACATAACACATTGTTTATGAACCAGTTGGCCTTCCTCATAATTGGAGACACTTTTGAATGTCATACATGAAATGTATTTGCAGTTGCGAATTTGGACAAACATCGGTTGTATAATGGAATAACAAAATGAAAATCTATTCTGGACTGCAGTGTTGTATCCTGCCTACTTGTAGAATATGGGGTGCCTAGGAAACCTGCTTTCTCATGTCGCTAGACAACAATCCAAGCAAATCGTATTAATGGATTTTATTTACAGAAAATAAATGACATTACCTAACTTTGAGAAATTTACAATAATGTTTCGCAAGCAAAGGGCAACATGCAACATAAGCAGACTCTTCAGTATATACAGTTTGTGAAACAAGAGAAGTAATACAGTTCCTAAGTCGCTGCCATACAAGTGCCTATTCTTGATGCCGATGTGGAAGTCATAGAACTGCTAGTCTTCAACTGGACCACGGCCAGGCAGCACAGCAGTAACATCCTCTTCATGTCAAGGGTGCTGTCATCGGGTTGTCGTCATAGAGAGGGGTCAGTTCGCATGCAGTTGGCTAACATCTTCACAGCCCTCTCTGTTGTAACGTTCCTGACCGGCGTGCCGGTTCTTTACTTTACACCAGAACAATATCGTACTTTTGAATGTGGATTGACATACTCCTTATCAAATTGTCCAGGTACAGGATATTGTCCCATTCCTCCACAGTGGGCTCAATGATGCCCTGTCTCTGGTGGAACAGGACAGTTGCAAACTGCTCATTGTAACAAGACCAGTACATTCTCAGTGCAGTTACATCTGGAGAATATGGAGGCCATTCCATCCGAATGATTTTATGCTCTCATAGGTAGGCATTGACAAGATTGTGACAAAGCAGGTGTGCATTGTCATCCTTTAGTGTGAAACCTGCTCCAATATGTTCACCAGATGGAGCCACAGTGTGTGCAAGAAAGCTGTCCTGACACTTCACACCAGTCATCTTCCTATGTATTGGCACATGGGGTGTCCTGTGGCCATCATGATTCCACCCCAAAACAATATAGTTTCTGTTGACACCTGCCGTCCTTTAGCTGTTTAGAATTGCTGCCTTGGACATGCAGCATTGTGTTGCTGTTATACACATATATTGTTCCTACAAACTTGTTGTTTTTCTTCAGCAGCCAATTTGTGACAATCCTCAGCAGATCCTGTCGCTAGAAATTTTTTCCAGATTATAGAAACATCACTTTGAAACACAGTGACATTCGCCATGACATCCACCTCTCTCTCCTACCTGTTACATTAGAGTGGCCATGCGGAGCCCCTGATTGTATGTTATTGTTGTCTGAACCATATTGAAACAACAAATCTCTCTTAATGACACACAGCATAAGCACTGCAATGTTTACAGGTGACACGGTTGCCAAGACTGCACATACTGCCTCCTCACAGTAGGAACAAAACAGCCCAATGTATTGATATCATAACATATTTCTGGATAACAACATTCAGTATTAAATTTTTGGCAATATGCAACATGTATTTTGACCACTGTATTAACATGTAATTTATTTATTTGAAGATTCTATGATAGTGATAATATTCCTTGTCACAGGAGGTATAAATGTTCAGCTGTTGTGATTGAATTATGTTGATATGTGAAATAAATGATAAGCAAGAATATGATAATTTGAAGTAATGGATCCTGAATTTTTAAGCTTTAGAGAAACAAAAATTATGCAGACAGGCAATCAACTTTTTGTCCTCCTCTTTAATGGAGTAACAGATCTGAAACTGCAAGTGAAACATTTTCGGATATTCTGAAATATTCATCTGTAACTGTTATGGCAAATTAGTATGATGAATATCAGTTAACTTGTACTTCTGTGTGCACACCAGCTGAAAATCGGGGTATTTGTTTCTAGTCTGTGATGTGTCAGTAACATATTAGATGGGAATGATTAAGTGTTAACTTGTTAATTATGGCTACAAGTTCTAATTATCACTTGCACTCGAGAAAAACTTAAAATTATTGAAGAAGCCGAGAATGTTAGGAACTGTGCTATGGGAAGAAAGTACAATGTGAGTGAGGGTTGTATGCATGATTGGCAAAAAAACAAAACATGGCTTCAAGAAGCGAGCAGTAATCACCAGGCATTTTGCAGACAAAAAGCTAAGCATCCAGACCTCAAAAAAGGCTCTGCATTCATGTAGATAAGAAGCAACAATACGGATGCACAGTGACTAATGAAATGTTCCAAAGAACTAGGCAGCAATGGTTTCAAAGCTAGCTGGGGCTGGCTATCAAGATTTTTCAATCGAAATGGATTAGATTCCATAGGAAAACTACCATTGCTCAATGGCTTCCTGGCAACTATGAGGAAAAAGTAGTGAATTTTCACTGCTATGTGATAAATTTGTGCCACAAACATTGCTGTGTATTATTGCAAATTAGTGACGTGGATCAAATGTGAGTCTAATTTGAGATGCCGCTTGACAACACAATGAACGGGAAAGGGAAATCCAGTGTCATGATACGAACTAGTGACAATGAGGAGCAAACATGTACCATGCCATGGACAAAAGCTACCATCTCATGTGATTTTTAAAAGGAAAACTATTCTGAAAATATCAGTAAAAGGCATATTCATAGTGTATATGCCCCAGGACAACTGAGAAGTCCACAAAAAATGGAATTTTCTCTTTTGGAAAAACCCAAAAAGTTTTTAGAATTCTGGGAATTGTTCAGTGTTTTAGTTTTCATTTACATTTTTGTAAGTCAAATTTTTGTAATTTTGACTGGTAAGAACTGTGATACTGTAACAAAGAATTTAATTTTAGTCCACCACTGCAGAATAATACTGCACCAGTAAAACATAAAGAAGAGAATAACACCAAAATAAAACTTTAGCTGCAAATAAAATGTGTCATTTACAAGAATAAAACACAGTGCAGACACAAGCGTCTACCAACACCAAAAATATGTCAAAGGCTTTAGAATATGGACTGTACAATACTTTTAACAATTAACTGCTTTCAATGAGTGTGACGTCACAACTGTTTCTTTTCTTAACAGTTGCAGGAAAGTATTGTGAATGGTGGTTTCACTTGCAGCAATTTAAACTGTGCTCTTAGGTACTGCCTAACCACACCCTCAGAAAAAAAGCAACTAAAGATTTTAAACAAGCAATATTACATGTGAAAGTTTAACTTTTCTTGTAGCTATACTGTACGTATATTAATTTCAACCAATAACTTTTCCTATTTGTGTGTTCGCAATGCTCTGCAGTAATGTAGCTTTTGGCTAACTACATCAAGTGTCCTATGCTGCGAATATTTGCTGTCATTGGCTGGTGAGATAATGTGACAAGAGCTATGATTGGCTGATGAAAGCGCATCATGATCTCAGTTTCAGTGTTTCAGAAGCTACCGTGCTGTATTTGGTGGAATTCGTATTTATACTTTTGTAACACAAAAATTTGAAGTGTACATGTTGATGTGCATCAGAGATCTTTCTGAAACATGTTGCTTTTTGCTGGGTTTCATTTCCTAAAGTGTCAGGAAGTTCTATGCTGGTGTATAAAATCTTTACCATAAAAAGGATTGGTAAGCTTTACAGCTCCAAGGGAAAGTGTATTGTCACTTAACGTATAAAATGTACTTCCACCAGGGGTATAGTATCTTTCAAACTGTGGTATAGTGCATTTTCACCCAGGAAAAAGTTTACTCTTAACTGGGAAAAACCCGGGAAATTTTTTTCTTGTCCACATGTACATAACTAATTTGAGAGGATGGATGTACAATGACATTTTGTTTGACTGTGGTGTATGTTTGGTAACATTGCCCAGGTGCCTTGCTGACTTTACATGACATGTTGGTCCTGGACAAATTCTGCAGACATACAACAGAGGAAGTGCAAAACAAGTCACTAAAATGAAAAACTGACTCGGTCATTATCCCTGGAGGCCTAACATCCATCCTACAACCACTCTATATGTGTATAATCAGCCTTTCAGAGCTGCACTTATTCAGCAATATACACTACGGATAGCCAGTGGAAACCCCTAGTTCACACTGAGTAGAAAAGTTAAGTGGTCGGATTTGTCCCAGATTTGTGATTGGGTAGAATGTGCACGGGACTCCATTCCGCTACCACTAGTGGAACAATCCTTAAAAAAATCTGATCTCACAAATTTACTGAACAGAACCGAGGACGATTCTCTATGGGAAGATGACAATGACAACAATGATTCTTCAGTTATTGGTGGTGGTGAATAGAATTATTATATTAGAATAATTTTTTTGTAAATAAAACACAAATTAAAACCAGTATTTCTTTTTTTTCTCTCCTTAAAATTAGGATGTGCATATGTTTTTCACATATACAATACTCAGTTGTTTATGTCCTAAGCTTGCATAGTCATTGAACTGTTAGGGATGCTTACCACTTGGTGACAACATTAAATTGTTGTGGTGTACTGAAAAGCTCCTGTGACCATTGCAATAATCTAGTTGGGAACATATGTATTTGTCTGATGGAGTAAGTAAGAAACAGTGATCAGAAGAAAGAATGTTTTGTCACTTTTTTGTGCCCACATAAAACGGAGTTTGCATGTTGATGCTAGTGAACACAGTATGTGTTGCTACATAAATGGCATTGATTTGCAGTCTAATGAAATCAGTATGACATGAGATGAAGAAACTTGATTGGAAACTTATGTCCCAACTTTCCAGTTGTCTTTCTACTACTATTATTTTGATATGTTATGGAGGTCTTCATTAACCTTATCACTTGAATTTATTTAATGAACGGGCAAGATGTTGAGCCTTGGTTGTAACGCTTGCCAACATATATGTAGTGTAATGCAAAAAAATCAGAAGGCATGAAATATCCACAAGTACATTTATACTCCAGAACATGTGTTGTTGTTCTGTTTACATTTCGTTGTAAACAATAAAACAAAAACTGAGACTTATATAACTTTGTGGAGGTACGGTGTCATTTGAGATGCAAGTGATGAGCTTAATTACTGCTGATCCAGCATCAGACTCGACAGTGAATATACATTGTGATGTGTAGTGTGAGGTGCATCAGCACATTGCTGCAAAAATTTCTGGCCACTGTTACAGTGTTGACAATGAAATGAAAAAGTGCTATCCTTTTAAAAATTATTTCCTGTTTGATTAGTCAGTTTATCAGATATTTTATTCTACAGCAACAGTGCTCAATATGTTCATTGTGATTGGCTTTTTCATTGTTTTCATTTAAAGTGGTACTGTACTTAGCCCAGGTAATTGAATTTGTGGGACACTGTTATTTTCATTCTTAATAATATAACACAAATTCTGCTTTATCTAACAGATGGCTGTTTGCACTGACTTGGATCGAAAAATGCAGACAATGGAGGAGGAAATTATGGTTAACCCAGTATTTGTGAAGAAGTCTTGTGGAGCCCAAGATGATGATTTACCACCTGCAACAACACCTGCGTCTAAAATTACGACTTATTCTATGTGAACACTCACGTGTCTTAAATATTTTTCTGTGATAGAATGTTTCGCCTACACTCTTATTTTATGTATGTATTAATAAACAATACTGAACAAATATACTTTCTAATTATTTGGAATACCATTTATTTCAGAATGAAATTATAAAAGCACATAGTTTTTATTTTATGCAGATGGTCATTAAGTGTAAGAGCATCTATTTTGAATTAGAGACATAATGATCTAAAGAGCATGTTCCCAAGATATATTGTAATTACTTGGTTCATTTCATGGATCATAATTATGATCTCTCATCATGATGTGCAATGATTCAGTTTACAATTATAATACACTTCTTCAGTGAAATATATGGCAGCATGCATGACCATTTACGATTCTCTCTTACATAACACACTCGCAGAGGTATGCGTGCATGGAAATTGTCAAGCAGATGTATCAGTTTGTTTTTTAAGTTAATTATACTATCTGCTAGACTCTTTGACATTGCTGGGTATATGGGCAAACATTTTTATTGCTCAACATCCAACTTCTTTTGCAACACTAAAGATGAGTGATTGGTAATGTAAGTCATTTCTCCTTCTAAAGTTTTTTTTCCCTTTGCTACAGTTTTCAAATTGCATTGGATGTTGACACCAAACTTCATAAGGAAGTAAATGTGTTGTTAAGTTGCTGTCAGAAAGTCCAACTGTTAATAGAGCTATCTACAAGGTGTTCTGAAGGGGATGTAGCAAACATAGCAAATTATTGTTATTATGAACTTCTATTCAACAAACCCTTTCTGCCTCAGTGAAGAATTGCCATTGATGATGCCATATAACATCAGAAAATTAAAATAGGACAATTTTTGATGTTTTCATCAACATGGTAAAAATGACATTCCTTTCCTCTGTTTAGTTTGTTGTTCCTATCCAGGAATTGCCATTATCATAATGCACTGTCCAGTCACATTAATGTGACCACCTGTCAAAATGCTGAAAAACAGCCTTTTGCACTGCAGGACATTGAGGAAGAGAGTGAATGAGATTCTGAGATACTGACAGGGATAGCCATGCAAACGCCAGTGTCATGATCAGCTGTGCTAGGTTTCTCAGGTGGGAATCCACGGCATGAACAGTCCAGTCCAGGTGGTCCCACAAATTCTAGATTGGCTTTAAATTCAGGGTATAATGGTTGCTTGGGGAACACTTGTCCCTGTGCACTGCAAGCTGTGTGACATGTTGTGTTGTCCTGCTGGTAGATGCCATTGTCCCAAGGAAAAACAAACTGTGTGTAGGGGTAGACATGGTTACCAAGGACAGATGCAGACCTGTGTTGATCCATTGTGCCTTCCAGAATGACGAGATCATGCAGGGTTTGCTAGGAAAACATTCCCCAGACCATAAAGCTCTCGTGTGATTGCAGGGTGTTTGCATTCAGATGTTTCACACCCTACACACCAGCAGCCATCTGTCCGAGGGAGCATAAAACTGGATTTGGCTGAAAAGGCCGCTTGTCGCTAGTCAGTGGATGTCCAGTTGCGGTACTGGCAGGCAAATTCCAGCCTTTGTCACTGATGAGCAATAACTGGCATGGGTATATGAACCAGGAGCCCACTGTACAGGCACATACACAGGAACTTTTGCTGAACATTTATTGTTGGTAGCCCCTTGGTTCATCTGGGTGCTCAGTTGCTCAACTGCTCCATGTCTTCAGCCCATTTTCCCCATCTTAAATCATATGTATTGTCAAGGCTCTCCTGCATTGGAATAGCATCGAAGTTTGTGTGTACTGGAGAAATCCTTCCTGTTTCTCAGGTGTTGATGCTCTATTGATCTGATGGAATTATATTTTTCTTGAGACAAGTGAGTCTCAACTCTATCTTCGATAATGATAGAAGCTGAAGAAATGAGTTAAAATTTGTGCCACGGCTGGGACTCTTAACTTGGGTCTCCTGCTTACTAGGCAGATATGCTACACATGACTCCATTGCAGCAGTATGGTTAACACAGCTTTATGGACTATTGTAGTCCAATGCCCTCACTAACAATGTGTTCACCCATTACAAAGCTGGGATGCTATTTCAGTGCTGTAGAGCCTGGGCAACACTGATGATTTAAGAAAGTGAAAATAGGCTGAAGACATAGAACTGTTGAGCAACTAACCATACAAATGAACCAAGAGGCTCATAATTGAATATTTAGCAAAAGTTGCTGCATATGGGCCTGTGCGGTGGGCATCTGGTTGGTGTTAGGGAGTTCATGCAGTTGTGTTAGCTATACTGCTACGGTGATGTAATGGTTAGCACACCTATTTAGTAAGCAGAAGACCCAAGGTCAAGTGCCAGCCATGCCACAAATTTTAATTAATTTCTTCAGCTTCTATCATTATTGAAGATAAAGTTGAGATTCGTATGTCTCAGGGAAAATACACTCCTGGAAATTGAAATAAGAACACCGTGAATTCATTGTCCCAGGAAGGGGAAACTTTATTGACACATTCCTGGGGTCAGATACATCACATGATCACACTGACAGAACCACAGGCACATAGACACAGGCAACAGAGCATGCACAATGTCGGCACTAGTACAGTGTATATCCACCTTTCGCAGCAATGCAGGCTGCTATTCTCCCATGGAGACGATCGTAGAGATGCTGGATGTAGTCCTGTGGAACGGCTTGCCATGCCATTTCCACCTGGCGCCTCAGTTGGACCAGCGTTCATGCTGGACGTGCAGACCGTGTGAGACGACACTTCATCCAGTCCCAAACATGCTCAATGGGGGACAGATCCGGAGATCTTGCTGGCCAGGGTAGTTGACTTACACCTCCTAGAGCACGTTGGGTGGCACGGGATACATGCGGACGTGCATTGTCCTGTTGGAACAGCAAGTTCCCTTGCCGGTCTAGGAATGGTAGAACGATGGGTTCGATGACAGTTTGGATGTACCGTGCACTTTTCAGTGTCCCCTCGACTATCACCAGTGGTGTACGGCCAGTGTAGGAGATCGCTCCCCACACCATGATGCCGGGTGTTGGCCCTGTGTGCCTCGATCGTATGCAGTCCTGATTGTGGCGCTCACCTGCACGGCGCCAAACACGCATACGACCATCATTGGCACCAAGGCAGAAGCGACTCTCATCGCTGAAGACGACACGTCTCCATTCGTCCCTCCATTCACGCCTGTCGCGACACCACTGGAGGCGGGCTGCACGATGTTGGGGCGTGAGCGGAAGACGGCCTAATGGTGTGCGGGACCGTAGCCCAGCTTCATGGAGACGGTTGCGAATGGTCCTTGCCGATACCCCAGGAGCAACAGTGTCCCTAATTTGCTGGGAAGTGGCGGTGCGGTCCCCTACGGCACTGCGTAGGATCCTACGGTCTTGGCGTGCATCCGTGCGTCGCTGCGGTCCGGTCCCAGGTCGACGGGCACGTGCACCTTCTGCCGACCACTGGTGACAACATCGATGTACTGTGGAGACCTCACGCCCCACGTGTTGAGCAATTCGGCGGTACGTCCACCCGGCCTCCCGCATGCCCACTATACGCCCTCGCTCAAAGTCCGTCAACTGCACATACGGTTCACGTCCACGCTGTCGCGGCATGCTACCAGTGTTAAAGACTGCGATGGAGCTCCGTATGCCACAGCAAACTGGCTGACACTGACGGCGGCGGTGCACAAATGCTGCGCAGCTAGCGCCATTCGACGGCCAACACCGCGGTTCCTGGTGTGTCCGCTGTGCCGTGCGTGTGATCATTGTTTGTACAGCCCTCTCGCAGTGTCCAGAGCAAGTATGGTGGGTCTGACACACCGGTGTCAATGTGTTCTTTTTTCCATTTCCAGGAGTGTATAATTCCTTCAGATCAGTAGATCACCTTCACATGAGGAACAGGCAGGATTTCCCCATTACGAACAAAGCTTGGGTGCTAATCTAATGCTGGAGAGACTCAGCAATACTGACTGTTTAAGAAGGCGAAAATGTGCTGAAGGTGTGAATTGAAGTTTGTATTGCAGTTTGTATTGGTTCCATGTCTATTCACACATACACATCTCCATAGCTGTTGTTCGCCACTGTCATCTAAGGTCCATTTTGCGCTACATTTGCCTTGGTGCCAGGTTTGGATGGAGCCATTTTGCCACGCACAGTATACTTCAACCATGGTAGCACACAAACAGTTTACAAAATAGCCATTTTGGAAATTCTTCCAGCATTGACCTAAAAGCCAATGATAATGCCCTTTTGGATGTCAGATAAATCACTCTGTTTCTGCTTTATGAGACTGCTCTTTTTCTCACATCCCCCCCCCCCCCAATACACTTTATATATGGTACACTGCTAGTGCTAGTGCTAGTGAGTGGTTACTGTATATTGACACTGAAGATGAGCAGTGATCACATTAATGTAACCAGACTGTGTATAGTAATACTGATGTTGATTTATCTGTAGATACATGATAAGCAACAACAGAGGGAAAAAAACAGGTTAAGCTATCATTAACTCAAAGGTTGGTTTGAAAACCACAGTGCTTTATAAGGCACAATGCTATTGGAGATGCTGCGCCATTGCCTTCCTCAGACTTTTGAAATTATTTAATCAGCTAGTTATAAGGGGACCAACAATTTAACATGGATTCCAAACCACAGTGCAATTTGGCATTTTTCACACTAATGGTCATTTCCAAATGTGAAAAAAGTAATAAGTGACAGACAAAAATCCTTGGACTGGGAATTGAACCTGGGACTTTTGGATCCGTAGTCTGTCACTTTACCACTGAGTCTCAGAGGGGCATCATTGAAGTAAACAGAAATATAAGTGGATTGTACTAAAAATCTGTAACAGCAATAGAGCTTAGAATAGTCATATAATTGTAGTATACTAAGATGGGAATAATTCTGAGGAACAGTGAAGGTAGCCAAATAACACAAATGTCTTAACATTACTAACAGGGTAAAAAAGACTGAATAATAGATAATTTGGTCATGCCAATGTACAGAATGTCTGTGAGAGTCTAGTGGGCAAGTAATTTCCATATTGCATTTGTTTGTCATGTTTAGTATGTAAGGTAGACATGGTATCTTCATTCGATAGTGATATAGAGCTCACAGTCATTCTCACACCAAGGAGGGTACTACCATTGAGAGATTCCAAATGTCACTGTAAGTGCCACTCCTATCACAACTCGTGCAGCCCCTCTGCCTGTGACATGCTCTGCAGTCCTGTGTTTAGTGTGAATAACACAACACCTTCTCGCTATGTCAGTTTTTGAAATCATTGCAACGGACTTGTTTACTCATGGGGCTGCTCTTCAGCTCATTCTTATGATTCAGGTACTGGAACTTGTGCTATGGATTCATCTTGCTTGAAACATTCCTACACCAAATTTCCTATTAACCTACCACAGTTTTGCTGCTCTAGGCTAATCTTTTTGTGTATCTGTATTTGCTCTTACATAGCTCATATTTTATTTTATTTACAAATCTAGTTCCGTAGGAATAGATTGAGGAGCAAATCTCCAAGGTCATGGAATGTGTCAGTTCATGAAATTACAACATAAAAGTAATAACAGATAAAATAAAATGTTTATGAACCCAAAAAAAGTCAAGCCATAAGTTTAAGTAAATGCAATCAACAATATAAGATAAGAATCACCTTAATTTTCAGGGAGCTCCTCAACAGAATAGAAAGAGTGACTCATGAGGAAACTCTTCAGTTTTGATTTGAAAGAGCATGGATTACTGCTAAAATTTTTGAATTCATGCCATACCTTATTGAAAATAGATGCAGTAGGATACTGCACACCTTTCTGCGCAAGAGTTACGGAAGTCCAATCCAAATGCATATTGAATTTATGCTGACTATTAACGGAGTCAAAGCTGCTAATTCTTGGGAATAAGCTGATATTGTTAACAAGAAACAATAGTAAAGAATATATATATATTGGGAGACCAATGTCAAAATGCCAGATTAATGAACAGGAGTCGACAAGAGGTTCATGAACTTACACCGGTTATTGTCTGAACTGCCCATTTCTGAGCCAAAAATATCCTTTTAGAAGGGGAAGAGTTACCCCAAAATATAATAACATACGACATAAGTGAATGAAAATAAGCAAGTAGATTAATTTTTGTGTCAAATGATCACTTGCTTCAGATACTGTTCGAATAGTAAAAATGGCCACATTAAGTCTTTCAACAAGATCCTGAACATGGGCTTTCCACAACAGTCTACTATCTTATCTATCTATCTATCTATCTGAACACCTAGAAATTTGAACTGTTCAGTTTCACTTTTTCATAGGCCCATTCTGTGAAATTAAAATGTCAGGTTTTGTTGAACTGTGTGTACCCCACATCACAGCCATTCTCAACACTGAATAATTACCATTTGCTGTCTGTTGTTAAAGTAAGAGGTGAATCAATTTTCATCTACTCCCCAAATTCCGTTATGGTCCAACAGCTGGAGCAAGTTTGTGTGATCAACACAATCAAATGCCTTGGTTAAATAAAAAGATATGCCTAGTGTTCGAAACATTTTGTTTAATCCATCCAGTACCTCACAGAGAAAAGAGAATGTAGCATTTTCAGTTGTTAAACAACTTCTAAAGCCAAACTGTACATTTGATAGCAAATCATGTGATATAAAATGATCAATTATCCTTGAATACACAGCCTTTTCAATAACTTTAGCAAACACTGATGGCATAGAAGTAGGTCTAAAATTGTCTATATTATTCCTTTCCCCCTTTTTATAAAGCAGCTTTACTACTGAGTACTTCAATCATTCTGGAAACCGACTGTTCCTAAAGGAAAAATTACAAATATGGCTAAGTACCACCCTAACATGTGCAGCACATTACTTTAATATTCTGCTAGGAATTCCATCATATCCATGAGAGTCCTTAGTCTTCAGTGACTTAATTATTGACTCAATCTTCCCCTTGTCAGTATCACAGAGGAATATTTCAGACATCAATCTGTTGACACATTACATTACAATAGAAAGGAAGATATGACCAGGAACAATCAGTGACACTATTACTGGAATGTACTGATCTACTCACTGGGCAATATCTTTCCCTGCAACATCTCACACACATCAAAATTCAGTGGGACATGTTTCATCAGATCACAGACAGCCTTATGACACTCTTCACCACCTCCAGTCACTAAGAAAAGAACTCACAAATCAGGAGCTGTTGGACAGCATCATAGAGGATAGTTCCAAACCCTGGAATATTTCTGTCATAATTCTGAAGCAAAATCAGTTTTTCTGCAACTACACACACCTCAACTGGTACACAATACCAGGCATCTCTCTCTGCTTGTGCATGTAATGGAAACCCTACACAATCTAGGGCAGTACAGCTACTCTCTCACCACAAGTTTAAGGAACCAGTTCACTAAATTGAAGTAGCATCAGCAGATAGATGTAAAACCACCTTTAAAGAAATGCACCAGCTACATATCAGAGCCTATTAGATGGAGTATTATGATGTTTCAGACATAGACAATGATTGGTGTAATTGGATGGCATCAGCATGTTCTCTGAGGACTAACAGGGACCATACAATACTTATGCAATGTACTCTAGTGCCTGCAAGTTGTGTATCCAACTGTTGGTCTGTAAAAGTATCAGTTCACACAGACCCAGATATGTTATCTTGGCAACTGGATATGCCAAGATGGGTGTCAGGTTCAACACAAAGCTGATATGGGAAATTCTTGATTTCCAGTCACCAGAAAAAATTAAGAGTCTGTAGCCCCTCTTTAGGTTGTCAAACTATTACCACAAATTTGTGACATATTTTGCAAATATTGTGAAACTTCTCACGATACATTAAGAAAAGAAGTTAATTTCCTCTGTTGAATGGAATTATAAGGTTAATGTAGGAAGTAACAACCATGTACTAAGTTTATTAACAAAAAATATATCACTTACGAAATTTGAAGTTACAAATTGCTCAAGATCAGACTGTTTCAGCTCAAGAGCTCAGCTGCGAGCAGCCAAGTGTCCACAGGCACTGGTGTGCAGGAGTGAGTACACAGCTTATGCATGTGCACGGAATTTCACAGGTGGACGTGGCTGAGTAAGCAGCTTATGTACATCTCTGTGTGCAAATTGCTGGCTAGGGAGGAGACCATGTACAAAGACATACAGGGTGATTGATTATAATTAAAAAAAAAACATTAATATGTGTCAGTCCTGTATGGGGTACATTATCCAAAACCCAAGGCAGAAATATACAAAAATATCACCAAAATAACAGACACAATGCGCATGAGAAGAATCCAATTCATGGGGCACTTAGAAGGAATGGACTCAAACAGGTTAACGCACAAAATCCATACATTTTTAAAGAACAAAACTACAAGACCGAACTGGTACAAACAGACGGAAAAAGACCTGAGAGAATTAGGGTCTCCAAATCTACATGATAGAAATGAAATCAGAAAAATCACAAACACACGGGGTTTTGAGGAAGAAGAGAAAAAAACTAACCGACATACATGGTCTACGCAACGAAAGCTAGCCCATTCGTTGTTTATGAAGGAATACTGGGCGAAAAGGAAGGCCAACAAATGTTGATTACGCGTGGTCCTAAGTGATCCATCTGCGAAGAAGAAGTAGTATCAGTCCTCAAGCTCCCACAAGATGCAGAATATTCTTAAGTTTTGAGTTGTGCAGCTGGAACCTTTCTGCAGTTTTTACTCTCTTCGTCACTGAAAATAGTTGTTCACAACCATATGTTGAACCAAACACATATATGATGTCATCTGCATTCCTGTGTAATTTGGAAAAGTCTTCTGCTTCAAAATCATGATATCATGATACCATCTTACCAAATTCATGGCGGTGGAATATCTGTTCTTGAGCAGTGTGCTATTTTGCAAATCATCTAGTTCTAGTAGCGTTTCTGAAGGAAGAGTGTCTGGTACAACTGAAAATGGAGTGCTAAACAGTTTCAACTCTTTTTGTAGATATCACACATCCTGAAACCTCATACAATAATTCGTGGTTAATTACCAAAACTTATTTCTTCAGGCAATCAAAGAGACGAAAAACACTCGAAAAATTTAAGTTTCCACTACCAAGTTGCCTTTCAAATAGATGAAGTTTATCCACGAATGCATTAATTTTATAACGCAGATCAACAATTAAAAGATCCTGTCCTTGAAGTGATGTACTGAAGCTGTTTAAAAAGTCTTGTAATGTGAATTAACAAGGCCAGGTCCGCCACTCATTTCTTGTTGCCATGTGATGGTTGCCCCTGTCCTTTCATTTCCATAAACAATGCAGTTTCTTCCCAAATTTCGAAAAACACATTTAGAACTTTTGCCTCTGCTAAGGCACCATACTGTGCAGTAATAAGGAAAATCACAATAGGCTGCTTCCAGGTCATGCAAAAAGCCTTTTAACTAGTGATGGTTGACACTGTGGCACCTTACAAAATTTACACACTTCACCACTACCTTCATAACGTTGGCACATTTCACATTTTCAGCACAAACGGCTTCCTAGTGCACAAAACAGTATATGCTTGATATTTCTTTTCGAAATTCCGTCTTTATTTTTTTTCCACTTCAGACTATTCATGAAGCGTTTCTGGCTCCCAACCATTTTCAGAGCACCATCTGTTGCCACAGAACAGAGCCTGTCTCATGGCAAGCACGTTTCGTACAGACTCCGAGACAACCTCAAATATGCCATGACCTGTGACTGTGTATGCTCCTCAAAAACCTGTAGTTCAGAATCAACGCCCCTCAAAAGTAGTGCGGGCTGAGAAATTTCTGTGACATCTGTTGTTATTTTTCAAGGGCTAACGAAAAAGCTATAAAAATCTGGCACTTCTGCTTCAATTGATTTTTCAAAATCAGTGCCCATATCACGGATCCATTGAGATACCATTTGTTGGAGAGGCAAATTCCTTCAAATTTTGTAATGTCTGCTGGCACTGATGCTCAGTGACAGTGAGTAGGCATGATTTTACCAAAGGACCGATTGAGAACTGTGTTCCAGTTGTTGTAATGATGTGTGCAACTTTGCAGCTTGCTCAAAGTGCTGCATCAGTCAAATCTTCATCATCAGCAATCTACAACAGTTGTGTAACACATATGTAATAAATGAAATCAGTACATATACAGAGCACATGTACTGCGTCATGTGGAGACATGTAGACATGGAGACATATGACACACGACACAGAGGCAACCCATCCTTCTCAAGAAACAAAAGCCGAACTTGGCAATGGGCTGCTGCTAGAACTCATTGTCATCACTATATCCACTGTGAAGTGCAAGATGTAATGTGCTGACGTGATGAAATGGACCCTTGCGGGCTACCTCATCCACAAGCATTAAAATTCTTGTGCCATAATATGCTAGCAGTGAATTAAGCTAGTTGTTCACTGTAATCTTCGTCTTGACATTGCCTCTAAAACATTTCCTACCCAGAAACTCTGAGATTTGTGAAATGTGTCTTGCATAATTTTATTTTTCACTTGATTCCTCAAATCTTACATAATGAATGATGGATGTATTGGCTGAGTTTTATCAGTTGTTGAACACTGCACACCATTTTCCTAAATTTCTTTCAAACATTACTGTATAATCACAGTCTTCCTTTAACAGGCAGTAATTTTTTCCAGGTTTCAGCTGCTGTGCATTCAAAAACTGATAAAACACCTCTGACTTCTTTGTTGTGATGACTTTGTACATGTAGTTTATTTTAAACAGTGCATCTGAATGCTGCTGAAAAGGAACTACTTGCATGATTAATTACAGGAAGTACGCATACTATCCCAAAACTTTTGAATGTGTTCTCTAGATCTTTTTAGGATAATTTTGTCAAACAGGATGAGTAACAGAGCAAATATAAGTAGCTGAAACAGTTTCAAACAAAACAGAATAGTAAATCTTGGACAAAGTTTATATTAAAAAACTCTCATTCAGTATCTTCTGTCTAAACATCAAAAGCATAATTAATAAAAAGGATGAACTAACATGGAGAATGAAAGAACAGATGGAATGGCAGTAAATGTGTTATCCTTATCATAACATCACATGCAAACTCTGAAATTTAACATATGTATACTGATGGATATAAGGAAATACTACACAGTAAGAGGAAAGTGGGTGGCCATACAGGGTGGTCCAGTTAAAACAAACAGCGCCAAGTTCGTCAAGGTATAGTTTTCGCAAATCTGAAGAAGAAGAAGAACGGGGCGGGGGGGAGGGGGGGAGAAAATTGCAAATAATTAGAAAGAATGAATTGTCAGGACAAATGCAATTTGAGCCAGCTTATATATCTCAAGAATATTTACATATGTACTCTGCAAGCCACCATATGATGTGTGGCCGAGGGTAGGGTACCAGGTACCACTATTAGTCTTTCTCTTACTATTCCACTCACAAATCGAGTCCGGGAAAAATGACTATCTCTATTCCTCTGTACAAGCTCTTAATTTGTCTTCGCTTGTCTTCAAGGTCCTTATGTAAAATGTATCTTGGTGACAGTAGAATCATTCTGCAGTTAGCTGCAAATGTTAGTTCTCTAAATTTTCCCAATATTGTTTTGTGAAAATGTTGTCATCTTCTGTCTAGGGATTCGCATTTGATTTCATGTAGCATCTCCATAACATTCACACATTGATCGAGTCTAGTGGTAGCATGTCTAGCAGCAACCTTCTGACCTGCTTCAATGTCTTCCTTTAATCTGACATGGTAGGGCAGTACTCAAGAATGGTTTGCACAAGCGTTCCATACACAGTCTCCTTTGCAGATGAGCTACACTTTCCAAACACTCTCTCAATAAACAAAAGTCCACCATTCCCCTACCCTACTACCATCCTTTCTTGGTCGTTCCTTTTTGTACTGCTTTGTAACATTATGCCTAGATATTTAATTGACATGACTTTATCAAGTAGCACACCTCTAAACTGTTATTTGACATAACAGTATTGATTTCCCTACTCATTTACGTGAATTTACATTTAGAGTAACTTGCAATTCATTATACCAAATAGAAATTATGTCTGTCATCCTGTATCCTCCTCCATTCACTCAACGACAATACTTTCCCATATATTACAGTATCATCAGCCCATCAATCTACTACTGGATAGAGCTGAAACAGCTGTTGGTGTGTGACTATCGATCTGTGCCCTGCTATTGTAGTAATCGGACAACTTGCTTGTGTGTGAAACTATTCACAACGGTCATGTTCAACAATGTTCCTAGATGCAGTGTGTATTCCCACCTCTCACCATATAAGAGTACATCCAGGATTGTTGAACATGATCATTTTGGTGGTCCAAGTATTACGGTGTGGGGAGGCATAAAGTTGCATGGGCATACTGAACTCCAAATCTTGAAACATGACATTCACTATTCAGTGCTATTGTGACACTGCACTTCACCCACATGTGTGTCTTTCCACAGGTGCATTTGGCCCTGGCTTCATTTTTATGAATGATAGTGCATGATCGCCAAGAACTATGCAGGTGGGTGAGCTCTTGGGATGAGCGGATATTCAGTGATTGGGCTGGCCTGTCTGTTCTCCTGACTTAAACCCCATCAAGCACATGTGAGATGTGTTGGGGAGACATATTGCAGCACGTCCACATGCACCAAAAACTATCCAGTAGCTGTCACCCACATTAGTGGAGAAATTGTGCAACCTACCACAAGAACTCCTTACCAACCTTGTGGCCAGCATGTGCGAAAACCATATCTTGATGTACTTGGAGTTGTCTGTCTTAACTGGTCCATCCTGTCATCCTGTGTAGGCCCCCCCTCCCTCCCCCCCCCCCCTTTCCTCTTACTATGTGGTATTTCCTTATATCCTTCAATACACATGTCAGATTTCAGTTTGCATGTGATGTTCCGATAAGGATAAAACGTATGCTGCCGTTCCATCTGTTCTTCCATTTTCCATATTAGTTCATCCTTTTTATTAATGATACTTCTGATGTATAGACAGAAGATACTGAGAGTTCTTCAATATAACTTTGTCCAAGTTATAGTATTCTGTTTTGTTTGAAACTGTTTCAGCTACCTATATTTGCTCTGTTACTCTGTCTGGCAAAGTTATCCTAAAAGATCTAGAAACACATTCAAAAGTTTTGGGATAGTATGGGTAACTCTTGTAATTAACCATGCAAGAAGCTCCCTATCAGCACCATTCAAGTGCATTGTTTAAAATAAACTGTGTGTACAAAGTCTTCACAACTATGAAGTCAGCAGTGTTTTATCAGATTTTGAATGTTCAGAAATTGAAACCTGCGAAAAAATTACTGTCAGTTAAAGGATGAGTATGATTAGATCATGATTATACAGTAATGTTTGAAATAAATTTAGGAAAATGGTATGAAATATTCAACAACTGACTAAAAATATGCATGATAAAACTCAACCAAGATATCTGTCACTGTTGCAGAGCATGCATTGGTGTCCCTGGTGATCACACACCCTATTAAGAACCACAGCCCCTCTTTTATAATGTCCAGGGAACCATCATAATCATGGTGACTTCATTGTCATTTCTGTTTGTCCAATTGACCATTTCTTTCCATTACTTTCTGTACTATATTGTAGCAGTTCTTTCTATGTAAGCCCCAAGTTTCATCCAACTGTTACTTGGCAGTGATACATCATGTTAAAGTTACAGTTATCCTTTAGTTTTGGACCGCAGTGTACATCTGACAGTTGCAACACCAATTTGCACATTGTTACAACTCTTTTAAATCCTGTATCTGTTTCCCTGACATATGACTTAATGAATCTTTACATTCATGACTTTTTCTCCTACTGCACTTACCATTCTATTTACTCTAGACAATGTTGTTCTTGCTACTGGAACTTGTTCCAAATTTCTTTCCATATATTTTGTGTGTTCCTTATAATATGTAGCATCAGCTTCATCTAACGTACAAATAATATTATATTTACCTGCTCAAATAAGTGACACACTCCTCTCTCCCTTCTTGTCAGCTGGTATACCAAGTTATGTAGCCCTTTAACTTCTTTATGTCGCATCACTTTTTGGTCTAGCAGGTGGCACACTGTTTATTTTCATTAAATTCTAAATTCAGTTCTTTTGCTGTGTCCCTATATGTCTGCATTGCTAATTTCAAATATCTTTCAACCCTCTTAAAATATTCAGTCAGAGAATCCAAATTTACACTTGTTACAATTCTCAAAGTCTTGCTGTAAGACACAATGTCCCCTATATTATCACAACACAATCTTGAAAACTTCTCTGTTTTAGATACTTCAAAATCCGTTTGCATTTTTGTCCTGCATTGGAACTTGTGGATAGTGCTGTGACTATCTGTGTGCTGTACTTGAAATAAAAAGTACTATTTTAATCTGAATTTACCTTTGTTTCTTTTAATCTTGATCATTACGTCCGGAGTGACTATGCTAACTACCTAATTCTTACTGCCCTCACCATTGTGAATCCAACTCCCTGAACCTGCCTCATTTTACTGAATCATTGACGGGCTATACTTTGTCATCCACTATAAATGCCTCCAAATTCTGTTTCTTATCATAGTGTTCCTTAATGGTTTTCTTATTTATTATCAACACTCACACACTCTCCACCCCATCCCCACTCCGTCCCATGTGCTTTGTGCTTCCTGCCTTCTTGCTCAATCTTTTCTCATATGACTCATAACTGTAACTTACCTTTGATGACTTGTTGCAATGCTCCTTGTATATTCACTTTTCTTCCATACCGTACACTAGGACAAATATGTGTAGCCTGTGCTGCTGTGTGGTATAGTGCTCACTTTTCCCCAGAACTTTGACCCCCTGTTATAAAATGTTTATAAATCCAACCAGTGACAATGACTTCTCCAGTGCACCATTAGATTCCAGATGGTGAGCTGTCTGTAATATGTTTTCATTTAATTCTAAAAATTTATACATTACTCTTTTAAGATCACTCAAGAAATTTGAATCTTGTTTTTTTTTTTTAAATGATCACGAAATCCCATACCTTAATAGTGTGTGCTCCATAAACACAATAGCTATTGTGCCTGTATCTTGCCTTTCTGTCTGCACTAATAATGTACTATTTTAATCTGAATTTACCTTTGTTTCTTTTAATCTTGATCATTACGTTCGGAGTGACTATGCTAACTAATTCTTACTGCCCTCACCATTGTGAATCCAACTCCCTGAACCTGCCTCATTTTACTGAATCATTGACGGGCTATACTTTATCATCCACTATAAATTATCCAGAAAAGTTAGCAAATATTTTTAACCATTTTTGATATATCTAAAACACTCATGACATTCATTGAAAACTTTTCTAACACTGTCTCAGATGTGTCAGTGATTTTCAAGGGCAGTCATGTTTAAACTCGAAAATACTTATTTCTTTGACATGATGGGCAACACTTCGGTACTTAGTCCTCAATGCCACACTTCATTCCACACCTCTATTTATATGACTACCGTATTTACTCGAATCTAAGCCGCACCTGAAAAATGAGACTCGAAATCAAGGAAAAAAATTTTTCCCGAATCTAAGCCGCACCTGAAATTTGAGACTCGAAAATCAAGGGGAGAGAAAAGTTTTAGGTCGCACCTCCAAATCGAAACAAAGTTCGCCTAGTTGTAATATGAGACACAATTTAGGTCGAATGAATGACGATACAGCTGCAGTAGTTTGGTTCGAGTTGTGTGCTTAGCAGTTAAGGCCGGTTCCCACTAGAGCGCGGCAGCGCGTCGTGCGGCAGCGGCAGCGGCAAGCGTTTTCCGCTTTGACGCGACGGCTCGCGGAATTGGCGTTCCCATCTGGAAGCGGCAGACGCTAGCGGTAGCCAATGACGGACAGCCACTGAGGTACGGGACAGGACCCACTGAAACGCGCGGTGCGTTTGATTAGCTATATCTTACACCTACATGAAGGAAAGACGAAGTTGGGTGAAGACATACCAATTTTTCATTTTCTGTACAATGTACTCTTTCACATATTTCATTATTCATGTTTTCTCATTTCACCATAAACAGATTTCATGACTACCGTTCACGATTGTTCACTATCTCCTAACACATTGAAACAATGTACGACAAAAGAGATTATTCAGATAGTTAAGCGAGACAAAAATTTAAAATGTGATACGGTAGCAGGTACACGAAAACAGTAAGAACACAAAGGCTAGGTGGAAGGGATGAAAGTGGAAGCCACCTGATAGAATTTCCCACAGAGCATAATGTAATCATCGCCAGCACCTTGCTTAAGAATCACGAAAGAATAATATATATTTGGAACAGTTTTCGAAACCAGATTTTAAATTGTAAGGCATTTCCTGGTGCAGACGCAAACCTGACTGAAGACTGTCAATAGCAAGAAAAGCGTTCTGAAAAAGAAAATTTGTTCACACCGAATATAAATGCTAATGGTTGGATACTATTTTACAAAGGTATTTGTGTGGAGTGCAGCCTCGTATGTAAGTGAAACGTGGACGATGAACACTTCTGTCAAGGAGACAATGGACGCTTTCAAAACGTGGTGATTCATAAGAATGCTGAACTTTAGATACGAGGATCGTGTGACTAAAGAAGAGGTACGGAATTAAATAGAGGAGGAAGAGGAAATTACGGTACAACTTTGACGACAATAGCGGTTAGTTGACAGGGCGTATTGTGGGGCGTCAAAGAGTGAGGACAAAGGTGTTGGGTGATAGTATTCTGATAATAATCATCTGTTGAAATACTATTCTACTATTTTATCTATTAATGTAAGCAGTGAATTTACTCTTCCATGCACTCCTTAAAACATTTAAACCAAAACTGAAATCAGCTGAACACCAAATCTTTCAACCACTGTCTGACAACTACTGGATTCACTTTCAACTTTCTATAACTATCACTGGCTAGCCATACACACATACAGATATAAGGAGAACAAAAATAAACAAACATTAGTTTTCAGCATATAATTCTGCAGGTTGGCAACATGTACATAAACAAACCAGACAGGAAGGGACATGAGGTGAACACACTGTAGTTACGACTTTAAATCAGAGTTTTCGGTAAAACGTCTACTGCTAGTGACAGAAGAAAAAAGAGCGAACATGAAAATGTGCTTATGTTCCATAATCTAAGTTTTAGTTCAACCTCCAGCATGTGAGCAGGTGAGGGGAAACGTATATGTCCGCCAAAAACTCAATTCACTGTAAGTAATCAGTCATTCACGTAAAAAAAGATGTGAACTGTTTTATAATCTCCAAGTATAACAGATCAAAACAAAACTGAGTCATTCTAGATTCCACCGAAGATGCCTTAAAGTGAAAGGCGAAACGCGTCTTGAATCAGAAAAGTACACTGGATAAAGAAAAAAGAAAGGAAATAATCAGTAGCTCTACAGATTTAGTAAATTACATCTTATGACATACCAGCAAATTAGTTTCGGTTTAACTTCTCATTCGACATGCTATAAATGCCATTTAAAAAAATTCATCTATCCCTTCTGAAAAACTGTAGTTACTTTCATATCTTGGTAGATAAACAGATTTAGGATATTTATCATGCGACGAAATACATGACTTTTCACAAGTTATCGTATGCAAAAAAAAAAAAATAAATAAATAAATAAATTTCGATTTCTTGAACCGTTTACGAAATTTGCGGTTGATACAACCACATGGTTTACGACGAGCAGGACGAAGTACCGGTCGCGTCGCCGAGCAACCCGCGCGCGGTCACGGCATAGCCCGTCCGCCGACATATCAGACAATATCTCGAGAACGGTGATAGCTATCGATCTGCTCTCAGCTTTAAAAACAATTTCGATATGTTGACTAAATTTCATACGCAATAATGTATTACCTAAAATGAACTGTACGCAAAGTCCACGCAATGCGTTTTTACCTCTGCACACTCATTAAAATTTCGTGTAAAGGTTTACGTAAATGCGATACAGCAAGTAACCACGACGAATAACGAAAAGAAATTCGGTCCTTTATCGAGAGAAGATATCAGGCTGTAACATGCCCAAGAATCAAATTTTTCTACCGAATAGTTTCCTTGGAATCGGATGATAAGTATTTCATAGCTGCCGCCGCGTCCGCGCCAGCGGTTCGGCGAAAGTTCGTGTGGCCCGGGAGTCCGTACCTGACGTCACGCTCAGCGCGTTCTGTGATTGGCGGCGCGCACCTGGAGCGCGGCACGCGGCAGCGGAAGCGGTTCGACATGGTCAAACCGCGACGCAGAGCCCGCCGCGCCTTGCCGCTGACGCCATTTCCATGGCAACCACGCCGCTGACGCGCCGTTTTGACGCGCGGCAGCCCTAGTGGGAACCGGCCTTTACGGTTTACCAGGTAGCCATTGCTACGCGTCACGCGCTCCGTCCGTATTTATACGGATATCCTTCCTGTTTCACGTGCTTCGTCTGGTTTGAATTGATTGCTTATTTTTCTTTGATCTGATACGTGCCGTTCTCTTTGTTATAGGTGTTTACGTCACTCCAAGCTGAAAATGCATTACTGCACTGTGTCATGCATTGTTTGTCGCATTCTGATAGTGCGTGTTTACGGCCTGTCGCCGCTCGCGGCGTGGCTTGCTTTTGTGCGCGCTACCGCCGCTTACAAATAAAAAATAGAGAGGAGTCGTCTTATTAGCGAAACATTTGTTGTTACTTACACTACTGCTTTCTTTGATAATGATCAACAAGAACCAAATAACAGACTGCTTATGATAGATGATGTTCTGAACGAAATTTTAGCGAAAATTTTTCTCCGTTCCAAAATCTTTGCAGGCGCCTCTTTAGTTCATTACATTCTGCACAGAAATTAGAGTCATCTTAGATTTAAAAATCTAGTCAGTTGCCGTGCTTCATTTCTAACTGTATCACTGTCATGCATAAGAATAATACGAATATAAACATGACATGATATGTATATTCTTCCCCGTTTGCTGTTGTCTCACTCTTAGTTTCATAGTTTATTAGGCAGACAGGATTGAAATGAGATAGTAGCAAACACGGAACAATACATGGCAAAATGTTTATATTCGTATTAATCTTATGGCGAAGAGAATACTACATGTGATTCACAATTCATAAAAGCTCCTCAACCATCTCTTCTCACAGGTAGGAAAAAATTCAGAACGTAGAGTTGGCCATATTGACAAACATCCCAAACAGTCTTGCCAGTCGGATTTTCGTAGTACATTGAAATGCTGCTACATTCGAAGATCAACAATACAGAATTTGTATTTACTTCGTTGGATAATGTACCAAAACGCAGTGGTCCAAACTCTGAGCGGAGGAAAAAGGCTCGTCTTCCACCTTTTTTTTAATTTATTTACTGACGCAGAGATTTTGGTGCCAGTACGTATCTTTGTGCCTACAAAGCATGCCTGTGTGGCGCTACATATATTCGACGGCAGAAGTTAGTTGTGGCGGCACCCACCAACATTTTTCAGAACTCCCGCTTGCTTTGCACTCGATTCTAAGCCGCAGGCGGTTTTTTGGATTACAAAAACCGGAAAAAAAAGTGCGGCTTAGATTCGAGTAAATACGGTATTCTCTCCACAGTCCTATGTATTCCTTGGTGTCCTCCCTGTGGATTATCATGCATCACTCTTACTATACTTGCTTTTGTTACAGAGCTCTCCTCTGTTCTTACAACACTATTTTGGCAGACCACCTGTTTCCCCTCAGTTTGTACATATTCCCTGGGCATCAATCTGCTAAAAGCATCCAAATTACTATTTAACTCACTTGCTTTGTAACTTATCCCATAGCCCTACTCTTTGAGCTTCAGTCTCCACTTCACGAGTATCAAACTCAGATCCTTCCCACTAAAGATACATCTTAATGCTTATGGTCTCTTATCACTGTACACTTTTGTCCATGTCTGTACAGTCAAAACTGCTTTACTGCATACACTATGGTCAACAATTCTTTTTCTGTGGTATTATATTCCGCCTTCTTCAAAGACCTGGATGTGTGTGCAACTTTACTCGCATCTGCTGTCACTATGAATAACTTCTCAGAGTCTAGATACTGAAGTAGTGGCAAACTTATCAATATGTCCTTCAGTTTCTCTGAAGTATTATTTTTGCCTTTTGCACCACTGATATTCCATCTTTTCTTCAACAGTTTGTGAAATGACTTCACAATTTTGCTAAATTTCCTAAGAATCTTCAGTAATGCCACACTTAGCCTAAGAATCTTATAAATTCTTTTTTTGTTCTCAGCTGAGGGAAGAACTTCACCGTTTTCACCCTTGCCATGTCCGGCAAGAGTCCTATGTCCTTAACGCTGTAACCTATAATATTCATTTCTTTCCTTAGTAACTAACACTTATCCAGTTGCACCTTCAAATTATGCTCTCGCAACCTATCAAAAATTTTCTGGAGCTTCCCATTATACTTCTGCAATTTTCTTCCATAGCACACTATACTGTCTCAGTTTTTTAAATATATCTTGCAGGACTTCAAAAGCTGTCTGTTCACTGTTGTTGCTGTTGTGATCTTTAATCCGAAGACTGGTTTGATGCAGCTTTCGACACTACTCTATCCTGTGGAGCCTCTGTCTCCGAGTAACTACTGCAACCTACATCCTTCTGAATCTGCTTACTGTATTCATCTCTTGGCCTCCCTTTTCAATTTTTACACCTACACTTCCCTCCAGTACTAAACTGGTGATGCCTTGATGTCTCAGAATGTGCCCTGCCAATCGATCCCTTCTTCTAGTCGGGTTGTGCCACAAACTTCTTTTCTCTCCAGTTATATTCAGTACTTCCTCATTAGTTACGTGACCTACCCATCTAATCTTCAGCATTCTTCTGTCGCACCACATTTCAAAATATTCTATTCTCTTCTTGTCTAAATAGTTCATCATCCGTGTTTCACTTCCATGCATGGCTACAATCCTTACAAACACTATCAGAGAGGACTTCCTGACACATAAATCTATACCCGATGTTAACAAATTTCTCTTCTTCAAAACACATTTCTTGACATTGCATCTATATTTTATATCCTCCCTACTTCGACCATCATCAGTTATTTTGCTGCACAAATAGTAAAACTCATCTACTTTAAGTGTGTTATTTTCTAATCTAATTTCCTCAGCATCCGTCACCTGATTTAATTTTGAATACGTTCCATTATCATTTTCTTTTGTTGATACTCATATCCTCCTTTCAAGACATTGTTCACTTCATTCAACTGCTCTTCCAAGTCCTTGGCTGTCCTCTGACAGAATTACAATGTTATCAGCAAACCTCAAAGTTTTTATTTCTTCTTGCTGGACTTTGGGGACAGGCTACAACCCTGTCTTATTCCCTTCTCAATCAGTGCTTCCCTTTCATGCCCATCAACTCTTACAACTGCCATCTGGTTTCTGTACAAATTGTAAGTAGCCTTTCACTAGCCTGTATTTTACCAGTGCCATCTTTAGAATTTGGAAGAGTGTTTTCCAGTCAACGATGTCAAAAGCTTTAAGTCTACAAATGCTACAGTATAGATTTGCCTTTCCTGGACCTATCTTCTACAAGAAGTCATAGGGTCAGTATTGTCTCGCGTGTTCCTACATTTCTCCAGAATCCAAACTGACCTTCCCCAAGGTCGGCATCAATCAGTTTTTCCATTCTTCTGTAAGGAATTCATATTAGTATTTTTTCAACCGTCACTTATTAAATTGGTCGTTCAGTAATTTTCACACCTCTCAGCATCTGCTTTCTTTGTAATTGTACTTATTATATTCTTAGTATAATTTGAGGGTATTTTGCCTGCCTCATACATCTTGTTCACCAGATGGAAGAGTTTTGTCATGGCTGGCTCTCCCTAGGCTACCAGTAGTTCTAACAGAATTTTGTCTACTTCCGGAACCTTGTTTTGGCTTAGATCTTTCAGTAGTCTGTCAAATTCTTCACACAGTAATTTTCATGTATGGTTCAAATGGCTCTGAGCACTATGGGACTTAACAGCTGTGGTCATCAGTGCCCTAGAACTTATAACTACTTAAACCTAACTAACCTAAGGACATCACACACATCCATGCCCGAAGCAGGAGTCGAACCTGCGACCGTAGCAGTCGCGCGGTTCCGGACTGAGCGCCTAGAACCGCGAGACCACCGCATGTATGTCCTCTTCCATTTTCATATTATTGCCCTCAAGTACATCTCCCTTGTACAGATGATCTATATACTACTTCCATGTTTCTGCTTTCCCTTCTTTGCTTAGGATGGTTTTCCATATGAGCTCTTGATATTCATACAGGTGGTACTTTTTCTCCAAAGGTCTCTCTTAATTTTCCTGTAGGAGGCACGTATCTTTCTCCAAGTGAGACACGCTTCTAAATCCTTACATTTCTCATCCAGCCAATCCTGCTTAGCCATTTTGCACCTCCTGTTAGTCTCATTTTTTTGACATTTGTATACCCCATTCATCTACTTCATTTTTATATTGTCTCCTTTCATCAGTTAAATTCAATATCTCTTGTGTTACCCAAGGAATTCTATTAATCCTTCTGTTTTTGCCTACCTGATTGTCTGCTGCCTTCACTATTTCATCTCTCAAAGCTATCCATTCTTCTTCTGTATTCCTCTCCTCTGTTCTTCTCAATCGTTCCCTAATGCTCCCACTGAAACTCCCTGCAACCTCTAGTTCTTTCAGTTTAACCAGGTCCCATCTCCTTAAATTTCTACCTTTCTGCTGTTTCTTCAGTTTTAATATACCATTCATAACCAATAAATTGTGGTCCACATCTGCCCCTGGAAATATCTTACAGTTTAAAATCTGGTTCCGGAATCTCTGTCTTACCTCACATAATCAGTCTGAAACCTTCTGGTGTCTCCAAGTCTCTTCCATGTATACAATCTTCTTTCATGGTTCTTAAATGATGTGTTAGCTATGATTAAATTATACTCTGTAAAAAAATTCTGCCGGGTGGCTTCCTCTTTCATTCCTTTCCCTCAGTCAACATTCACCTACTATTTTTCCTTCTCTTCCTTTTCCTACTATCGAGTCCCCCATGACTATAAAATTTTCATCTCCCTTAACTGAATAATTTCTTTTCTCTCTTCATACATTTCTTTAATCTCTTCATCATCTGTGGAGCTAAGTTGGCACATAAACTTTGATTACTGTGGTAGGTGGAGGCTTCATGTCTACCTTGGCAACAATAATGCATTCACTATGCTGTTCATAGTAGCTTATCTGTGTTCCAATTTTTTTTAAATTTATTATTACACCTACTCCTGTATTATTATTTGATTTTGTATTTATCACCCTGTATTCACCTGACCCAAAGTCCTGTTCCTCCTGCCATTGAGCTTCACCAACTCCCACTATATCTAACTTCAACCTATCCATTTCCCTCTTTAAATTGTCTACTCTACCTGCGTGATTAAGGTATCTGAAATTCCACATTCCGATCCACAGAACACCAGTTACGTTTCTTCTGGTAATGAAATCCTCCTGAGTTGTCCCCACCCAGAGATCCAAATGAGGGACTATTTTACCTCAGAAACATTTTACCCAACAGGATGCCATCATCATTTAACCATACAGTACAGCTGCATGCCACCGGAAAAAATTATGGCTGTAGTTTCCCTTACCTTCAGCCATCCACAGTACCAGCACAGCAAGGCTGTTTCGGTTGATATTACAAGGTCAGATCAATCATCAAGATTGTTGCCCTTGCAATTATTGAAAAGGCTGCTGCCCCTCTTCAGGAACTACACGTTCGTCTGGCCTCTCAACAGATACCCCTCTGTTGTGGTTGCACCTACGGTGTGGCTATATGTATCGCTGAGACATGCAAACCTCCTCACCAATGCAAGTTTCATTAACCATTTAAAATATCTTAGGCTCTCTTCAAGTACATTGGCATTCACTTATATTCATAGTGCTGGAAGTTTGAATTGGTCACTATAATTCTTTGTCTTTCTCATCTAGCGATATTTGATGGTATACACTTGCAAGATGAAGCACTGAGAAGTACTGGCATGGGATTTGGAGTAGGATCAGGTGAATCTGATGGAACCAAAGGAGTTGAGGTTGGAGAGGAAATTCTGGAGTTGTTCTTCACTGTGAGTCCAGATCATGAAGATGTCATCAATAAATCTGTACCAAACTTTGGGTTGTCGACGCTCACCGTGAGGTATGACAGGAATAACAGGGGGTATGTCAGGTGGCAGGTTCTAAGCAGTCAATGAGAGAGTGGCAGGCAGAGTGTATGTTTGGAAGCTTGGGACACTGCAACAGTCTCTCGTCACTACATCACTACAGAAGGGAAATCTGCTGTGTGTACAGAAAAAAACAAACTCAAAAATACCAATATAAGGGGTGTATCAAAAGAATCATCCTATTTTTAAAAAACTGTAACTATTATGTTATTTGAGATATGTGCGTGACCAAAGTACTGTTGGAAAGAGCAAATTCTTGTTTTACATGGTTCCCGCTAGGTAGCAGCAATGTGCTCCCACTTTAGTATTAGTAAAAATGGTGTCGGGACAACAGAAATAATTTTGTGTTCTACATTTTGCATAGTGAGGGTCACTAATAACTGTAAAGTGTAACCTTCATGCTAGGTATGTGTGGATCTCCCTACAGCACAGAGCATTAGATGATGGAATGAACAATTTCGAGAAACCATTTGTTTGTGTAAAGGCAAATCGTCAGGCTGTCCCCCGAGTATCTGACACAGACACTGAATGCATCCACCATGGTTTCACAAGGAGTCTGCAGAAATCAGTTCACAGTGCAGCCACTGTACCTCTTTGACTGCACCAACCCCACTGCTTGCTGCTAAGTTCAGGTCCCCTGGCCTCAATCCAGGGACATCCAGCTGCCTCTGGAAATGCTCACCAACTGCTGCTCCCGCTACTGACTGATACCAGCACACTGCCTGCTCAGCCAGGAAATGTCTCGGCTGCCTCCTCAGAAAGCTATCTTCATGCACTGATTTCTGCTGTCCTATCTTCCATCAATTTAGAAATCTGCAAGTCGTCACAACTTACTGCAGTACTACACTCACTGTAGCAAAATCTATCAATTTCTATGCACAGTCACCCCACATGTGGCATTAATTCTATTTATGTTGTGTCCCAAGCCTGTGTTTTGCAAGGGATTGAGTGACAGCGGTTTGTGGTTAACTTCTAGACTGGCAGAACCCTGCAGCTAACTAACTTCTTTCCCATGACTCCAGCCTGTAACTCCAGCTATGTCCGTCTGCAAGTGCTTCTCATGTTTAATTCTGTTAGTGACTGCCTACTCACTACTGACTTGTTATCAACTGCATCTGAAGTTTTGTATCATTTTACCCTTTGAGCACACTTGCCCCTGACATGATGTAGTATCGAAGGGCTTCACATTGCTTCACTGGCTACTCTGGTTTGTTGTTCTTCAGAGACTGAGTGGGAGTATAGGACGCCTTTCCCTACATGGTCTTGAACAACGTCCTCAGCCCTTCATCGGCTTCTCTTGACGTGGTATATTCCCCAACATGACCCTTCTTTCTTGCTATCTATTTCAACTCCTACCCCCTTTATTGTCTAAGGACCTTGCTTCATTAATTCTGTCACATAACTTATGTTAAAGGCCCCCTTGCTTTGTCACTCTGGCCCTCCTGTGGCTGTGTCTGCCAAGCCAAAGTTTCATCTTTATTTACTTCCAATACGGTTTCCAGGACTCGGCTTTTTGTTGTGCAAATGAAACATGTTCTGAGATTCTTGTCATGTCCTGTTACAATCTGCAGCAACCTTTGAAGACCACTGCTTAACCCCCCCCCCCCCCCCCCCCTCCTTCCCTCTATCTATCTCCCATATTGTCACCACAAACAACGTGGAAAATATGATTCAAGTAGAGCTTCGGTTGCCTGATGAGGACTGGCTTAACCAAAGTACAACAGGTGCCCTAGAGGTCATTCATTTACAATTGTGTCTTAACAGCCATCCATTCTATCAAAATGAGACTTGAGTATTTTCTTTCTAGTTTGCACATTCCTCATGATGCAGGTTGTTAAGCGAAATTCTTGATGTGCTGTTTCACACAATGTTTCCTCAACACAACCAATGGTAGTTGCTGAAGTTTTTACTGCACAGAGCTTATGATATAGAGAGTAGGTATTTGTGTTAATGATAGCTACAACAATTTTAAGACAAAATTATTCTTGCTTTCTGGCTGATATTATGGTGCTTCTAACACAATACTTAAAGTGGTGCTAAGGAAACAAGAACTGCATGACAATATGATGAAGTCAGTAGATAATGATGAAGTCAGTAGATACCCCATTTGTTGGAACCAAAGAAATGAGAAAATTACACTAAGATCCCAATATTATTTCTGCTGAAGAGCTTCCAGAAGTTGCAATTCCTTTGAATTAGAATTTCATCTTGCAACAGTTGGTGGCAGCAATGATGACATAAAATCAAAAAGACCTATCCTAAAGAACTTTAATATTCCACACTACCAACCACAAAAGTATAATTGTTATGTAATGATACTAATTTAATTTCCTGAGTGCACTCATCTCTGGCCCCAGTGCTAACTTGTACAGTCAGAACATTACAATAATACCTTTCTTACATTAAAAATAACTTCACCCCTAAAATATTTGAAAAACATAAAACAATATTCTTGCATTTTTTTCCATGAATATTGACTCCATATTTGAGTAAAATTAAAATGTGTCATATTTGGTTCAAAAATAAAAGGAAGTCCAATAAACTGGACACTGGGTCTGGTAGGTACTTGAGAATATGAAATAAGCAGTCAAAAGTTACCACAAACTCAATCTTTACAGATAACTCTTTCTCAACAAACACTTTCGAGCACAAGGAAGTGTGCCTATTGCAGTAATTAATATGTAAATATGACTTCCCTGGAGCATTTTGCAATGGGTCCACCATCTTCACTGTTTTCTGATGTAGTACACCAGTCCAGCAACAGAGGTCACCAAGAACTGCGAAACTAAAAGTGACAGATGTCCAATAAATAGGCTACTGAGTGTAAAAGGTGAATGAAATCATTTGCTATTACAACATGTGTAAAAGGCCATGTCCAATATATTGCACATCAAGACTGAAAGGGGGTTATCTACTGCATTCTTTATATGAAATTGCAGAATTTTGAAGCTGAAATATTAGCAAAGGACTACAGTATTATAAAAGGAAACAAATATTTGGGAAATAGGGACATCTGATTCCATGTGCAAATTCATTATTTATTTTGAAGAACATCCTGTTAAAATTTCTATTTCTTGACATAGATGTCTAAAAACACAACATTATAATCTAGTTTTTATTTATTTAACTTCCATCTTGTTTGGGGATCTGTACATTGAGAAGTAGTTTGTGTTATATGTTATACTTTCTAAATTTTGAATTTCTTGTACAGTGACTTAGAAAGTTTTGTGAACACAATAAAAAATTCATTGCTACATGAATCTCAAGAAAATTAGAGATAAATCAAATAGTTCACATTGTAATTTTCTTATATTTCATTATGTCAAGAAATATATTAGACACAACTTGCCTCACATCATTTGTACCATCTATAATATGAACATCAGCAACAGTCTGAAAAACTTCATCCCTGTGTTTTTCATACTCAGGCCAAACACACACATCAAAATAACCAGGTACATCAGGGGGATCATAGATACGAACTTTCCTTCTTTCCCAGCATTGATCCCTGGTAAGGGTTAAATAATATTTTAAGTGACAAATTTCCACAATCGGCTGATAATTTAATACCAAAAATCCTTCAATTATTAAGATATGAAGTGGTAATTCACCTGCTAAAGCTTCAAAATTCATCAGTGGTAGGTCATTACTACTTTTTTCTTCGTGTATTTTGCAATGGCTAAAATGCTGCAGGAAATTAAACTGGGTAATTCTTTTAATGTCTGCCCACATTTTGTTCATATCAACACTTGACATTATCTCCCAGTTTATGTGGTTCAGTGTTGGGATCCATGTATGCTTGCTGCTATCTGGAGGCAGAAAATAGTCATCCTGGCACAAGAGATATGAACCTGGAAGGCTTTCATGCAAAGAACGTGCAACTGTTGTCTTCCCACCACACGTTACACCTGAGACACCAATTACAAGCCACTTTTTCATGGCTGGTGAATTGCATATACAGTAAAAACTATTAGTCCTCCAATAAAGCCAAGTCCCATGAAAGCAGGGATCAAAAGAGCATAATGAACAGATGGAAACAGAAGCCTAAGAGGATGTCCATCATCAACAAAGGGTAGAGCTATAACCCAAACGGTGTAAAGAAAGTAAAATAAACTACTGAACAAAATGAATATTTTTCCAAGTAAAGCGTCACGCATTGTTCGACAGTTAAGCACACATGCCTATAGACTTCCAAGATATCAAATAGTTAAAAGCCATACTTTTGCTTTCTGAAAACATCCCATTAGAAAACAGTCAGTACTGTAACTAAGATTATACGATGACAATCTTTCTTTAACGATTCTAAACTGTTATTATACACAATGATCTACGTATCAATGTATTCCTCTTCAAAGTTCTTAAAATCTTCCTCTGTAAAAACAGTTGTCTCTTCAGTTTTCAGATTCTTATCTCCTTTAGAGCATTTACTTGCTCGCTCAAGGATCTGTAAAAGACAAAGCATAAATTTAGTTATATTTTACTAATACCATGTTGGTATTCTTAAGCACAAACATATTGTTGACAATTAATATGCTCCCATTTTAGTACCAATTATTTAAAATTGATTTGACCAGAATACACATTCCATCCACAGTTAAAATAAAATACTATAAAATATTAGAGAGGGGGAAGGAGAGTGGGGGGGGGGGGGGGGGAGAGGGCGAGAGAAAACACACGGTGACAGACCAGACTCCTAGCCCCTAGCTCATGGTATACATATGGAATAAAACCAAACTTGACTAACAACTATGGAATACAACTCAGATTCATCTTAAATAAGCATATGATGATGTGATCTGTTAGTAAGTCTTTCTGTTATGGTAGGGAGAAGAACACGTGCAAGCTATACTATAAGGGATGTGGTGCAGCTCGACCAGTGGTAGGGTATTGGGTCATCAGGGCGAGAAGGTAACCAGTAATCATGCAATAGTCAAGTTACTTTCACACTTTATTCATAACATGATACATACATACATACATACATACAATCTAGCAGTCAATGCCCTGTCAGCCTACCACCTGATGGGGCATGTATGAACAACAACTGTTGACAACACCACGACAGCCGACAGGCGTGGCCAGCTGTATAAGCGACTGATGACCCCCACATGTGGAAACAGCGGATGCTGGAATGATTGTACAATGCGGGGGATGGGGTGCATGTTCTTTTACTCTAATTCTACATCTATACTCTGCAAACCATTGTAAAGTGCATGGCAGAGGGTACATCCCTTTGTACTAGTTATTACGTTTTTCTCCCGTTCCATTTGCATATTGAGCGTGGGAAGAATGACTGACTGAATGCCTCTGAACACGCTGTATTTATTCTCATCTTGTCCACACTATCCCTATGTTAGTGATTTGCAAGTGGTTGTAGTCTATTACTAGAGTCATCATTTAAAGCCGGTTCTTGGAACTGTTGCAGACTTTCTCGCAATAGTTTTAAATCTTCAAGAGTCAGCCAGTTCAGTTTCTTCAGTATCTTTCCCACAGATCAAACAATCCTGTAATCATATGTTCTGCCCTTCTCTGTATACATTCAGTATCCCCTGTTAGTCTTATTTGGTAAGGATCCCACACACTTGAGCAATATTCTAGAATGGGTACACAAGTGCTTTGTACACAATTTCTTTTGTAGACTGACTGCACTTGTATTTCACCAATTAACTGAAGTCTCCCACTTGTTTTACCCACAACAGAACCTATGTGATCATTCCATTTCATATCACTACTAAGTGTCACAGCCAGCTATTTGTATGAGCTGGCCAATTCCTAAGGTGACTTAATGATGTTATAGTCATAGAACACTACATTTTTTCATTTTATGAAGTGCACAATTTTACATTTTTGAACATTTAAAGCAAGTCTTCACACCATTTTGAAATCTTATCACGATCTGACTGAATATTTATGCAGGACAGCACTTCATTATAGATAACTGCAGCATCTGTAAAAAGTCTGAGGTTAATGTTAATACAGGGTTATTACAAATGATTGAAGCGATTTCACAGCTCTACAATAACTTTATTGATTCGCACATTGTGTCTGTTCACTTCACCATTAAGAAAAAATGTTGCTTCATCACTGAAAACAAGTTTCGCACTGAACGCATCCTCTTCCATGAGCTGTTGCAACCGCGCCGAAAATTCAAAGCGTTTGACTTTGTCATCGGGAGTCCGGGCTTTTAGCAATTGTAAACGGTAAGGCTTCTGCTTTAGCCTTTTCCGTAAGATTTTCCAAACCGTCAGCTGTGGTACGTTTAGCTCCCTGCTTGCTTTATTCGTCGACTTCCGCGGGCTACGCGTGAAACTTGCCCGCACGCGTTCAACCGTTTCTTCGCTAACTGCAGGCCGACCCGTTCATTTCCCCTTACAGAGGCATCCAGAAGCTTTAAACTGGGCATACCATCGCCGAATGGAGTTAGCAGTTGATGGATCTTTGTTGAACTTCATCCTGAAGTGTCGTTGCACTGTTATGATTGACTGATGCATGTGCATTTCAAGCACGACATACGCTTTCTCGGCTCCTGTCGCCATTTTGTCTCACTGCGCTCTCGAGCGCTCTGGCGGCTGAAACCTGAAGTTCGGCTTCAGCCGAACAAAACTTTATGAGTTTTTCTACGTATCTGTAGTGTGTCGTGACCATATGTCAATGAATGGAGCTACAGTGAATTTATGAAATCACTTCAATCATTTGTAATAGCCCTGTACTATCTGCAAGGTCATTAATATACAACATGAACAGCAAGGGTCCCAACACACTTCCCTGGGGCACACTCGAAATTACTTCTACATCTGACGATGCCTTTCCATCCAAGATAACATGCTGTGTCCTTCCTACTGAAAGGTTCTCAATCCAACTTCACTTGATACCCCATACGATCATACTTTTGACCATAAGTGTAGGTGTGGTACTGACTCAAATGCTTCTTGGAAATCAAGAAATACTGCATCTATCTGCCTGCCTTAATCCATAGCTTTCAATATGTCATGTGAGAAAAATGTGAGTTGGACTTCAGATGATTGATGTTTTCAGAATTAATGCTGGTTGCATGGAGAAGATCATTCTGTTTCAGGTATCTCATTATGTTTGAACTCAAAGAGTACATTCTAAGATTCTACAACAAATTGATGTCAAGGATATTAGATGGTAGTTTTGTTGATCACCTCTACTACCCTTACTGTAGGAAAGAGTGACCCGTGGTTTTTTTTTTTTTTCCCTCCAAGAATTGGACACGAGTTTTTGTTCAAGAGATCTACGACAGATTACAGTAAGAAGAGGGGGCTAACCCAGCTGCAAATACAGTATAGATTTTTAACAATTTCAGCTGTTTCTAAACACCACTGACACTATTATTATTTCACTCATTGTTTCAGTGGTATGAGGATTAAATTGGGACAATTCTCCTGGGTTTTCCTCTGTGAAGGGATATTTGAAAATGGAGTTAAGCATTTCAGCTTTGCTTTGCTACCCTCAATTTCAGTTCCTGCCTCATTCGCTAGGGATTGGACACCAACTTTAGAGCCACTAACAGCCTTTACATATGACCAGAATTTCTTTGGGTTTTGAGAAATATCATTTGACAGTACTGAGTCATAGAAGGCATCACACATTACTCTCTTGGCAGCCAAATCCGTTTCATTCAGCATCTTTCTATTCACAGCCTTATGCTTTGTTTTATGCCTCTTATGCAGTAATCTGTTTCTTTAGAAGTTTCTTTACAGGGACTGTTATCCAATGCAGGGTCGATTACTCTTTTAAACTTGAGCCACAGCTACTCTACGTGGTCCTGCCCTGTCCTGAAAGTATCAAGTTCTTCATTGAGACATAACACTACTGATTTTTTTTACCTCATTTACTGAACGTATATATCTTTCTGCTTGTTTTAGTTATGCTCTGTACTTTGGTAATCATTGTTGTCACAACTGCATGATTGTCACTAATAGCAGTTTTGACTGGACATTCTCAAAGAGATCAGGTCTATTTGGTGCCATTAGATCCAATCTACTTCCATCATGAATGGGGTTTCGAACTACCTGTTCTGGGTAGTTTTCAGAGAAGGCTTTAGCAGTCATTTACAGGATGTCTTGTTACACCAACCACTGACAAAACTGTAATTTTCCCAATTAATTGTTGGATGATTAAAGTCTCCACCAATGATTACAGTATGATTGGGGAACATACATACAAGTGAACTGAGGGTTTCTCTGAAGCTTTCGGTTACATCAGGAGGTGAGTCTGGTGGGTGATAGAAGGATCCAGTTGCCATTTTATGCCCACACCAGATACTGAGTCTTGCCCAATGAATCTCACATGCTGCTTCAATTTCTGTCTCTGTGGATTTGAGTTTCTGGCCTACAGTGACAAATACAACACAAAAATTTCTCATTACCTATCACTTTGATATACACTTAAATTTTCCACAAAAATCTCACAGGTTTCACTTCCAGGTTTCAACCAGTTTTCTATACCTAGTATTATGTGAGCTTCAGTTTTTCAGCAGAGCTTCAAACTCTGGCACTTCACAGCGAATGCTTCGGTAGCTAACTATTAGGCCTTTAATACTCTCCCCTGTGGGAGGCATTTCTTTTGATATTCCACTGATACTTCTGGGTTTCCTACAGCTGTTGTTTTATGGATTGGATGGAGAGTCACCTAACCTAAGAGAACCCCTACCTGAGTAGCATTCACTGACGTGTAGTGCAAACCTGACCCATTTTGGAAGATCCTACAGTCCTCAACTTCCACTTCCACTTGACTAAGAACCATAGGGCCACAATCAGTTCTGGGAACAATGCTGCAAATTGTGAGCTTCATTGAAACTCCATGCACAAGGCTGGTCTTCACAACATTCTCTGCCAGTCACTGGAATGACCCAAGTATCACCTCTGAGCCCAGATGACAGGCATCATTTGTTCCAATGTGTGCCACAATCTGCAGTTGCCTGCACCATGTTCCCTCAATGACTTCCTGAATAACCTCTTCAACTTTTTGAATGAGGACCCTAGGCATGCAATATGAGTGCATCTGGTGTCCTTTGTAGCTACTTCCCTAAGGGATACCATCATTCGCTGCATATCTGAACTGCCTATGATTAATAGACCCCTACCCTTTTGTGTTTGCCTTGTCTTGACACCAGACAAAACAGGTTTTCTTAAAACAGGTGAAGTGAGTCCCATTGGTTCAATTTCAGTTTCAGTGAAACAGAGCAACAAACTCATTCGTTAGGGGGATTTTTACAACATTCTAGGTCCTGCCTGATCCCCATCCACCCTGTACACGATACCTAGTTCTACCACTGAAATGCCACTCACAGTCAAGTGGACGGATGATGTAAGATTCTTTACTTCCTGCACAGGAGACAGGATACACAGGAGCATATAGAACACGAGGTACCACCAATATTTGTACCACAGGTACATAACACTCAGGAGCTCTTCCAACACACCGATTCACTTTGGTGTTCACATACCTTACAACTGTAACTGAGTACTAGCTTGCTAAGGGGCTCAAGTTGACCAGCAACACCATTCACACCACCTTGCACAACCTCCAGCTCACCGCCCACATTGACGAGCCAAACAAACTACCGCTGGTTGTAGTCACTGCAAAGTGTGATGTCTTACTTGACTTCCAACCCACATTGCAGCCAAAGATGACAGAAGATCTAAACTGACACACACACCCTGACCATCATCTACTCTCTGATGGTTTATGCACAACACGTTTGCAAATGTTATAGTAAAACAAAATATTATTAAATTCAACGGCGTATTCCAACAGGAACCATCTTTCATAGTTCTAATCTGTCTGGTGAAAGGTGTTTCTTTTGTTAGGTCCCACATAAACAAAGTGCATCTGATAGTATCAAAGATTGGACATGTGGGTAATGCTGCAATGCAACAATCAGCAATACTCTCAATAATGATCACAATTTGGATTAATAAATATTACAACTCCAACAGATTTTTTTTTATTGTTAACTATACAGTCTGTGTGCACTGAGTTTCCTTCATTATTTACCCACCATAATCTGTTGAAAAGGTTGCTCCATTTATAAAGACTGAAATATTGTTTACCTAAACACAGTTGAGTTCAGATGTATTACTTGTGTGAAAAGTTTGTGCTATTGCTGGACACTTGGTAAATTGGGCCTCGCAACAGGTAAACACACTGCCGTCTATACAGCCAAACGGATACCATTCTTACATTTTATATAAACCTCAACCCCTATAGATAAAGTAATAACATAATTTGATGTTAAGCATTCCCAGAAAGAAAGGTGAATCTATTTACAAAATGTTATGAGGTCAGACGATTACTCACTAACAGAAATAATGAGAAGTGGATAGCCATATGATGATGTTGCGTAGACATGAAACTTTCATTCTTTACCAAGGTATGCAAAATGTGTCTTTCTTTGAGTGTGTGTGTGTGTGTGTGTGTGTGTGTGTGTGTGTGTGTGTGTGTGTAACTAAAGGTGAGACTGCTGAACAGGGTTATTAGATCAGTAGAATTCGGACTTCTGTAGATTTATTTATTGTATGGCAAACGTTTATTTTAGAAAAAAGTTTCCGAAACAAAAGAATAGCTATACATACATTACTAAGCTACTAAATATCAACACTTCAAACACAGGTCTCCTGCATAATACAATACAAATGATAATAGCTACACATGAATATCAATGTTTTTTTTATAAAGTTTGTCACTCCCACTTGTCACTGTTAGGAAATCTTCAAAAAGATCCTTGCAAGTACCTGTGTGACATGCTGATGCAACATTAGCAACTGCCTGTCATCCAACCCTAGTCACAAGATTTGCTTCACTTGTGGGAAGTGACTTGACTTCTTCCATGGCCCATTCTGATGTTTTGTTTCATTTTGTTTTGTTTTAGGGCATAAAAACAGCTATGGTAATATGCATCCATATCTCAACCATACAACACTAAGACGAAAAAGGAGTTAAAAGTGACCACACGTTAAGGCCAATCAACAGAAGGAAAGATAGCTGAAAACAGGGACATGCGACCTATCTAAAACGGTCTATTCACAGCGAGATGACAGAGGTGGACAGCCAACCCGCTGGGAGAGGTTTAATTCCCCGGAGCTTGTTCCCATGAAGAAAAGACCAATGGTGATGTCAAAGTGATGCCATCTGCTGACAGATGGCAGCACAGAGATGATCAGAAGGAAAGGAAGAACTAGTGGATCAAGGTAGGACGACTGCAACCTTGGCAGCAACATCAGCAGCGTCATTTCCTTCAGACCAATGTGACCAGGACTCGCATAAACATCACAGTGGTTCCATCGAAATAAGAAAGTGCAAGCTTTCTTTGATCCATTAAGTGATGGACTGTGTACAGCACACAGGGGCTCTGAAGAGCAATGAGAGAGTTGGAGCAAATGAAACACCTATCTTGCTGGACTTATTGCATGGCCTGATACAAGGGGAAGAAGTCTGCTGTAAATACTGAGCAGTATTCCAGAAACTAATTTCGAAAATCGTTGGTGCTAAAGATGAAGGTACACCAGAAACCATGGTCAGTCTGAGAGCGACTGGTGTACACAAAGGTACAATTGCGAAGTTCCATGCAAAGTTTGAAAAACTTACAGCGATAGAGCGAGTCTGGAATAGTTTCCTTAGTGAGGGAATGAAGCCCAAGTTGGGCACCGGCCACCGCACAGAGCCAAGGTGGTGAAGGGTTCACATCCACTGGGAAGCTGGCAGGTAGAGTGAAGTTAAGCTGCCAGAGTAATAGCCAAAAGAGAACCTCAGGAGGTAACAGAGATGAGGAACGTGCCCCTTGCTGGCGGTCCAAGGAGTCAAAGTAGGAGGCACAGGATGGGTGGCCAGGCATGGCAAACAAACTACATATGTATCCACTGAGGAGACTATCGAGTAGGTATGACAGCAGTAGTCCTGCAGCTTCTGCATACAGACTCTCACTGAGCTAGTGTAAAAGGCACCACTGGCTAAACGGACGCAATGATGGTGGATTGTATTTAGACAGTGTAATATGGGTGGAGATGCAGATGCATAAACAAAACACCCGTATTCTAGTTTCGAACAGACAAGGGATCAATGCACAAGGAGGAGGGTGGTCATATCCACTCCCCACAAAATACACCTGAGGACACGTAGTACATTAAGGGATCAGGTACAGTGGGTGGCCAGTAAGACACGTGGGCGGACCAAGCAAGTTTCCTATCACGCATAAGTGTCAGGAATTTTGTAATTTCAGTGAAGAGAAGATGAACACGCCCAAGATGTTAAGACTGTGGAAGAAACCTACTGCGCCACCAGAAATTCATACAAAATGTTTTGTCACTGGAAAAGTGAAAGTCACTGTCGGTGCTCCAAGAGTAAAGACATTCAAGACATCACTGAAGACACTGCTCAATGAGACAAGTCCATGGAGAACTGCAACAGACCACAAAATTATCAACAAAAAGGGCGTCAGAGATGCCTGGCGGGAGGCAAACCATAAGAGGGTTAATGGTGATAGCAAAGAAGACAACACTCAGGATGGAATCCTGAGGCACACCGTTTTCCTGGGTAAAGGCTTCTGGCAAGGCAGAACACACACATACCGTGAAAACTCTGTCTTTTAAAAATTCCTGAAGGAAATAGGGCAGGCCGCCTCATAAGCCCCACTTGTTGAGAGTATGCATGATACCAATCCTCCAACAAGTGTCATAGCTTTCTCCAAATCAATAGACATGACCACAGTCTGGTACTTCCGCAGAAAACCATTTGTGACATGGTCTGACAAAGGGACAAGACAGTCAACTGCAGAATGGCACACCCAAAATCCACACTGTGCAGTGATTAGTAAATTGCAAGATTTGAGCCACCATACTAGCCGGGCACGAATCTTACATTCCATCACAGCAAACACAGCTGATGAGAGAAATGGAGCGGTAGCTACAAGAAAGGTGTTTGTCCTTAGCAGGCTTAGGTATGGTTATGGCACTGGCCTCACGCCAGTGACTGGGAAATGTCCTCTTCCCAGATGCGACTGTATGTGTGAAGGAGAAGTGCCTGCCCACAAGAGAAAGATGCTGCAACATCTGAATGAACATCGTCCGGCCCTGGAGTAGAGGATCGGGATGAAGTGAGCATGATTTAGCTCCCTCATAGTAAAAGTGGCATTTTAGCACTCACGAATCTGGGAGGAGAAGGGTATTGCCGGAGCCGCCTCTACTCGTTTCCTATGGCGGAATGCAGGGTGATAATGGGTGGAGCTCGAAATCTCTGCAAAATAACAGCCCAAGGTGTTGGAGATAGCAATAGGGTCCACTATGACACCATCTGCTATGGTCAGGCCAGAAATTGGGAAATGAACCCTGGTCCCAGAGAGCCGTCGGAGACTACATCATGCAACAGAAGCGGCAGCAGAACAGTTAAAAGAACTAGTATATGAAATCCAGCTAGCTTTTTTGCTATCTCGAAGAAGGCAACGATACAGCCCACACAACTGTGTCCCAGTCTCTTGGTGGACTGAGGCGTGCCGCAATGCAATTCACATGCGAAGGTGTGCTATCTGCATTTTTAACCATCATCCTACGATGGCGAACTGCACTCATTATACACTGAAGCATCAAAGAAACTGGTATAAGCATGTGTATTCAAATACAGAGATATGTAAACAGGCAAAATATGGCGCAGCTGTTGGCAACAACTACATAAGACAAAGTGTCTGGCGGAGTTGTCAGATTGGTCACTGTTGCTACAATGGCAGGTTATCAAGAGTTAAGTGAATTTAAATGTGGTGTTATAGTCGGTGCACGAGCGATGGGATGTAGCTTCTCTGAGGTAGAGATGAATGAAGGTTTTCCTGTACGCCCATTTTTTGAGTGTACCATGAATATTAGGAATCCTGTAAAACATCAAATCTCCAACATCACTGCAGCTGGAAAAAGATCCTGCAAGAATGTGACTGATGATGACTGAAGAGAATCGTTCAGCATGACAGAAGTGCAATCCTCCTGCAAATTGGTGCAGATTGCAATGCTGGGCCATCAACAAGTGTCAGCGTGTGAACCAGTCCACATAACATCATTGATACGGGCTTCCGGAACTGAAGGCCCACTCATGTACCCTTTATGACTGCACAACACAAAGTTTTACACCTCGCCTGGGCCCGTCAACATTGACATTGGACTGTTGACGACTGGAAACATATTGCCTGGTCAGACAAGTCTTGTTTCAAATTGTATTGAGTGGATGGACGTGTTCGGGTATGGAGGCAACCTAAGGCTGGAGGATCCTGCTCCATGAGATCTACTAAGGCATTGGCATTCTCCCTCGGCCAGTCTGTGGATTACAGGGCCAAGAAACGGTTGGCGGTGCATACTAGTGACATGGAGTTCAGCCAGGTGAGGGTGTCGCTGTGTGATACCCTCACCTGGCTGAACTCCACATGGCCAGTACTGTAAGTGCCAGATGGTAAAACCCAGGACTTCCGACTACTGACACTGTTGAAAAGGATCTCCAAGTCGGTAAAGGAGAGAACTGTTTGCCTTTGTTTGGTTTTTGGAGTCTTTGTGGCTGGCAGATTAAGATTCAGATATTTGTTGGCAGGAAGGACAAGAAAAGTCTTCGCAGGGGTCTTCTTTCCATACTGTCTGACCTGCTGGTTTTGTAGCAGGTGATTTCACCATGTGAGCTGAAAATTTTTGTCTTGTTGCACAGCTGGATGAGGAGACAGGGATGCTCGGTGATTTTACAACCACAGTGCTGAATTTGAGGTTGCGAGTCTGTGTGGCCAGGTCCTTCCTTGAGTGAGATGTAGCAAGAACGTTACTGTAAGTGTCAGATGGTAAAACCCAGGACTTCCGACTTGCCAAGAACTTGTGAGTGACAGGGTAAGGTGCCTTTCCCTTCGCTCAGATCTCCTGAACAGCCCACTCATCGAGATACATGGGGCATTCTCAGGAGAAGGGCACATGGTCGTCATTGCAGTTGATACAGCAAGTAGGGGGAGTCAGGCAATCGTCCTCATAAGCATCCCTACCACAAGTAACACATTTGGCCAGGTTTCGACAGGATATTTGACTGTGGTTGTAATAATGACACTGGCAGCAGCGCATCGGGTTAGGAAAGTATGGTTGGACTGTGATGATTTCATAGCCTGGTTTGCTCTTTGATGGAAGAACTACTCTATCAAATGTGAAAAAAAGACATTGTGTGGGCACTAATGATACATCAACATTTTTCATCACCTGATGGACTGCAGTGACGTTCTGATCAGAGAGGTAACTTTGGATTTCTACCTCAGTTAGACCAAAGAGCAGCCTAGTGCAGATGACACCACACAACTGCAAGCAGTTGTTGTGCTTGACAATCATAGTCTCCAAAAGCAAAGAACCATCGCATAAATGAGAGCAGCATTTCACAAGGCCGGCAACTGCATAGACACCTTTCTGTATAATTAACATGTAGCAAAGGACTGACTGTTTTCAGTACGTGAAACCACAAAGAACCTAGGTGCAGCTGGGAGGGTCTTTGAATAGGGTGCCTCATACCGTTTACATTCAGTAGATGTTGATGGAGAAAAAAAATGACTCGCTCATTGTGAGAAGATCCCCCTTGACCACCAGCATCTCCAATGATGCACTCCTTCCTACTGAGGGTCCCCCTCAGATGATGATGATGATGATGATGATGATGATGATGATGATTGGTTTGTGGGGCACTTAACTGTACTGTCATCAGCACCTGTACAAAGTCCCAATTTTTACACAGTTCAATCTTGCCACTGTCACAAATGATGATGATTACAGTACAAACACCCAGTCCCCAACCCGGTCAGGAATCAAACCCGTGAGCCCATGATCTAGAAGCAGCAACGCCAGCCACTAGAGCATGAGCTGCGAACTTGCCCATCAGAGGGAGGCTCAGCCACCTTAGGTGATTGTTCACACCTCAGGTCACACCTCCCAAACTCCTGACAGGGGGACCAATCAGCAATTTGGGAAGGTAACAGTACTCCCTGGGCTGGCATGTACCAGGGGGTATGTGCAAAGCCTACCTATCGACCCGGGGCTGGGACTTACATGTTACCCAGTTACTTGTTATGCATCTGACGTGTGGGCTGGCCTTCAGGAGCGATCAGGGAGGAAAAAGAAGAAGAGGAACCTCAAACCCTCAAGCAGAGGAAGGATAGGGGAAAAAAAAAGAAACAAAACAATGGAGTGACTGTTCTGATGTTGTTGTCTTCAGTCCTGAGACTGGTTTGATGCAGCTCTCCATGCTACTCTGTCCTGTGCAAGCTTCTTCATCTCCCAGTACTTACTGCAACCTACATCCTTCTGAATCTGCTTAGTATATTCATCTCTTGGTCTTCCTCTACGATTTTTACCCTCCACGCTGCCCTCCAATGCTAAATTTGTGATCCCTTGATGACTCAGAACATGTCCTACCAACCGGTCCCTTCTCCTTGACAAGTTGTGCCACAAACTCCTCTTCTCCCCAATTCTATTCAGTACCTCCTCATTAGTTATGTGATCTACCCATCTAATCTTCAGCATTCTTCTGTAGCACCACATTTCAAAAGCTCCTATTCTCTTCTTGTCCAAACTATTTATCGTCCATGTTTCACTTTCATACATGGCTACACTCCAGACAAATACTTTCAGAAACGACTTCCTGACACTTAAATCTATACTCGATGTTAATAAATTTCTCTTCTTCAGAAACGCTTTCCTTGCCATTGCCAGTCTACATTTTATATCCTCTCTACTTCAACCATCATCAGTTATTTTGCTCCCCAAATAGCAAAACTCCTTTACTACTTTAAGTGTCTCGTTTCCTAATCTAATTCCCTCAGCGTCACCCGACTTAATTCGACTACATTCCATTATCCTCATTTTGCTTTTGTTGATGTTCATCTTATATCCTCCTTTCAAGACACTGTCCATTCCGTTCAACTGCTCTTCCAAGTCCTTTGCTGTCTCTGACAGAATTACAATGTCATCGGCAAACCTCAATGTTTTTATTTCTTCTCCATGGACTTTAATACCTACTCCGAACTTTTCTTTTGTTTCCTTCACTGCTTGCTCAATAAACAGATTGAATAGCATCGGGGAGAGGCTACAACCCTTTCTCACTGCCTTCCCAACCACTGCTTCCCTCTCATGTCCCTCGACTCTTATAACTGCCACCTGGTTTCTGTACAAATTGTAAATAGCCTTTCGCTCCCTGTATTTTACCCCTGCCACCTTCAGAATTTGAAAAAGAGTATTCCAGTCAACATTGTCAAAAGCTTTCTCTAAATCTACAAATGCTAGAAACGTAGGTTTGCCTTTTCTTAATCTAGCTTCTAAGATAAGTCATAGGATCAGTATTGCCTCACGTGTTCCAACATTTCTGCGGAATCCAAACTGATCTTCGCCGAGGTCGGCTTCTACCAGTTTTTCCATTCGTCTGTAAAGAATTCACGTTAGTATTTTGCGGCTGTGACTTATTAAACTGATAGTTCGGTAATTTTCCAATCTGTCAACACCTGCTTTCTGATGTTAGGGTATTGAAAAATCAGGACATATTCCCAAAAATACCACAGACACGTTTCCTAAGGAAGGGAAAAAAGAATAGCAAGAGGATACACATGCAGCATGGAAGGGAAAAGTGCTGCAAAGGCTGTGGGCCCTTGGTAGCCAAGTACAAACTCACCAAAGGGTGACAGTTTCAGGCATTGTTGAGGACAGTTTTGTCACCAGCAGTGTGTCATTTACAGCAAGATTCTTGGCTATGATAAAAGTGAGAAGTCTTGATCTTTCATTTTTTTCACTCCACAGGGAATACGTTATTCAATATTGAAAGGTCGGTGTTATCAACGATTTTCTGATATTCACACAGTAGTACATATTTACATCTGATATCAGGAAGTGGGATGCGACTGAAGATAGGTAGCCAGTACGTGAGAGCAGATCATACCGACCCACTTATAATGCACATGGCATCATTAATAGTACATTTATCTTTTCCAAATATGGACTATTAAGCCAGAGAGAGACACAGTCCTCTACTGTTGAAAATGCCAATCCAATGAGCGTCTGCTGACAATTCCCCAACTAAGGCCACAGAGCTTATGAAGGATGTTATTTCTTCTTGAGAACTACACAGATGTAAGCATGAATAGCTCCTTGAAAGAAAATGCCTTGCTAACATGATCACAAGGTATTGTTGATGCCTGTTACGACAAAGTTTGTCTTCCTAAGGGAAGAGATCACAGACTGTGTGTGGCAGTCTACTGGACAGATGGAATCAGAATTTATGTTTTATTTGAGTTAGGCTGCAACCTCAATTTAAAGTACTGGCTTAAGAGCTCTAGATCAGGAGTTAGGATTTCTTCAACTGTTTCAAAGTTTTTGTGCTATTCCCAACAGTTAGAGACATGAAAATTTTACTTAGATGATAACGCAAAAAATTATGAGAAATTTGGGGCTTTTAGTAAAATAACATGAAATCGGTGGTTTTTATGAAATATCTCATTTTTTGGCAGAATTAAACTCTGAATTATGCAAAAAATAACACAGACAAATGAGATAGTTCAACATTTAAAATGTTCCATTCCTAACAATGAAATGTACTTTTATCATGCAAAATAAAGTAAATACATTTACATCACTTAAGATAACATGAGTAATAACATAAATTTAAGAAGCTTTAAAACTGTAGAAAGATGTTAAGTGTCCCTTGAAGATAATTCCTCAGAGTACTTAATGTTTATTCTACAAAAATGAGTTCCACATTGTGGTCCAACTCTTTCTGCCATCTGAGTAGAGCCTACATTCAAATATTGATACAACAAAATTCAGCTGTAAGAGGAATATGATGTAAAATTGAAACACTTGTAGTTTACTGATCCTTTCATTATGCAAATCAGTATGCCTTGAGGTGCAGGCGAATGGTAACAGTAGGGAATGGAATAAATGTAGTGCAGTAAGGCTTAGAACATACAGAATTCATAAAGGAAATATCATTTTTGTACTGGGTAGTAGAGCTGAGTGGTTGGCCTCACACTGGATGGTGGCCTTGATTTGTCCATTAGAGTGAATTTTAGCTGTAGTGACACCATGGAACATAGAGCATCGTATGTTTGCTCTCCAATGCTTTTTCATAAACACTGAGTCTGTAATGAACACACAACATAACTTTTGCATCCATTTTAATATTTTTGTCCACTGAACTGTTCCAGACTGCACTGCCATTTATACCAAGATGAGAACAACAAACTGATTGACAGCTAGTTGTTTACAAAAGAGCAACCACAGCAACAACCAACCAAAGAATGCGGTTTACTTGCCTTCTGTTTCATTCGTCATTGCCATATCGCACTGTGGAAGAAAATTAAGGTTGCTGATGTTTCTACTGCCATTCGTTTTAATCAAATGTTTTCTTTCTGGTATTGATTCTTCTTCATAATATGCAAAAGAATGTTCATAGCTAATAGTGAAAGTGAACAGCAAAGTGATAAGGCTACAATGATCCTGCAAGGTGAACTCAGTACTGCACATTAAAGGAAAACATATGAAAGAATTCAGTAACAAAATGAACAGCTGTTGCTGCCATACTGCATGTGCATCTAAGAGCTAACCGACAACATTAATCCTTCAGTGCCTGTCAATCATTTTGTTATTCTGATCCAGGCACAGAGAAGGGTCAAAAACTTCAACACACCTAGCCCCTAATGACAAAGGACCACTTACTTGTCAACACAGCCCATAAACTTGAGAACACTGAGCAAGTTAGGTTGTCTGCAATATAAGGCCCTAAGCTGCTAGTTGATGTATGCTACGAGTCTAGGGATTAACAAATCAACAGTGCCACCAATTCGACACTGAGTTTAATTGTCGCCCAAACAAAATTGAACTATGTCGGCAACATACTGAAGGTAATTATGAAGCGCGTCATGCCATTTGCAAAATCATGAATAATAATAATGAAAACATGATTTTTCTTCACGTGATGAAGCCTATTTTCATTTAAATGGAATTAATAACAAAAAACTTTAGATACTGGTATAACGGGAATTCTCAGGTGTTACAAGGAGTCCCCTCTATAGAGCCAGAAACTAAAAGTACCATGTGCAGTTGGGGAGTAGAGCATTAGTGGACTGTAGTTTTTTGATGGGCAATGAGGCGAGTATGGTTTCATGATGGTACAACTCCATACACAGCTCGTAACTCAATGGCTGTCTTATGAGATAAGTTTCCAGTTAACCTTACCTCCAGATATGGCCATCTTCACTGGCCTCCCCCCCCCCCCCCCCAATCTCTGATCTAAGTAGTAAGCATTGTTTTGAGGCGGGAGGTACAATCAAGTCCTAAGTATATGTTAAGAAGCCAAACTTTCTTGAAGACGACAATCCAGAGGAAATCATTCGTATTCCATGTTACATGTTAACTGGCACTACTTGGAGTTTTCAAGACTGGCTACAATAATGCATACGTATAAATGGCTAACATCTGAGTGACAAGCACTTCAAAAATAAATTTTCAATGTATACTACTTACTGTTATAAATAAAAATATTTTAAAGGAAAACTAAGTAAATCTTATTTAAAACCATCCAATTGCTGTGATGGACCCTGTATATTAAAATGTTCTTTTCTATAAAAACTGTGACCTGTATTTCAATCATTTTAAAAAGACGAACTTTACAATCAGGTTTCTATAACACTTTTTTTAGCTATACCTTATTTGCGATGGCTTGGTCTATTTGTCCGTAACGTAAAATTTGCAAACGTTTCAAGTTTTCTTCTGTGAAGTTCTTTTTCAGCTGTAGTTCTTTACGGATTTCTTCCAGATTCACAACACCTGAAAATATAATGACAAAATGAATTATTATAATGGTTTAAGTCAGTGTCGTATAACAATCATGACTAAATAAAAAAACTGACTTTGTACTATGTTCAATGTGATCTTAGTATTTCATATTAGATGTTTATTCCTTATACTACTACAGGTAACTAATACTATTTTATCTTCTAAAATATGAAAGCAGAAACCAAAACAATTTCAGCTGTCAATTATATACACATGAGGGCAAGCCTGGTGCAGGTGTGACAAAGAAATTTTCAAATGTTATGTTTTTTCTTATAATGGCATACATGTGCAATCGTATAGGACAAGTGGATTTTATCCCCAAAATAGTTTTTGCAATAGTTTGTGTGTTTGTGTGTGTGTGTGTGTGTGTGTGTGTGTGTGTGTGTGATGTCATATGTGCCTTGAAAATCTCTGTCCTGGTCAATAGTGTCAGTGGAAATTGATTAAAAGTTTGATGAAGAATGTGCTCATATTCATGACAGAATATAGCACATCCTGGTTGCCAGCACTTCCTTCCTTCAGTGCCACAGTTCAATGTACAGTTTACAGCAAGTACGCTGTGTATATAACATATGTAGTATTTATATTAAAGAGAATACAGTTAAGTTGTATTAGTCATTATATGAAAAATACACATATTTGTAATGTGTATGGTTTATGTTAAAAACAGTGTGTACTGTGCATTGTTGTTCATTCTGTTACATGGGTTCCAGGATCCTGGAGCAACAGTGACAGAATTGCTACACCGAAGCTGTAATGTCAATGGCAGCTTGTTACCAGTATGCACCAAGCTGGCGGCCATGCCAAGCTAGCAGACATTGTCACTGGGACAGCAGCCTCTGATCATTATTAAAACAATGTTGATATGTATTCTAAACGAAAAACGAAAATTTTGTATGATTTCAAATCTGTGTCAGCTACCTGCGTTACGATTGCCTTCACTGCATTAAGCTGAAACTAATACATTCAAGCTATCGGTGTTACTGTTACAATGTTAATGATGTGAAAATGTATTATGAAGACAAATAAAACTGCACAGAAGATGCTATTTACGAAAATTTAAAATCTGTTTCGAGAAATTATTTGCTTCATAAGTATTTGTGCTTAGTGTCTAACATAATGTAATTAAGATCATTTTACTAAGAAGAAGAATTGTTAGTTGAGGGACTGAGTAAAAGGAAGTGGAATATTTTTGTATTCAAAAATCTCTAGTAAAGTGACTAATTAATTGGCATGAATTTGCCTGGGGTTTTGGAAGCAGTACTGGTATTTAAGATCAATTTTAAAAGGCAGTTACATTCTCTCTAAGTGATCTCTGTTTTCTGAAGTGGAAAGATGGTACATTTTTGACATTCATGTGAAGCTAGTTCTGAGATATGATGTACACAATTGCATTCATGACTGGTTAGTTGTATGCACTAATATCACTGCTTGTCTTAGCAATGGACAGCAATAACTGCATTTTGAGCTATGAAAAATCTATTAATGTTTGAGATTATGATGAAATTTATCCATGGTAGTTCTGTAATTAGTGGCTGCTAGTCCTATTAAAAAAGAATCTATTAGAATAAATAACTTCTTCGGAGCGGCGATGGTAATACTGACCCATTCAGTACTGATGGAATAGGTTACAACATATTTGCCAAGTTACAGCCTTAGCAGAGTTCAAATGGCTCTGAGCACTATGGGACTTAACATCTGTGGTCATCAGTCCCCTAGAACTTAGAACTACTTAAACCTAACTAACCTAAGGACAGCACACAACACCCAGTCATCACGAGGCAGAGAAAATCCCTGACCCCGCCGAGAATCGAACCCCGGAACCCGGGCGTGAGAAGCGAGAACGCTACCGCACGACCACGAGCTGCGGAACCTTAGCAGAGTTATCTGATGAGTGAGTTTAAGGATTAACTATCTGCTAAGGGCAATGAAAGACCAAATCAGTCAACATACAGTATCGGAGGCATGAATATCATCGCTAAGCTACTTCTATTAACTAATTGCTCAGTTGATGGACACAGTGAATTGATTAGTATGTGCTCACCACCTGTTGCAGGTGATGATCATATTGATAACACCTGGCCAAAATTATTGTTGTTCATTACCCTTGGTAGGTGACAAAAGTATGGCCAGGACAAACTATAAAAAATGGGCATGTGTAACAAAATTACACGAATTAACCTCAAGATTTAGTCAAATTAAGAAAAAAGACAGAGAAACAACTAGGGGCAAGAAAGAAGACAAAGATAGAAGATGAAGTACAAGAGTGAAGCTGAAGCCACAAGAAAAGAAGACTAGGTCTTCAGGGTACAAGACAAGCGTGGTCTGTTACAGACACTGGCAGTGGCGATCAGAGGTGATTGTGGCAGCCAGCCGACCACCAGTCAACAGCAATGCGGGGTTGTCTCCAGAGTAGTTGGGGGTACAAGACGTTGCTGATTTGCCTGGAGGTGCAGGATTCTGTCAGAGCATCACTACAACTTCCAACTGTCACAGGCCTGCATGTATCACCTCACACTGACATCAACAAATACTAATAGCAAAAATAGATCCAGTGAGTTTAGTGGGACAGTCTCTGATTTTTATTGATGAGTACAGGCAGTACTTGATAGTCACAATTGTTGTGGGCATACTAAAATATAAAGGGTCACACAGTATAGTTATCTACATAATTTTGGACTCAAGATAGGCTATATTGGGCTAATGTAGAAATAAGTGATTATATATAATCAGAAAATATATACAATTATTGATGTTCAGTTATTAAACCATGAGTTTACAATCGATGTTTAGTCCATTGTACAGGGTGATACAGAATAACAGGAATGTTTGAAATCAGTAGTGGCAGCCATGTGCAGGTGGCCGCACTGAGGGTTCGTGACAGTGAGTAAACAGTCCACCATTTCAGTAATCATGGATCAGTGGAACTGACAACAGCCTGTGTTAGCCATAAAAATATTTTATAAAAACAATGATAGATTGGTAGCAACACAGAGTGAGTTTTGACATTTTTATAGTTTAGGACGTCATAATGCCATTCCACTGAAACACAAGATAAAATGCTGGATTAATAACTGTGAAGAGACTGGATCTGCCCTCAAGAAGAAACCAACAGAACGACCAAGAAGGGTGCATTCTCCAGCGGACATTGACGTTGTATGCGAGTGTCTTACGGAGCCCATGGTATTCAATTCGTAAGCAAGCAGCAGTGGTTGGAATGTCCTGAGAGAGTGTTCACAGAATTCATCGTCTTGATTTAAAATTTCATCTGTACAAACTACAGATGGTGTAACAATTGAAGAACGATTACCAGTTACGATTATGATTCTGTCAACAAATGATAACAAAAATAAACAATGAAGATGAATTTCTAAACAAGTTGTGGATGTCAGATGATGCAATTTTCATCTTACGATATGTGAATAAACAGAACTACCATTACTGGGCAAACATAAATCCTAATGACGTTAATGAGTGCCCTTTATGCGCTAGTAAAGTGACAGTATGGTGTTGTCTTACATCACATGGGAATATCCGACCGTATTTTTTCACAAATGAACAGAGAAACACAATAACTGTCACTGTTAATAGTTACATGGAGATGTTATGAACTTTTGTTACACCTGCAGTGAACAACTTCCCAAATGTTCAAGAAGACTGGTTTCAACAGGACAGAGTGACATCATAGGCTGCCCACCAATCAATGGCATATGTGTGAGAACTGTTTGGTAACTGTGTGATTTCACATTCCCTGGCCCTCTAGACTGCCAATTTATCTTTCTGAATTTTTCTCATGAGGCTACCTCAAAAGCAAAGTCTACACGACTCAACCAAGAACCCTGGATGAGATAAAACAGAGAATTCAGGATGCAATTCACATTATTCCAACTGAGATGTTGCAGCAGTCAATGAGGAATCTCAACAGCAGATTTCACGAATGTATTCATACAGTACGACACCATCTACAGGATATAATTTAAAAAAAATGATAAATGCCATCAGTGTTTTGTAAATGTAAAACTACTGAAAATGGTTGAAATGCATGGGTCTTTGAATGAACGAACATGCATTCTTAAAAAGGCTCTGGCCACTCACAGTAATGAAAGTAATGTTAAGATGAAAGAACTGTTAGATGCTAATAATGTCAAGCTCAAAAATAAGGTGAGCCAAAATTTGGCAAATAATGTCACAGTATTGAAGGAGGAGTTGCAAGAACAGTTATCCAATAATATTTCAGAACTAAAGACAGGGATCAAAGATTTGGGAACAGAAAACCATGGTACGAGTAAAGTGTTAGAGCAACATGTTAAGGAATCAAGGGATGAAAAGGATGCTACGAAAGCCCAAATAGAGCAGGTAGTTGAATAACTTTGTAGTTTTAAAGTCATTTATAAACAAGAACTATATCAGCCAAGAAGTTTTATGAACTAGATGATTGTTAAAGATTGTTACAAATGAAGCCCAAAATAGAATTGTCAAAATAGTACATCATGTAGATGAATCAGTAAATAGGTTAAGAAATGAGATTGAAATGTATCTTGACACATTCAAGGATCAATTAGACAATTTAAAACTACAACATGACAGTGATAGATTAATTTAGAAAAAGTAAAAGGTAAGTTTAACAAATTAGCTCTTTCTCCAGAGAGGGGGAGAGGGGGGGGGGGGGGGGGGGAATTATATACTATTAAGTTATCCAAAGCTAATGTATGGGGATTGTTAGGTGTTTCTCATAATGGCGATACTGATGCTACGGCACTAAAGCTGTGTAAAGATTGCGAGATCAGTAGTGGCAGTGAGGTGCGCCACAGTAATTCGAAAGTAGATTCTGGGGTATCATCACATGAAAACATGGGAAGGACTCACCTTGTCAGATAAGAATGGTGGGAGGGGTTTTAATTTGAGAGTAACAGTGGGCTTTCTACGAAGTTGTCAAAGTGTGAACTAGGAAATTTAAAGACATAGTGCCAAATTCATGGAGCAGACAAAGAAAAATCCAAAGGGCATCAGCACACTTAGAAGGGGAGGCTGTAAAATGTGATACACAATACCACAAAGAATTCAGCGAGCGGTAAGAATTTTGCACAAGATTTAAAGAAAAGTATTGGCCAGTAGCTGAGCAGAACAAGTTGTCATTAGAATTTATAGGTGTTGGGGAGGTTTGAAACAATATTTAGAGTGTCATTTAGACAAAGCACAATTATTGGACAAACTTTTAAACAAAGTGTAATTAATAATACTATTAACTAGTCAGCTACCCACTTACATCAGAGTGAAAATGATAGGTAATGACTCTGCTAGAACAGATGAGATTTTACATTACCTGGGTGAATTAGATGTTATTAGCAAAGTGAAAGACAATGCACAGGCTCTGTGCAATATAAGCGGATTTACTAACCAAAATGGGAACAGCAAGGTAAAAGAGGAGGAGGCAGAAAACATAATCATTAGTGAGACTGATTGAGTGAGGTATAATAATAGTAGTGATAATAAAGGTTACTGGGCATATAACTGGGCAAAATATTAATTAGCAAAGATCATAATTGAGAGAGCAGAATGACCTGAGATACCCGGTGGGAACAGTTTTGATACAACCGGTGGAAAACTAAGAAGGTCATTTGGTAGGGGCCGCATCGTAGGACCTGTGTATAGAAATAATGGGCCCAGAAAGCTTGATGTATAAACTGTGCACCAAGATAGGTTATTAACCCTTTAACTGCTCTGGACATGTTAACGCGCATGCCTTTGTACCTGTCCCTGTCTGTTCTGAACGTGTTAACGCACACCACCTCTACGCGTAGACACATTCAGGGTACCAGGTAGAAGGACTGGTGGTGCGCGTAAACATGTTCAGAGCACACAGGGACAGGTACAAACGTGTGCACGTTAACAAGTCCAGAGCAGTTAAAGGGTTAAGAGAAGAGTTGTTGGAAGAAAGAGTTTAATCAACAGGAGGAAGTGACAGAACCAGTCATATTACGAAAAGTAGAATCACTACCATTTTGGTTGGTTCTAGACACAGGTAGCGATACGAGTGTTACAAATAAATGTACTTATGACCAGTTGAAACAAAGCGCACAGTACACAATTTTGTCTGTAGACAGAACACAAGTAATCAGTATATGTGGAAATTGAGAGAAACAAGTTAAGGAAGAAGTGTTGTTAACAGTTTTGTTGGGGAAAGTTAAGTTCACTCACTTCTTTAATAATAAAGTATTTAAATGTTTCTACACTTTAGGAGTAGACTTGATGGGCAGAAACCAAATTATAACTGATTTCAAACATAGAAAGATGAACTTTCCAAAGTTGCAGCCAATACAAGAAGTTAATTTTATCCAGATTGGTAATGTGAAAAGGGTGGTGAGTAATTGAGATGTAGTCTGTGCAAATTCAAATATTTGTGAGGTATCACACAAGAAAGAGCATAACAATAAAACAGAAATAAACCAGAATGGGATCACACATTGTATTTGTGATAAAATAAATGAAAGTGAGATACTTAATCAACACAAAGAGCAGTATCTACAGACCATGCAAGGGAAGTACAAGGAAATACATTCCGAAAAACCAGGGATAATTAAAGGAAATAGTTGTAGATTAAAAATTTTAATTCCTTGAACATTCTTTAAGAAACCCTGCACGACACCTCTGGCTTTTAAGGAGGCCACTACTCAAGAAATTAATAAAATGATTGATCAAGGCATAATGATGATCTGCTGGTGAGAAAATCCTGTGGAATTGTTAGGATGGTCTTGAATGCAAGAGCCTTAAATCAGTATACTGAAAAGGAACAGAATCAGCCAGTGCCAATAGAAGACACTAAGTTAGAGGGTGTTATATATACAAGATCAATGGACCTGACTTCCAGACACTGGCAAGTCCTTCTCCATTCTGGTTGATGCCCTGTGACAGCTTCCGTATTTGAAGGAAAGCCATATCATTTCAGAGTACTACTTTCTGGGTTAAATGTATCAATTATTATCCTTATGAGAGCATTGGATCAAGCCCTAGGGAGTAAAGTAGTCCAGAAAATAACAACATACATAAATAATGTGAGCACGGTGACAAATCTTGGTACAAACGTATCAAATTATTACAAGAAGTGTTACAAAGATTTCTCGACTCTGGAATTACTATCAAACTAAGTCTGTTTTAGGAGCCAAGGAGTTGAAGTACTCGGGACATATCATCGACAGTAGGGGAATAAGGCCAGGCCCAAGAAGCCAGAAGCTACAGAAAAAGTTTTAGGAATGGTAGGACATTATCATAGGTATTTATCTGGAATGAATATAGTACATCCTGATATTGTTACCCTACTTAAACAGAAGACTGAGTGGGAATGGGTACAGCAAGATTTGACCAGATCAAATGATATTTACTTAATCATGTTTGTTGCACCATCCTCAGATGGATGAGGACTTTAATATAGCTGCTGGACGCATCATCTTATGAGATAGTTTGTGAGATTTTCCAAACGGAGATCCACAATGCAAATGGTGGACACAGGATTAACAACTAACAACATATTGAACTATGAAAAATCTAATAATGCTTGAGATTATGATGAGTTTGATCTAAGGCAGTTTAGTAACTGGTCCCCACTAGTCATATTTAACAAGAACCTGCTAGGATAAGTGATTTCTTTAAGCGCAGGGAGAGTGATTTCGACCCATTCAGCATTGGCGGAATAGTTTGCAACATTTTTGTAAAGTTATGGCCTTAGCAAAGTGATCTTATGAGTCAGTTTAACAATAAACTAGTTGCTAATGGCACTGAAAGCCATACAGTATCAGACATATCAGAGCTGCAAACATCATTGTGAACCCCCTGCTTTTAATTAATTACATGGTAGGGGTGATCAACGGACACAGTGAATTGACTAGCATGTGCTCACCACCCGTTGCAAGGTTTGTAAGGTGCTTGCTCTTCCATTTTCAACAGTTAACCAGTGGGCAGGTGAATCTATATGCAATTTGCTTCAACTGAAGCCAATTCAAAGCTCCCAACATGGAAACACAAGGTGAAAATAAAGAATGTGCACAATATCCTACTAAATGATAGTGTTTAAAGTTGTCTAAAATAGATGAAGTGGTAGGCATGTCAAAAAGATAAAGTTTAGTACATTTTTAACACAGAATTAACTACGAGAAAGTTTAGTGGAAGGTGAAAAAACTTAGAACAAGAATGCTGTGAATGACATTACCAAACATATCATGGTAAGAGACTCAAGAAGTAGTCTCAAAAGGGACACACAGAAAGAACATTAACAAAGAAGAAGGCTATAAACTGGAATATTAGCTGATATAAAATAGTGAAATTTCCCTGAAATTAAGATGCACCAGTTCCTCTAATATCTTAGTTCTCATCAGGGGAATTCATACATCAAAGTTACATGTTGTATTCACAAACAGTTGATATTTTCAGTAATGCTAAACCTTCATACTCCGACGTCACTGTAGTGAAACTTCCCTAGTTGCTCGACACTTGTCCCTGAACACATGTATCACTCAAACATCTCTTACGAGTTCCTGAGGCTGCCATCATTAGCCTACATAAGGAGGACACAAAATGAATGCTAGTAGTAAGTAGTTGTATCTCAACAGTGATACTGGTTATAGATGCCAAAAGCTCAAGGATTCTAGAGAACTGACAAGATGAAAAGTGAGAAAGTTTTATTCATGGATGCATTGTTCTTGATCAAATGTATTATTTCTATGTAAGTGCTTATGCAAATATACAAATCATAGAGTAAAACGTATAGTAAGCACACTGCAGAACAAAACTTTTTTTGATATCTTAAGCTTATACACTTTTTTTTACACATAGGAAAATGTAAACATTGTAAAAACTGATGCGCATCTTCATGTTTTTGTATCACAATAACTGATTCATTAAATTTTGGGAGTGTAGCCACATAACCTCTACTTATGTGGCTGAACTCTCAAAATTTAATTGATCAATATATACCTTGTCTGAAAAGAAAACTGATTGTTAAATTTCAAAGGTGAAAGTTTTAACACGGAAAGTATTTAACATGTGCATCTATTGACAATACTGCCATGTGGGTCTGCATCCGTATTACTGAGATCATGAAACATCGTATGATATATATGGTAAATCTCATGCAGATGTAAGACTTTGATTACAAAGAATGAAAATAAATTAAGTAATACTGTATTCTCTGTCTCCATGCACAACATGCAAATCACTTGTATCCATTTCTGCTCTGGACTCTACTACAAGACTGAGGAAATAGAATACTGAAGACCAAAGGTTTTCTTGAGAGAGAATGGCAGGGGCTCTGGGCAATACATGCAATTGCTACCCACATCACATCTACATCTACATCTACATCTACATTGATACTCCGCAAGCCACCCAACGGTGTGTGGCGGAGGGCACTTTACGTGCCACTGTCATTACCTCCCTTTCCTGTTCCAGTCGCGTATGGTTCGCGGGAAGAACGACTGTCTGAAAGCCTCCGTGCGCGCTCTAATCTCTCTAATTTTACATTCGTGATCTCCTCGGGAAGTATAAGTAGGGGGAAGCAATATATTCGATACCTCATCCAGAAACGCACCCTCTCGAAACCTGGCGAGCAAGCTACACCGCGATGCAGAGCGCCTCTCTTGCAGAGTCTGCCACTTGAGTTTATTAAACATCTCCGTAACGCTATCACGGTTACCAAATAACCCAGTGACGAAACGCGCCGCTCTTCTTTGGATCTTCTCTATCTCCTCCGTCAACCCGACCTGCTTTCCTTGATCACTGCTAGCCATACCCTTAGTATTTCTTATTCAAAGCAAGCAGAATGGCAATAGTATTTCACTGTGTCCACTTTCAGACTTTGGGGTGCTCCAATGTTTATTTCACACAGAAAAAACTCTTGGTACTCTATTCGCTTCAGAATTAGTAGCCTTTCCAGTCATTTTCCACTCACAGCAACCTCAAACCAATTTATCTTCTGCCAGCAAGATCAAATTCTGTCTTTCACAAAAGTCAACTAATTAATACCACTTCAAGAACCACATTGTTGAACTCAAGTCTTAGAAGAGAGAACTGGTTACATTAGAAAGATAACACAGAAAATCAAAACATTAACACAGTGAGTAAAGTAGTTAGTATATATCTTTAGCTAAACTGAGTTAATGTGAAAGGTCTGAAATGAAGCCAGCAGACAGACATCTGCTAATAGCCAATAATGATATGGAACAGGATCAACATCAGGTCAGAAATTCTTGAGATTTTTTCCAGAGGTATATTACAAAACTGCATACACAATGTTCAACATAAAAATGTAAATATTAAGGCAGAAAGATATAAACTGAAACCTATATACCAACACACTAATAGTCACTTAAATGTACAGAAAAAAAATAACATTGCAAATATATTCACTTTTTCCACACTATTCAACACAAAATTCATTCATATGAACGAGTAAAAATAAAGTGGTGACGAGAGGGAATAAATACTACAAACAGAAAATGAACCAAAATCACTACCTTTTTGTTTTGGATTCTTTTTCTTATTAGTTTTCCATCTTGTTATTCCTTTCTGTTCTGTGTGTTCATTTTTTCTTTGGTCTGTTTTTCGTTTCTTCTTTCCTGAATGAAAACATACAAGTAACAAGTCCTATGGAATTATGTAAAAAAAAGGTAATAACACAGAATGAACACAAACAACAATTAATTTTCAATGGTGAATAAAGATATATTTCTCTTCTGTCTCATACAATCAGTGTTTTCATTTCCTAAATTATATGCAAAATAATGTTTTATACATCAACATAGAAAAAATATATCATTTCTACAGACAATTATGACAGCTTACATTATGGTCACAGAGTAATATGTGGGTTAAGTTAAGATGGTACATGAATTTTGCTTATATCTTCATACTGAACTCCCTCCACAATTCGACCTTTCAATGGACCAGATGCCACTTCAACACTAACACAAAAATTTTTCTCGTCAAGATGTTTCAAAACTGCCTCACAACCTCTATATGCACCATTCACAACTTTCACTTTACGACCAACAGCAGGAATAACAGTTTCTAAATGTGCTTGGTCTAATTTAAGCTTGTGCCCTGTTTCAAACACAGAAACAACAGCTACATACTTGTCAATAACTTCTACAATTACTCCCTTTTTCTTGTAATATTTGTCACCTAGAGATTTTGTAATAATTTTGACTACAATGTCTTTCGTCAACCAATAATCCTTCCGGTTGAGCTTTTCCTTTTTTGCCTCTTCTTCATTAATGATAGCATCCAATGCGGATGCTTTGGCTTTTTCTTTCATTACCTTTTTTTTCTCAGATTCACTAGCAGTATCATTAAGAGATCTCTTTTTACTTTGTTCAGACCCTGGGATGTTTCCTGGTAAAAGTGGCATTTTAAATTCAGTTTTAACATCATCTTTCTTCTTCAAGTTAATGAGGTTCAGATTTAATTTCAATTTCTCTTCCTCATTTTGTCGGACAAATTCTGTATAGGTACTGGATACTGGCTTTGAACAGTCTCTTCCTCTTTCAATTTGCTTCTGCAAAAATTCCATCATTTTTTCTTGATCATCTTTATCCATTTTTTCCTTTTTCATCATTGCTTCTTGCAGGGCAATAGTTTCTGGGTCTCTATCAATATACTGCACATACCAACCTTTCTCAGTTTCATCCACAACACATTTGCCTTCACGCCCTAACCACTTCACAAAATCTGTAAGTGTTTCCCACTGAGTAGAGTTCATGTGAAGATGATGACGTTCGGAAATGTAGTCCTGGTACACACGATTTGCATGAACACGCTTTGTTCCAAACTGTCGTTTCAGTAATTCTAAGTAACCATCACAGAACTCTTTCGAAAATTCATCAATGTATTTGTCAGCATTGTCAGCAAAAAGCAGCAGCTGTCGCTGGTGAGACTCTGACATCATGTGACACTTGAAACCATTCTCATCTCTGCACTGCTTCTGACACATCTGACAGTACCAGCGGAGCTTCTGTAAGCCTTTTGCCTTAATTTTATTGGCAATGTACTTAGGTGTCCCAACTTCATGTTTTCCCATTGTCTAATCCAATGTGTCTCACGATGGATGACTGAAGATAAATGGTAACTGTAAAGGAAAGTTGGATTCACTTTTCTTCATGTATAATGTTATAAGAAAAGGAAATTTACACAGTACATAAAATTCTGAACAAACATTTCTCACTCACAACTAAAGAGTCAATGGGCCATTCCATGTCAATTCAACCAATTTGAGAAAATGTTCCAGCTAATAGTCTCAGATTTGGCTGAAATTTAGCACACCAATGTTACCAAGTGTGGAACACTCATGGACAAAATTTTAAGTTCCCCTGCCAATTAGTTCCAGAATTATGGCTTGTGAAAGAAGGTGGCTTGACCCGGAAATTGCAACCCACATCTAGCAGTCTATCTTCAGACCCAACTTCAGGTCTTAATAACTTTGGAACTATTCCACACAGTCCAGTGAAATTTTTACAACCCAGTGACATCCACTTAGAGAACACACTCTATGAATCAAAACACCAACAACATATTTCTGAGGGAAAATAAAAAAATTCCAAAATGTGATTAAAAAAATGTAATATGTTAAAAGGTACCTATTGTAGGTGCCCTCTATGCCAAATATAATTCACTCAAAAAGGGTATAATTTTTTTGTGGTAAGTTTGACGTGGCCTAAACACACACAGAACTCATCTTTCCCATATCAGTCACACAAACAGTTACATGCACACGAAAATACAAAAACTTGAAAAATTACCGGAAAAACATGGATTTTCTACGTGTGTTAGCACAAAAGGGGCAAGTGATATCCATGCAAAATTTCAAACACTGCATAAGTAGACCATAATATAATATGTGGCAAAATTTCAACTTGTTATTGCAAGGCATTTGTGTACAATAAAAGCTGACAGATGTATTTGGTTAAGTTTCTTTTAACATGATTTAGCAAGTAATAGTGATGATGCAGACAGCTTGTTTCAGATAAAGCTGCAGCAATTGTTGGGAACCATCAGGCAACAGAAAGTTAAACAATGGTAGTTTTCAGAGACAGAATGAGTCATTGTTAGGCAGGAACAACAAAGGAAACAAGCAATCATTACAGGTTACTCATGTTTTTAAGATTCTAGTTCAGACTGGTCAGTACTGTCGTGGAAAGTCAGTACAGAGGCAGAAGAGTGTAGTAGTGGTGCTTTTGTTCAAACAAGTTATGGTATCGGTAGAGCACAAGCATCTGAATGTCATAAAACAACATAATGAACAAAATGTGGCATTCGCTTTGTACTGTATCATCTGGATGAATCGGACCAAGATATGTTGCTATGGAGATCCGGGATACATCCTGTGGGCAGAAGTAGTACAGTTCCAGGAAACTTTAGTGTTTGTTATCATCATATGAAAGTGTTTCTGGATAAGTATTCTTTCCTACAAAGAAGTTGTTTTGATCCATTTTGGATTCATAAGAATACGGTGAAGTGCAGCCTCAGAGAAATTGATATAAAATCAGTATTGAAAGTGAATCAGTGCATGGGACGTAACATGAAACCATGACAAAAGTTATTAAGTGTGACCATGAAACCATGACAAAAGTGTGTTACAGTGCTAAAAATTGGAGAATATTCTGATAATTTACATGACAATGACAAAGAGTATCAGCCACCTACAACCACAGCGGATGAGCAATTAAATACTTCAGTGACTGCTCTTGGTTTGTCTCCCATGAAGACACACAAAGTTGGGAAAGGAGAAAGGTCCAGCTATGGTAGAAGAAAACTACAAGAAGCTCAAATGGAACTAAAAGACAAAATAACTCACACACTAATGGTGGAAGAGGAAGAACTATGTGCTCCAAAGGAACAGAAATCATGCCAGAAATGCTCTGATTGACAAAATTGTGCATGATTTGAAAGAAAAATTTGCCATATCCACACGCCAGAAAATTCTTAGCCTTGCACCTTCCAGCTGGTCTATTGACTACACTGCAAAGGAATTCAATGTTTCTACATATATCGTAAAGGAAGCTTGGAAAATAAAAGCAACCCAAGGAGTGCTTCCACAACTTCAGCAGGCTCAGAGTTAGCAATTGAGTTCGGAAATAAAGGTGCTAGTGTCAGAGTTTTATGAAAATAATGACTACAGTCGAATAATGCCTGGAAAAAAAAAAGACTATGGAACGGTGAAAATGGGAAATGTACGTGTACAGATGCAAAAAAGAATGTTGCTATGCAACATATCAGAACTATATGTAGAATTCAAGGAAAAGTATCCCAATGCCAAAGTTATCCCAATGCCAAAGTAGGTTTATCATCTTTTTTCAATCTTCGGCCAAAATGGCTTGTGCCTGTAAGTGCAAGGGGCACACACAATGTTTGTGTATGTAAGACCCGTCAAAATGCTAAGCTGATGTTTGCTGCTATAAAGGATTCTGGTCTGGATTACAAAGGTGCAATGAAGTTGCTAGTGTGTGACATCTGTTCCTACCAGTGCATGATACACAGGTGTGAAAAGTGTCCTGGTAAGGCAAATGTTGCAGAACACGTGAATAACAAACTGCATGGTGAACTCCTTATGGATGAAGATGAACTTGTTTATAAGAAACAATGGACACACATGGATCGCACAAGTCTTGGAACAAAGCAAAGTACAGTGGAAGATTTTGTTGAAAAGTGTTTTCAAAAAAACGGACAAACTGAACACACACAGCTTCACAGCAACAGCACAATCGGCTTATCTCCGGTTTTGTAAGAATAATTTGAAACAAGATGAAATTATAGTAAATACTAGACTTTTCTGAAAATTATGAATTTATAGTTCAAGATGCCATCCAAAGACATCATTGGGACAACAGTCAAAACAACTCTCCAGCCATTTGCGATTTACTATAGAGGTGAATCAGGTTATGTGTCTGTATTGAACCTGTGTGTTTTTAGTAACTGTTTAATTCATGATGCCATTGCAGTTCATGCCCACATTCGCACTGTCATGGCATATGTGAAAAACAAGCTGCCTCACAAACATTTTGCGAAATACTACAGTGATGGGGCAGCTAGTCAGTACAAAAACTGTAAAAATCTAAAAATTTATGCATGCATTACCATGATTTTCAGATTCACGCAGAATGGAATTTTTTCGCAACAAGTCATGGTAAAAATGTATGTGATGGTATTGGTGCTACCATTAAGTGCATGGTATCACGTGCTAGTCTGCAGCACCCTACAGAAGGTCACATTCTAACACCTCTTCAATTATTTACCTGGGTACAGAAAAATATCTCTCACATACAATCATTCTATGTTTCGAAAGATGAAGTGAAATCAGTCAAAGAGTTGCTAAAAAGCAGACTAGAACACATTAAAACTGTTGCAGGCACAAGGAGCCATCATCACTTCTCTCCAGTGGACTCTGACACTGTGCAGATGGGCAGACTGTCTGGTTATAACTATAGGTTCATGCACAACATGTGTCTTCACAGTGTGTCTGACTCAGGATTCAGAAGCAAAAGCAGCAACATACAACCAGGTTGCTATGTTATTGCTGTTTAGGATAACAAATGGTACTTAGGATGTGTTGCAGAGTGCTGTGAAGCAGAAGGTGATGTATTTGTGAACTTCATGGCACCAGCAAGATCATTTCATTGGCCATGTTTGGCATACAGGTGTTGGATTCATTTTTAACATATTCTTATGACAGTTCCAGTTCCTACCAGTGTCAGGAAGACAGTACAATTTGCCACTCAATGTACAGAGTACAGTAGATAAAAGTGTGGGAGAACTTCTGTTCAAAGCACAATCGACTGGTTTTTAGCTGTTAAGGTGCAGTAAACATTAATGATAGGTTGTGTTAATCTGTCTGTATGTTGTTGCTTAGTGATTAAACAGTTGTGGGAGAGGATAAGAAGAGGCAGAACAGTTTACGATATGTTTTTACAAAATTGTGTTGTGGAACAATGGCCACATCTCCAAATACCTCTGTTAACTTCCATTGTACACAAGTGTCTTGCAATAACATGGTGAAATTTTGAGATATATATCATTATGGTCTACTTATGCAGTGTGTAAAATTTGGCTTGGATACCACTTGTCCCTTTTGTGCTACCACACTTAGAAAATCCATATTTTTCAGGTAATTTTTCAAATTTTTGTATTTTTGTGTGCATGTATCTCAGTTTTTGTGACTGATATGGGCATGATGAGTTCTGTTTGTGTTTACACCACATTAAGCTTACCACACACACAAAAATTATACCCTTTTTGAGTGAATTATATTTGGCATAGAGGGCACCTACAATACGTACCTTTTAACGTATTACATTTTTTAAATCACATGATTGTATGCGAGAGATATTTTTCTGTACCCAGGTAAATAATTGAAGAGGTGTTAGAATGTGACCTTCTGTAGGGTGCTGCAGACTAGCTCGTGATGCCATGCACTTAATGGTAGCACCAATACCATCACATACATTTTTACCACGATTTGTTGGGGAAAAATTCCATTCTGCATGAATCTGAAATTTTTTTATTTTCCCTCAGAAACATGTTGTAGGTGTTTTGATTCATGGAGTGTGTTCTCTAAATGAATGTTACTGGGTTGTAAAAATTTCACAGGACTGTGTGGAATAGTTCCAAAGTTATTAAGACTTGAAGTTGGGTCTGAAGATAGATTGCCAGATGCGGGTTGCAATTTCCAGGTCACGCCACCCTTCTTTCACAAGTAATAATTCTGGAACTAATTGGCAGCAGAAACTAATACTTTGTACATGAGTGTTCCACACATGGTAGAATTAGTGTACTGAATTTCAGTCAAATCTGAGACTATGAGCTGGAGCCCCTGGTTGAACTGACATGGAATGACCCAAATGTGAAGGGTAAAATAAAAACATAAACACAATAGCATAGCAAATGAGTGTATATGCCATGAATAAATACATGATTAGTTAAAATAAACTGTTTTGAACAACAGCTGCACATAAGCTTACTATAAGGAGAACTATTTATTTTGGTATGTAGGCCCTAGGTGATTTCGAGTCATGTGGTCTAGTTAAGCAGATGTTCCCCACTTTACTATCTCAGATTTTATTCAAACTGTGGGTGCAGCTTTGTTAACCAAGTGAAACAAGATACAAAAAAGGTCTAGCTCACAAATTTTAATACTTTGTAAGTAGTAGTGTGTCTTATGTGAAGGACGACAAACTTTTTTGGTCAAGTTTGGGTAATTGTGGTAAAGCAGCAACTCTTGGCAAGACAACTGTGCACATTCTATAAGTTTCATATCAACTATTTTTGTCCCAAGTGGCTCCTTGATCCATCAATAAATTTTGTCAAGACAAAATTTCTCACAATTTTAAATAACCTAATGTTTTCATGTAGAAGCCATCAGCAACTCATTCTACATCTATACTCTCATTTCCTATTTACGACAGTGTTTATATCATTGGCATCTGCTAATGTTATTGATAAATGGTCATTAATATACACAATAAAAAGTGTGGCTTCTGAGAAGGGACATAATGGCTACTATGCATCCCTTTGTTTCATCAAAAATGAGAAAGCTAATGTGGAAGTTTTTTGCGTAATTAGTGACACCTTAAGGCATGATCCAGTTGGAGACTGAACAGGTCTTTTTGATAAATCTTGTGGATTGACAAACAAAAAGTGACAAACATCCAGAAAATGGCATATTTTAGAGATGTGTCTGCCACCCAACATAAAAATTTCACCAAACTATGCCATCACCTCTGAAATGATGGTGTAAATTTGAGTGGATTTCCCCCCCCCCCCCCCCCCCCCCCAAACCAGTCATGCAAAATCTGCACAGTAAGGAGGACCAGGACAGGACAAGATTTTGGCTATGGTTTTCTGAAGGAGCCATAACAGCAGTTGCCTGAAGTGATTTGAAAAAGTCTCAATCAGGAGGCTGGACAGAGCATAAACCTCCATCCTCCCAGTTCTGTGGCCAGTGTATTAACAAATGCATACCTCATTTGGTTACACTTGGCATCCAGTTTTCTTATGATTGTACATACTTGGAACACTTAAATTTAATAAAATAAAAAAAATAATTCTACACGCCTCATTTGAATTAACTGAACTGTTCAATACGGTTTCCCAACTCACAACTAAACTGTCATTTACCAAACTAACCTACACCTCGATCTACACGTCATATCTCACCACAACGTATGTTCAAAAAAATATACACATACAAAAAGTATTGCCACTGTTCTGCTTGCTTTGCCCATAACCACACACATTTGATGATCAATCAGAACAAGGAGTTTCAACACTGCAATCAGAGTAGCATGTTGTATTCATGTATAAGAACAGATGCAGTGCTGTCAATGTTTTTATAAGGGACAGTCAAATGAAAACGAGGAGGACAGGAAAAAAAGTAAACTGTTCATTATTTCAAAAGTAATAAGTATAAGTGTTAATACACTTATCCCAATGTAAGACAAAACGGTTGATGTTTTCATGGAAAAATGTTTGTTGTTGCCTACAAAACCAGCATTGCACCCAGACATTCACCTCTTCGTCTGATGCAATTCAACGGCCGTGAATGTCACTCTTTAGGGCTCCAAAAATATGGAAATCGCAATTGGAAAAGATCAATACTGCATGGAGGATGTGAAAGGACTTCCCAACGAAACTTCTGCAGTGTAGTCAACACAATCTCGGTAGCATATGGGCAGGCCTTGAAGAAAGACAGTTGTGGCTGACGATTTGCTTCAGACAGAGGTGTACGCCTGCGTACAATTATGGTTCCATAGGCAACCACAAACATTTTTCCATAAAGGCACTGATCATCTTGTCTCACAGTGGGATAAATGTATTAAGAGTTATAGTGAATCGAAATAGTAGTTTTACTTATTTTTTCCTCATCCATTTCATTTTCATTTGACTCTGCCTAACAGCTTCAGAATGATGCACCAATAAATAGCACCAATAGTTGAAAAAGATACTTGTTGCATCCCTAACCTGCATATTATCAAAAATATACCCATGCCTTTTACAATATAACTGAGTCAGCAGTATGATATTCCAGATGCAATAATTACAAAAATGGTCACAGTTTAAATCACTGCAGCATGTACTTTGTCACGGAAAGCATAAAGACACCCAAAAAAGGATTGGGAATTTATCTAAGAAACCGATGGGTAGGCTAAGGAGCCTGGAAAAAGTTCCCTGCTCGTGGCTGGAACTACCTGGCTATAAGCATGGTTGCTTGATGATGTGGATACCAGTTTTTTTTCTGAATGGTGGTGAAAATACCAATGCAAGCTTCTAATTTCACTGTGGGAAAACTACCTAACAATTCTTTGTTTTGCGATGCTACAGCATGATTGGAAAGTGAAACTTGACTGGATAACTGCAAGCCTCGAGAGGAAAAAAACTATTGTGGAAATTTGATAGTAAATTGGAGGGGGGGGGGGGGGATACACCCTTAAATCAGCCTTCCTCAATGTGGGGGGCATAGAGTAATTGGGAGGGAAGGGGGGTACTGAGTTGCTGTATGTACCGATTAGGTGACAGTAACTACTGGTACTAAAACAGGATTCATGACAAGAGTGTGTGCTGTTTCTCTTGCCGTAAAATTCACACACAGCATGATACACAGGGAAATGTTTGCTTCTAAGTAGTACAACTGGAAGTCAATGAAGAGTTGAATGATGCAGTCAGTGTTGTAAATTTGGTGAAAGCATGAGCTTTAAACAGTAGGCTATTTTCCCATTCAGCTGAGGACATTCCACTCATGATTCACTTTTACTGCACTTGCAGGTACATTGGTTGTCTCGTGGCAAAGTTCTTCATGGTGTTGTGGCGCTGATGGATGCACTTCATCTTTTCCAATTGAAAAGCAGCTGATACACACACTAGCAGCTAAGTTTCTAGATATTGCCCAGCCTAAGTACAATTAATTAATTCTAAGGAGCCTTTCTCTGTGGGATATTATAGTTACCTTATGGTCTAATGATAATAAAAGTTTCAAGTATACTGTGATACTTCATTATGTGCCATTAGGTATTAATAGTGCTTCATGAATGGCTACTCTCCAGAAAAATCTACCCTGACACACAGTGCGTTAGTGGTGATAAAACTGTAACGACTTCAACATTCCTTTGCTTTCGAAACTTGGCACACAGTAGTTAATTCTAAATCATGTGGTTTGTTACTTTTTGGAAGATTGGGTGTTACAACAACAATCTTCTCAGAAATTTGCACAAATCCTACGGGCACTTGAAGTTCAACTAAGCTGTAAACAGGAAATGGTAGCATAGTGAGACATATGGATAAATATAATACAGATACCAAAACGCATAAAATTCTAGATTTTGGGAGGAAATACGTCAAAGAATGGGAAAAAAACACGGTTCGGTGAATAAACTAGGCCTACAAATAGCTTTGCATTTACATACGCAGAACACATTAAAACTACAATCTATTGCACTGAGGCAGACTGACAACCGTCTGTGTTGAGCAGACAGAAAAATGGTTTAGTGCAAATACTGATGAGTTAGTGACTTCCAAGTTTGTAAACAAGTCTTCGGTTAGTCCTGAACTGAATAATATGAGAAGACAACATATTGAACGTGCCGTTTCCGAATACCTTAGCATTAATATAAGAATAAGACAGGGATGCAGACCAGGGCATAACTGGCCCAAATTACACGATTTGCACGGTAAAAGAGTGGGGACGAAACAGACATTTTCGGATACATACTGAAAAGGGTGTATTCGCGAACCTGATTTTTTTTCTTCGAATCCCTAGGTGAAGGAGAAGCACACAAGGAAAGTTATGCTTAATGACGCTTCGTAGAAATTTCCCTGCAGAACACAAGACAGCTTGTTCTTTAAATTAATAAGGTAAACAACACTGATGCAGAGTAGAATTTTGCTATATCAATTGATTAGAACAGTAATTTAATCAATAATCACCTTTTTCTGTCAAATCGTCTTCAAACAAACGAATGCTTTTACGTAGCAATGCAGAGGACATCGCACATACTAGAAAGAAGAGTAAATAAAAATGTCAAGTACGTCACACGAACAACACACATCAAAACTACTTCCCGAACACCACAGGTTACATAAAATTGTGTATTTCGTCAACATGCAAAGATCTCACAACTTCCCCAAAATGTCGGCAAATGGGCAATCACGGATTATCTTCATCAAAGAAAATCGATTCAGCTATGCTTCCTCAAGAATTTGAAAATTGCACAAGCATTCAATGCATGCTTTCACCTCCGGTATTTTAGTTTTTGTAATATTTCGACCGCTGCCTAACACCAAAAAAAACAAGCATTGCCACTTATTTGCTTCACGGCAAATACTGTTTTCAATAGCAATATCAAGAGCATCCACATATAAATTTAAAAAAAATTCTTTTGGAGTAAAACTTTTACACAGTAAAGTTTTTTTGAAAAAGGTAATAAATGTTAACTAATTCTTAATAATTGATTACTTAGCCCTGATTATCGCGCACGTTTCATTCGAGTATGAACAAGTGAAAGCACAATGTAATATTGAACAAACTTTCATGAAACAATTAAAACTGTAACAAATAATTGTAAAAATTACTTGCAAAATGTATACAGACTTGTCCAATATCATATGTTGAAACTGTACAATATTATGATTACCTGGATTAATAAAATACAATACAATACAATCAAAATATTTAAATTCTATCCTTTCTATTGACAACAGAAGTGTGGAACCAGGAGAGTATATCACGAAATATTGGTAAATATGATATCTCTTTCAAGGCAAGTGATTTGTCATTAAACTTAGACAAGATTCAGTCCACAAAGAAGACCAGCTATAATGTATTCAATAGTGGTATATATAAATACTAATGTTCAGCTTTTACTAAGCTACTACACATACCCCACAACTTGATTTATAAAATCAGAGACCAACGGGGGAGGCAAATTAAAACATAAAATTATCAATGTATCCATCAGATAATCGCAAATTACAAACTGATCACGACGTGGTGAAGAGGGCAAATAAGTTCTCCCCACCTAAGTACAGTGATGGTGATGACCTGCAAGTCCAAACTACATGCGAAAGCCATGAAGAAGATTGACTAAGGTAAGGGCTGGTTCACACTAGACGTCAATGGAATGGAATGGAAGGGGACATCTTCATGAAACTGGAGTGTGTTCACATTAGATGGAACTTCAGCACGACGTCACTTCACTAGCCACAGTACAGCATGATGAAAATGACATTATGAGATACCACCCATGATTAAAAAATTCGTAATCTAGTATCGACATTAAGGAACTAGCAATGATATCGTTTAGTAATGGCCAAATCAACCTTCATAATGGAAGATTTTGATAAAGTTTGTATGGTAAACTGCTGAAATGTGGAACAACAAGAGAAATGTAGTCCAAGTTTTTCGATATGTCGACATTTACTAGCTGTAGGAAATATACACATACAAACACAGAAGACAATACTTATATGGCAATAAATTTTCTATCTACTCGTTACAGCCGATTGTTTTTCAGATTTATGGTATATGTAGAGTTTGGCCGTAAATGAAACTGTAGCCGTGTATATGTCCCCATTGGGAACGTATCAACTATTTTTGAAAAACTTGGATTCTTTGTTGTGTTACCTGTCAAACAAAGGAAAGCTAATTATTGTTTGTGAAGATTTTAACGTAGATTTTCTGAAATAGTCAGATAGAAAGCTTGACCTTGATGGATTACTTGGTTCTTTCAATTTGACATTAATTATTGATTTTCCTACTCGAGTGGTACATGAAAGCAGCACACTGATAGATAACGTTTTCATAGACCAATATAAATTTAATCAAATAAAAACTTTTCCTGTTAAGAATGGTCTGTCTGATCATGATGCACAACTAGTTACAGTATATGATATAGCTCCATACAGTAATGCAAAATAGACCTCCAAAACAGTGCGTTCCATTAACGATTTAACACTTCAAAATTTTAGGTGAAGCTTGACTGGGCTAAGGTGTACAGGAAACATGATGCTAATTTAAAATTTAACCAATTTCATGATACCTTTGTGAGCATATTTGAAAACAGTTTCCATAAGAAAACAGTGAAATATAATTGTAATAAACTATGTAAAAACCCATGGCTTACCAAAGGGATAAAAATATCTTGTAAACAGAAAAGGGAAATGTATCTTACAGCTGGGAGGAGTATTGATCCCAAAACAATGAAACATTATAAAAACTGCTACACTGTATTAAAAAAAGGTATTAAAAAGTCTAAAAGTATGTGCATTATGTCTGAGATTAACACATACAATAATAAAATTAAAACAATTTGGAATATTGTGAAAAGGGAAATAGGGCAACCGAGAGCACAGGAAGACTGTATTTCTATCAAACACAATGAAAAGATTTGTTAACAAGAAGTCAGAAACAAAACGTTTTTAATAATCATTTTCTAAGTGTTGTAGAGAAAATAGGTACCAGCTATTCATTAGAAAATGCAAGGCAGTATGGGGAAGAAGCAGTTCCTATGCAGTTTCATAAAACTTAAATTCAGCTTACCTCTCCAACTGAAACTAGGAAAATAATAAATTCACTCAAATGTAAAAACTCACATGGAATTGACGGCATTTCCAACAGATTACTAAAAGCTTGCTCCCAACAAATAAGTAGGATTCTCAGCCACATATTTAGTATCTCACTGAAACAGGGAATTTTTCCAGATTGACTGAAATATGCTATTGTTAAACCATTGCATAAAATGGGAATAAATCTGATGCTAACTACTACTGCCCAATCTCGCTTCTGACATCTTTATCCAAAATTCTTGAAAAAGTAATGTATTCAAGAACAGCATCACATATTTGTATAAATGAAGTACTAACAAAATGTCAATTTGGTTTTCAGAAAGGCTTTTCAACAGAAATGCTATATATGCTTTTACTGATCAAATATCCAATGCAATGAATAACCGAACATAACCCATTGGGATATTTTGTGGTCTCTCAAAGGCTTTTGATTGTGTGAATCATGAAATTCTTCTAGGTATGCTTAAGTATTGTGGTATGTGTGGGACAGTGCACAAATTGTTTAATCCATACTTAACTGGAAGAATGCAGAAGGTTGAAATTAACAGTACAGATAGTCTACAAAAACGAGCTGAGTCGTCTATCTGGGGAGGTATCAAGAATGGTGTCACACAGCGTTCCGTCTTGGGTCCCTTATTGTTCTTAATATATATTAACGACTTGCCACACTATATTCATGAAGATGCAAAGTTAATTCTTTTTGCTGATGATACAAGTATAGTTTTCACACCCAAGAAGCAAGAATCAGGTCAGGAAATTGCAAATAATATCTTTCAGAAAATTATTAAGTGGTTCTCTGCAAATGGACTCTCACTAAATTTTGAGAAAACACAGTTTATACAATTCTGTGCAGTAAATGGCATAACACCATTGATAAATATATACTATGAACAGAAGTCTGTTGCTAAGGTAGAATACTCAAAAATTATGGATTTGTGCATTGATGAGAAATTGAATTGGAAGAAACACATCGATGACCTGCTGAAACGTTAAGGGTCAGCTACTTATACTATTAGTGTTATTGCAAATTTTTGTGATAAACATATCAGTAAAGTAGCCTAGAATACCTATTTTCATTCACTGCCTTCATATGGCATCATATTTTGGGGATTCGCCATTAAGAGAGAAAGTATTCATTGCGCAAAAGCATGTAATCAGAATAATAGCTGGAGCCCACCCAAGATCACTTCGCAGACATTTATTATGGAACTCGGGATATTCACACTACCTTCTCAATACATATATTCACTTATGAAATTTGACATTAATAACCCATCCCAATTCAAAAATAACAGCGAAGTGCATAGCTACAACACTAGAAGAAAGGATTATGTTCACTATTCTGGATTAAATCTCACTTTGGCACAGAAAGGGGTGAATTGTGCAGCCACAAAAATCTTTGGTCATTTGTCAAATGGTATTAAAAGTCTGACAGATAGCCAACCAACATTTAAAACCAAATTAAAAGAATTTCAGAATGACAACTCGTTCTACTCAATAGATGAATTCTTAGATATGAAGTAGTGACTGTAAAAAATTAATTAATTAATTATTTTATGTAAATAAAACTTATGTTAAAGTGACATGTTCCACATCAGTATGAAATGTCATATTCATGATCTATGGAACAAGGATTAATGTATGTATGTGTGAGAAGTGAGAGTTTCAGATGCCAAAACGCTTAGGAAAAAAATAACATTTTTGGTGCCGATCAGGCAAGGCATTGGCCATTTATAGTACCACAGTTTCCAGGCAACAGTTGGAGCAAAAAGAAGACGTTTATTTGCCGTGTAAAAGACGAAAAAATTGAAAATAAAGCAATTAAAAAGTTTCCATTTTGGGACTCGACACCAGGACCCTCGGATTACAGTTCTATACTCTTTCTGCTGCGCCAACCACTGCGTGGAAACTGCGCTAACGTAAATAGCTCATGGCTCATGTCTCTTCCACCTGCACCAATAAATGCTGGTTTTTTTCTAAACAATTGGCCATCTGGAGCTCTCTCTTCTATCACTTTCATTTCTGGCCAAGCCCTGCATATTCCATAAATTTGGACGAAAAAGATGATGACGAATTGACCCACTTCCCCTTGTAAGTACTATAGAAGTCAAAAAGCAACAGTATTCATCTTCCTCAATAGAGCTGACTAAATGGCACCTGTGAGAGAAGAAATCGACTATAGTATGGAATTGGTGGCACGGGAGGCAAACTCATATCATCTGTACTATAGAATAGTGGCTATAAAAGGTGCCTGACTCCATATTAGGGGCAGTCTGTTTGAAACAATGGAAGGCAACAGAAGGCCTCCATTGTTACTTACCCAAGGAAACCTCGTGCTTTTATTCAATCTTAAATTAAATATCTGAGTAAGTCCTCCAGTTGGATCTCTGTGTGGGGCAAGGTTGAAAGGAGCCTAAGAATGCGAATCTTTAAAAAGATAGCAACCTGGAATGTGTGAGGCCTCTTGCAGAATGGAAAGCTTCTTATTATTGAAAGAGAAATGAACCTTCAAGAGCAAGAACTACAAGGACACATCAAGAAACACTGGAAAGAATGTGGTCACTTTATGATTTATGTAAAGAGTACAGTATATTTTTCTAGAAGTGAGAATATGAGTAGAAATGGAGTTGCTAAAGTGACCTCTAAGAGCCTTGGTAATGCTTTCATTGGTTGTAAGCTCATTTGTGATAGAATAGCGTCTTTTAAAATGAATGTTTCTCCTTTCACTATCAGCATTATGCAGGTTTATGCTCCCACTCCAGTTTCATAGGACATGGTAACCGATAAATTTTCTGAGCTCAGAAAGGAAATATTGGTCAATGAGGGCGATTTTAATGCAAAGATACTTGAGACTGTAGACAATAGACATATGAGACCTGCAGTTGCACTTTATGACTTGGGTTGAGAAATGAACTAGAGGAGGCGAGACTGGGATTTTGTTGGAGTGTCTTAATACCCTTTCCCAGCATCATCTACGATGTCACTAGACATGGATCTCTCCTGGGATAGGATTGGAAACCGGACTGTCTTTATTTTGGTGAGGCAACAGTGGTGTATTTTGGTCCTGGGTTGCAAGACATATTATGGTACAAACTCTGACAGGGGTATCCGTGAAAATATGGATAAAACTGAAATTGATCAAGAAGGCAAGGAACATACGTTCATATTACAGGCAAAAATAGCCTCAAAGTCTTTAGAGAAGGAATAAAACTCATACTCCAACAAGTAATGGCGGAAGGAGTCACCCCTCAAACACAGGACAAAATGAAGGAAATAATCAGTTAAACTCCTCCTGAACAGGTTAGTACACTCTCGCAAGCGAAGTACCCCTGGATTTCGAATACTAATCTATTATTAATGAAAAGAGCAGCACACTGAAGGAATGTGGCATACAAACTGCTCAAGATGAAGAGGCACATAAAGTACTTCACAGTGAAATATGGCACTATTGCCAAACTGACAAGACATAGTATTTCACAATATTTTGGATGAAATAGGGCAGCATAAAAGCAAAATCGAATACATGAGTTCGTCAAGAAGGTAAACAGCGTTATCCCAGAGTTCAAATCATGCAATGGGGTGATAGAAGGTGTAAAAGACAATCGTATTGGTGACAAGAAAGAAGCAATAGAGAGCAGGAACCGACACTGAGAAACGCTGTATTACAAGGAAATAACACCAAGGTAGAGAACATTTGCATGGAATAAGACATGAAATCTGATATTATATTCAGCAAAATCGAGCATGCCATCCAGCATTTGAAAAACAACAAAGCCTAGGTATAGTCGATATTTCCTCAGGATGTATGACTGATAGGAGAGAAAGTCACGCATACTTTACGTTTAGTATATAACATGGTGTGTAAAACTAGCGAATGACCTAAAGACTGGACCATAGCTCTTACAATTCCTCTTCACATAAAAGGATCTGTTAGAATCTGTTTCAGTTATCAGATTATAGATTAATATCACATACTAGTAAGGCTCTCTTGAACGTAACGAGTCAATGAGTAAAGAAATTCCTGCAGTTTGACTAAAGAAATTCCTGCAATCTAGATTTCAGGCTAACAAGCAGGTTTTCTGACAGGGGATGTTACTTGAGAGCCAGTTATAAATTTGTGACAAATTATTGAACCATATCGTGAATTCTATGTACCAGCCTTCATATGATTCCAGAGTTATAAGAAAAAGCCCATTGATTCTGTCATTTGGGACAACTTGTGGCATGTGCATAATGAATTTGGTGTTCAAAAACAGCTAGTGTCATTACTAACAAGGGAACCTCCCCCTCGCACACCCCTCAGATTTAGTTGTAAGTTGGCACAGTGGATAGGCCCTGAAAAACTGAACACAGATCAATCGAGAAAACAGGAAGAAGTTGTGTTCAACTATGAAAAAAATAAGCAAAATATACAAACTGAGTAGTCCATGCGTAAAATAGGGAACACCAAGGAGACTGTGTGCTCAAGAGCGCCGTGGTGCCGTGGTTAGCGTGAGCATCTGCCGAACGAGAGGTCCTTGGTTCAAGTCTTCCCTCGAGTAAAAAGTTTAATTTTTTATTTTCCGACAATTATCAAAGATCAGGCAATCACACATAATTAACTTCGCTCTCCAGAATTCCAGGACATGTTCAGATTTGCTTGGACATGTACAGGATTTGACGGTCTACACACGGAAAAATATGAATACGTTAAAAACATATGTATTGACAGAGCACAGGGAAAACTGTGCTACTGTGAAACTGTTGCATTCATTCGTTGCAGTTTATGTGACAAACTCTTATGTTTTCATCACTTTTTTGAGAGTGATTATCACATCCACAAGAAAACCTAAATCGGGCAAGGTAGAAGAATCTTTTTACTCATTCACCAAGTGTACAAGTTTGGTGGGTTGACAAAATATTCCTGTCATGTGATGCACATGCCGTCACCAGTGTCGTATAGAATATACAAGACGGATTTTACTGTGGAGGAATCGGTTGACCTATGACCTTGCGATCAAATGTTTTCGGTTCCCATTGGAGAGGCACATCCTTTCGTCTACTAATCGTACGGTTTTGCGGTGCGGTCGCAAAAAATAGACACTAAACTTACTACAGTAAACAGAGACGCCAATGAACGAACCGACAGATCATAACTTTGCGAAAAGAAAAAAATTAAAGTTTCCACTTGAGGGAAGACTTGAACCAAGGACCTCCTGTTCTGCAGCTGCTCACGCAAACCACGGGACCATGGCGCCCCTCAGCTCATGTTCTTCTTGATGTTGCCTATCTTGCACATGGACTACTCAGTTTGTATATTTTGCTTATTTTTTTCATAGTTCCACACAACTTCTTCCTGTTTTCTCGATTGATCTGTGTTCAGTTTTTCAGGGCCTATCCACTGTGCTAACTTATAACTAAATCTGAGGGGGGTGCGATGGGAAGGTTCCATTGTAAGTCCATAAAGGTGAATGGTGAGTACTCGGAGTTTATCTGTATGACAAATGGCGTTCAACATAGTTTTATATTGTCACTCACCTCTGTAACATCTATGTATACAGAGTATGTCTTCAAGGGCACTCTGGATAGCTAGGAGATTTGTATTTCAATTGGCAGCAGGAAAATCAAGCTCCCATATTTTGCTGATGATACTATCTTCATTGTAGGAAGTGAGATAGAACTTAATGATCTTTTCTCCAGAGTGAAGGCTATTAGTTTATATTTCTGTCTAGGGATAAAGATGAAAAAAAAATATTGGTTATTAACCAACAAGGTTTAGATCAAATCAAACTTACAGGCTGCATAAAGGATCTAGAGGTAGTGAATCATTGTGTATGTCTAGGATTTCTGATCAATGACACAGGAAAGTGTGATAAAGAAATAAAACGATGAATGATAATTGGAATAAACTGCAAAGCTTTTGCTCAGTAAGATCTCACAGAACTGGGTAATATCCAAACATTCAAAGATGTGCTTCATGGAATCATTGGTGTTCCCTAAGTTCTTGAATGGCTGGCAGAGCTGGACTATGAAAGCTGGTGAGAAGAGCTGAATTGATGCCTTTGAGATATGTTGTTGGAAAATGTTATGCATACCATGTACAGAAAGAAGACAAATGCATACATTAACGTAGCATCACAAGAAGTTTATCTTTCCGTGTCAGTCAACGATACTTCCAGTTCCTTGGGCACATTCTGAAAGGTCAAAAGGATATATATTAATAGAATTTACATTTTATAAGTAAGTAAAATAAAAATATGATACTATAATTACTTCTTAACTATTTAATGCAGTGAGAGATGGTAGATAATTTATTTATTTACTTGTTTATTTATTTACTTACTGTTTTACATATAACTATGATTTCTGGATATTTAGAGACATATATTTCTCAAGTCTGAACACTATTAAAAGCTTTCAGATTATATTTTTTTACACTTTATTCTGAAAGCTGAGTCTTTTGTGCCTAACAAATCCAATCAAAGCCAAAGTTCGAGTAATCTCAACTTGTGGGATGCCTTTTAAAAAAAAATCGCTATTTTACCTGCAGAATAACTATTGGACTTATTTAATGTATTTTGGAAGAGATCCAGATTCCGTTTTACATATAAATTTGACTCAGTAATTGTCAGTGAAGCCAACCAAAAATTTCTCCCATGATAACTTCAGTTATCACCATGCTGAATACCACTTTTATTGATTACTTGAAAATGGAATATGATTCAGTATATCTACATAATGCACACGACTCTAAGTAATACTTTTCTATGAAATGATATTTCCATCTTGAATACACTTACATGAATCAATCAACAATGAACAACCAGAACAGTAATCTCAATAGGAATCAATGGAGGAGAAGTGAATGATTTTACATCATTTTGTGACATTTATGGTTTTGAAAAAGCAAAAACTTAAGCACATTATTACATATTCTGTGTCATGGCTCTGGTTAGCTTATAGTTCCTTGCTCTGGTACTTTGTTATGCAGGGAATTTGCCACTTTATTAGTTACAATTTATTACTCTTAGGAAACGAAACATGACTAAAAATACGAAAAATAACTTAAATCTAGAATAGAACCGCCACAAACCCCCCTTGAATGACGAAAGTACATGTGTAAAACAACTTTTTTTAAACATTCAATACAAAATGAATTATGTTCTGAAGTTTTGAAAAGTAATAGTAATCATTACATAAAATTGTGTGACTACAGTTTCTGCAGTTTCCTCATTATTGTCCTCCCATAAATATTATGCGTTCATTTGTAGTTCTATGTTACATAATGTTCAGTATTTTTTAATCACATGATATTTACTATTGTATACTTGCAAGAACAGTCCTTTTTGATGCGCATCAAGAGTACTATTTTACATTGTTGTGAATCAATTTCGTCTGTGGCATCCACTGCTGAAGCTTAGCTCAAATATTTCCTTCTCTAGTTGTTCACTTTGTTACATAATTCAACGTTCGTTTAGGGATTTACCCCTCTACTTTTCAAAACGTTTACAGTAGTATTTACTCTTTACAACACATATCTACATACCTATACTTCTATGTGTGGTTACATTACACTACTTGGGATGAAGGGCAGGACAAAAAAATAGGTTTCACGTTATATTTTTATCTCACATTACATTTTTATTTGATTTTCATTAAACTGCATAATATATGATTTCTTTCTTCAGAGTCAATGAGCATAATTCTATGTTCTTCTAGTTTCTGGTTATGTTACTCGGTTAAAAGTTTATATTACTCAATCTAGATGTACTTCTATTACCCAATCTAGACATACTCGAGGTCAGTGAAGTGAAATGGAAAGAAAACGAGGATTTCTGGTAAGGTAATAACAACAGCAGCAGAAAATCGTATAACAGGAGTAGTATTAATTATGAATAGGAAGGTAGGGCAGAGAGTGTGTTACTGAGAACAGTTCAGAGAGAGGGTTGTTCATATCCGAATCGACAGCAAAACAACATCAACAATGGAAGTTGAGATATACATACTAAGGGGTTCATTAGGGGTTCACTACTATTCGCTAGCGCACTTGAGCAGATGTAATTTCGATGGATTGCTCACACACTGCCTGCAATATGAAATATCTATGCTACAATAGAATCGCAGGTCAGAGCAGTGTTGGCAGTAAGTCAAGTTTAGTAGTTCACAGAGAGCAGTCGTGATTTGTAGTTCGCAAGGAGCACTTGAGTTGTGGAGTTTGGACAGGTCAGTGCAGCGGTTGATTTGTGTTGGATCAGTCATGCAGAACAATGGCAGTGCCTGAGCGATGTAGTATAGGGTAAAAGAATATTATTGCTCTTTGTTGTCATGTACATGTTAATTGCCACAACTGATTTAACGACAATTGTAATGTTAAATTCCCATGTAATTCCTTGCAGAAATGTTTCAATAAAAACTTTTGTTCTGAAGAAAACATTTGCCAGTCATTTATATGAGTTTAAAGATTTTACGAATTTTTCCTGTGCCTACTCATGTTGATTAAGCAGAAGAAAATCAGTTGTTTTCCTACAAATGAAAATCTAGTGGCCAGCATTGCACTGGGTTGTGCCAAAAATTTCTTATAGGATCAGATGTATATATAGCGTTTTCTGGCGACATCATTGTGAGGTAAGTATTTTTCGGTTTATTCAAGATGATTTCACAGGCCCATGATGCAGCACTGCTGACGTCAAAACTTATTAATCTCGGCATGCTGTCAGTCTTTAATGGAAGGTCATATTAAAACTTGAAATTTTATTATTGGAAAGAAATTTTTCTATTGGGAACTTACAGGAGATTTTTTTGTTGGGAGGTAACAATACCAACATCGCAAACTGAAGATGAAGAGATAGAGAAAGTGTATGAGGATTTTGTAAGGGTAATACAGTACATAAAGAGAAATGAAAATCTAATAGTCATGGAGGACTGGAATGAAGTAGTAGGGCAAGGAGTAGAAGGAATGACTACGGGAGAATATAGGCTCAGGACAAGGAATGAGAGAGGAGAAAGACTAATTGAGTTCTGTAACAAGTTTCAGCTAGTAATAGCGAATACTCTGTTCGAGAATAACAAGAGGAGGAGGTATACTTGGAAAAAGCTTGGTGATGTGGGAGGATTTCAGTTAGGTTACTTCATGGTCAGACAGAGATTCCATAATCAGATACTGGATTGTAAGGTGTACCCAGGAGCAGATATAGATTCAGATCACAAAGTAGTAGTGATGAAGAGTAGGCTGAAGTTTAAGAGATTAGTAAGGAAGAATCAATAAGCAAAGAAGTGGCATAGGAAGTACTAAGGAACGACGAGATACGCTTGAATTTCTCTAAGGCTATAGATACAGCAATAAGCTCAGTAGGCATTGCAGTTGAATAGGAATGGAAATCTCTAAAAAGGGGGATCAAAGAAGTTGGAAGGAACAATGTAGGTACAAAGAAGGTAACTGTTAAGAAATAATGGGTAACAGAAGAAATACTTCGGTTGATAGGAGAAAGAAGGAAGTAAAAAAATGTTCAGGTAAATTCAGCAATACAAAATTACAGGCTGCTGAGGAATGAAATAAACAGGAAGTGCAAGGAAGCTAAGACAAGATTGTTGCATGAGAAATGTAAAGAAAACGGAAAAGAAATGATTGACAGAAGGACTAACTCAGTACATAGGAAAGTCAAAACAACCTTCAGTGAAATTAAAAGCAAGGTTGGTAATATTAAGAATGCAACAGGAATTCCACTGTCAAATGAAAAGCAGAGAGCAGATAGGTGGAAAGAGTAAATTGAAGGCCCCTATGATAGGGAAGACTTGTCTGATGACATAGTAGAAGAAAGACAGTGGTCAGTTTAGAACTGATAGGGGATCCAGTATTAGAATCAGAATTTAAGAGAGCTTTAGGGGACTTAAGACCAAATATAGCAGTAGGGATAGATAACATTCCAGCAGAATTTCTAAAATCATTGGGGGAAGTGGCAACAAAACGACTATTAATGTTAGTGTGTAGAATGTATGAGTCTGGCGACATACCAGCCGACTTTTAGGAAAATATCATCCACACAATTCCAAAACTGCAAGAGCTGACTAGTGTGAGAATTATTGCACAATCACCTTAACAGCTTATGTATCCCAGTTGTTGGCAAGAACAATACACAAAAGAATGGAGAAAAAATTGAGGACATGTTAGATGACGATCAGACCAGAGAGGCTACTGTGACATTGGAGTTGATAATGGAAGCAAGACTAAAGAAAAATCAAGACTGTTCATAGGATTTGTCAATCCAGAAAAACTGTTCAACAATGTACACTGTTGGAAGATGTTCTAAATTCTGGGAAAAACAGGGGAACGCTATAGGGAGAGATGGGATCTACAATGTGTAAAATACTCAAGAGGGACTAAAAATTGGATGACGAAGAATGAAGTGCTCAGGTTGAAAAGGGGTTATGGCCAGAATGTAGTCTTCACCTCTAATGGTGAAAATAAAAGAAAGGTTCATGAGTGGAATCAAAATTCGAAGTGAAACTATATCAATGATACAATCTGTTGGGAGTGAAAGTGACTAATAATTATGTGATCTGAATGCAATGAGTACAGAATATGGATTGGAAGTAAATCGAAGAAAGACAGAAGTAATGAGTAGTAGCAGAAATGAGAATAGCGAGAAAATTAACATCAGGATTGATGGTCATGAAGTAGATGAAGTTAAGGAATTCTGCTACCTAGGCAGCAAAACAATCAATGATGGATGGAGCAAGGATGACATCAAAAGTAGACTAACACTGGCAAAAAGGGCATTCCTGGCGAAGAGAAGTCTACTAGTATCAAACATAGGCCTTAATTTGAGGAAGAACGTTCTGAAAATGTATGTTTGGAGAACAGCATTGTGTGGTAGTGACATAGTGGACTGTGGAAAAATCGGAACAGAAGAGAATCGAAGGTTCTGAGATGTTCTGCTACAGATGAATGTTGAAAATTGGGTGGACTGAAAAGGTAAGGAATGAAGATGTTCTGAGCAGAATCAGAGAGGAGCGAAATTGGTGGAAAACAAAGACCAGCTGAAGGGAGGATGATAGGACATCTGTTAAGACATCAGCGAATGACTTCCATGGTACCAGAGGGAGCTGTAGAGGGCAAAAACTGTAGAGGCAAACAAAGATTAGAATACATCCACCGAATGATTAAGGATGTAGGTTGCAAGTGCTACTCTGAGATGAAGAGGATGAACATGAGAGGATCATGGTGGGCAGAATCAAACAAATCAGAAGACTGATGACTCAAAAAAACAAAAATACTCTTTTTACATTTATGTCAGATATGCTTGGATAACACTTTAACATTGTTATATGAAGGATTACAGCTTCCTTTGATTTTCTGCTGACAGTCATTGTGGTAAGCGCTGATTGGCTCATGCATTCGTGACGTAGGAATGATGCTGGCAGCATCAGTGTTGACAGGCAGCTTGCCACAATATGTAAACATCAAAATCGTATAGCATCTTTATCTTCAAGTATTTCTATTTGGAAATATGTTGCTTCAGATGTATATTTTTTCTTACATAGGTGCAGCTACCACCATGTTTGTGATTCTTTCAACAAAAATATCCACTAAATGAAGTTCTTCCTCATCAAACTGGTGTTCTGTTACAGATAATAATGATGTATTTTTAGTTCACTTTCCAATAGTACTTCAATATCATATACTTTCCTTGGTAATGACTGCATATTCTGATGAATTACAGCCAAATTAGATCTTAATTTTGAACATTGACACTTATTTGTAATTGTTTAGGCCCGTGCATTGGCTTGCTGTTATATCTGTGGATTTTTAACATGTGTCGCCACTGAAAATCTTTGCTGCGTGTACATGTCTAGTCTTGTACATGACTGGGGTTATACTCTGAAATGTGATGTCGTCTTCTGTTGCTGGAATAAATAGGATAGCGTCCAGTTATGATCTTGAAGGTTTTGTTGGTCAGTTTCTTATTTGCTCTGAATTAATAGATCTTCCCTTACAGAAAGAGCTATAAGGTATCTTAACGATGAATATTTCACCATTGGTGAGAAAGTCTCATGATAATCTATTATTTCTTTCTGACAGTATCCTTTAACTACCAACATGGCCTGAATTTTCGTACTGAACTCTCAGTATGTTTAATATTGAATACTTATCTTGTTCTTAGTGGCTTTTTACTTTCAGGCACATCAACCCATTCACATGTGTCATTATCCAAAATGACTGTAATTCTTGTTCCATTACATCACTGTTGAAGGTTTCGGCAACCCTCTGGGTATGTTTTTGGTTTTATTATATGTGTAGAAAATCTTAAATTGTCTTTGTTTCTTGAAAGTTCTTCCTCAGTTTCACTCTCAAGTAGCATATCAGTAGCACTTCATTCCTATCTCCCTCTGTTTCAGTTTTCTTCTGGTCTTCAGCTTTACCACACCTTATATTTGGTTGAATTGAATTACTGTATTGTTCTGGCAGTTTTCCTTTGTTTTAGGTTCTTATTCACAGGATTACAAAAGCTGTATCCTTTTGAATCTTAACAGCATCCAACAAAAATATTCTTCTGTCATTTTGCATCGCATTTACCTCTTGATGATTTTGGAAAACGAACCATGGCTTCACACTTTTAAGTTACTTAGGCCTGGTTTCTTCCCAGTCCATGTTTCACAAGGTGTCTTGTTTCTCACAGTTTTGGTAGATGCCTCTGCCTAAAAACACTTTTGTAACTCAGCATCGCTTATCATGCTTGTTGCCTTCTCTACAATGATTCCATTGGCATGTTCTGTAACTCCATTTTGACTTAGAGAATGGTAGTCTGATACCAATACCTATTTCATTCAACTATTTCTTACACAGCCTGTTTACATATTTTGAACCATTTTCTATCTAATTTGATTTTCCTCCAATTTTGTCTTTTGACCATTCTGCAATAAATAGCAGATACATGACTCACTTGATCTTAGGAACTTACAAAGTAAACATGAGTGTATATAGAAAATTCATTTATGAATGTCAGCAAATAGTAGCTACCCCCTAAGGATTTATTCTCCATATGTCCACAGAGATTTGTATGAATGAGTTGCAAGATTTTCGTAGATCTACTTTGACTTGACTTAAATGGCAGTCTGCGCATACTTTGTCTATAGAGGTGTCCAAGTCTCCTACGCCACAAGAAACCTTTTGCAGCATAAACAGGGTGATTTCTAGTGCCAGCAATGCCTTGAACTGTATTTAATTTGTAAATAACTTTTACGTTAGTTGCAATAGCTACAATATCATCCAAGTGGCCAATTACTTTGGCTCCCTCTATATCAAAGATAAATTTGTTATCCTTCTTTATTATTTCACTTACCAACAGCAAATTAGTTGCAATATTCTTCACATGATGTACATCATGAGCAGTAACAATTTGTTTTTCCCATTCACTAGCAAATTAAGATCAGCTTTTCCTGCGAGTTCACACTTTAACATAGATCCATCGACTGTGAAAATTCCAATGTGAGTCGTTGAATGTACATCATACAGATCTGATGGAGTTTTAATAATATGCACAGATCCTCATGAATCTAGAAACCATTCTCCATGATCGTCACTCACTTCACTAAAAGAATAAAAAGCACAAAGTGCCTTACCCTTATGGGTAGTTTTCCTCTCAGGACTACTAGAATTAACACGATTCTTTTCATTAATACTCGCCCTTTCGTTACACTGTGAAGAAAAATGTCCAATTTTCTGGCATCTGAAACACTTTATTGTATTTAGAATATGAAGCAGACGCTGTTTCTATCTTTGGATCAAAAGAAACTGGTTCACTTTTCACATCCTGTAGAATCTTTATCTTTCCACTATCCACTGTAATGGGTATTCCCGAACTTTCCAAATCCATAATCATAGCTGATAGTCCACCTAACATTAAGTGACAATCCATTCTACTGTAATGTCAAAACCAATACTTCTCAGTCGATTTGAGATTGAAATTATTTTATTACGTATTCATCCACGTATTTGTACTTGTTCAATCTTGTAGTTATCAGCTCACAAAGTAATCCTACTTTCCTAGTTAAACCACCATCTTAAAATGCGTTTCTCACTTTGGCCCATACATCCTTCGCTGACATAACCTTTTCTATGTGAAAATAATTTACTTGAGCAATCAAAAGGATTAGTTTTCTTTCGCCTTCCGATCCTTAGTAGAAAAAGTTGATTTTGTAGGTTTCAACATACCATTTACAACGTCCCACAGGTCATCCAGCTGCAAACACGCATCAACAGCAAATTTCCAAGTTGTATAACTCTTGCGTCCTACAAGCTGCTCTATTTGCGATATCTGTGTTGTACGTGTATTAACAGTCACTTTTATTACTGTACACACAATGTAAATTTATACGAGTTTCTTCACACTCTTGAGCAGAAACATCTCACCATGAAATTTATTATTTCACTTTAATTCAGTGCTGCGCTCATAACCTATTGAATTCTTTGCTTAGCGCAGCGAAATGACTTGGAAAAATTGTTTAGGGATAAGATAAAACTTAAATTTTATTAACACATGAACATATTTTACATGCACGCTACGCACATGATCTCGTTGTCAATCAATAGAGGCCAGATTATATGCATCATAAGAACCTTGAAATATGCATGAAAACTGCTTGAAAATTGTCGAAATATGCAAGATCAAATAATAAAAAAACATGGTAGTTACTGCGTGCATTATATCTCAAACTCTAACCTGTGCATATCAGTTAAGAGGAAGAACCTGGCCACGCGAAAAAACGGTATATTTAGAACGCTGATATCATTTTCTGAATACTTTCTGGGTGAAGTTAGGAAGGGGGCCTTTCTGGGATTATTTTCTAATGATCTGCAAAATGGGGACGCACACCCTTTTTAATTGATCCTTCTATTGTTGTGGTAACAAGCGGATGGGATGCGAGTGAGTCGCAGCGAAACATTCGATATGTACAGGACCAACTTCGAGATATATCGCATGCAGTTGGGCACGCTCAAAAACTCCGTAGTATTTTATTTAAAAAACAACATAAAATAATGCATCTTTTCGCACAGCGTTGGACCAAAGCATCATTTACAATTTATTTTACATTTTTCTACGATTGTAAACACAATCGACCAAGTACTGTTTCAAATGTTCGGTAGTATGAGCGTGTCTTCGATAACGCAAAACATTTTTGTAAGCAGAAAAGGATCGTTCTACATCAACTGAGGTAACTGGGCAGTATTTGAATTTGGGTGCTATGTTGGCATTTATTGTTTCTGGTAAAAGTTCACCCAACCCATTAATAAAACTATGGATTTGGCACAAGGATTGAAAGCATGGGCTATTGTATAAAATGTTATCAAACTTTAAGTTTTCTTGGGAATACCTTCGGCAACGAGAAGTCCACTTGAATAATTTTATTCATTAACTGAATAGATTCATTCAGTGCAAAACATTGAGTTTCAAGCTCTTTAATACTTGCAGGTATATGGGAAAAATGAGTGCTAATCACAGCAGTGTCTCTTTTAATACCGGAATCATTAAAACATGCCTCTGCAATATCGAAGTCGTTTACTAACCATCTAATGGCCTCAAAATGTTCATTGTAAGACAACACAACGGCGACCCACGTACCCCAACGAGTTACCACTGGTTCAGGAGTTCAGGGCACATTTGATAGTTTTTCTTTGTAGGTCTTGATGCTAGCAGTAGCCTTAAGAAACACTTTGTTTGTGGATGTTATTCACTTTCACAAACGTATGACGTACTTATTCAGCTAGGTGATGCACTACACGAGCAAAGCACATCACATGACATGGGATAAAATACTCGGAGGGCTTTTCCTGCTTTCATCATACAGGAAACAGCATCTGAAATAAACGCAAACACCCTTTTATCTGCAGAATATTCTGGAAATATCTTTCCAGTGCCCTCATTCACAAATCCATTTACTTTTTCAACTTCTTTGAATGCCGCTAAATAGGAAGAAGAAGGCTCTTCTTTTAAACCACCAACAATTAAATTTACAATGTAACATCCATAAGTGTCTGTAGTTCCATCTACTGAAATCCAGATAACGCTGTGCTTGAGTTCACTGTGTATTTCTTCCAGAACATTTACGTAAATTGTCGGTATGTAAGTTTTACGCATTGTTGATTCATCTGATAACTTTTGAGTTAAGCAATATTTGCTCAGAAAGCCCTTGAGGAGAAGAGTCTGTAAGTTTGTGAAGAGGAATACTGCTTGCAATGAATGTTAAACCAACTTTTTTGGTTACCTTTGGACAAGTCCCCACTATTGAAACTTGCTGTTGTCAGAAGTTGTTGTCGGGGTCCTTTCTTCTGCACTCCTGTGATATGAAGACTTGTCTTGACATGTTGGTCTATTTGATACTTTATTTGCACGAAACGTTTTTCTCGCAAACTCGGCAATGTAAAACAATTCCGCCATCTGTAAATGTTCCATGATGGTCAGCTATCCAGGAATCGACGTTTCTTTTTTTTGGGCGTCCAGGTGCGCACCACGTTACACACTACACAGCGTAAACACGTTCAGCTGTGTACATGTTAATAGAAAGCTGATCTGAAAAAATGGATGTGCGACTAAATGCTTGTGTAGTTCAATTTAAATGTTGCCGACTTTTACGGTATGACAACAGAGGGGATTAACTGGGGGGCGTGGGCACAGGAGAATTCACTCTGTCTGCCTGTTTCTTTTCCTCTTCTGTAATGATTTCGCAAGGCAGTGGCTCTCGGTTAGTGATTGCACACAGTTCCAAGTCACAGCCAATCTGTGAGACATTAAATCTAGATCGAGCTGGAGACCGCCCATCTAAATTTTTGAAATATTCTAAACATAGAACGAAAATATGCATCATCACAAGTTTTTGGTTAAAACATGCAATAACTAGTGAAAAGGAGCCAAATATGTAAATGCATATGCAACATGCAAATACCGGGTGATCAAAAAATCAATATAAATTTGAAAACTGAATAAATCGCGGAATAATGTAGAAAGAGAGGTACAATTGACTCACATGCTTGGAATGACATGGGGTTTTATGAGAACAAAAAAAAAATCCAAAAGTTCAAAAATGTCCGACAGATGGCATTTCATCTGATCTGAATAGCAATAGTTAGCAAAAAAAAGTAAGACAAAGCAAAGATGATGTTCTTTACAGGAAATGCTCAATATGTCCACCATCATTCCTCAACAATAGCTGCAGTCGAGGAATAATGTTGTGAACAGCACTGTGAAGCATGTCCGGAGTAATGGTGAGGCATAGGGGTCGGATGTTGTCTTTCAGCATCCCTAGAGATGTCAGTCGATCACGATACATGTGCGACTTCAGATAACCCCAAAGCTAATAATCGCACGGACTGAGGTCTGGGGTCCTGGAAGGCCAAGCATGACGAAGGTGGAGGCTGAGCACACGATCATCACCAAACGACGTGTGCAAGAGACATTTCACGCGTCTAGCAATGTGGGGTGGAGCGGCATCCAGCGTAAACATTGTACGTTCCAGAAGGTGTTTATCAGCCAGGCTGGGGATGATGCGATTCTGTAACATTTCGGCGTACCTGTCACCCATCACGATAACAGTTACAAAACCAGAATCACACATTTCCTCGAAGAAAAAGGCCCGATAACGGTAGATGTGGTAAATTCAACCCATACCGTGACTTTCTCGTCGTGCAATGGAGTTTCAACGACAGTTCTAGGATTTTCGGTAGCCCAAATTCTGCAGTTGTGGGCGTTGACAGACCCTCGGAGCGTGAAATGAGTTTCGTCGGTCCACAACACGTTACTCAACTAATCGTCATCTTCCGCCATCTTTTGAAACGCCCACACCGCAAATGCCCTCCGCTTCACTAAATCACCAGGTAACAGTTCATGATGCCAATGGATTTTGTACGGATAGCATCGGAGGGCATGCCTCAGTGCCAACCAAACAGTAGTGTATGGAATGCCGTTGCAACGTGCGACTGCACGAGCGCTGACTTCCCGTGCATAGACGAACCCGCTACAGCCTCCATTTCGTCCTGAACTGTCTCAGCAGCATTACACCTTGCGCTCGGTCGGCCACTATGGGGTCTATCGTCCAAGCAACCCGTGGCTTCGAACTTCGAAATCATTCTCGCCACAGCTGCATTTGTCAACAGACCTTTCCTATGGCGATAGGATCGCAACGCTGAACTAGCACATTCCCCATTCTGATAATACAGCTTCACTAAAAGCGCTTTTTCAGGTAACGTCAACATTGTGCGACTGCTGGCGCATCTGATTCTCTCTCTCATTACAGCTCCTTTTACACACAGTCACTGACGTTTTGCTGTCCAGCGCCATCTGTCGGAAATTTTGTGAAATTAGTTTTTTTTTGGTTCTAATAAAACCCCATGTCATTCCAAGCATGTGTGTCAATCTACATTACTCCGTGGTTTATTAAGTTTTCAAATTTATACTGACTTTTTGATCACCCGGTACATATAATCTGGTTTTTACCAGTCAACAAGCATAGAATATCATTTCACAGAGGTCTAATGCACTTAGCACAACATGTCCTATACAAAACTATAAACACATTACTCCAACAGAATTTCACACACGATGCAGGGGCTCGAGCGAGAGAAATCTGCATTTTATTGTTTAGAAAGTCGAAGCATAAGTTTTTTTTATGTGTTAGGTTAAATTGCATGCAGAATTACTAAAAAGAACCAATGTTACGAGATGCAATCTGTTTGTTTAACGTTAAGTCAAGTAGCTCGTGTAGTGCAAATTTTTGTACTGTAGTCACTTTTCCCTCAATACCTTTTGCTTCAACATTTTCTTTACACCTTGCATTGGGCTTTTAATAGTTTATGTGGCGTATCTGTGCTGGGGTTAGCTGGCAACTAATGCTCGCAAAACTGTTTCACACACAATCCAGAGAACAAGCAGGGTAGCACAGTGGTTAGCACATTGCACTCACATTCGGAAGAACGACAGTTCAAACCCATGCCCGGCCATCCTAATTTAGGTTTCTCATCGTTTGCCTAAATCGTTTAAGGCAAATGCTTGGATAGTTCCTTTGAAAGCGAATGGCTGTTTTCCTTGTCCATCGTTCCCTAATCCGAGCTTGTGCTCCATCTCAAATGATCCTGTTGTTGAGAGGGATGTTAAACACTTATCTACTCGTCCTCGATATTCCAGAGAGCTACTTAACAATAAATAAACCTGCCACAAAAACATATTTAAACAAACAACTTGCAATGTCTGAAGGTTTCAGTCCACAGAATGCTACAACATTAAAACAAATTCCCCCTAGTAATCAATCTGGTTTTTACATGCAATACTTTTTTCACTTCAAGTTGCAGCCATATCCGTTCCATTGTAAAATATTAAATACAGAACTCATATGTACAAAAGTCCATTTTATAAATGTAGTAGAGGGAAAATAATTTAGTACACTCATGTGGTGCAATTGAGACTGCTACATCACTGGTTCAATTAATCTTTCATAATTTCTTATAAATTTTAAGGAAACAAATAATGAAACGAAACAATTTATAAAAATATAGTAAACAACTGATATCAACAACGAAAATCATAACGAAATGAAACATGGAGATCTGTGCATGGTGATGTATCGTGAAGAAATGAGTCAGGGGTCACATGACCAGCAACCCAGTGCTGTGACATGATGTGATGGGATGGACTTATGGCCATTGTTGACACCGCCATTTGAGGTAGATTGCAGAATGTTTTGACGGGATGGCCAATGTGAATTGGTTCATATGCTGCAAGAATGGCAAATAACACTGTGCAAGAAATATTTCTTGTAATAAGCTGCTCCTAATACTGTTTCAAGGTATCCTGCCCCCACCCCCCCTCTACAACTCTATGGGTTTATTAAAACAAAATAAAACTAGGGAAACTTCAGGTTGAACCAAGTAAAAGGTAGATTGCTATCTACCATGAAGATGACATGTTAAGATGCAGACAGGCACAAGTAAAAGTGCCTTACACATTAGCTTCCAGCCGCAGTCTTCTTGGGAAAAAGGAACACACACACACTTTCATACACATAGCACAGCATGTCACATGACTGCCATCACGTGTGTGTATGTGTGTGTGTGTGTGTGTGTGTGTGTGTGTGTGTGTGTGTGTGTGTGTGTGGTGTTTTTTTCCTGATGAAGGATGTGGCCAAAAGCTAATTTGTAACTGTGTGTCTCCAACTTAATGTGTTATGAATTTATTGATGTAGAGTTTTGTGACTGCACGTAATTAGCTACTCATCAGACCAAATGCAACAAAATAATGGTTTATTTACAATTTCAGCAATTACTATGTAAGTTATAAGCTGTTGCTCCTATCACAGCTTTTGGAAAGTACAATTTTACCAATGCCTGTTCAGCTTTTTGCCATGCCGGTTCAATGTGTGACGATCTTCAGTGTGTGGAGGACCCTCATAGGAACATCCACCGAGCTGTTGTTCAATGAAATATCAGTAGCCTTTGATAATAACATGTTCCAAAACTTGCACTAGTCGTCTGATCAGTATTTATTTAAAGCACAACACTGTGGTGAAGTCAATAAAAAGAAATTGAAATTAGCGAAACAAATGGATAAGAAATGTAAAATTACAAGGATACAGATAGGCTGGGCAGTACTGTCTGTACTGCCTAGAGACACATTAAAATGTAGAGAAAACTGTTCCTGGCTATTGGAACTGTTAGTTCCTTCTTCACGGCAGAGAGAGGGACAGGTTTCGGAAGGTTGGGAAGGAGGGGAAGGTTAGTTAGACCATAGGTTGAGAGGGATCTACCTGCCGTGAGGATGGAGGAGGGGGGGGGGGAGATATGAAGGAGGTGTGTCAGAGAAGAGGAGGTCAGAGAATGTACATTGCTAAACACTATGCCACCTTCAGCCTTGAGATGATAGGGCAGAATGAGAAGTGAAGATGAGGTCCACTGATGTTGGAAGGTGATAATTTCATTATGAACTGGAGAAGCCAATGAATAAAGATTGTATTGACTGAGTGATCTGTATTACTGCCTGAGGTCTAGGTTAGGTTGGAAGATGATAACTTAGTTGTGAGTTGGTGAACCCAATGTGTGTGATATTATGACATGACTTTGACAATATTCCTTTCCCTCTTGCTATGGAACACATCTGCCCACTGCTCCCCCATAAGCTGCATAGAACCAGACCCCAACCCACTCCCTTTCATTACTATCAGCCTCATGGCTAGCACTGACAACATTGCTACATGAAACTTGTAAGTAAGGTCTTGACCCTGATCTTGCATTTTACCCCTTTGTATGGCGAAATACAGATATAAAGGTAGGTCCATGCCAGAGATATTTTAGCATACTATGGCTGCATAATCCATACAGTAGACAGTTAGCAAAAGGTTCTGAGCAACAGGCATCTGAGCAAAAAATCTAGAGGAACGTTTTTTTTTTTTTAAAAAAAAAAAGGTTAACAGCATATTATCTGAAAACAATGAGCACGAACTTGAGCCTACCAATGGCTCTAATCAGTGACTCAATCTAGAGTGCTCTGTTATTTTCCCACATTGTGCCATTAATGACCTGTGGGTGATTCGGTAGATTTCTGAGGAATAGGATCTCAATGTGTCAATGTGGAGGTAAGTCCCTTGTATGTTCCAGCTCCCTTGGTGCCTTAAACACAATTCCACAAATGCGAACATCTGACAGAAAGTGGGAGCAAGCTGACAGGAAAATATTATTTCTCAGTTTAATGTTCTCCTATGGGCTGTTTCGCCATGAGTAACATGAAATTTCATTAAACAAAGTAGACTCCAAATAAATTCTAAGGTAGCTAATATAATCAATGTATCATTTAATAGAGGATTGTTCCCTAAAACAGTCAACCATAAAAAACAATCAACGCTAAAAACACTTCACAAATGGATGATACATAAGATATACAATAAAACACACCCACCTCACTATTATGTAGCTTTTCTATAACAGTCTAGAGTCATACCTGAAATATTATCTAACTTTTCAAATAAAAATAAAATACTAGTTAACACCCTAAATGAGGGGAAAAAATCTATTGAAACAATAATCTTCAACCTCTTGAAGCTTGTATTGAACATTATAGACCCACATGTATTGTGCTGTGGACTGTTTCTGGGCCCATCTAAGGCATTCCATCTGATACAGCATAATGTGCAGCTAAGGAAATCATAAAACTAGGATATCAATGGAGTTGCCTATAATTGTTTTAAGTTGTATCTTTCTGGCAGCCAACAGACAGGAGTAATATGTCATAAAAATTTAAAAAATCTTTTCAGAATGCAGGGCTGTCAAGATATCAAACAATGGTAAATCTGGGACAGAACAATAACAGTATGAAAACCGTCCAGAATCCCTAACTGCTGCTTCAGGTTCACTGATGACGTATTTACAATATCGACAAGGATGAGGACACCATATCCACATTCCTCCAAAACCTCAATACCTCCTCCCCCATACAGTTCATCTGCTTGTCCTCATCCCAACAAGTCATTACCCTCAATATTGACCTTCACCTCCATCCAAATCAAACCTACCAACCACCAACAACACCTGCACTTCAACAGCTATAACCCATTCCACATCTTCTATATAGCTTGGTCAAGCATCTGTAGAGAAGGTGCATCTGTAGAGAGGAGCAAGGGTCTTACTGAGGCCTTCACAGGCCAAAATTACGCTCCCTACCTTGTTCAGAAAGAGATCACCTGTGCCTTTTCCCGCGAGACCGCTACGGTCGCAGGTTCATATCCTGCCTCGGGCATGGATGTGTGTGATGTCCTTAGGTTAGTTAGGTTTAAGTTGTTCTAAGTTCTAGGGTATTGATGACCTCAGAAGTTGAGTCCCATACTGCTCAGAGCCATTTGAACCATTTTTGTGCCTTTTCCCAGTCACTTACCATTCCTCACTGTCCTGGCACTAAGGAGCAGCCACTCATGACTCTGTACCATCCATAACTACAGAAACTAAATCATATTCTCTGCCAGTATTTTGACTCTATTGTGTATTAAAATGATTAATATCCCCCTCCCCTCGCACTGTGATACTCTGCTGCTAACCAAAGAATATTCGCTGTTTTTCTCATAGTATATTTATTAAATTTTGTGTGTTTTTTTCTGCTTAAGAAGTTTAATCTCGCGTTTTTGTAAGTGTAAATTCATTCTGTCTGTAGCACAGTAGTTGCTCCATTTTTTTTTTTAAGCAACTGCCGGCTCATTTATTAAGCCAGCCAGTCGCAGCTAATATACATCTACAGAGCGACAAGTTAAGTGTTTACCTTTTCTGTGCTTTCCTCGTAGTATATTTATTAAATTTAATGCATGTTTGCCTATTTAAGAGATTTATTCTCTTATTTTTGTAAGCGTAAATTAATTCAGTCTGTAGCACAGTACAGTAAAACTTCGTTCATATGTTTTTCAATGGGCTACATAGAAAAAACGTATAAGTGTGAAAAACGTATATGTGAAATATAGCACCATACTATGAAATTAATTGGTAAACACAAATGAAAAATCCAGTAAATAAGAAGTAACGTTCTACGTTGTACCATACTTAACAAAGATATAAAAACAAGGTAAACCTCTACACAGAAGAAAACGTCATTTCGTAAAAGTGTCCATAATTTTTGCTTGTTTTTTCTTTGATGCAGAAGTAGCGTATACTGTGCTGTCAAAATGGGATAACTCTGTCATTAGTTCGTCAGAAACATTGTGGAGTGTTACAAATTGTTTAATTATTTCTAACGAATTTGCTGCATTGTTAAACGTCATGGGGGAATGCTGAGGCTTTTCTGTCATCCTCATCGTCAGTTTCTTCCTTGTCCAGTTCCCGCAGTGCACATGTACTATCTCAGCGATAGTTATGGGTTCTGTAGTGATGAGGTTTTCATCATCGTTCACGTAATCCTCAAATGTTGCCTGCTCTTCAAGTCGATTCCATTCTTCATCATTAGGTGAAATATCGTCAGTATGATCATTTCCACCGTGATCATGGACTTCATTTCCAAATCCGGCTTTTCGGAAACAGTTCCGAATGGTATCGTCTGAAACTCTGTACCATGAAGCTACAGCATAGTGCAATGCCTATCAGAAGAAAAAAAACCACTCATAATTCCTCGAAGTGTTCTTTGGCTCCGGTAGCACAACATGAAATAAATGGCAGGTAAAAACCTTACTTGTAAAATGTTTATTTTTCATTTTTCCTTTTTTCGATGTTTATACACATGATGGCGTGCTGCACGAGCCTTTTGGAATAATGCAACTTGAAATTATGTATTACTCCATGGTCAAGTGGCTGGAGCTCACTTGTACAATTCGCTGGAAAGAATTCCACGGTCACATTTCTCAAATAGGAAATAAGGGGAGGATGTGCAGCACACTGTCTATGAACAATAAAATGTTCCGGCCTGCTGCACCCATTTTCGCATCGACACTTCGAAGCCAGCTTTCGAAAACTTTTGTCGTAATCTACACGGTCTTGTTAATAGCGCATTTTGTGGGAAGCTTGTCAATTTTCAGGGTTTGGCAAATTTGCCAATCGTAAGTGGGGGGAGTTTCTCACTCCCATCACTGTTAACACATGACAGAACTGTTACATGTTGTTTACTTTATTTTCCTCTGTGGCAGTTCTCGCCTTTGAATGCCATTGTGCTGTCAGGCATCACTTTGTAAAACAAGCCCGTCTTATCCGCACTGAAAATGTTTTTAGGAGCATAGTTCTTTCAAACAGGTTTCCTTCCAATCTCACGCTGTCTCGGGATCGACACTTTTGCTTCCGCTGATGCTATGCCTGAAGATGAACATCAACAAAAGCAAAACGAGGATAATGGAATGTAGTCAAATTAAATCGGGTGATGCTGAGGGAATTAGATTAGGAAATGAGACACTTAAAGTAGTAAAGGAGTTTTGCTATTTAGGGAGTAAAATAACTGATGATGGTCGAAGTAGAGAGGATTTAAAATGTAGACTGGCAATGGCAAGGAAATCGTTTCTGAAGAAGAGAAATTTGTTAACATCGAGTATAGATTTAAATGTCAGGAAGTCGTTTGTGAAAGTATTTGTATGGAGTGTAGCCATGTATGGAAGTGAAACATGGATGATAACTAGTTTGGACAAGAAGAGAATAGAAGCTTTCGAAATGTGGTGCTACAGAAGAATGCTGAAGATAAGGTGGGTAGATCACGTAACTAATGAGGAGGTATTGAACAGGATTGGGGAGAAGAGAAGTTTGTGGCACAACTTGACTAGAAGAAGGAATCGGTCAGTAGGACATGTTCTGAGGCATCAAGGGATCACAAATTTAGCATTGGAGGGCAGCGTGGAGGGTAAAAATCGTAGAGGGAGACCAAGAGATGAATACACTAAGCAGATTCAGAAGAATGTAGGTTGCAGTAGGTACTGGGAGATGAAGAAGCTTGCACAGGATAGAGTAGCATGGAGAGCCGCATCAAACCAGTCTCAGGACTGAAGACGACAACAACAACATGCCTGACCTTAAATTTGTGGAGCCAACCTGATGAAGCACTGAAATTTTCCACACCGAGTCGAACTGCAAATTCATTTGCTTTTTCACAAAGCATTGGGCCGCTAATAGGAATGCCTTTTGCTCTATGTTGCCTGAACCAATGCAACAAACAATCTTCCACGTCTTCATATTTCCTGCTCTGAATGCGTGTTCGCTTATTAGTAGAAATTCCGAACATACATGCACCATCTTCAATTTCCTTTGCCTTTGCTACTATAGAATTTAAAGTAGACGCAGAAATTCCTAATTACTTTGGCAATATCCACTCGCTTTCGATTACTGTTTTCCTTCACAACTCTCAAAATTCGTAGCTTTTCAGCATCTCATTTTTCTTCCACTCATGCAACCAGTTCTCAAAATAATTAGAAATGCAGTAATACGGTACTATAACCTATAAAATATGAGGAGTGATGTGTTTCGAGGTTCCCGAGTGACATGCAACAATTCTTATCCAGTTGTGCCCTAGTTCGGCAGAAATCGTGTAATTTCGCGAAAACAAATGAGTCCTACATCTACTACCAACCTTTCCTATGGCCATAATAGTAAGCTTCATACGTTATACTATACTTCCAATACAGTACAGTCTCTATATAACAACTGGTTTTTGTGATGACACTATTATTTCAGTTTATACTATTGTTGCGTATCTGTCAATCTATAAAACAATCCCAAGTCTGTCATATTAAAAATCAGATGTTAGTTGGATTCGGATGTTCGCAACAAAGTGATTTTCTAGTTGGCAAACGCGGTGCTGTGTTAATAGATGGAGACCAGCATTATACTATGAAATTTTCTTTGACAATTATCTTTGACGTGGCGCAAATGGGGTATTACACTGTCATCAAATATTTAGTCAAAGTTCATTTCGCTAGCTTTAGACGCCTGTTTCAATTTTACTTACGGCATCGGCGTTGTAGTGTGCTGATCTTGACGTCATCATCTTCATATAATGCAAATGTTTTGTTATGAAACCTTCATTTTACAAGTATAACCAATTTACTGAGCGGAAAAGGGTACATACAAGAATCTATTAATTATAGTTCAAGAACAGATTTAATTATTTACTTCGTGGTGAAATGAATTCCCAGCTATGAACGGTCGTTGCCAACATCAACACACTACGCCACCGATGCTGTACGAAAAATTATACCTGGTCTGCAGTTGCTTGCCCTGCAAATGCAGTGTCATTGCATTTGCAAGAGAAGCAGAAGAAAAGGAAACATAGTTAGGTGAAGCCGTGAACTTCACGGCGAGATGCGAAAGATATACAACAAAATTTGCAACGGGAGCTGCAAGTCGATGACGAAAAGTCGCATGAAAATCCCTTTGAGAATTGACGAGAGTACATTCCAATATGTGCTCAGGAAAGTGGCTCCTCATATTATGAAGCTGAACACTCTCCTCATAAATGCTAGATCCGCAAAAGACAGACTTACCGTAATACTGCGATTTGTAGCTACTCTAGTTTATAGTACCGGTGTAGCGTTACAATGCTGCTATGCACATTGACGAAAATAATACCAGAACATCTGAAGCTATTTATAATGCACTGGAGGAGGAATATGTGAAGGCAAATAAATTTTATAGGTACTAAAGTCATGAAAATTTTTTATTTCCACAGAAGTTGTAGATTTTCAGCTTTATATGCTCGGGGGTATATCCTGGCAGTACTTAACGGCTAATAGCATCCGCAATTTTTTATAGCTCTCACTTTTTATTCTGTTTCTGTATTCGGGCGTCGTAAGGTACACAGTTCTTCATCTGCTCCGAATATTTCTATAATTTCGTTATATATGCGACGCACGATGTAAATTTGGGAACCACATTGAATCATTGATAAAAATTGTGTGTCAGAGAGGGGAAGCCTAAAGCCCGGTCCACACGCAACGATCTGTCTGCGCAGACATTGGCGCAGATGTCTGTACATGCAAAAGATCGCTGCAAATTTGGTGTGTTCACACGACACAAACCCCAATCTACTACTCGCCCGCCATCTGTCGGTGTAGAAAAGAAAAATCCGTGGCAAGCGACTACGCTCCCCGTAAGCGTCAAAAATTTAATTCAGTTATTTTGAAATATAGAAATGGAGGAAGTTCTGTTGTGGTCTGTGTTCGCAACTTGTGTTGCAAAAAACATTCAGACCAACCGCAGGAAACAGAGAAGGCGGTCAAAATGGTGTAGACAGTGGTTGCTAAAGCGAAAGCAGTTTTCTCACGTACATTTACTGCGAGAGTTGCAGGGCGAACCTGTTTTGTTTTACATTACTTCGTGTTCCATTTCCTGGCACATTGACACTCCAATTTCATCTTCAATTGCACTCCTGCTTGGTCTCGGCGTTTCTTGATCACTAAAAAAGCCAAGCAGATCAAAATACCATAACGTTGGCTGGTATACTTGATCTACTCTTACACCAGATCTTCTAGATTTCTGAACTTTGGATAACTCTTTTCGGTAAACAGTTCGCTGACAGGCTTAATTTACTTAGCTTTCCTTCATGAACTCATCCTTCAGGACAGCGTAAATAGCTTCACATGTGTTGGGTATTATTTTACTCAACGCTTGTTTCGATATTGCAGTTGAAAATTCCAAATCCTTGTAGCTCCTTCCTGTTGCTAGGAATCTTAATGTTACCGCCAGCCGTTCATGAGGAGAAATTGCCCTTCTCATACAAGTATTTTTTCTCATAATATGAGGGGTTACAAGCTTTAAGAGATAATTATAAGTTTCGACATCCATCCGCAAATAATTTCGCCAGTTCGCAACGAATTTTTTTTTTAATTTTTTTTAATTACCGTTTATCTGTTTGCCGAGGCGTCAACTGCCCGCAGTTTTTCAAGTACAGCATTGTATGCTGCTGCCTTTTTGTCTCGATCACTACATTCTTTACTTTTAATCTTCCACAAACATGGGTGGTTTCTATATATTTCAATGAATTCACTTACAAACTCTCGAGAACACTGACGAGTATCAGCCATTTTAATGCCCTGTGCGCACAAATACAAACACTAGACTGAGCAAACAGCTGTTTCGGGCCAGATTTGCGGCGATCTCCTGTCCACACGCTCCAACTTGTCTGCGCAGATGTGGTTTGAACCCACAGATTTGAGAGGATTCGCTCAAACCTCCAACTCCAACTTCCAGGTTTGCACACACCTCAGGTTGGTGCAAATCTTCTGTCTACACGCAAGAATCTGTCTGCGCAGATTTGATGTGCGCAGACAGATCGTTGCGTGTGGACGGGCCTTAACAGACACATCATTGTGGTCCAAAACCACTCGGAAGTGACGTCAAAATGACGTATACGCAAGCGCGCTGCACACTTGTCGAGTATCGAGATCCGTGGTCGAGTCGAGTTAGGTGAAAGTTTTCAGACCACACTGGAGTGTACGACTATTTTTGTGTATACGTCATTTTGACGTCACTTCCGAGTGGTTTTGGACCACAATGATGTGTCTGTTAGGCTTCCCGTCAGAGAGCTGCAGCGATGCTAGCGCTGCAAGCGGTTGATTTCTCCATGCAGTAAACATAAGACGAACGCTTCCTTTGATAAAATCTAAGGCGAGGCGCCAGATTTGATCAAAGAAAATTTGACCAATGCCTAACTTTGACGAAGTTCCTTATTACACTATCAAATTTTATTATAGTATAATATCGGCCTTACTAATCCACTTCCCAGCAACCCACTCTGAAACACTGCATCATTAATTCTGCTCTCTGTGGATATTTCGCTGGGACACGAAAATAAATAAATAAATAATTGAGAAAAACGTATAAATGAAATTATGAAGTTTTACTGTAGTTGCTCACTGAACAGCCAGCAACTTAGCGTCCATTGGTGACGAATCAGGAGGTTAGCATGTTGCATATCTGGGATTGTGTCTGCTTTCGTAGTTTACATCTTCAGTTAGTCTTTTAGGATAGTTAGGATGTGTGGTTGCTGTGTGTGGATGCAGGAGGAGTTGGCCACAGTTTGTGAACAGCTGAAGGCAATTTTGGCTATGGTCAGTAACCTTCAGGCTGCTGCCTCAGGTGTAGCGGTGGCCGACAACCTGGCACATCGCATGGGACAGCTCAGATGTTGCCCGTTCTGACAATGGGCTCTGCTTCCAGGCACCTCCTAGTGCACCCGGCATGGTGGATCTGCCCTCACAGCAGCGTGACTGAAGGGTGGTTATGCATTTTCATCACTCGAGGTGGAGCGCCAGTGTGGAGACTGGCTGCTAGGCCTTGCCCACTAACCCCACGAGTAGAGAAGTTGCTGCTGCTTCAGTAGAGTTCGTGTACGCACACAAGGGGAGGGGTTTACTGGTTACTGGGAGCTCCAATGTTAGGCGTGTTATGGAGCTCCTTAGACAGACAGAACTCAGGGCTAGAAAGAAAGCCAATGTGCACTCAGTATGTTTGCTGTGGTACCTCATCTGAGATGTGGAGGAGGCCTTGCTTGCGGTTATTGAGCTTGCAGGGTGCAGTTATCTGCAAGTTGTAGCTCATATCAGCACTAACGATGGAAGCAGAGCTCACAATTTGCAAAATTGTTCCCAGTGTTGATCAGGGTCTTTGGTTTGGAGCCAAGTGGAATGTCTGAACACTCTATGATGGTCTTGGCTGCAGATTTCTAGACCTGTGTTCTCATATGGGGTAGGGTTTCAGAAGGGTTGCTCTAGTGAGAATGCCATTTACATGTTAACACACCAGATATTACAAGCATTAAATAACAAACTAGCACAAGTAGGTATTTTGTGTGACCTATCCAAGCCATTTGATATGTGAATCATAGTATACGCCTAGATAAATTGAAGTTTTATGGGGTTGATGGTATAGCCAACCAGTGGATCATGTCATATCTAACCAAAAGAATGCAGAAAGTTGTACATAGTAGTAATTCAACCAACAGAATCCAGGGACATAATTCTTATGGGGGAGAAATCACGTATGGGGTTCCTCAAGACTCAATCTTAGGTCCACTACTGTTTCTCATACATGTAAATGATCTACTGTCTAATGTACAACAAGCAGAATTAGTTTTTGCAGACTTGATTTTTGTAATCACTCCCAGTATACATACAGAAATGGAAGAAATGGTGGACAAAGTTCTCAAAAGTATCATTGACTGGTTTTCTGTGAGTGGTCTTATCCTGAATTTCACAAAGACACATCATATTCATTGATGCAACTGTAACGGTACTGCACCAGCGATAAGCATGACACATGGTGATGAAATAATACATAGGGTGGAAACTTCAAATTTCTTAGGTGTCCATATTGATGAGAATTTAAATGGGAAAAAACACATTTTTGAACTCCGGATGATTGACTGATCTGGCTCTGTAACACTAATCAAAACGGCCTTGCTGTTGTGGTACCGTGAACGGCTGAAAGCAAGGGGAAACTACAGCCGTAATTTTTCCATAGGGCATGCAGCTTTACTACATGATTAAATGATGATGGCGTCCTCTTGGGTAAAATATTCTGGAGGTAAAATAGTCCCCCCTTCGGATCTCCGGGCAGGAACTACTCAGGAGGATGTCGTTATCAGGAGAAATGTCAGATCCCTTAATCGGGCAGGTAGGTTAGAAAATTTAAAAAGGAAAATGGATAGGGTAAAGTTATATATAGTATGAATTAGTGACGTTTGGTGGCAGGAGGAACAAGACTTTTGGTCAGGCGAATACAGGGTTATAAACACAAAATCAAATGGGGGTAATGCAGGAGTAGGTTTAATAATGAATAAAAAAATAGGAGTGCAGGTAAGCTACTACAAGCAGCATAGTGAATGCATTATAGTGGCCAAGATAGACACGAAGTCCAAACCTACTACAGTAGTACAAGTTTATATGCCAACTATCTCTGCAGATGATGAAGAAATTAATGAAATGTATGATGAGATAAAAGAAATTATTCAGGTAGTTAAAGGAGACAAAAATTTAATAGTCAAGGGTGACTGGAATTCGAGAGTAGGAAAAGGAAGAGACGGAAACATAGTAGGTTAATATGGATTGTGGCTAAGAAATGAAAGAGGAAGCTAACACTTGTTCAAGAAATCATGAAAGAAGGTTGTATACATGGAAGAACCCTGGAGATACTAATAGGTTTTAGATAGATTATATAATGGTAAGACAGAGATTTAGGAACCAGATTTTAAATTGTAAGACATTTCCAGGGGCAGATGTGGACTCTGACCACAATCTATTGGTTATGAACTGTAGATTAAAACTGAAGAAACTGCAAAAAGGTGGGAATTTAAGGAGATAGGACCTGGATAAACTGACTAAACCAGAGGTTGTACAGAGTTTCAGGGAGAGCATAAGGGAACAATTTACAGGAATAGGGGAAAGAAATACAGTAGAACAAGAATGGGTAGCTCTCAGGGATGAAGTAGTGAAGGCAGCAGAGGATCAAGTAGGTAAAAAGACGAGGGCTAGTAGAAATCCTTGGGTAACAGAAGAGATACTGAATTTAATTGATGAAAGGAGAAAATACAAAAATGCAGTAAATGAAGCAGGCAAAAAGGAATACAAACGTCTCAAAAATGAGAACGACAGGAAGTGCAAAATGGCTAAGCAGGGATGGCTAGAGGACAAATGTAAGGATGTAGAGGCTTATCTCACGAGGGGTAAGAAAGATACTGTTTGTTGTGGTCTTCAGTCCTGAGACTGGTTTGATGCAGCTCTCCATGCTACTCTATCCTGTGCAAGCTTTTTCATCTCCCAGTACCTACTGCAACCTACATCCTTCTGAATCTGCTTAGTGTATTCATCTCTTGGTCTCCCTCTACGATTTTTACCCTCCACGCTGCCCTCCAATACTAAATTGGTGATCCCTTGATGCCTCAGAACATGTCCTACCAACCGATCCCTTCTTCTGGTCAAGTTGTGCCACAAACGTCTCTTCTCCCCAATCCCATTCAATACTTCCTCATTAGTTATGTGATCTACCCATCTAATCTTCAACATTCTTCTGTAGCACCACATTTCGAAAGCTTCTATTCTCTTCTTGTCCAAACTATTTATCGTCCATGTTTCACTTCCATAGATGGCTACACTCCATACGAATACTTTCAGAAATGACTTCCTGACACTTAAATCAATACTGGATGTTAACAAATTTCTCCGCTTCAGAAACGCTTTCATTGCCATTGCCAGTCTACATTTTATATCCTCTCTACTTCGACCATCATCAGTTATTTTGCTCCCCAAATAGCAAAACTCCTTTACTACTTTAAGTGCCTCATTTCCTAATCTAATTCCCTCAGCATCACCCGACTTAATTAGACTACATTCCATTATCCTTGTTTTGCTTTTGTTGATGTTCATCTTATATCCTCCTTTCAAGACACTGTCCATTCCATTCAACTGCTCTTCCAAGTCCTTTGCTGTCTCTGACAGAATTACAATGTCATCGGTGAACCTCAAAGTTTTTATTTCTTCTCCATGAATTTTAATACCTACCCCGAATTTTTCTTTTGTTTCCTTTACTGCTTGCTCAATATACAGATTGAACAACATCGGGGAGAGGCTACAACCCTGTCTTACTCCCTTCCCAACCACTGCTTCCCTTTCATGTCCCTCGACTCTTATAACTGCCATCTGGTTTCTGTACAAATTGTAAATAGCCTTTCGCTCCCTGTATTTTACCCCTGCCACCTTCAGAATTTGAAAGAGAGTATTCCAGTCAACATTGTCAAAAGCTTTCCCTAAGTCGACAAATGCTAGAAACGTAGGTTTGTCTTTCCTTAATCTTTCTTCTAAGATAAGTCGTAAGGTCAGTATTGCCTCACGTGTTCCAGTGTTTCTACGGAATCCAAACTGATCTTCCCCGAGGTTGGCTTCTACTAGTTTTTCCATTCGTCTGTAAAGAATTCGTGTTAGTATTTTGCATCTGTGACTTATTAAGCTGATTGTTCGGTAATTCTCACATCTGTCAACACCTGCTTTCTTTGGGATTGGAATTATTATATTCTTCTTGAAGTCTGAGGGTATTTCGCCTGTTTCATACATCTTGCTCAGCAGATGGTAGAGTTTTGTCGGGACTGGCTCTCCCACGGCCGTCAGTAGTTCCAATGGAATATTGTCTACTCCGGTGGCCTTGTTTCGACTCAGGTCTTTCAGTGCTCTGTCAAACTCTTCACGCAGTATCGTATCTCCCATTTCATCTTCATCTACATCCTCTTCCATTTCCATAATATTGTCCTCAAGTACATCGCCCTTGTATAGACCCTCTATATACTCCTTCCACCTTCCTGCTTTCCCTTCTTTGCTTAGAACTGGGTTTCCATCTGAGCTCTTGATATTCATACAAGTCGTTCTCTTATCTCCAAAGGTCTCTTTAATTTTCCTGTAGGCGGTATCTATCTTACCCCTAGTGAGATAGGCCTCTACAGCCTTACATTTGTCCTCTAGCCATCCCTGCTTAGCCATTTTGCACTTCCTGTCGATCTCATTTTTGAGACATTTGTATTCCTTTTTGCCTGTTTCACTTACTGCATTTTTATATTTTCTCCTTTCATCAATTAAATCCAATATTTCTCTGTTACCCAAGGATTTCTACTAGCCCTCGTCTTTTTACCTACTTGATCCTCTGCTGCCTTCACTACTTCATCCCTCAAAGCTACTACCCATTCTTCTTCTACTGTATTTATTTCCCCCATTCCTGTCAATTGCTCCCTTATGCTCTCCCTGAATCTCTGTACAACCTCTGGTTCTTTTAGTTTATCCAGGTCCCATCTCCTTAAATTCCCACCTTTTTGCAGTTTCTTCAGTTTTAATCTACAGGTCATAACCAATAGATTGTGGTCAGAGTCCACATCTGCCCCTGGAAATGTCTTACAATTTAAAACCTGGTTCCTAAATCTCTGTCTTACCATTATATAATCTATCTGATACCTTTTAGTATCTCCAGGGTTCTTCCATGTATACAACCTTCTTTCATGATTCTTAAACCAAATGTTAGTTATGATTACGTTGTGCTCTGTGCAAAATTCTACCAGGCGGCTTCCTCTTTCATTTCTGTCCCCCAATCCATATTCACCTACTATGTTTCCTTCTCTCCCTTTTCCTACACTCAAATTCCAGTCACCCATGACTATTAAATTTTCGTCTCCCTTCACAATCTGAATAATTTCTTTTATGTCATTATACATTTCTTCAATTTCTTCGTCATCTGCAGAGCTAGTTGGCATATAAACTTGTACTACTGTAGTAGGTGTGGGCCTCGTATCTATCTTGGCCACAATAATGCGTTCACTATGCTGTTTGTAGTAGCTTACCCGCATTCCTATTTTCCTATTCATTATTAAACCTACTTCTGCATTACCCCTGTTTGATTTTGTGTTTATAACCCTGTAGTCACCTGACCAGAAGTCTTGTTCCTCCTGCCACCAAACTTCACTAATTCCCACTATATCTAACTTCAACCTATCCATTTCCCTTTTTAAATTTTCTAACCTACCTGCCCGATTAAGGGATCTGACATTCCACGCTCCGATCCGTAGAACGCCAGTTTTCTTTCTCCTGATAACGACATCCTCTTGAGTAGTCCCCGCCCGGAGATCCGAATGGGGGACTATTTTACCTCCGGAATATTTTACCCAAGAGGACGCCATCATCATGTAATCATACAGTAAAGCTGCATGCCCTCGGGAAAAATTACGGCTGTAGTTTCCCCTTGCTTTCAGCCGTTCGCAGTACCAGCACAGCAAGGCCGTTTTGGTTATTGTTACAAGGCCAGATCAGTCAATCATCCAGACTGTTGCCCTTGCAACTACTGAAAAGGCTGCTGCCCCTCTTCAGGAACCACACGTTTGTCTGGCCTCTCAACAGATACCCCTCCGTTGTGGTTGCACCTATGGTACGGCTATCTGTATCGCTGAGGCACGCAAGCCTCCCTACCAACGGCAAGGTCCATGGTTCGTGGGGGGGGGGGGGGGGGGGGGGGGGGGGGGGGGGGGAAGATAGATACTGCCTACAGGAAAATTAAAGAGATCTTTGGAGAAAAGAGAGCCACTTGCATGAATATCAAGAGCTCAGATGGAAACCCAGTTCTAAGCAAAGAAGGGAAAGCAGAAAGGTGGAAGGAGTATATAGAGAGTCTATACAGGGGCGATGTTCTTGAGGACAATATTATGGAAATGGAAGAGGAGGTAGATGAAGATGCAATGGGAGATACGATACTGCGTGAAGAGTTTGACAGAGCATTGAAAGACCTAAGTTGAAACAAGACCTCGGGAGTAGACAACATTCCATTTGAACTACTGACAGCCTTGGGAGAGCCAGTCCTGACAAAACTCTACCATCTGCTGAGCAAGATGTATGAGACAGGCGAAATTCCCTCAGACTTCAAGAAGAATATAATAATTCCAATCTCAAAGAAAGCAGGTGTTGACACATGGGAAAATTACCGAACTATCACTTTAATAAGTCACAGCTGCAAAATACTAACACGAATTCTTTACAGACGAATGGAAAAACTGGTAGAAGCCGACCTCGGGGAAGATCAGTTTGGATTCCGTAGAAATGTTGGCACACGTGAGGCAATATTGACCCTACGACTTATCGTAGAAGAAAGATTAAGGAAAGGCAAACCTACGTTTCTAGCATTTAGAGACTAAGAGAAAGCTTTTGACAATGTTGACTGGAATACTCTCTTTCAAATTCTGAAGGTGGCAGGGGTAAAATACAGGGAGCAAAAGGCTATTTACAATTTGTACAGAAATCAGATGGCAGTTATAAGAGTCGAGGGACATGAGAGGGAAGCAGTGGTTGGGAAGGGAGTGAGACAGGGTTGTAACCTCTCCCCGATGCTATTCAATCTGTTTATTGAGCAAGCAGTGAAGGAAACAAAAGAAAAGTTCGAATTAGGTATTAAAATCCATGGAGAAGAAATAAAAACTTTGAGGTTCGCCGATGACATTGTAATTCTGTCAGAGACAGCAAAGGACTTTGAAGAGCAGTTGAACGGATTGGACAGTGTCTTGAAAGGAGGGTATAAGATGAACATCAACAAAAGCAAAACGAGGATAATGGAATGTACTCGAATTAAGTCGGGTGATGCTGAGGGAATTAGATTACGAAACGAGACACTTAAAGTAGTAAAGGAGTTTTGCTATTTGGGGAGCAAAATAACTGATGATGGTCAAAGTAGAGAGGATATAAAATGTAGACTGGCAATGGCAAGGAAAGCGTTTCTGAAGAAGAGAAATTTGTTGACATCAAGTATTGATTTAAGTGTCAGGAGGTCATTTCTGAAAGTATTTGTATGGAATATAGCCCTGTATGCAAGTGAAACATGGACGATAAATAGTTTAGACAAGAAGAGAATAGAAGCTTTCGAAATGTGGTGCTACAGAAGAATGCTGAAGATTAGATGGGTAGATCACATAACTAATGATGAGGTATTGAATAGAATTTGGGAGAAGAGGAGTTTGTGGCACAAATTGACTAGAAGAAGGGACCGGTTGGTAGGACATGTTCTGAGGCATCAAGGTATCACCAATTTAGTACTGGAGGGCAGTGTGGAGGGTAAAAATCGTAGAGGGAGACCAAGAGATGAATACACTAAGCAGATTCAGAAGGATGTAGGCTGCAGTAGGTACTGGGAGATGACGAAGCTTGCACAGGATAGAGTAGCATGGAGAGCTGCATCAAACCAGTCTCAGGACTGAAGACCACAACAACAACAACAACAACAACAACAACACAAATGAAGCAGTGACTCAGGTAGCACAGTACTTGTGGAAAGCACTTGAGGGATTTTTAGGCTAGGCAGTAGTTTGAGGTGCTCTGATAAACACTCACCAGTCAATATGCAGCAAGGGAATTCAAATGATGTTCAGAAGAAAGACACTTCAACTGTCATAATTTTATCAGTAAACTGTTGATGTATTTGATGTAAAGTTCCCAAATTTACTGTCCCCCCAGGAAACCTCTTGTGCTCAGATTATTCTTGAGACCGAGAGCTGTCTGAAACCCAAAGTGGAAAGCTCAGAGATATTTAACAAGTCACGGAATGTATGTTGGAAAGATAGATTAAAGGTCATAGGAGGCGGAGTGTTTGTTGCAGTTGACAAAAATATTGTCTCTATTGAGATCGGAGTTGACTGTGACAGTGAAGTTATCTGGTCACAAGTAACAGGTGTACGTGAAACAAAGTTAATTGTTGGATGTTTCTACTGGCCACCCAATTCTGCTATAACAGATCTAGAGTCATTCAAAGAAATCTATGGTCAATTATGTGTAAATACACAGATCATGCAGTACTAGTTGGAGGCGACTTTAACATAAGGAGTATAGACTAGGATGTCTATGGATTCATTGCAAGGCGAGGGTGGGTGGTACAGACAGTCACGAGAAATATTTTTGAAACATTTTCTGAAAATGGTCTTGAGCAGCTAGCTCGGCAGCCCACATACAATAAAGATTATTAGACCTTGTACCTACAAATAGGTCAGACCTTATCAACAATATCAGTATAGAAACAAGGATTAGCGATCATGCTGTCATTATAGCAACTATGACTATGAAAGTTAATAAATCAGTCAAGATGACTATGAGAGTGTTTTTGTTATACAGGACAGATAGCTAGTTTTTAGCATCTCATTTAGACAGTGAACTGAAATCACTTAGTTCCAGTAAGATGGATGTAAAGGAACTATGGGCAAAGTTTAAGCAGATTTTAAACTGTGGACTGGAGAGTTATGTGCCAAGTAATTGGATAAAGAATGGGAAAGACCTCCCATGGTTTAATAATGAAATGCTGAAGAAGTAGAAGCTGTTGCACTCTTGGTTCAAAAGGGAATGCACAAATGATGACAACCGAAGGTTAATAGAGATTCTTATGTCTGTGAAAAGATTTGTGTACGAAGCGTACAACAACTACCAGCGTCACACCTTAGCAAAAGATCAGGCAGAATAACCTGAGAAAGTTTTGGACTTATGCAAAATCGCTAAGTGGGTCTAAGGTTTCCATTCAGTCCTTTGTTGACCAGTCTGGTGTGGCAGTTAAAGACAGGATAACGAAAGCCGGAGTTTTAAATTTCATGTTCAAGAAATTGTTCACACAGGAGAATTGCACAAACATACCATCATTTGACCATTGGACAGCCCCCTGTATGGACAACATAGTAATAAGCATCCCTGGCATAGAGAAACAACTGAGAGATTTGAAAACATTTAAACCATCAGATCTGGATGGAATCCCAATTTGATGTTACAAAGAGTACTCTACATCATTGGCCCCTTACTGAGCCCACATCTACCGTGCATCTCTCACTCAGCACAAAGTCCCAAGTGACTGGAGAAAAGTGTAGGTGACTCCAGTATGTAAGAAGGGTTAAAGAACAGAATCGCAAAATTACAGACCAATACACCTAACTTCGGTTTTCTGCATAATCCTTGAGCATATTCTCAGTTTGAATATAATAAACTTTCTTGAGACTGAGAGCCTTATGTTGGCTGATGATGCTGTGGTGTATGGTAAGGTGTTGAAGTTGAGTGACTGTAGGAAGATATAAGAAAACTTAGACAAAATTTCAAGTTGGTGTGATGAGAGGCAGCTAGCTCTAAATGTAGAAAAATGTAAGTTAACACAGATGAGCAGGAAGAACAAACCTGTAATGTATGGATACAATATTACTAGCGTCCTGCTTGACACAGTCAAATCATTTAAATATCTATGTGTAACAATGCAAAGCGATATGAAATGGAACGAGCATGTGAGAACTGTAGTATAAAGGCGAATGGTTGACTTCAGTTAATTGGGAGAATTTTGGGAAAATGTCTTTTATCTGTAAAGGAGACCACATGTAGGATGCTGGTGCATTCTATTCTTGAGTACTGCTCGAGTGTTTGGGATTTGTATCAGGTCAGATTGAAGGAAGACATTGAAGCGATCCAGTGGTGGCTGCTAGATCTGTTACCGGTAAGTTCGAGCAACATGTAACTGTTATCGAGATGTTCTGAGAGCTAAAATGGGAATCCCCAGAGGGAAGGCAACATTCTTTTTGAGAAACCTGTTGAGAAAATTTAGAGAACTGGAATGTGAAGCTGACTACCAAAAAATTCTACTGTCACCAACATACATTGTGCATAAGGACCACGAAGGTAAGTGCTGCACCACAAATAAGTACAGTTGTGGATCTGGGGAATTCTTGTAAATTTTGCACAGCTATGGCTGGAAGGTTGTAGTTAAGGTATCAACTGGCATATCAGATGGCTGGTGTGGGTAATATCGATATTTTGCCTACGATTCTGTGAGGCAGGTTTATGACACCGCTCGCAGCTGCGTGGCCTGGGGGGCACTACACAGAAGTGTCTAGGTATCAGGGAAGCACAGTGCATTGATATGCTATGAAGAACCCATACATTGCATTTACAACAGCACCTAGTGACCTATGTATAGGGGCATAAGCAGGCTCAGGAATGCTGACATAGTAATTATTAAAGAGAACTCCACTTGTCCCTCCAGAGCAACTACATCAGAGTTGTAAGAAAAAGATGTATAAATGAGCGAGCTCAGAGGATCAAATCAAGCAGTCATGTCACCATTCTGTCTATGTCTAGAAGTGCGAGAATTATGATTGTTTAAGTTGCAGGCCAACCTTGATGACATCTGATAATGGATATCGGTGGCCATCTGGCACGCTGATCCTACCAACAACCTCTGCTGCACGGATCTGACATAACTGTGGTGGGGGTAGGCCGCACCTTGGAGCTGCAGTGGCATGAGGAGCAAGAGCATTTCTGGCTTTCTTTCTCTGGGTGACGTCGTCTGGTGAACTGCAAGCTGCCGTCTGCAGGGGTGGGTCCGGGACACGAATCCACGGCCTCCTGGGTACAGAGCTGTCTGCAGCCACTGACCAAGCTGCCTGGGCAGATGGCTGGGGCTGCTAAAGCTCACTACAAAGGTGACAAATGGCTGTTTCCCTTCGGCTCTCCACATGGGGTCCTCGAGTAACACTTGAGGGAGCAGCCAGTCATGTAATGGGCTTCCAGCATTGGAATTGGTGCTAACCCATGCACGCACATGCGGGATCACGCCTTCACTGGGATCAGCAAAGGGCCGGCTGTGTACCTCCAATGCAATAAAGTCAATGACACACTTGACAGTGTTTTCTGCACACTTTAGCGCGAGTCAACCCTCTCTCCCAAACCATGCCTGTCTGATGTTCTGACATATTACAACCCCTGAGAGCTGGGAGGTTGTAACAATAAGGTATCAGGAAGTGGTCGTCTCACTTTCCAATACATGCTGAGTTGGAAAGTGTTCATCCATGTGTGACCCTATGTTTTGGTGAGAGAGTTGATTTTGGTGAGTGGTGAGTAAGGCAGTGGCACTTGACATAGGTACCAGCTCAGCACAATGTGGTGCAGTGGGCTGAAGTTTTATTTGTATTACTTTTGATGTTTACTCTCATTGTCAGAGTTAGTTGTGTGAGCTAGGGTAAAATATGTATAGAGTTACTTTGGTGAAGCCACAGGAACCTTTTGACATATCTTTGTTTAGAGGTAATGGTGTTGTAGCAACTATTTGTTTTGTCTGTGGGCATACTGGTCATCTGTCTAGTAATTGTACTGAGTGTAGATGGGTAACAATTCGCTGGAGGAATTAATTTATGTTTACATTTTTTGTGGAGGGTTAAATGGGAGTTTGTGTTTCATCTTTTTTCTTTCAAAGAAAACAACTGGTCAGTTGAATTAAGGTGGAAGTAGAGAATGCAAAATGGTGGAAACACATGCTGCTATAGCAGATGCAGTTTCTGCTTTAACTCAGCAAGTGCAAACGTTAACAGAACAGTTTGAGGGCATGAAGCAGACAAATTTCATACGTAATCATGAGTTAGAGGCTTGTAAAGAGAGTCACGATCAGTCACAATCAGATTCACGGGAGAGTAAGTCTGGATTGAGAGTGCCTTCTCTTTTGTATGACCCAGCAGTCATCGCACTGATTAACCCCTTCTCAGCAAGGCAACGGATTATGTGTCAATTTTTGTTATGGATGTTAAGGATGCTGCGAAAGTGAATGGGTGGTTAGATGAAGTAACCATGTATGTTGTTAATATGAATTTGGCTGGGGACACCAAGGTATATGTTGTCTACCATGGGACATTGAGTAAAGCACATATGTTCCAGAAGTGGGCCACTGGATTGTGTCAGCGGTACCAAAAGATTGAACATTGTGTGATTTTATTGGGAGAATTTAAGTATGTTATTAATACAGTGCAATGTTTCTGTGGATGCATTGTCAGATAGAATCTGAAAGCTAAATGCAACAACATATGTACAGACCCAGAATGCAGAAGCTAATAGGGTACTCGTTTACTTTCCCAGCACGCCATTTTCATTACAAATGCTTTCCATCTGGACTAAAGAACACCCCAGCAACTTTTCAGCAGTTGTTAGATGGGGTCCTGAAATGATTAAAGCTAAAAATTTATCTAGTCTGTCTTAATGACATAACTGTCTATTGGAAGGATTTACTGGAGCTTTTGAGACATCTGAGGTATGTCTTTAGTTGACTACAATTAGCTTGTTTGACATTAAGAGTGGACAAGTGCCATTTTAAGCAAACTCAAGTAAACTATCTGGGGCACGTGATTAGTGAACATGGCGTGCAGACTGATCCTCATCTTACAGACACAGTTCAAAACTATCTCATACCACAAACAACTAAGCAGGTACAGGCATTCATTTTCTTCTGTAATTATTATAGAAGGTACGTGAAGGACTTTGTGAAAATAGCTAGACCCTTGAACAACCTACTGAAGAAGGGGATGGAATTCCATTGGTTGCAGGAATGTCAGAAGGCATTTCAAAAACTGAAAGAAATATTAGTTTCAGGTCCAGCATTGGTTTTTATGGATTTTGAGAAAGATTTTATCCTTTCATGTAATGCTTCAAATGAGGCAGCCGGTAGTGTTTTGGGACAGAGGGTATACAATGAGGAACATCTGGTAGCTTACCCTTCAAGCCAGTTAAACAAGGCGGAGTTTAATTACTCAAGAATGGAGAAAGAGACATTGGAGGTCATATGTGGTATTATGTATTTTCGGTGTTATCTGTGTGGTAGGAAGTTTGAGGTTGTGACAGACCATGCCTCATTGAAATGGTTGCTTGGTTTGAAAGATCTGTCTAGTAGATTAACTCAGTGGACACTTAAGCTTAGTGAATTTGAGTACAAGGTAATCCATAAGACAGGGAGGTCACATGCAAATGCAGAGATGTTAAGCTGCAGGGCTGCTATGTTTAATATACTAGGGAACAGTATTGAAGAGTGGCAGTGAGCACAAGTAAGGGATAAGGGGTGCCAGGCATTTAAGTCAAGAGTAACATTTCGTTATGCATGATGGTTTGTTGTGTAGAACGACAAGATGTGGACCATGTGTTTTCAGAAGGAAGTTTTACAGCAATCTCATGACCATATGTTATCAGGTCATGGTGGGTGATGTGCTATGGAGAGACATGTAGCAGAACAGTTTTGGTGGAGGAACAGGAAGAATGACTTGGAGGAGTATGTTAAGGACTGTGGGCCCCGTGTGCAGAGGGCCAACAGTATGCATCAGAAAGTGCCATTGCAAAGGTTACGAGAGGCATCCAGTCCATTTTCTTTGTTAGCGTGGATGTCCTGGGCCATTTAATAAAACATCTGCAGGAAATAGGTACATTCTGATGATCATCAATCATTTTTCTCAAGTTTTGGCAATGGTAACAATGCTGGACCAACGGGCTAGTAGTGTAGTGAAGGCACAAGTAAACAAGTGGATATTAAAGTCTGGGGAGCCAGAGACCATAATTAAGCACCAAGGTATGAATTTTGTCTCAGATTTAATGAAACAACTATGCTGCATGTTGCTTATATGGAAGTTACGGGCGAGTCTGTTTCATCTGCAGATCAATGTGACAACGGAACATGTACACAAGACAGATGCAAGGGTATTGAGCTATTACATAAGTTTCAGGCACAATGATTTGGACAATTATTTACCTTATGTACAGTGTGTCTATAATTTCAAGGTTCATACTGCAATGGGCTTGTTGCCATTTGAGGTGGTGTGTAGTAGGAAAGTGCCATCTCCCTTTGATGTTTTGATTGCTAAATTAGGAAAGGATGGTGAGTCAATTAATGAGTTTGCCAGAAGAATTGTGTAAATGTGGTGGAATATGCAAAAGGCAAACATGAAGATGGTAGAACACAAGGAACAACCAAACAGAATCGTGGACAAATTGCCACAATATTGCATGGGGCAGCAGGTAGTGGGGAAAACGAAGAATTTTTAACAAAATACTGGGGACCAACCAGGTCGTGAAAGTTACCTCGCTGGTCAATCTGAAGATACAGTTCCCCAAAAAAATGTCTGTTGTGCACATCAGACATATAAAACCATTTAAAGGAATGGTAGAGGGAATACCACAATTATTGGCAACCAACCAGGAGATGAAAGTTACAAAGGGTAAAAAGAAGGAACCTGGAATTTGTGAGCAAAGTAAGGTGCATGATGTGGCATACAGGTGAAGGTCATGTGAGTAAGTTGTGTAATTGTAATTAGTTGGGGGTATTTATGATTTAGTGTATCAAAGAATATGTATTTTTATTGCCATAGTTTTTTTTGCAGAGTTGTTAGTTTTTTATGTCATTATTACTGATATTGTTTATCTGTGGATAGTGCATTCTCAGAAGGAGAGAAGGAGTTGACAGAGTAATTTGTGATCTGCCCAGATGGTCAAGTATGGACTGATATGCGAACATGTGAAGTGGGTTTGTTGCTGGGGGAATTAAATGAGACAAGTTGTGGGAAGAAGCTTCTGCCAGTCCAAATGGACTTCCAGGGGGTGAGTACGCATTGGTTATTCTCCTTATTCATGCCAAAAACATTATGGCTGAATTGCTACGAAGGAGGCAGACTGGTAGGGTTGAAAAATCTTGAGCTTTAGGAAAGAGGAATGATCATTAATAGCACTACATATGAGGTAGTCAGAATGGATTTTTGTCTTCTGGCTACACTTACAGGCTCAACTGTTATGACAGTGTTGGGAAATATATTGTAATGGCCAGAAGGATCTCTAAGGGTAATACCTGTTCAAAATTTAATGTATTTAAATGACACCTTCAATCCAGAGCTTTTGCAGTCCTTGGACAGGCTAATAGAGCCTCAGTAAGGGGAAATTTCGGTGGAACAAATGAGACAGCATGTACATCATTTCCACAAAGAACAGCAGCACGAAGTATTAGTGGTGAGCATATCAGCCAACTGTTGTGGGGTGTTTCTAGCAGGTTTTTGCATACTGTATTTCTGGGTAACATGTGAGAGGGCACAGGTTGTGTATGTGTCAACACCAATTACAAGTAGAATGGTTGATCAGCGTTGGTAGGGGAAGCAATTGGTTCTAAGGTCTTAATTAGTGTATAAGGGTATGATGATGAGTACATGGTAGTAGTAAAGTGTGAGCGTAAGTCCTGTGTGGTGAATTTGGGAGATTGTCCTCAATATGCAAATTATTAGAATGAAGGTAGTTGGATGGAAATATGATGTTAAAGATTTGGGATGTATCTTCTCAGAAGGGAGGAGGTATGCTGTGCCATGAATTAATACAGGCATGGATTTGGGGAATTCTTGTAAATTTCGTGCAGCTAAGGCTGGAAGATAGTGCTTAAGGGACCAACTGGCATACTGGATGGCAGGTGTTGGCAAATTGTTCTATGAGACAGGTTTATGACACCAATCACAGGCCAGAAGGCATGGCCTGGCAGGCACTGTGTAGAAGTGTGGGATGATCAGGTAAACACAGGGGACTGACATTCTGTGAAGAACCCAAACATTGCAGTTACAACAGCACCTAATGACCTGTGTGTAGGGGTTGAAGAGGGCTGAGTAAAGATGGTGTTGTAACTATTAAAGAGCACTCCCTTTTGTCCCCTCCATAGGAACTGCATCAGAGGCATAGGGAAAAGACATATAAACAAGCAAGCCTGGAGACTCAAATCAAGCAGTCGTGTCACCATTCTGTCTTTGTCAACCAAAGAGAATCACAATCGTTTAAGTTGCAAGCCAACCATGATAACCTGTGGTGATTAATATTGGCAGCCAACTGGCCCTCTGAACCTACCAACAACTGCCATTGCACTGACCCAGCATAACTGTGGTGGGGTGGGCAGCACCTTGGAGCTGCAGTGGTGCAAGGAGCGAGAGGTAATGACAGTGGCACGTAAAATGCCCTCCGCCACACACTGTTGGGTGGCTTGCAGAGTATAAATGTAGATATAAATGTAGATGTAGGGCTGCTGGGCTCCACTTTCCGGGTGATATCATCCAGAAAAGTGCAAGTTGTCATCTGTAGGGGCAGGCCTGGGGTGTGAACTCACAGCCTCCCTGGTACAGAGCCTTCTGCGGGCTTTGACCAGACTGCCCTGGGTGGATGGCCAGAGCTGCTAAGGCTTACTACAATGATGGTAGATGTGTTTCCCTTCTGTGCTCTACATGGGGTCCTTGAGCTGCACTTGAGGGAGCAGTCAGCCAATGTCATGGGCTACTGGCACAGACAACACACGTGGCCACTTAGCCATGGCATGAGCAGGAGTGCTATGTCTGCAAGGCTGTGTGACTGGATGCCAGCACATCAGGTTCTGGCATTGGCATTGGCACTAATCCACACATGCACACATGCGGTGCCTTCATCAGGATTAGTAAAACGCTGGCTGTATACCTTCAATGCAATAAAGTCAATGGGCACTTGCTGGTGTTTCTTGGCACACTTTAGCATGAGTCAGCCTTTTCTCACAAACAATACCTCCCTGTTGTTTTGACATATTTACCCCTGAGCCCAGGGGGGTTGTAATGTGAGATATGAGAAATTAGGGCTCATATGGAGGCATTTAGACAGTTGTTGTCCTGTTGGTCTATTTGCAAATGGAACATGAAAGGGAATTACTAGTAGTGGTACATACTGTACGGTTGCTTGTGGAGTATCTAATAGATGTAGATATGTATATCCTTATCCATTCGTAGTATACCCCTTCTCCCGTCTCAAAGCCCCATGGCTCATATCCCTGCAATAGACTTAGATGCAAGACCTGTTCCATGTGTCCTGCCCATACCACCTACTCCAATTCTGGCACAGATGTCTCCTGCTCTGTCAAAAGGAGGACCACATGTGAAAGCAGCTGTGTGATCTATGAACTTAGATGGAACCATTGTGCCACATTCTATGTGGGCATGACCACTAACAAACTGTCTGTTTGCATCAATGGCCACAGCCCCTTGTGATCGAGACAGCTGGACCACCCAGTTGCTGTGTATGCTGCCCAACACAACATGCTCAACTTAAATGATTGCTTCACAGCCTATGCCATCTGGCTCCTTCTCATCAACACTAGCTTTTCTACAGTTTGCAAGTGGGAAGAGGGAACTCTCCCTGCAACTTATCCTTCATTCCATAATCCTGCCAGCATAAACCATAGTTATTCCATATCTCCCACCTGCCAACCCTTCCATGTACCTACTGCAGTATTATGCAGGCCTTCTGGATGCTCCCACAGGCAGCACTAGCATATTCTCCAACCCCTCACCTTCCATCCCCCCTCCGCCTCACTTCATAACTCTTCTGTAAACCCCCCCCCCCCCCTTCCTCCCCATGCAAAGATCACTGCTCACCTCATATGCAGTTGGTTGTCAGCATCTGGAGATGACAGTGGCTGTGTATGAATATTTTTTGTTTTGTCTATGTCTGATGAAGAACTTAGTTTGATAGTTAATTAATACCTAGCACTCCTTTTTTCAGAGTGCCAGTCTGACATTCAACACCTTATCCATGCAGTTATTTCTGGTGCACTACAAAGCTCTGTGTTAAGTTCTCTGTTGCCCTTAATTTTTATAGATGATTTACCATACAACTTGCCAGCAGTAGAGCCAGTACAGATTGCAGATGATACTAGCTTTCATATTAAAGGACAGAATGAACTCAACAGCAGAAGGTCTCCTTGACAACTGAAGAAGCAGAAAGATATTTTAGATACGACTGTATTGTGGTAAATGGAGAAAAAATGGTGTGGATGTGTTACAGACAGAAGGACAAAAGCTAGAAGCACTACAGCAGTGAAAAAACATCTTTGTACAAAAAGTTTCTACGAGTTTGGTTAGGTGATCATTAAGATGGGAAAAACACATTGAACAAAAGGACATTAAAGCAATACTATGTACTATACAAATGCACATAGCCTGTTACGGTATGGTTTGATATGTGTGGAAGTGCAAGATTTATAAAACAACCATTCAAAATTTGAAAAAAAAGAGCAGTAGGGATAGTGAAAATGGTAACTAATAGGGAATCATGAAGGGATTCTTTTAAAGGACTCAGAATCAGCATTAAACAGCTAAGTTCATAAATGTGAATCTAGAAGTTTGAAAGATTTTATTGGAGAAGTACACAGAAGGGTCCTGTATTAGAAAAGTATGCTACATAAACCTAAAGTAAATTTGAGTGCACCACCTATAGAAAATCAGAATCTAAAAACATTGTATATATTTTAAAGAAAATAATTTAAAAAAGTGCTGCTGTATAATAGTTTCTATAGGTTCGAGAAATGCATAACTTATTCACATTGAAACAGGTCTGCCACTTTGTTCAAGAATGTGTGTGATGCTGCCGAGGGAACAGGGTTCAACCAACTGCAGGTTATGGTGCACATTAGAACAAAGAATGCTTGTTTTCTGGGCTCTGAGATCATACTGTGATCATTCCAGCAACTGTCAAAGAAGGTTGTGAAGACATACCTACTTTAGGGAGTTTCAACAAAGCTCACAATTTGCAGTGCTGTCCAGAGAGCTGATTTTGCCCCCTTGGTTCCAAGTTGAGTGAAAAGGTTGAACCAGAGACTTAAAAGGTTCTGTGATAAGCTAGGCTGTGACTTTCTGGAATTGCATTATAAAGTTGAGAACTGCAGTGTTCCCTTAAATGGGTCAGGTGTGAACTACACATCAGAGGCTGCAACTCAGGTAGCAGGTTCTGTGTGAGTTGCATACAAGTGTTTTTTTAGTTTAGGAGACATCCCATCTAGTTAAAATAATAGTAGCTGTAGGGAACCCAGATGAGGCCATATAAGATCCAAAGGAATGCCCCATTCAGATGAGAGTATTAAAATCCTACTGTTTAACTGCCAAAGCTTCACAGAAAAGTGCAAGAGTCTCATGTACTCTCAAAAAGCTGTGGAGCTCACATTACATGGGGTGTACATGTTAAACATATAATAATATAAAAGTTAATAACTTGAGTAGTAATTCAGATATTTATTATCTGTATGGTTTTACAAGTATATTTACTCCAAATGCTTTTTTTAAATGTCTAATACACTCCCCAGTATGCACACCATTAGCGGCATGACAGAAGTCTAATGTATATTCCACTTCTCTATAAGTGTTTTGCATCATTGCAGGTGTAACATTTGTGATAGATGGATGCATGCAACGGTGCAGATTTGGTAGGTCAGTGGTGTCTTTCACACTGCACCAGAAGTGTGGAATGTAGCCTAGTCTGAGAAACAAATGATATTGAGAAATGCCACATTTTCATCCATTTTTGCCAGAATTGTTTCCTTGAAATCCTTCAGTCATGGCCTGTCCTCATGCTTGATTTTGCAATGAAGCTGCAGTTTGTGTACCCTTGTAACTGTCTACTTGCCTGGTGGATTGACATAGGATAGCTTCACTGGAAGGATGTATGGGTTAATTCAACAATAACCTCTGGAACTGCATGCTTAGCACTGCTCTGAAACTGAAACCAAAGCCCCTTGTCCCAATTATTTATTGTTACATAAGTGGGAATATTGTTGGTTGGTCACAGTTCATACACCAAGAATGATGTTGTACCAGTGTAACAAACTTTAGCTTCATGAGAGAAAGCAGACAGAACACCTTCTGCTGTGGAGACCACATGGCTACTGATGCGCATTTTTGTGAACAAAGTAGTTACACTCATGTGCATGAGATACCAATTGCCACAAGCACATAAAGAAAACATTTTGAGTTACCATACCTGTAGAAACAAATTTTGAATAAATGTCTCAATTATGTCTCAAGCTATTATATTTTATATTATTATACATTTATCCCAGACACCGTGTACTAGGTACACAAAACTGGTTAAAACTTGAAATTGATAGCACTGTCATACTTGCCAAAAATTTAAGCATATTTCAGAAGGATAGGCTAATGGAAAATGGAGGTGATGTATTTGTCACAGTAACTAAGAAACTCAAATCCACCAAGATATTCTGGGCAAGACTCAGTATAAAGGGTGGGTTATACTTATAATGAAATCCTTCTATCAACCATCATACTCACTTTTAGATGTAACCAAAAACTTTACAGAAACCCTAAGCTCACAAGTACATAAGTTTCCCAATCATATTGTCATCATTGGAGGAGACTTACCATACAACAATCAGTTATGAAAATAACAATTTTGTAGGTGGTGGACATGACAAGATATTACTAAATTCATTGTCTGAGAACTAGCTAGAACAGACCATTTGGCAATCCACTCATGATGGAAATATACTAGATTTAATAACAACAAATAGACCTGACCTCTTTGAGGATGTCTACACAGAAACTGCTACCAGTGACCTTGAGGCAGGTGTAGCAACAATGATTACCAATGTACAAAGGCAACTAAAACAAGTAGGAGGATTTATATATTCAACAAAATTGATAAAGAGACAGTAGTGTCACTTCTCAGTAAGGAATTGCAAATATTTAGCCCTGGAGAGAAGCAGGCAGAATTGTGGCTCACATTTAGAAGGATTGTTAACCAAGCAGTTGATAGACATGTACATAAAGAACAGTTCATGATGGGAGTGACCTCCAAGGCATACAATCACTGCATAGAAACTTCTAAAGTAACAGAGACCCATGCATAGTAAATAGTTGGTAAACAATGCACAGGGCTAGAGAAAGGGAGATATTGAATAAGGGAAATGCTTGAAGCCTTCTACAATTACCATAGGGAAATATTACCAAAGGATTTCTCACAAAAACCAAATAAATTCTGGTCATATATAAAGGCTGTTGGGGATACCAAAGTGTTTTCATATGCTCCTTTACAATTGAAAATCCACGAGTATTGCCACAGTTTAATTCTCACACTACTGCAAAGATGAGTGAAATTGATATTAGCATCAATGGTGTCAAGAAACAGCTGAATTCATTAAAATTGAACCAATCTCTAGGGCCCAAAGGTGTCCATATTGAAATCTATACTGAATGTGTGGTTGACTTTAAGTTTCAGACAGCCACAAGTAAAAGACACTTACAATTTAGCTTTCAGCCACAGCCTTCATCAGAAAAAGAAAGAGAAACACACATGCACATTCACTCACACAAGCAAGCAGCCGAAAGCTAATGTGTAAGTGTCTTTTAATTGTGCCTGTCTGCAACTTAACATGTCATCTTTATGGTAGGTTGCAATCTATCCTTTCCCTACATTGTTAATCTCCCAACCTTGAAATTCTATTGTCAGTATTTCTCAATTCCTGAAAAGCATTTGATTTAAGTCTACATCTATGCTTATTATCGAAAGTGTGATCATATGGGATATCAATGAAATTTGTCACTAGATCGAGGATTTTTTTCTACGGAGGAAACAACATATTATCTTGGAAGGAGAGTCAGTGATAGATGTAGAAGTATTTGTAACTTTGAGGTGCCCCAGGGAAGTGCGGTGGGACCCTTGCTGTTCATGCTGTATATTAACAACATTGCAGACAATATTAATAATAACCCCAGAGATTTTGCAGATGATGCAGTTATTGTAATGAAGTACTGTCTGAAAACAGTTGTACAAATATTAAATCAGATCTCTATAGGATTTCAAAGTGGTGCCAAGATTACCATCTAGCTTTAAATGTTCAAGAAACGTAAAATTGAAATTGTGCCATTTAAAATAAATAAATACTGGTTGTGACATTTTGTAGGGATAGGCTCAGTTGTAGATAAAACGGGTGGCAAACTTCACTGTTAGTAGTACAATATTAGGGAAACACATTTAGTTCACAAAGTAGACTGCTTACAAATTACCCATGTGTCCCATCCTTGAATATTTCTTAAGTGTGTTGGAGACCTACCAGTGTATCACTAACTTGGGTACTGAATGCATACGGAGAATGGCAGCATGAATTGTTACAGGTTTGCTTGATTTGATGGTGAGATACTGAAGAAACTGAACTGGCAGACACTTGAAGACAGGTGCAAACCTACACATGAAAGCCTACTAATGAAGTTTCAAGAACCAGCTTCAAATAATGACTGTGGGAGTACACTACAACCCGCTATGTTTCTGGCATGATGGGAGGTAACCCCATATATGTGTGTGTGTGTGTGTGTAAGGGGTGGGGAGGGTGAGGAAGGGGGAGTGAGAGTGAATGCTGCCTGTTGACACCGTGCCCATGTGACACAGTAAGGAAAGTATGTAAGTGGAACAGAGATATACGGAAACTCATTCCAGTGGCGATATGGGCTGCAAATAGGGAAATGCACTGACATAAGATATTCTGACAAGGGACAGATTGTTATGGTCCAGTGCCTTGGAATCAGCATCTCAGAAACGGCGAAGCTGTTTGTGTGCTACTATTGTGAGCACCTATGGAAAGTGGTTGAAGGATGGTGAAACCAAGAGTAGGTGACAAATTGTTGCAAGTCCACACCTCATCACAGAATGTAGAGATTGGAGGCTTGCTCACTCTATAAAGCAAGACAGATGTGGTGATTGTGGTAGATCTGAGATCTGATGACAAAGTACAATGCTGATGCAGCCACAACTGCTTTGGATCACACTGTTTAGCACATAATGTTGAACACAAGGCTCTGCAGCTGAGTACCCCAACAACATCATCAATTATGATTGCTGTGTGCACAGGATCACTGACATTATATCATAGATCAAAAGAAACTTGTTGTCTGGTCAGATGAATCTTGTGTTTCATTACACCACTTCGGTGGTTGTGTATGGATACATCATCCAGGCGAATGTCTGCTGGAAATATGAACCATGCCATACATGCAATTCAGTGGGAACAGTATTACGCTATGAGCTTCCTGGTCTCCATGGAACCCGTGGCTGTAATTGTAGGTATCATGACAGCTGTGGACAACATGGACATTATTACAGATCACATACATCCCTCTGTGCTTGAGGTCTTCCTCATTGTCAATGGCATCTTCCAGAAGGGTAACTGTCAGTTTCACATGGCCAAAATTGTGCTACAGTAGTTTGAAGAGAGTTATGTTGAACTGATGTTGATGTCTTTGTTCCCAAATTCACCTGATCTGAACCCTATGCAACGCATTTGGGATGCTATTGGATGCCAGCTCTGCACCCACAAACCTATTTATGGGAATTGTGTGACTTGGGAGTAGACATGTGTTGCCGCAAAACTACTGCTTCCCAGTGTCACAGCTCCAACAAAGTAGTCATCAGTTACCTTCATATTGGACTTTGCCCTTGTTGTGCTTATCTGTCTTGACAAGAAGACCCTCAGGGATTCTGATCTTCTGGGATAGCACTCACAGTACTTTACATTTGTAACATCCTGTATTTTATATGCTGACCAGGCAGCCAGATGCCTTTGTCTTCCACAGGACTCACCCTTAATTTTAGTGATTATGAAATTGTTATAAAACAACTGTTAAAAGTCTGTTTGGTGCCAAAGCTCTTCTCCATCTTGACTTGACTAAGATTTTAGTGTGTTTCTGAGTGGTTGGTTTATCTTATAAATTGCAGAATTAACCACTGGAATTATTTCTTTACAACTTTATATTTGAGGGGACTTCAAAAAGTAAGTTACACATTATTATGGCGGGCCAAGAAACTTTTGTTGAAGGATGCACTATATATCCAAGTGACAAAGATATATGACACTCTTTTCCAACATTGTCACCAAATATTTGTAAACAACTGTTGGAACAATCTGAAAATCATTCAGTACCCTGATGGTAGGAATCTGTTTCTTGGTCATGGAGCCATTTGAGAACTGCCATGTCAGTGTCCTCATCACTGGAAAATCTCTCTCCCCCTGACATTCTTTCAGCTTGCCAAAAAGTTGCAAATTGCATGATGCAAGATCTGGACTTCTCAATCAAGATCACCCACATCTATGTGGCCTAAGACAAACTGTTTACACCATTTCACTGTGGTTGGATGCGATACTGCAATTGGTACACATACTGCTAGAATTGCACAATGAATCTGTGTGCAATTTAGATGTTTTGCCCACAAGAATATTGTTTTATCCACAAGAATCTAAATGTCCTACGTGCTTGAACTCCGGAGTATGTTTTGAATTGCCATGCCATTTCAATGGCATTTTGTGATGCACTTGTTATCTGTACCACAGCAGAACTGTCTCTGAAACTTCCTGGCAGATTAAAACTGTGTGCCGGACCGAGACTCGAACTCGGGACCTTTGCCTTTCGCGGGCAAGTGCTCTACCGACTGAGCTACCCAAGCACGACTCACGCCCCGTCCACACAGCTTTAATTCTGCCAGGAAGTTTCATATCAGCGCACACTCCACTGTAGAGTGAAAATTTCATTCTAGAAACAACCCCCAGGCTTTGGCTAAGCCATGTCTCCGCAATATCCTTTCTTTCAGGAGTGCTAGTTCTGCAAGGTTCGCAGGAGAGCTGCTGTAAAGTTTGGAAGGTAGGTGACGAGGTACTGGAGGAATTAAAGCTGTGTGGATGGGGCGTGAATCATGCTTGGGTGGCTCAGTCGGTAGAGCACTTGCCTGCGAAGGGCAAAGGTCCCGAGTTCGAGTCTCGATCTGGCACACAGTTTTAATCTGCCAGGAAGTTTCATATCAGTGCACACTCTGCTGTAGAGTGAAAATTTCATTCTAGAACTGTCTCTGTAGGGAACCTACAACAATGTACTTTTTTCTGACAATGGGCCATTCTTGTTGTGCAATTGTCTTGGTGTGGCATGACATGTGTAACTTAATCTCTGAAGTCCCTACATTTTTACATTGTCAGCAACGTGCTTTAATTACTGCTGAACTCATATGCAATATCTTAGTGTCTGGTTGTTCATGTATTTAAATTACAAGGGGACATATTAGCTGGCCAGCACTTCCTAAAGGAGACAAAATTCCGAATACTGCCAATAGATATACTTAAAAGTAGATAATACTTTTGCAGCATTTGGAACTTGCAAAGCTCCATGTTTTGGTCCTGATGGGCCAATCAAGGCTGAGCGACCACTGTGTCATCCTCTGTTGATGGTGATAGTGGATGCAGTATGGAGGGTTGTAGGGGCTCAGCATTCCACTCTCTTGGCCATTATTGACCTCCTTGACCTTGGAGCTGCCCTAACTCATCTGCTGATGGCAACAGTGGATGCAGTACAGTGGGGTACTGGGGTCAGCACTCCTCTCTCTTGGCCATTATTGACTTTCTTGACCATGTTGGTGTTATTGCTTATTCATCAAATGGCCTCAAGAGGCTGGGAGTACCCCTTACTAGAGCCCTCCCACCGATGATAAATTCCTGGCAATAGAGAGAATCAAACCTGGGTGCTTGGCATAGCAGTGAGGAGGATTACCGGGTTGGTTGCACCAATTACCACACCCATTTAGCAATAGTTCATTTATTAACCTTAACACATACAAGGATCACAAAGAACTGATTTGAACATGGCGGAACAGCCAAAGATAATGCTTAGAGTCCAAAGATGAATGCATATTGATGTTGGTGTCGATTTCATTGGGATGAGGGGGCGTAATGTGCCTGTACTGTCGTCGCACCAGATCTCACCAGAAATGCCAGGGAAGGTGGTGCGGACAAAGTGTAGTGAAGAAGTAGAGTCTGAAATCAGGTTTTGTGTTTCCTTGTCGGCGGGTTGGAGGTTAGGCAGTTCAGATTGGTCTAACAGCGAATGGATGGTGTCGACTTGTGAAAGGAAATCTGTTGTGTCGGTAGCTGGGCCGACACCGTGAAGTTCTGGTGGCTGAAAAGGAATGCTAGACTAACGCTGTAGCCGATAGGGCACGCAAGGCTAAAGCAGACGGGCGTGAAGTCTGGAACATGAGAACTTATAAATGAATAAGAAGAAAAGTATGTAGATGCTTATTACTTATCTTTTAATTGTTCTTTGGAATACATCTCTCTTGAATACTCGTAAGCTATAGGCACTGATACAACTGGCGCCTTGCTAGTTAGTAGCCATTAACTTAGCTGATGGCTATTCTGTCTCTCGGCTAATGAGAGAGAAAGGCTTCATACAACTGGGCGGTAGCTAGGTTCTCGTACAACTGGGCGGTAGCTAGGTTCTCGTACAACTGGGCGGTAGCTTGGTTCTCGTACAACTGGGGTCGAGTCCTCTCGTATCACGAGACCTGCCTTGGTGGTGGCGCTAGGTCTGCGATCACAGTGGCGACACGCGGGTCCGACATGTACTACATGGACCGCGGCCGATTTAAGCTACCACCTAGCAAGTGTGGTGTCTGGCGGTGACACCACATTCCTCCCCCGCAAATCGGCGAACGGTCGTGAGATAAGGCTTCCGCCCGCCGTGGGGAGGACCACATGTTGACGTATGCGAGGAGGTGGGGAGCCTAACAACAGGCGAGGCTGTGCCACCCGCACCCGGCCATCCGGTCCGAGGGGAGCTAGGAAACGCCTGCAAAACTAGTCCAGGGTGCACGTCAACATGCGGTGTATGCGCCCGTAATAAGACAGGAGGGACCGAAGGGTCGATTTCCATGGCGTCGGGGTAGCCGACGCGCGATGACGTCATGTGGTCCGGAGCGGGCGGGAGTTCCATGGTGGAGGACAGCTGGTCACGGGAAGCGACCGGCGGCGCGTGACCCTGGGAGGCGCTTGGCGGCTGCAACGAAGCGTCGAACGCGGGCGGCGCCGGCGGGAGAACAAGCGGCGGCGGCGGCGGCGGCTGCTGCTGCTGCTGCGGCGGGGGCGGCGCGTCGCCATGGGGCAAAATGGAAGGCATCGTCGGTAACACCTGGGGATGAGGCGAGCCAGTAGATGGGTCCCCAGGGCGCTGACCGGACGGCACCGTCGCTGAAAGCAGACGGGGAGCGGCAGAACCCGAGCGACGACAGAGGCGCAGCTGATTGAGATGCCGACGCACCTCACCAGAGGCCCCCAAAACCAAATACATCGCGCGGCCGAGGCAGCGAAGAATGCGCCCTGCGAGCCAACGCCGTGAACCTCGATAGTTGCGATAAAATACAACGTCGCCTGGAGCAAAAGCAGGAGTCTGCCGCTGCACAGGAACCTGATGCGGCGGATGCAGCAAAGACATCAAGGTGCGATGAGGACGACCGTGGAGCAACTCAGCCGGCGAGCGACCATCTCGGGGCTGAGAGCGATACGAAGACAAAAAGAGCAACAATGCGTCCTCCCGAGAATGCGACTCTTTCAATTTCAACATCTGTGACTTGAAAGTCCGGACCAAACGTTCAGCGGCACCGTTGGACTGAGGCGAAAACGGCGCGGATGTCAGATGTTGAATACCATTGGCCTGGCAGAATGACTGAAATTCTGCGGACATGAATTGTGGGCCATTGTCGGAAACAATAGTCTGCGGAAGACCTTCAATGCAAAAGATAGCAGACAACGCTTGGATGGTGGCGGAGGACATCGTGGAAGACATCCGGACAACAAAAGGAAAATTACTGAAGGCGTCGACCAGAACCAACCATTGAGCATTCCAGAATGGACCAGCAAAATCAATGTGCAAGCGTTGCCAAGGGGAAGTGGCTTTTGGCCATGCAAAGACTTTCCGCGGCGGTGCGGATTGTTGTTCGGCACACGCCGGGCACGAAGAACACATATTCGTAATCGCAGCATCGATTCCGAACCAAGTACAGTGCTGACGAGCAAGTTGTTTCGTTCGCACTATACCCCAATGTCCTTGGTGAAGAAGCCGTAAAACAGAGGACTGTAACGAACGTGGGACCACGACTCTGGACTGATCATTATCAGAACGCAACAACAAAACACCACGTCGAACAAAAAGTCTCTCCTTGTGAGCAAAAAATCGGCGAACCAACGGATCCTCGATCCGAGACTTTGACAAAGGCCATTGCGTAGCAACAAAACGTAAAACAGTAGCAAGGACAGGGTCAGCAGCTGTGGCTGTAGCGACACGACGAAAATCAATCGGAAACGATTCGACCACTTCATCGGTTTCCGAATCAATGAACATGCAAGCAAGTTCGGAAGAATCGAATGCTTTATCCTCAGCAACAGGCAAACGGGACAACGCATCGGCGTTTCCGTGCTTAGCAGTGGACCGATACAAGATATCGTAGCGGTACTGCGAGAGGAAAATAGACCAGCGAATGAATTTCTGCGCTGTACGTGGAGGTACAGGCTTGGTCGGATGAAAAAGCGATGTCAAAGGTTTGTGGTCTGTGATGATGGTAAAGTGACGACCATACAAGAAATCATGGAACTTAGTAACACCAAACACGAGAGCCAAAGCTTCTTTCTCTATCTGTGAATAATTTCTTTGCGCAGACGAGAGCAATTTGGACGCAAAGGCAATAGGGCGATCATGGGAGCCAACTTTGTGCGCAAGCACAGCACCGATCCCGAAATCTGATGCATCTACCATCAACAAAAGGGGTTTCTGGAGATCGAATGGCGTAAGGCAAGTATGAGAAAGCAACGCCGATTTCAACTGGCGAAAGGCGCGTTCACATTCCGTCGTCCAGACGAACGGAACACCTTTACGGCGTAAGCGATGAAGCGGAGCTGAAATGGAAGAGGCATTGCGCACATATTTATGATAATAGTTAATTTTACCCAACACACTCTGTAGCTGTTTCAGATTTTGAGGGGAAGGCAAATCGTGTATGGCACGGAGGTGCTCTGGACTTGGATGTATGCCTTGGGCATTAATGACATGTCCCAGGTATGGTAAGTCACGAGCAAAAAACACACATTTGTCCTTCCTCAAGCGAAGACCATTTTGCCGCAAGACCTGAAATAATGTTCGTAAATTCGCAAGATGATCTTCTTCTGTCTGTCCGGAGATCACTATATCGTCCAGATAGTTTGCTGCAGTAGGGACCGACGCACAAATAGTTTGTAAATATTGCTGAACAAGGCAGGGGCGGATGCTCACCCGAAAGGCAGTCTTTTGAAGCGGTACAATCCAAGATGCGTGTTAACCACCAATACGCGCTGGGATTCGTCGTCCACCGGTATTTGCAAGTACGCATCGGCTAGGTCCAACTTTGAAAAATATTTTCCCGGGCACAGTTTAGCAAAAAGATCTTCCGGGCGGGGCAAAGGAAAAGTAGCAGTCACTAGCTGTGGATTCACTGTGGCCTTGAAGTCCACGCAAAGTCTCAATTTTCCGGAAGGTTTTGGCAAAATGACTAAGGGGGAGGCCCAGAGAGAAGCTTGCACACGTTCAATTACACCCTGTGATTCGAGATCGTGTAACGTTCTTGCGACCTCATCACGCAATGCGTGGGGAACATTGCGCGCCCTGAAAAATTTCGGTTGCGCGTTTACCTTCAGTTCTAAATGTGCTTCATAGTTTTTAGCGCAACCTAAGCCCGGTGCAAAAATGTCTGCAAATTCGTCACACAGCCGAGAAACACTGTCTGTAGGCACAGTCTGATTCACTGAGAGGACCTGATTTACAATAGACATGTTAAACAACTTAAATAAATCTAGACCAAACAAGTTCACTGCAGAAGAAGAACGAAGAACGTAAAACGACACAAGTTTTGTTTGTCCCTTGTATGTTGCAAGAAGGCTGCACTGTCCTAACACAGGAATTTTCTGTCCGGAACATGTAGTTAGCTTAACATTTGCGGCACGCAACGGAGGTTTGCCCAGTTGTTTGTACGTGTCGTGATTGAGCAATGAAACTGCAGCTCCGGTATCGAGCTGGAATGGTATCACTTGGCCGTCAAAGTCTAAGTCCACAAAAAGTTTATTGTTCTGCTGACGACAAGAGCGACTGTTTTGTGCAATTGGAACAGACACTGGTACAGAATCACTTGCTAATTGACGTGATTTCCGGCGACGTCGACGCACAGTTTTTGTGGGATGAACACAGTTACAGTTAGAGAAAGTGTCACTGGACGAAGTGGAATTAACGACATGAATGTCCATAGGCGAAGGTCCACGAGCCTGAGTGTCCTTGGTTCGATTCCGGCGCGAAGCAAAGGGCCTGGAATGATTGTGATTGTCTGATCTGAGCTTTTTCTGGCAAACACTTTGAACATGTCCTTTCTTATTGCAGAAAAAGCAAATAGCTTGGCGTGACGGGCAATGTTCACGCGAATGTCTAGTAGCACACCGCGGGCATGATTTCACTGCATTTGTGGGCTGGCGCGGCACACCTGGGTTAGCACGCGGCGGTCGCTGTGTCGACGTGCGCAAGGCCCGGTTACCGGGCCGCGCAGCGCGTCCAGCGGGCCGGTTAATGTTACACACGGCTGGCGAAGTTTCAAAAAATGCCTGAGCACAGTCAAGTGTGTCCTGTCTATCCAATATGTCTATCACTTGTTGAAGGGAGGGATTAACCAGTTTCAAAATTTGCTCCCGTATGCGAACATCAGAAACGTTCTGTGCAATTGCATCACGCACCATTGTATCGGAATAAGAAAGACCACAGTCACATTCAAAGGCACAGTCCCTAGTAAGTCCTTGCAATGTTGCTACCCACTCCCTATTAGTTTGACCGGCCGTACGTTTTGTACGAAAAAACGTATACCGTTTTGCAACCACATTAACTGTTTCTTTGAAATAGGCATCTAATGCAGACAAAATTTCCTCGTAGGACAGAGTTGCTACGTCTCGTCGGGGAAACAATTTCACTATCACACGGTATGTGGACACACCGACACAAGAAAGCAAAAACGGCTGCCGCTCTTTACCTTGAATTCTGTAGGCTGCTAGATGAAAGTTGAACTGGCGAGACCACTCGTGCCAGGTCTCATCGGCTGCCACGTATGGTCGAAAGGGAGGTGCAACAGCGTTTAGTGGCAGCGGTAGCGAAGAAGCGGCTGCGGCCGCATCGGTTTGAATGGTACGTTGACCCTGGACGAGCTGTCCAAGGGCATCCAGTAACGCCTGCGTCTGCTGATTCTGCAAGCGATAAAATTCGGACAGTACATCTGGAGAATGTGGCGAAGCCATGACACAATTAAATGTAAGCAATCAGAAAAAGTTCACTTTTCCCTCGTCGCCAATAAATGTTGTGTCGGTAGCTGGGCCGACACCGTGAAGTTTTGGTGGCTGAAAAGGAATGCTAGACTAACGCTGTAGCCGATAGGGCACGCAAGGCTAAAGCAGACGGGCGTGAAGTCTGGAACATGAGAACTTATAAATGAATAAGAAGAAAAGTATGTAGATGCTTATTACTTATCTTTTAATTGTTCTTTGGAATACATCTCTCTTGAATACTCGTAAGCTATAGGCACTGATACAACTGGCGCCTTGCTAGTTAGTAGCCATTAACTTAGCTGATGGCTATTCTGTCTCTCGGCTAATGAGAGAGAAAGGCTTCATACAACTGGGCGGTAGCTAGGTTCTCGTACAACTGGGCGGTAGCTAGGTTCTCGTACAACTGGGCGGTAGCTTGGTTCTCGTACAACTGGGGTCGAGTCCTCTCGTATCACGAGACCTGCCTTGGTGGTGGCGCTAGGTCTGCGATCACAGTGGCGACACGCGGGTCCGACATGTACTACATGGACCGCGGCCGATTTAAGCTACCACCTAGCAAGTGTGGTGTCTGGCGGTGACACCACAAAATCAGCAACTGTGTTGTCAGCACCCTTTATGTGTCTGACATCGGTGGTGAACCGAGATATGAAGTCCATGTATCTGAAGTGGCGAGGAGGCGGGTCAGCTGGCGGGTTTGTAATGGCCGCAGCCAGGGGTTTGTGGTCCGTTAAAACATAGAAAGGGCGTCCCTCAAAGTAAGTCTTAAAATGCTTAATCGCTTCGTAGACCACGAGCAACTCCCTGTCAAACACGGAATATTTCTGTTGTGCATTGGTGAGCTTGCGCGAGAAGAACTGCAGAGGCGAAGTTTGGCCGTCGATTGTCTGGCTAAGGACAGCGCCAATGGCAGTATCGCTCACGTCTGTGGTGATGAAAACCTGCACATTGAGATGAGGATGCACGATGGTGCAGGCCTCGGCAAGAAGATTTTTGAGGGCAGTGAAAGAGTCAGTCACAGCAGGGGTCCATGGAACGGGCCGAGATCCAGAAGTGTTGGTGCCTGCCAAGGCATCCGTCAGTGTAGCCTGAATCTCCGCAGCCCGGAGGTAGATGTTGGCGATAATAATTAACTGTCCCCAGAAAGTGCCTGAGCTCTTTGAATGATGAAGGTCTGGGTAGGTTTAGTATTGTTTGTACTTTCTCAGGGGGAGGTGAAATGCCGTTGGCAGAGACCCGAAAACCAAGTAAAGTGACAGCGGGTCAATGTAGCTGCAATTTGTCCTGGTTGTCTCAATGCCTGCTGCCGTGAGAGTGTTCATAACAGTTAGCACATGTCGAATATTATCCTTGACGGAGAAGCTGAACACAAGAATGTCATCAAGATATGCAAAGCAGAATTTTAGGTCGAATAGCACTTTGTTGATGAAGCGTTACCAGGTCTGGGTTGCGTTTATCAGACTGAAGGGCATGAATCGAAACTGGAATAACCCGATTCAGGTGGTGATTGCTGTCTTCTCAATGTCTTCAGGTGCCATGGGGATCTGGTGGTTGGCCCGATTGCAATCAATGACAGAGAACGTGGTCGCACCTGCGAGGGAACTGGTAAAGTTGGCAATGTTGGGTATGGGGTAGGTGTCCATAATTGTTTGTGCGTTTAGTCGACGGTAGTCTCCGCACATGCGCTAGGACCCATCTTTCTTGGGTGTCATATGTATGGGCGTAGACCAGCTACTGGCAGAGGGATCAATAACACTGGAGCTTAGTAGTTCAGAAATCTGATTCTTAAGGTCGGAGAGGAACTCGGGACAAAGTCGGTGTGGTTTATTGGAGATCGGGCGACCTGGTGTGAGGTGAAGCTTGTGAACCATGCCATTGGTGATGACGGAAATGTTGCCAGCGGCACGGGAGGCGGTTTGTTTACAATGTGTGGCAGGCGGGGCAGGCGAGGAGTGCTCATGGTGTTCGGAGCCACTCGGTGGATTCGACGAGAGCTGAAGCAGCAAAGTGCCCAGGAGTCAACGCGACAAGATGGCCGCCGGCCCGAAACAGTGGCACTGTGGTTGGGTGAGCTCAGAAGAGCTCGTGAGCCGTTAGTGAGTCCATTGTCCGAGGGCGCGGCCTATGGCAGCACGGTCGCGGGCAAAACGCTTGGTGTGAGTGCATTTTTTGTGTTGTCAGTGGCGGTCACACAGCGGCGCACAGGAGCCGAAGTTGCACAGTTTGAGGTGCTGTCCACGAGGGGCGGGGTAGGAGCCATCAGTTCGGGAACACGTGACGGTCGTTGTGCATGTGCACTTGTGTCTGGTTGAGTGTCAAACGCTGCCTTGTTAGAAGGGTGTGGCCCTGCGGAACTGTCAGTACACGTTATGGCAGTCTTGATAGCACAGTTGCAAGGGGTAGCGGGAGGGAAAACATGGAGGCTCGATTACTGGGATTGCAAGCAGATTCGGTGCACTTACTGACCTTGCTTTGTCCTTGCTGTAGTGTCTATAATTCCTTTGCTGCATCGGAGAGCTGGAGCTGTGTTTCGTGGAACCGGAGGGAGAGCTCGAAGTTTTCCTTGTGTAGGCGAGCGACGTGTTCAAGCTCAACAAAACTCTTGTGCATGGTTTCTTGTAATGTCATCGACAGAAACAAGCATGTACGGATGAGATGAGCCCAGACCAATGTGTCACGGGGGGAGGGGAGGGGTTGCTCGACGGAGCACAGGGGAAGTGAGTCTTGGACGGATGATGAAACATGGTGAAAGTTTGTGGTGTCGCAAGAAGTCAATGCCTAGTATAGGTTCGTCAATTTCGCACACTAAAAAAAGTCCACTCAACTTTGGAGTTTGCGGAGAGTGAGACGACGTGAGAAGTTGAACCCAAGCACTGTAGTTTAGTTGAATTCACGGCTTGCAGTGAAATATGATGAGGGCGGATGTTCGACAATGCTAAGGATGTAGGTGGCAGCGAAACATTGGCGCCTGTGTCCACTAGGAAAAGGTATCCCGACGAAATGTCTTTAATGTAAAGTCATCCACAATTATCCGGTTATTCCCGGACAGAATGGAGCACTGGGGGGTGCCTGTCATGTTGTGCGCAGGAGGCAGCACCCGACCTACCTGTGATTGGCGTTTGGGAAGTAGCCGGGTGGTCTGCAGTTCCGTGCCGCCTCACCAAACCGTGTGTGGAAGTAACAGTACGGGTAATGCGTTTGCATTTCCTGCGGAAAGTTCATTGCCAGTGGTGGTGGCCGAGGTTCGGTGGCCACAGTAGGTTCGGTTGCAGGAGGGGGTGTGACCATGGGTGGAGCTGGTGACGTCCCAGTTGCTTGTTTACTGCTTCCCGGAGTGAACGGAACGGTCGGCACAGTACGGCCCCGGCCGCGTCTGGCCACAGGGCTATGAGCCTGAACCTGAGACTTGTCAGGTAGGCAGTGGCTGGGGAAATAGAGCAGTAATGCATTGTGTAGCTTGTCAGCAATTGTCATTCTTTGCTCGACAGGTTCAGGAGACCTTTGAGCCAGAGCAAAGCGGATTTGAGGAGATAGTTTATCTGACCAGATGGCGAGGAGAGCTGTGTCAGAGAATAGATCGGCACTGACCAGGGCACGTAGCCGTCTCCAGAGCTGGGAAGGTTTGTTGTGGCCTAGTTGCTCGACATGGAGCACTTGCCATATTGCTGCCTCGGTTGAGCATGCAAGCCGACGTAGAACTGTCTTTTTGGCTACAGTGTACCGTGTAGATGAGTCTGAGGCGTCGACCAGGTCAGTAATCAATTCCTCCTGGTCGTGCAGGTGGGTGATGAGGCACAGAAACCTGGTTGACTCGTCGAGTTTGTAATGATCGAACACTTCGTCCACAATTTTGAACCAGGTTGTTGCTCTGTTGGGATTAAAGGGCAGCAGCGTCGGTAAGCGTTGTAGAATGTTCGGAAGAACAGGTTGAGTTGAGCTCATCAGGGCACTGCCTGAATCGAGCTGTTGTTGCTGTAGTATTCCAGGAGAGTGTGCCTCCAGGGGATGTGGCAATGATGGCTGTTCGGGTGGCAGCGTGAAGGTGACATGTTGTGGTTGAGCGCGATCCGTCGCGATGCGGAAGGCCAACGCGGGTGAGACACCCGTACTGTGTCGATTGTGGTTGTGGAAGCTCAACATGTTGCAGGTGTGTTCGGATTGATGCATCGCGGAAGACCCATGCAGATGAGGCACCGAGACGTGCCGAGAAGAGTAGCGGAAGCTCGACTGGAGCCGGCATGGGGACGACAGGTGAGAAAAAGTTCTAAGTTTGAGAATGCGTGTTAGTCCGCAGAAAGCTCGACGTATGATCAGAGCCGGGGCCACTTGTGTTGCAGGGAGGCTGCAGAGGTGCAGGCTGTCCAGAAGCACAGTGTGGGAAATGATGTCGAACTTGGGATGGAATGTGTGGATGTTCACTGTTCATAGTCACTCCACTCAAAAAGGTGTGCGGATAAGGTGAATGTTGTGGCACAAAACACTGAGGCGTAGCAGTGGGACGGAGTTGGAGGTCAGGCACAGATAACAAGTTATTGTTCCTGTTGCAGGCTGAGGTATCGAAGTAGGAAGGCATGTGCTGATGCTGAACCGAGGCAGGCGCGGGTGTGGTTGGATGCTGAGGAGGTAGACCTGTGAACAAAGCAGTTCCAGCCATGTGGCAGGTATCCACATGGTACTGCATGGATTGTGACGTGGCAAATCGTTGTCCTGGTGGTAGTAGGTTGTCTGACGAAGCATTTGCAGAAATCGGCATTGGTCCCACACTGCACGGAGATCCGTAAGAGGTAACTGCACAGTCGATGAGGGAGGGCACATGTGGCGGGAACAAAGGCATTTGATAGCCGGAGTCATGCGCACTCCTAACCTCACTTATTGTTGCAGGCTTGAAAACGTCCAGCGAAATTGGTGGAATCATCGGCGCCACAGGAGCAATGCAGGCTGGCCACTGGGCTATGGAGATGACTGATCCACATAGTCATAGTGTAGGCAGAAATTTTGGAGGCAGCATCATTAGTGAGCCTATTGAAATAGGGATGTCAGAAGACCTTATACATCATGACAATTGTTTAAATCCATGCATTGCTTGGTGTACAGGTACCCACTCAACAAGACCTCTCTGCTCACCATTTCCATCATAACCTGTCCGCCCCGGTAGCTGAGTGGTCAGCGTGACAGACTGTCAATCCTAAGGGCCCGGGTTCAATTCCCGGCTGGGTCGGAGATTTTCTCCGCCCAGGGACTGGGTGTTGTGTTGTCATAATCATCATCATTTCATCCTCATTGATGCGCAGGTCGCCGAAGTGGCGTCAAATCGAAAGACCTGCACCAGGCGAACGGTCTACCCGACGGGAGGCCCTAGCCACACGACATTTCCATTTATCAGAACCTGAAAAGGGCAATCTACATCTACATCTATGTGATCACTCTGCTATTCACAATAAAGTACCTGGCAGTGGATTCAATGAACTACCTTCAAGCTGTCTCTCTACCGTTCCACTCTCGAATGGTGTGCGGGAAAAACGAGCACTTAAATTTTTCTGTGCGAGCCCTGATTTCTCTTATTTTATCGTGATGATAATTTCCCCCTTTGTTTTATTTTTATTTATCGCATGGCAACTTCAGCAAACATTGACATGTACAGAAAGTTTAATTTTACATGTATATCCAGTTAAGTATTTACATATACTTTAGTTTTACTTTTTGGTATAAATTGTATACACACTTTTAAATTGTGAAAATTATTAACTTAATATTACTGACTACTTTGACTGATATAATTGCAAGTTAAAAAAGGCAGATACATTTAATCATAGTTCAATACCTAATGACTGAAGTCAACTAACAGCAGAGGGAGTAGCATTAATAAAGTCACTATATGGCCCAGGATACTTCCTCTGAGGACAGTCTGTAACAATATGTTGAACAGTTTGTTCTTGGGCACCACAATCACAGGCTGGAGAATCTCGGAGTCCCCACTTGTGCATCATAACATTGCACCTGGCATGGCCAGTTCTTATTCTGTTCAGCCTTGTCCACTCCCTTCTCAGCAGATGAAATCCTGATAGGCTGGCAGGTGGGTCTTGGATACCTCGATGTGCTATTGTTGCAGCATTCCACCTTTTGTGCCACTCTTCTTTAATGTCGAACTTCTTATCATTCCTTCCATTATGCCACAGAGGATTGTGAGATTTTAAGTGGTCTGGGGGAGGGTTGTTTAAGACTGTATGAATTGGATGGTCTTGCGGGTAGTCCGGGTGATGTAGTTTCCTCCATTCTTGATCGATTGCTTCTTGGCGTCATAATTCTGATGGTGGGATGTTGCTGATGATGTGCAGCCAGGGGATCGGGCTGGATTTTAATGTGCCCATAATAATCCTCATTGACTCATTCAGGTGTACATCCAGCTTCTCCTTATGTAGGTGGGTGCCAACAGAATGTGTTTGGAATCGGAGGAGAAAACTGGTAATTGAAATTTCATGAGAAGATCCCATCACAGTGACGAACTCCTTTGTTTTAATGATTGCCACTCCAATTCACATACCATGTCTGTGGCACTATCTCCCCTATTTGGCAACAATACAAAATGAGCTGCCCTTCTTTGAACTTTTTCACTGTCACCCATCAGTCCCACCTAATGTGGATCCCACACTGCATAGCAATATTTCATGATAGGGTGGACAAGTGTGGTGTAAGCAGCCTCTTTTGTACACCTGTTGCAGCTTATAAGTGTTCTGGCTCTACCCACAACATTATCTATGCGAGTGTTCCAATTTAGGTTATTTGTAATTGTAATCCCTAAGTATTTAGTTGAATTTACAGCCTTCAGATTTGTGTGACTTATTGAGTAATCAAAATTTAGATTTCTTTCAGTACTCATGTGAATAACTTCACACTTTTCTTTATTCAGGGTCAATTGCCACTTTTTGCACCATACAGATATCTTATCTCAATCATTTTGCAAGATATCTTATCTCAATCTGCAACTTCACTCGGGCTTGTACACAACTTTTTATCATGACTCGTCTGCAAAAGGGGTTCGGTTGTGCACAGTTGCATTTGTGCCCTATATTGAGTAAACAGCCAGCCTAAGTTCAGCAGTGAATGAATTCAAGTATTTGTCTAAATCACGGTCGTTCACAAATGGTTTACACTGACAACAGTTTAGAATGAAAACGTTTTTATTTTACTAAATGACATCCACAAAACAAACTGATGGCCACGTGATACTATGTCAGCGGCTCTTAGCTGCACCAACCTTACTGCACCGACAGACCACGATTAAAAGACCATGACCTTTGTCCCATATCCTCTATCCTGTGTCTGGTCACGTGACACTACGTTAGTCAAAGACATTATTTCTAAACGTGGCCATCATGCATTTACAATGTTAAAATATTAAAATACGTAAAACTAAATACCTTATATTATATTGTAGACAATCATTAGATTATTTACATATTTAAGGGCACTCCACTTTTTGGCAGTTTCACCCCTCTTCTTTTGTTTAATCACGTCTTTGCCTAAAAGGTGTGGCATACGAAATACTCATTTTGCTCTACATAGATCGAAAACTGAACAGTACCTTCACAATAAAAGACAATAACTTATTATGCAGAGGTTCTCACACATCCTTACAATTTAATTTTTATATAAAATATGTTCTTTAATGTCCAAAATATCCCTGCTACTATGCTTGAAATTTGAGTTTTGAAGTATTTTGAAAAGCTCTTATGTTTATGGAGTACTCCTATTTCAGTGATCAGATACCCAGAAAATCCAATGATTAGCAAGACAAGCACACCTTACATTATTAACATATGTACAAGTTATGCACTGAGACATAGGCAATTATGTAACTAAGTAATTCAATGTGAAACAGTTATATGCTGCCTCCTCTCTTTATCAAGAAGGCAACTCCATAAATATATTGACTTGTGCTTGCTACACCCCAACTGTTCTCCCACAGTAAACATTACCACATCCAGCAAATTAGTTATACTATTACAGTATCCCTTGTAACCTCACAAATCATTTTGCAATTCCATTTGGTCATCTGATGACTTTACAAGATGGTAAATGACAGCATCATCTGCAGACAATCTAAGAGGCTACTCAGATTGTCTCCTATGTCGTTAATATAGATCAGGAACAATAGAGAACCTATAACACTTCCTTGTGGAATGCCAGATATTACTCCTGTTTTACTCGATGACTTTCCATCTATTACTATGAACTGTGACCTTTCTGACAGGGAATCATGAATCCAGTCACACAACTGAGGTGATATTCCGTAGGCACGCAGTTTGGTTAGAAGACACTTGTGAGGAATGGTGTCGAAAGCCTTTAGAAAATCTAAAAATATGAAATCAATTGGACGTTCCCTGTTGACAACACTCATTACATTATGAGTATAAAGAGCTAGTTTTGTTTCACAAGAATGATATTTTCTGAATCCATACTGACTATGTGTCAAGAAATCATTTTCTTTGAGGTAATTTATAATGATCGAACACAGTATATGTTCCAAAACCCTACTGCAAATCGACATTAGTGATATGGGCATGTAATTCAGCAGATTACTCCTATTTCCCTTTTTGGGTATTGGTGTGACTTGAGCAATTTTCCAGTCTTTAGGTACAGATCTTTCTATGAGCAAGTGGTTGTCTATAATTGATAAATATGGAGCTATTGCATCAGCATACTCTGAAAGGAAACTGACTGGTATACAATCTGGACTGGGGGCCTTGCCTTTATTATGTGATTTAAGCTCCTTTGACACACTGAGGATATCTACTTCTATGTTTCTCATCTTAGCAGATATTCTTGGTTGGAATTCAGGAATATTTACTTCATCTTCTTTCGTGAAGAGTTTTGGAAAACTATTTTTAATAACTCCACTTTAGTGGCACTGTCGCCAGTGACTTCACCGTTGTTATCGCACAGTGATGGTATTGATTGTGTCTTGCCACTGCTGTGCTTTATGTATGACCAAAATCCCTTTGGGTTTTCTGCAGGATTCCGAGACAGAGTTTCGTTGTGGAAATTATTAAAAGCATCTCGCATTGAAGCACGTACTATATTTCGAACTTCTGCAAAACTTTGCCAATCTTGTGGATTTTGCATTCTTTTAAATAAGGCATGCTTTTTTTGTTGCTACTGCAACAGTACTCTGACCCGCTTTTGTGTACCATGGGGAACCAGTATCATCACTCATTAATTTATGTGGTATATATATATCTTAATTGCCATTGACACTATCTCTTTGAAATCATTCCACATCTTTTCTACACTTACATAATCAGATCAAAAGGAGTGGAGACTGTCTCTTAAAAAGGCATTAAGAGCATTTCAGTCAGCTTTTTTGAATATATGTACTTTGCGTTTCTTTTTGACGGTTGTGGGTGTTATGGTATTCAGCCTAGAAGCAACTGCCTTGTGGTCGCTAATCCCTGTATCCATCACGACACTCTCTATTTGTCCAGGATTATTTGTTGCTAAGAGGTCGAGTATGCTTTTGCAACCATTTATGCTGTGAGTGGAATCACGAACTAATTGTTCAAAATAATTTTCTGAGAAAGCATTCAGTACAATTTGAGATGACATTTTATGCCTGCTGTTGGCTTTAAACATATAATTTTTCCAGCGTATCGAGGGTAGATTGGATGAGTGGGGTACCTATTTGAAATGAGACTCAAGTTTTCCTTGGACTGTTCAGCAGCTGAATCTTCTGAGTCTGGGGGTTGGTAAAACAATCCAGTTAATAGTTTAGATCGATTATCAGGTATAACCTATACCCATACTATTCTGCAGGAACTATCTACTTCAATCTGACTAAAAGACAAACTACACTCCTGGAAATTGAAATAAGAACACCGTGAATTCATTGTCCCAGGAAGGGGAAACTTTATTGACACATTCCTGGGGTCAGATACATCACATGATCACACTGACAGAACCACAGGCACATAGACACAGGCAACAGAGCATGCACAATGTCGGCACTAGTACAGTGTATATCCACCTTTCGCAGCAATGCAGGCTGCTATTCTCCCATGGAGACGATCGTAGAGATGCTGGATGTAGTCCTGTGGAATGGCTTGCCATGCCATTTCCACCTGGCGCCTCAGTTGGACCAGCGTTCGTGCTGGACGTGCAGACCGCGTGAGACGACGCTTCATCCAGTCCCAAACATGCTCAATGGGGGACAGATCCGGAGATCTTGCTGGCCAGGGTAGTTGACTTACACCTTCTAGAGCACGTTGGGTGGCACGGGATACATGCGGATGTGCATTGTCCTGTTGGAACAGCAAGTTCCCTTGCCGGTCTAGGAATGGTAGAACGATGGGTTCGATGACGGTTTGGATGTACCGTGCACTATTCAGTGTCCCCTCGACGATCACCAGTGGTGTACGGCCAGTGTAGGAGATCGCTCCCCACACCATGATGCCGGGTGTTGGCCCTGTGTGCCTCGGTCATATGCAGTCCTGATTGTGGCGCTCACCTGCACGGCGCCAAACACGCATACGACCATCATTGGCACCAAGGCAGAAGCGACTCTCATCGCTGAAGACGACACGTCTCCATTCGTCCCTCCATTCACGCCTGTCGCGACACCACTGGAGGCGGGCTGCACGATGTTGGGGCGTGAGCGGAAGACGGCCTAACGGTGTGCGGGACCGTAGCCCAGCTTCATGGAGACGGTTGCGAATGGTCCTCGCCGATACCCCAGGAGCAACAGTGTCCCTAATTTGCTGGGAAGTGGCGGTGCGGTCCCCTACGGCACTGCGTAGGATCCTACGGTCTTGGCGTGCATCCGTGCGTCGCTGCGGTCCGGTCCCAGGTCGACGGGCACGTGCACCTTCCGCCGACCACTGGCGACAACATCGATGTACTGTGGAGACCTCACGCCCCACGTGTTGAGCAATTCGGCGGTACGTCCACCCGGCCTCCCGCATGCCCACTATACGCCCTCGCTCAAAGTCCGTCAACTGCACATACGGTTCACGTCCACGCTGTCGCGGCATGCTACCAGTGTTAAAGACTGCGATGGAGCTCCGTATGCCACGGCAAACTGGCTGACGCTGACGGCGGCGGTGCACAAATGCTGCGCAGCTAGCGCCATTCGACGGCCAACACCGCGGTTCCTGGTGTGTCCGCTGTGCCGTGCGTGTGATCATTGCTTGTACAGCCCTCTCGCAGTGTCCGGAGCAAGTATGGTGGGTCTGACACACCGGTGTCAATGTGTTCTTTTTTCCATTTCCAGGAGTGTATTTCTGATCACAATAAGTACTCCACCACCAACTGTATTTAATCTATCCTTTCTGAACACTGTTAGGTCATTTGTAAAAAAATTCAGTTGAACTTATTTCTGGCTTTAGCCAGCTTTCCATACCTATAACAATTTGAGCTTCAGTGCTTTCTATTAGGGCTTGAAGCTCCCAACACAGGGATGACAATTTACAACTACTATACCAATTGTTGCTACCTTACTGTGTTTTACCTGCCCCCTTTTAGAGGGATGCTCTTTCTGTGGTACCCTGAGGCCCTCTAATCTAAAAACTGCCCAGTCCCTTCCACACAGCCCCCGCCTCCCATGTAACTGCTGGGTGTAATGGACTCCTGACCTATTAAATGGAACCCAGAAACCCATCACCCAATGGCGCAAGTCAGGGAATCTGCAGCCTACACAGTCACAGAACCGCCTGATCTTCTGATTCACACCCTCCACTAGGCTCTGGGGCAGTCTTTACCATTTCCACTAGCTGCTCGAAACCAGAGTGAATCTCCTCTGATCCAAAGCGACACACGTAGTTGGTACCGACATGAGTGACCACCTGCAGTTGGCCTGCACCCTGTACTCTTCATGGTTTCCGGAAGCACCCTTTCCACATCCAGGATGTCTCCTCCCGGTATGCACACTGGCTTCCTTCCCCTCCTTGGCAGCCATGTCCCTAAGTGGCCCCATTATGCACCAAACATTGGAGCTCCCAACTACCAGCAAACCCACTTTCTGTGAATGCCCAGACCTTGCAGGCCGAGAAGCTTCCTCTGGAACAGGGTGGACAACTGCATCAGGCTTAGAGACTCCGTCAGCCATAAATAACACCCGAAACCTGTTCATCAAACAAACCGGGGAGACCCTACGATCAGCCCCTTAGTTAGTTTTTTGCTGCCTGCCAGTGTTTGGAATTATCTCCCACTCAACCACCGGTGAGGGATCAACCGAAATGTAGGCAGTACCTGAGGCAGCCACTGCAGTGGACCGATCAGGGGGCATGTGGGATGTACTTGATGTCCATCGAATCCCTGCATCCGACCCTCAACAGTGATGCACCTTGGCAGCAGCCTCAGGCTGTGTGAAGGAAGCCAATACCACCTGGAGCTTTGAGTGAAGGGTCACTAACTCAGCTCATATCTGTACACAGCAATCACAGTTCCTATCCATTACTGAAGTCACTCCTGTTTGAAGCTCGTAAAGATATGTAACAAATGAACGGTGTACTCGGCTTATAAGCAGCAGGAACTTGAGGTGCTCTCTCACTGACAGTCTAACTGACACTGAGCTATACTAACCAAAGCAAACAAACAGCCTGTACGATATGAGGGTCGATACAAGCATTGATAACAACGGCGATACTGTACGCTACACATTTATTAAAAAAAAAATGCTATGCCTAGTAAGCACTCAAACATGCAAGAAATTACAAAAATAAACTAGTAGCTACATAGATAACTGAAAATAAGACTGTGTTATAAGGGAACAGGCACAGAAAATGTAATCACATTAATTGGCATAGAGGGAGTCTAAATCCACTATAAATAGGGATGCAACATGTACAATATCACACTTTAAGGTTGAGCCCAGATAACAAGCACATTAGTCACATTAAAGAGTACCAGAGCCAGCTGCAGTGGCCGAGCGGTTCTAGGCGCTTCAGTCTGGAACCGCGCGACTGGTATGGCCGCATGTTCGAATCCTGCCTTGGGCATGGATGAGTGTCATGTAGTTCTAATTTCTAGGGGACTGATGACCTCAGATGTTAAGTCCCCAGAGCCATTTGAAAGAGTACCAGAAGATGACTATGTCATCAAAATTGGATCGTCAACTTGGGTAGAAACTTGAAAACATACTACCTGTGTAGCCAATGGACGATGTGAAGATTCTGATGGGTACAATTCTTTCTTGTCTAATAGATTCCTGTGAAACCATGTTCCAGAACTTACCTCCACTACAAATTGTCGACTGATGAAAATTACTCTATTTAACGTGCAACTTGAATCTCACTGACTCCTCTACATCAAAATTCTGTACATGCTCTCTTGCAAGACTACATAGTACTAATACATGTGGGCAACAAAATTACTTAGCCAGTTTAAGGTTAGGGATACATAAAGGGAGACAAGCAGTGGTGCGAAAGCCAGGGATCTGATTTTGGATATGATCTGGCACAAATTTTTAGTGACACTAGTTACTGCCCGCCATCCACGTGGAGCACGTATTGATCTCACAGAGTAATTTTAGACTGAGCCACACACAACTGATTTCATCAAAGTGTATGGGCCTGAAGATGGCATTGACGCAACGCCGAAACTAGTAGCGAAGTAAATAAAAAATCTTAAGTACAGCTGGAGGAATTCCATTTTAATAAAAACTGACATTAGTGTGCTCTGAAGTTGGAATAAAAATGAACATTGATAAAACCAAGATAACGATCAATGATTGGACACCCGAGGGAAGTATATCAGTTGGAAGTACACAACTCCAAAGAGCCACAGAATATATCTATCTGAGTCAACTGATAAACATGAAAGAGATTTAAAACCAGAAATACTATAACAAATTAAATTGGGCTGGAAAGCTTATGGGAGGCACTCTTCAATTTTGAAAGCTAAAATGCTGGTTGAGCTGAAGAAATATATTTTTGACCAATGTGTATTGCCAGTAATAACTTATGGCTGTGAAACATGGACATTAAATGAGTTCATTGTTAGGAAGCTAACAGTGTCCCAAAGAGGAAAGGAAGGATCAATGTCGGGTTACACGAAGAAAGACAGGAAGAGAGCAATTGAAATAAGACGAACAATGAAGGTCACTGACATAATGGAAAGATGGTAGATGGTCTCAACAAGTCCTAGACTGGAGCCCAATTTACCAAAAAAAAAAGACCTAGGGGTAGACCACCAGACAGCTGGGAAAGAGATATAAGGAAGACAGTGGGATTCAATTGGCAATGGGAAGCTCAGTATTGGAAGAAATGGAGGATCTTACTGGGATGTTTTGTTCCACGCCGACTCAAAGAGGCCACATCATTAAGTGATAGAACTGGCTGATGATGATGATGACACAGGCATGCCATTATTAAAATGATTGCATGGCTTCTGTTCCAGAAGGTTCAGTTTGCCAAGAGAATACTTATATCCAAACTAACAAGGTTGTACAATTACAGGGTGTAAACTGTCAAGCTGAGGTTTGTAATTGTTGCTAAGTTGGTGAGGGGTAGATACAATAACAATTTTCCTGCTTTGTAGAATCAAAACAATTGTTTCTTAAGGTTAAATTCCAAAATCAAAATATGTTAGCCGTTAATCCAAAGTACACAACACTTCAGAACAAGCTTTGTGGTCAGCATGTAATAGTGACATTCAAACTTGGAGGAAAGGAGAATTTTTTTCTATATGAAAGGTGTAAATCTTTTTAAATAACCAGGAATATATTATCATGTTAGCAAGTGAAAATTTTTGCCCCAAGAACAATGTGTCTCACCGAAATGAAATGAAGTGTCATGTGGCTAGGGCCTCCCATTGGTAGACCAGTCGCCTGGTGCAAGTCTTTTGAGTTGACACCACTTCGGCGACTTGTACGTTGATGAGGAGGAGATGATGAGGAAGACAACACAACACCCAGTCCCTGAGCAGACAAAATCTCCGACCCAGCTGGGAATCGAACCTGGGCCCCTTAGCATAGCATTCCGTCGTGCTGACCACTCAGCTGTTGAGGCGGATCTGTCTCACTAATTCACAAGAATATAACAGTTGATCATTATGGGACATTTTTGCACTGCATGTTAATTTTGATAAATTAATAATGTACAATGACTTCATGATGGGAAATCACAAGCATCTGAATGATGTATAGCTTTTATTTGTACAATCTATATTAGTATTTTTTTTCTCTTTAATGCTTCAAGACTAATGTTTAAGTGAGCTGTTATGACTAAATGCACACAAAATACAAGCAACTATTTTTCAATAAATCTTAAGTTTACATTTTTATGGTGGTGGAAAGTAAACCGATATGTGATACTCCCAACAGCAGTATGAGTATGGTGGGGCCAGTTATGTTATGGGATCAAAACGCCAGAGAACTGTTTTCAGCAGTTGTGTTGTTCTGGTCTTTAGTCCAAAGACTGGTTTGATGCAGCTCTCTATGCCACTCTATCCTGTGCAAGCCCCTTTATCTCTGAATAACTACTGAAACTAACATCCTTCTGAATCTGCTCACTGTATTCATCTCATGGTCATCCTACCCCCCTGCCACACACACACACACACACACACACACACACACACACACACACACTGAATTGTGATCCCTTGATGTCTGAGAATGTGTCATATCAACCAATCATTTCTTCTAGTCAGATTGCACGTCATTAGTAACATGACTTACATACTAAATCTTCTGTAACACCACATTTCAAAAGGTTCTATTTTCTCCTTGTCTAAACTGTTTATCACCCATGTTTCACATCCATACATGGCTATATGCCATACAAATACTTTCATAAAAGATTTCCTAACACTTAAATCTATATCTGATGTTAACAAATTTTTCTTCAAAAATGCTTTTCTTGCCATTCCCAATCAGTATCTTATATCCTCTCCTTTAGCCATTATCAGTTATTCTACTGTCCAAATAACAAAACTCATTTCATACTTTTATATTCTCATTTTCTAACATAATTCCCTCAGCATCTTTCCATTATCCTTGATGTTCATTGTATGTCCTCTTTCAAGAGACTGTCTATTACATTCAACTACTCTTCCAAGTCCTTTGCTGTCTCTGGCAGAATTATAATGTCACTGGCAAACCTTAGTTTTTATTTCTTCTCCCTGGACTTTTAATTCTACACCAAATTTTTCTTGTTTTTCCTTTACCACTTGCTAAGTATACAAATTGAATAACATTGGGGACAGGCTGCAACTCTGACTCACTCAGTTCTCAACCACTGCTTCCCTTTCGTGCCCCTCGACTCTTTTATGTACCATCTTGTTTCTGTAAAAATTGTAAAACAGCCTTTTGCTCCCAGTGTTTTACCCCTGCCACCTTTAGAATTTCAAACAGAGTATTCCAATCAACATTGTCAAAAGCTTTTTCTAAGTCTACAAATGCTACAAACATAGATTTTCTGTTCCTTAACCTATCTTCTAAGATAAGTCTTATGGTTAGTATTGCATTGTGTGTTCATACATTTCTCAGGGATCCAAACTGATCTTTCCTGAGGCTGTCTTCTACCAGTTCTTCCATTCTTCTATAAATAATTTATGTTAGTATTTTGCAATCATGACTTATTAAACTGATAGTTCTGTAATTTTCACACCTGTCAGCACTTGTTTTCTTTGGAATTGTTACATTCTTCTCAAAGTCTGAGGGTATTTCACCAGTCTCATATATCTTGTTCACCAGACGGAGGAGTTTTATCATGGCTGGCTCTCCCAAGACTGTCGGTAATTCTGACAAAATGTCGTCTACTCACGGAGATGTTTGGATATAGTGTTTTAGTGCTCCGTCAAATTCTTCTCGCAGCATCGTATCTTCCATCTCATCTTCATCTACATTCTCTTCCATTTCCATAATATTGCTCTCAAGTACATCTCCCTTGTATGGACACTCTACTTACTCCTTCCGCCTTTCTTTTCTTTGCTTAGGACTGGTTTTCCATCCGAGCTCCAATATTCATACATCTGCTTCTCTTTTCTCCAAAGACCTCTTTAATTTTCCTGTAGGTGATATCTATGTTTCCTCTCTATGTTTCCTCTTGTGAAACATACTTCTAAATTCTTACATTTGTCCTCTAGCCATTTTGCACTTCCTGTGAACCTCATTTTTTGAATGTTTGTATTCCCCCTTGCTAGCTTCATTTTTACATTTGCTCCTTCCATCAATTTAATTCAATGTCTCCTGTGTTATCCAAGTATTCCTACTAGGCCTTGTTATCTATTTGATCCTCTGCTGCCTTCACTATTTCATCTCTCAAAGCTACTCATTTGTCGCCTTCCTTTCCCCTGTTCTAGTCAGTGACTGCCTAATGCTCTGAAATCCTCAACAAACGCCGATTTTTTCAACCTACAGGTCCCACTGCCTTAATTTCCCACCGTATTGCAGTTTCAAACTACAGTTCATAACCAATAAATTGTGGTCAGAGTCCTTATCTGCCCCTGGAAATGTCTTACAATTTAAAATCTTCTATAACCAATCTGAAACCTTCCAGTGTCTCCAGGTCTCTTCCATGTATACAGACTTCTTTCATGATTCTTAAACCAAGTGTTAGCTATGATTAAATTATTCTTTTTGCACAATTTGTAACACCTGTTTTGTATCTGTATCAATATTTCTATGTCAATTTGTATTATTGGTTATATAAAACGTTGTATCTGTCATGGAAATTCTTTGAATATGTATACATGTTTCAGCTATGCGAAACTTTTGAATGATGTTGTTTAAATTATGCATGTGAATTTAAATAACTAATAGAATAATTGTTATGTAATGTACTGTAAACGACTTGGCCCATAATTAGGAAACACAGGGTTAAATGTAAAAGATGTGGACAAGCCCCACATCTACAGAAGTAGCCTGGCGGAGTGGAAAAGGTGAGGTTAGTGTGCAAGTGGCAACTCATTCTTTGTGACGGGTAAGCAGTCTGGGCTGAGCAATGCTGTGGTTAACACCTCACTAGCAGTAGCGGATCATTGTGGCTCACATTCCTGGAGTTTTGAGGCCAGAAGAGCTTAAGGGCAGTATTTATGGGCTTCGGATGCTGCAATTAGTGATACCATTATCATGGCGTGATTTTTGGCCCTATAAATATAATTCTGACACCAAGAAGATGTGTAACAGGGCAAGGCCAACAGTATTGCTATGATTGCATCGCTGCCAGGTTAATAACCACTGCAAATTACGCCACCAGTATCACCAGCCTTCCACTAAATTGTTTATACAAGGCACTCTGTAAGTGGACCAGGTATTTGTGAAATTTGGTAGATTTTAATAATAATCATGGTACTGCTAACAAACTCTATCTTACACCTGTGATTATCCCAGATCACAAACCTTGACAGGAATCCTATCCTAGTGAATTTAATTCCAAGTGTCCTAATTTATTACGAGAAAGTGGTTGAACTTGAATTTAATGTTGTGTAGTCAGTTGCACTGCCAATTATATTTTTGATTAGGTCAAAAGACTACTGATCAAAGCACATTTCTTATTTAAAGAGTTATAGTTTGTTGTGCTTTACTTAATTAGTAATTAATGATATGAATACTTACCATTTCTCATACATACTGACGTAGTATAGTTAATGAGCATGGTTCTTCTAACCATGAAAGTTTAAGTTCCCTTAAGTACTAGGCTAGTTAGTTAATGAAGCAATGCAAAGGCTCCTTCAGAGCCAGTGTAGTTAGATTTTTATTCTGTTTAGTTGCTTCAAACCGAGTTTAAGAAAGAACTGTTTACTGTGTTATCTATTCTAATGCAAGATGGTTAATGCACAGGCATAGAGACCCTGTACTAAGCAATGGAGTTATAGATTATGATCATTAGCAGACCCCTGGTTTAAATTCAAAATCATTTCAAGCTTTTCTCTCTCCAGTATTTCTACTAGTTTCATGTGTGTTGGTAACTGATTTTATAAATTGTTACACCTGGTTCATTTAAGTTACTTGTTGTTGAGAGGCATATGTTACTGTTCACTATCTCATTGGGCATTTGTTTGTTAGTAATACATTTATCTGCAAGGCTATGTTACTGTGTTGTAGTATGAACAGATATAAGGGAAGAGTTTGGTGTGTGTGTGTGTGTGTGTGTGTGTGTGTGTGTGTGTGTGTGTGTGTGTCAAGAGAGGTTAGGTCATCCTTAGCACTGTCTTCTGCTTTATCGTTTTGCTTGACACAAGAATGCCTGATTAGTCTGGCAACTGGTTTTAATATGTAATGTTACAATTTGCTTTTGTGCTAGGAGAACACCTGTTCCTGACCCACCTGTTTACTGTTAGTTATACTCTGCTGGAGTGTTTTGGAAATGATTCCCAGTTTGATTGTTCTGTTTCCATTAGTTTATCTCACGGTCACAACTACTTAAAAATTCCTCGCAGAGGTATAACGTTAGCATCGATTGCCGTTTTTAGGGTGGCCAGTGGCATAGTTACAAGTTCTACCAGGCAGCTTCCTCTTTCATTCCTTTCTCCCCAGGATGTATTCATCTACAATTTTTCCTTTTGTTCCTTATCCTGCTATCAAATTCCAGTTTCCTATCACAATTAAATTTTTCCCTTCTTTAACTATTTTCTCTTATCATACATTTCTTCAATCCTATCATCATCTGCAGAGCTAGTTGGCATATGAACTTGTAATACTGTGGTGGGTGTTGGCTTTGTGTCTATCTTGGCAATAGTAATGCATTCACTATGCTGTTCACAGTAGTGTATCCACTTTCCCATTTTTCTTATTCATTATTAAACCTGTGGTTCATGGTGTGGGTTCCTGTAGTCATGTCCTAGTTCATGAACCAAGGGCAACATATGAGTGGCCAAGTAAGTGGTCCCGACAGTCGGGATACCAGCTACTTTGGAATAAGGCTGGGCATCTTGGACATATTCTGAGTCGTGGTCACCTTTGTGCTCATACGGCAAAGACTACCAAATCCACCGGTTAGTCCCTCAGCCGTTAGGGGTAAAACCCAATGGGACCTGGGGCAAGTAAGGCTAGCAACCTGCTTCCCTGGTACTTTAAATATGATGCTGGCAACAATCAGAGCAAAATGCCTCGGACCTTTGGAGGTGACGGAGTCCCACCTCTAACTGACAAACCAGGGACTCCTAAGATACGGCTTGGCAAACAAATGGTAATGAGATGGGGAGCTACTCTTGGAAGAAGGTAGAGCTGGCAGAGGCTGCAAGTAAGATGGGGCTGGACGTTTTAGCTGTTAGTGACATTCGGGTAAGGGGTGAGAAAGAAGAAGAAGTGGGAGAATACAAGGTCTACTTGTCAGGAGTCAAAGCAGGAATAGCACAATGGGGTGTAGGGCTTTACATCAGGAAAGAAATGGAACCCAGCGTAGTTGCAATAAGGTATGTAAACGAATGACTGATGTGGATAGATTTGACAGTGTCTAGCAAGAAAATTAGGATTGTGTCAGTATATTCGCATTGTGAAGGGACTGATCAAGATAAGATGGATAGTTTTTATGAGGCACTCAGTGATGTAGTTGTTAGAGTAAAGGACAAGGACAGTGTTCTGCTCATGGGTGATTTTAACGCCAGGATTGGAAATCGAACAGAAGGGTATGAAAAGGTTATGGGTAAATTTGGAGAGGATATGGAGGCCAACAGGAACGGGCAGCAACTCTTGGATTTCTGTGCCAGTATGGGCTTAGTAATCACAAACTCCTTTTTTAAACATAAGAACATTCACCGGTATACTTGGGAAAGCAGGGGAACCAGATCTGTCATTGACTATATAATAACAGATCAGGAATTCAGGAAGGCTGTGAGGGACACACGTGTATTCAGGGGATTCTTTGATGACACTGATCATTATTTAATCTGCAGTGAAATTGGGATTGCGAGGCCGAAAGTGCAGGAGGTCAGGTCCATATGTAGGAGGATAAGAGTGGAGAAACTTCAGGATAAGGAAATCAGGCACAAGTACATAACAGCGATCTCAGAAAGGTACCAGTTAGTTGAATGTCGTCAATTACAGTCATTGGAAAAGGAATGGACAAGGTACAGGGACACAGGACTAGAAGTGGCTAAAGAATGTCTTGGAACAGTAGTGTGTAAAAGTAGGAGGAAGCAAACAGCTTGGTGGAATGACACAGTCAAGGCAGCCTGTAAAAGGAAAAAGAAGGCGTATAAAAAATGGCTACATACTAGAACTCAGGTAGACAGAGAAAGTTATGTTGAAGAAAGAAACAAAGCCAAACAGATAATTGCAGCATCCAAGAAGAAATCTTGGGAAGACTTTGGAAACAGGTTGGAGACATTGGGTCAAGCTGCTGGAAAACCATTCTGGAGTGTAATTAGCAGTCTTCGAAAGGGAGGTAAGAAGGAAATGACAAGTATTTTGGACAGGTCAGGAAAACTGCTGGTGAATCCTGTGGATGCCTTGGGCAGATGGAGGGAATATTTTGAAGAGTTGCTCAATGTAGGTGAAAATACGATCAGTAATGTTTCAGATTTCGAGGTAGAATGGGATAGGAATGATGATGGAAATAGGATCACGTTTGAGGAAGTGGAGAAAATGGTCAATAGATTGCAGTGCAATAAAGCAGCTGGGGTGGATGAAATTAAGTCGGAACTCATCAAGTACAGTGGAATGTCAGGTCTTAAATGGCTACACAGGATAACTGAAATGGCCTGGGAGTCGGTACAGGTTCCATCAGACTGGACAAAAGCAGTAATCACACCAATCTTTAAACAGGGAAACAGAAAAGATTGTAACAACTACAGAGGTATCTCTTTAATCAGCGTTGTGGGTAAAATCTTCTCAGGTATTGTTGAAAGGAAAGTGCGAGTATTGGTTGAGGAGCAATTGGATGAAAGTCAGTGTGGGTTTAGGCCTCTTAGAGGTTGTCAGGACCAGATCTTTAGCTTACGACAAATAATAGAGAAGTGTTATGAGTGGAACAGGGAATTGTATCTATGCTTTATAGATCTAGAAAAGGCATATGACCGGGTTCCTAGGAGGAAGTTATTGTCTGTTCTATCAGATTATGGAATAGGAGGCAAACTTTCACAAGCAATTAAAGGTCTTTACATGGATAGTCAGGCAGCAGTTAGAGTTGACGGTAAACTGAGTTCATGGTTCAGAGTAGTTTCAGGGGTAAGACAAGGCTGCAACCTGTCTCCACTGTTGTTCATATTATTTATGGATATGTTGAAAACAATAGACTGGCTGGGTGAGATTAAGATATGTGAACACAAAATAAGCAGTCTTGCATATGCGGATGACGTAGTTGTGATGGCAGATTCGATTGAAAGTTTGCAGAGTAATATTTCAGAGCTAGATCAGAAATGTAAGGACTACGGTATGAAGATTAGCATCTCCAAAACGAAAGTAATGTCAGTGGGAAAGAAATATAAACGGATTGAGTGCCAAATAGGAGGAACAAAGTTAGAACAGGTCGACGGTTTCAAGTACTTAGGATGCATATTCTCACAGGATGGCAACATAGTGAAAGAACTGGAAGCGAGGTGTAGCAAGGCTAATGCAGTGAGCGCTCAGCTACGATCTACTCTCTTCTGCAAGAAGGAAGTCAGTACCAAGACTAAGTTATCTGTGCACCGTTCAATCTTTCGACCAATTTTGTTGTATGGGAGCGAAAGCTGGGTGGATTCAGGTTACCTTATCAATAAGGTTGAGGTTACGGATATGAAAGTAGCTAGGATGATTGCAGGTACTAGTAGATGGGAACAATGGCAGGAGGGTGTCCACAATGAGGAAATCAAAGAAAAACTGGGAATGAACTCTATAGATGTAGCAGTCAGGGCGCACAGGCTTAGATGGTGGGGTCATGTTACACGCATGGGAGAAGCAAGGTTACCCAAGAGACTCATGGGTTCAGCAGTAGAGGGTAGGAGGAGTCGGGGCAGACCAAGGAGAAGGTACCTGGATTCGGTTAAGAATGATTTTGAAGTAATAGGTTTAACATCAGAAGAGGCACCAATGTTAGCACTGAATAGGGGATCATGGAGGAATTTTATAAGGGGGGCTATGCTCCAGACTGAACGCTGAAAGGCATAATCAGTCTTAAATGATGATGATTATTATTAAACCTATTCCTGCATTGCCCCTATTTGATTTTTCAGCAGTACATTACAAATATTTAACTGGCGAAATACTTTGCAAGGCCAATAACATAAACAATCTTAACACTCAAGGAGAATGTTAAATATGCTGACACACATAGCATGCAATATTTGTTGGTTCTGCAAACACAAACAGAAGGGGAATTTAATTCAGCTGTATGTTTAATGGGTAATTAAGACAATAAAATGATATATTATGGGCACATCAGTTTGTAGGCTATCTAACATAATTTATATTTTGGTGACAGAATGCAGTTTTTGTGATATTAGGCAAAGTAACAATAAATGAATGAGGGTACTACACATCAAGCTTCCAGGCTTCTCCTCCTAGATCTTGAATTTTACAAGAACTGTACACCACCAAGTATGTTCTTATGGTTTATGTTAGAAAAATGGTAATTGCAACATTCATTTTTTTAATTTCATACATGTACAAACTTTCTATTTTATATAATAGAAGTATAGTGTAATAATCAATTTCTGAAAAGATAATATAATTGGATAGACAAAAATTCTAGCCACCATGTAGCAACAGGAGAAAACACAAAAATTAAAGAAATGTGCAAGCTTTCGGAGCCAGACGCTCCTTTTTCTGGCAGGAGTGTTCTCCCCTTTTCCTAAACCTCACCAGTCCTTTCCCATCATCCCTCTTCCTTCCTGTTCAACTCTTCTGCCATAAGAAGGAGCCACTGGCATCAAAAGCTTACACATTTCTTTAATTTTTGTATGTCTTCTCTTTGTATGTCTTGTATTTGTCTATACAGTGGGCATTATAGCCAATGGCCTAGCCACAGTGGTAACACCTGTTCCCGTCAGATCACCAAAGTTAAGCGCTGTAGGGCTGGGCTAGCAATTGAATGGGTGACCATTTGGTCTGCTGAGCACTGTTGCCAAGCGGGGTGCACTCAGCCCTTGGGAAGCAAGCTGAGGAGCTACTTGATTGAGAAGCAGCAGCTCCGGTCTTGTAAACTGACGTATGGCCATGAGAGCGTTGTGCTGACCACACGACCCTCCACATCCAGTGACGCCTGTGGGCTGAGGATGATACAGCGGCCAGTCGGTACCGTTGGGCCTTCCAAGGCCTGTTTGGAAAGAGTTTAGTTTTTAGTGTGCATTATAAAACTAGCTCCACTTAAGACACAGTATTATGGTTTATTACCATCGTTTCACACAGATTCAATGGTTAGAGTTGTAAATATCACACACAGCCCAATAATAAAGTAAATGTTTACCTAGTGTAAAATGTAAATTGTTCTTGCAGGTTCAATGACTTTAATAAAGAAGGGAGAGGCTCATACAACAAATAACTTTTATTACATCTTTTATAAATATTATGCAAATCATTTGTTCACACTTGTAAAGGACATATAAAAATAGTTTATGCATATCAGCGCATTTTAACATTTTTTTAGCACCAACTGTGTTCCATTTTAAGAAAGTAACTGTCTTCATGTTACATACAACAAATGGACCTGTGAATTATAAATTATACATTCTTCAGCAGCAGAATTAGTTAGCTCCTTTTATCGGCGATAAAGTTTCAGCTGCTCCTGCAATTCCTCCATTGAAGATACTTGAAATTTTTCCTCTTGCTCCTGCAGTAATTTAAAAATTGCAGCCAACTGAGCCTGTTCTGTTCTGAAAAACACCAAGAAGAGATCCTTTAAATAATACTATTAATAAGCAAAAAAAACCTGTTTTACTGGATTCAAGGATGCTCACAATACATGACAAAATGAAACTAAGCCAAGGGATTTTTGTTATACATTAACAGATTTGATTGGTCTTTCTATTTTGGAAACTTCATTATTGTAAAAACAGATAATATGTTATGAAGAGCACCTGCGCAATGTGGCAGCAAAATGTTTCTTAACTAACATTTTCATGAGTAAAATGGTGAGGCACTAGGAACACCAGGAACAGGGATGGCAAAATGTGCTAGACTTTCTTGTTCTACTGGGCCTTCTAGAAGTGCACCTATATGTACTATCCCTGCTGGAAAACTTGGAAAACTCCACACAGACACTTACTATGAAGATCATCAGATTAAACGTAGAATCTCAGTTTAACTTGCAGCATTCTAGTTGGCAGCAGATCATTTAACTGTGACATTATTATGCAGTTCACGAGCTCAGTACTATGACAGCTACCTGAAAGTCTGTAACCCAAGTTCAGCAACATGAAAGCTTACATCCACAATTTCATATAATGGACTATATCTCTATAGAAGACTTGAAGTCCTGGATTTCCCTTTCAGGGGTAAGACTCTTGAAGTACGGTGTTTCATGTAGCTCGATAACTTTAGTTTAGGTGAGTTTTGTAGCACAAAGGGACAGTGTAAAAATTTAATTGGTCTTTTGTGGGAACTATTTTAATGTTTAAACACTGTCAGCAGACTTTAAATAATTTTAGTTTCCTTGTTAAGTACACCTACAGTTTTCTTATTTTTTATTTTATTTTTTTCAAAGGCTCTTTCTGTAATGAAGAAGGAGCTAAATCTGAAAATGCTTACTGAATATCACTTTACCACAGAAATACAAATTTATCTGGAGAATTTATAAATGAGTAGTAACTTATTGCAGAACGAGAAGTGAATGACTGTTTATTGTGTAACAACAGCCATAATGTTGAAAAATGCAATTTTAGTGTATATGCTGGCACTTGTCTATTTTTATTTTAAAATACACTTTTAACTCCTAAGTTATATATTCATCATGTATGAGAGTACAGAACAACACAGACTATTTAGTAACTTCTTTGTGAATTTGTAATTTATTCACTATACAACTCAGTCATAATGATGTAGACGTCACAAGTGTAAATAACATTAAGCAACATGGTGATAATTTATTTTAATACAACATACAGATTAAGTTTCTATGATGTATTTGTCTTATGTAGAAGTATACCTTGAATCATTCCATACCCCTGACAGGTTTACCTTCTTGATGCAATGAACGGAATACGATGTATTATATTTGTATGAATGAATGAAAGGGTGAAGTTAAGAGAAATAACTGGAACCACCATGCACCAAAGGGGCTGTCAGATGCAGTAACTAAGTGACAACTGGCTCTTTTAACAGACTGATAACCATTTATCTCCAAACAGAACAACACATGTACATAAAAAGCATGGAATAAATTAGAGTTGTGTTTGTCGATGACTCAGCACCAACTACTTCATGTGTTGTTACTTTTACTCCTTCAATTGTTATTGATTTATTTTACATTTTATGGTCTTCATTGGACCAGTTTAAACAGCTTTTGTGCGAAGGATTTTTCAGTTTCATTATCTCACAAGTAAACTTACTTTATTCATCTTAAATCACTCTTCCAATTGCTTGTTTGTTGATCTTGGTTAGTTTGTCTTTGAGTTTATCAATTTTTGTCTGTTTTGTTTTTTAGAATATTCTATTGCACTTGGCAGTTCTCTCATACATTCCTTGATTCACATAATCCATCTGATGTTGCTCCTATTGTTACATAATTTCTGTGTTACATTCCTGATTGTGTCCTCACTGGATGTCCAAAGAATGAAATCCATTTCTCCCTGATCATGCTCATTACCTATTGTAGACTGTTTTGTTGGAAGGTAGTGGCAGGTGTCTGTTCTCTAGATATTTTTTTCGTTTATGTACACTGATTATTTATCTTTTTATCTTGAGTAAGATGCCTATTTCTACAGTGTTTGTCGTTTTGAGAATGGTTTGATATATTACTTCTAGGTGTGTAAATGTTTGTAGTGTTTTGTGGCTACTGAGAGGTCTTTACATTGCCGTGACAAAAGTCATTGGATAGCGATATGCACACATGCAGATGATGGTAGTATTGAGTACACAAGGTATAAAAAGGCAGTGCATTGGCAGAGCTGTCATTTGTACTCAGATGATTCATGTGAAAGATTTCAGACATGATTCTGGCCATATGATGGGAATTAGACTTTGAATGCTGAATGTTGGTTGGAGCTAGATGCAGAGGAAATTCCATTTCAAAAATTGTTAGGAATTCAGTATTCCAAGATCTACAGTGTCAAGAATGTGCTGAAAATACCACATTTTACACATTACCTCTCACCACGAACAACACAGTAGCTGACACCTTCAGTTAACAACTGAGGGCAGGGGTGTTTGCTCAGAGTCGTCAGTGCTAGCAAACAAGCAACACTGTGTGAAATAACCACAAAAATCAAAGTGGGACATATGATGCACCTGCCTGTTAGGAGACTGTGGCAAAATTTGGTATTAATGGACTATGTCATAATGACTAATGCCAGTGCCTGTGCTAACAGCATGACTTCGGCTACAGCAGATTGGTTGGACCCTAGATGACTGGAAAACTGGTGCGGTCAGACGAGTCCTCATTTCGGTTGGTAAGAGCAGATGGAAGTTTTTGAGTGTAGCGCAGACCCACAAAGCCATGGACCCATAATTGTTAACAAGCCACTTTGCTAGCTGGTGGTGGCTCCATAATTGTGTGGAATTTGTTTACATGGGTCCTCTGGTCCAAGTGAATTGATCATTGACTGGCAATGGTTATGTGTGACTATTTGGAGACTATTTGCAGCAATTTGTGGACTTCATATTCCCAATCAATGATGGATTTTTTATGGATGATACTGTGCCATGTCACCAGGCTACAATTGTTTGCAATTGGTTTGAAGAACTTTCTGGACAGTTTGAGCGAATGATTTTGCCACACAGATTGCCTTACATGAATCCCATTGGACATTTATGGGACACAGTCAAGAGGTCAGTTCTTGCACAAAATCCTGCACTGACAACACTTTCACAATTATGGATGACTATAGAGGCAGCATGGCTCAATATTTCTGCAGTCGATTTACAGTGATTTGTTGAGTCTATGCCACACCAAGTTGCTGAACTATGCTGGTCAAAAGGAGGTCTGACACAATATTATGCGGTATCCCATGACTTTTGTTACCTCAGTGTATTGTTGTATGTATTCTTGGAAGATATACTGAGCTTTTGTCTGTTGGTTTTGCCTAAATACTTAAATTTCACTATTATTTTGTTTACAAGTGTAGGGCCAGTTAAAATAATGTCTGTTTTCCAAAGAATATTCTGAGGCAGATCTTCAGTGTGATTTCCTGTACTGATTTAACTCCTTGTTGGGTTTCCTGAAAGTTGTTCATCAGGACAACAAGATCATGAATGAATCAGGGAGAGTTGAAATTTATGATGTCTTTGGGTCTTCCAATTCTGATTACATTTGGGTTAACCTTGCACCATTCTCTCATCATACATCCCAATGAACAGTTGAACAGAAGTGGTTAGACAAGCAGTCTCACTGTCTTAACCTCGTTTTTGTGGGGAATGTCTCAGAAAATTCTCCTCTGAAACTGACTTTGGATTTTGTGTTGGTTAAGGTGAATCCTGTCAATATAACTAATTTTGAGTGGAGGCAGAAATGTCTTTAAATTTTCAATATTGAAGGTCTATGGACACAGTCATACACCTTCTTAAAACCTACTAAGCTAACTGCAACAGAATTGTTTTGTTTCCTATAGTTTTGAAGCAATAATCTCTTCTGTTCAGCTTCTCCCAAGTCTGAAGCGTCCCTGCTATTACATATATCTTACTCTAGTTTTTATTTAATTCTACTTTAGAAGATTCTGAGAAAATTTGTATGTGCAGTCCATACCATAGTTATCTCAATTGCTCGTCTTGTTTTTGCAGGAGAAGTGGATCGCAGCCATGGTTCAGAAACTGTAAGCAAAATTTTTGATAAGAGCCAAGCATATGGAGGTCTGAGCCATGTCATTGACATACTTCCACATGTCTCCGAAACTTCGTTTTCTCTGCAAGCTTTGTAGTTTTGCAGCTCACTAAGTGCTGCTTCCACCTCTTGAGCAGTTGGGGGTTTATGCATTCAGGGTTGGTCTTCCTTTACTGGCATATTTTTATTATTTTTAAAAGTTTCCTGGGTTCTTCACAGTTAAAAAGTTGACCAAACGATTTTTCCATGATTTTCAGCATTTTTGACTATGTGTCATTTTTCCATTCTCACTTTTCATCATTAATTTAAAGGAGTGAGGTGAGAGGATTTATTTTTGTATAAGTCTCCCAAAGGTTTTGTAATAAACTTTAATTGGTATTGTGGTCATTTTCTTCTACTGAGTTGAACACATCTTTCTAATATTACCTTTCAAGTACCATCACTGTTGGGTGAAAAATTTTTCTAATACCTTTGAGATTGATGGAATTTCTTTCTGTTCTGTAGGTTTAAAATTTTAACAATGTCTGGTATCTCTTCATAAACTGTCACACATTTTGAAGTCTACCAGGCAAATCTTTTACGTGAGTTAAAGGGGGTTAAATTTTCATCCTCTTTTTGGAAATTGCTATCAGTTCTTCTAAACTGTCAGTTAATCTTATGGTTTGTGTAATTTCTTGACAATTGTCATCTGACTCGTGCAGGTCACAATTCCACTTTTCTTTGTTGGTTTTCAGTTGATTCTTATTTAGAGGTGTGAATTTAATTTTCACTGTGGCTATGTAGTGGTCAGATACCATGCTAACTTCTCTTAGTACTTTAATGTTATACATTTCTCTATGAAAGGATTTATCTGTGTGTGATCCAGTGGCCATTACCCTTTTTTCTCTCTCTTTTCTGCAGTTAGGATGTTCCTAAGTTTTAAGTTTGTTTAAACTGCTTTTTAAGTAAGCAGATTTGAAGATGAGGTTGTGCTATCCGATGACAGCTGTACCTAGTCATGTTTCTGTGGAGCCCATTTCTCGATTATATCTCTCTATTTCCCTGAATTGGAGACTTATAGCCCACAGTCAGAGTTTAACAATGTTTTTATTTACTTGAATTACTGTCTGCTCAAGGAGATCCCAAAACTCTTATTACACTTTTCTTCCTGACACTTATTAGAAGATCTCCATGGACATTTATGATGGTATAAATTTTAATTGGTGTTTTTAAGGTTCAAGATACAATTCTTGCTGAGATGCACTGAAAATTGATTACAGAATCAATTACTTCTGCATTTACAATAAATTCTGTTCAAATTGAGGGGGGATGTTTCATGACCCATGGCACGGGTTTTGCCACTGCATTTTTTCATATTCTTAAGAGTCAAATAGCTCTTCCACGTTATTTATAATCTCCTGGAGTAAAGCTTTTGAGTTTTCCAGTTTTTATTAGAGAATTAATAATGTGTGTTGCAAAATGTGAACAGACTTGCAATTGTGATTCTTGAGTTTCTCCCGGCGTATTTGATAATCAAAATATCCACGGGTATGCTGCCGGTCTATAGTGTCCAACGGGCACAATATTTCGGCGATCATACATGTCGCCATCATCAGGTGAACTGACGGACTGAGCTCCTGTGAACGTGCCGGCACGGAGATCCGTACGCTATGGCTGCTCAGAGGGAACTGGGTTCGGTCGCGGCGGCGGCAGATTTAAATACCCTCCGCCCGCGGTGCGCTCCCTCCGCCGTCCGCGCCCTGCGCCACGGTCGCGCGGTGGAACAGATTGCGACGGCGTCTGAGATGACGTCGGTGTGATGGCTCTGTCCACCGTGGTCGTCACAACTATACGTTTGCTCGATTTACTCTTGATTAACCCGATCGCTGGTTCCCAAGCCTTGCTAAGATTATAGCCACAGTCACGGTTTATGAGGTCGTCATTGGTGCGAATTTCGATGGCCTCTCTAACAACGCTGTCCCAGTATCTCGACGTCTGTACCAGAATCCTCGTGCGGTCACACTCCATGGCGTGATTTTCATCCACCTCAACAGGTTGTGCTGCAGTGGTTGGGCGGAGAGCAGGTAGGCACTGCATTTATTCCATACACAGGCGCACTCTCGGGGAAAATCGCCCGCATTCTTAAGAAACACCGGGTCGGAACTGTGTTTTGTCCTCCAAATAAAACTCGTGCACTGGTGCGGAGCGCCAAAGATGACCCCGGTTTGAGGAAGGCCGGCGTGTACCAGATTTCGTGTCAATGTGGCAAGTCGTATATTGGTCAGACGATGCGTACCGTCGAGGATCGATGCCGTGAACACCAGAGGCACACTCGACTGTTGTATCCGAGCAAGTCGGCGGTCGCTGAACATTGTTTGTCGGCAGCACACCCGTGGATATTTTGATTATCAAATACGCCGGGAGAAACTCAAGAATCACATTTTTAGCGGTGTTGCTGGGCTGTGCCGCGACCGAACGATTTGCAGCGGCGGCACATTTAAAAAATTGTTCCGCTAAGAAAAATTAACCAAACCCGTAAATCGGGAGCAGATAAAAATTAGCAGTGAATTAAGTAAATGTTTTTCTTTTACAGCGATCCTGAGACTGACGGAATTTATTACTACTTTCACATTTGTGCATTCATAGGCGGATAGTTAACGTTGAAGTTTAACAATTTTTTGGTTCTTTCAAATAACTTAAATGTATAGTGAAGTGTGTTTTATTAATGATAATTAAACGTCGGCTTGGCAATATTTAACCATTTTCTGCTAATAGAGACAGTCTTGTGTTCCATAGCTAACGCCGGGAAAGAATTAAGTAAATATTTAAAACAAAAACCTCTGCATTTAGAAAATGTGTGCCAAGGCCGAATTATGTAAAAGATATAATTCTCAACTAAATATTCTTAATCAGTTAATATGAATTTATGAGCATGAGAGGGTTGACTAAGTTCACGAAATTTTAAATGTACTTAATTCTGTCTAAATGAATTTTTATTACCACACGTAAATAAGGGGATCTGCAACAAAGTTCGTACAGACTGAAAGAAAGAAAGGCAAATTAACTAAAAACAAATTTAAAAAAAGGTAACTGTTTATTTTTTTTTAATTTCATTAAAACTTCCAAACATGTCTGTTGACAGTCTGCGAGCACAAGCTCTCGAATTTTTTCAATATTTTCATCAATTTGGGCAGCTGATCGACATCCAGAATGAGGTCTGTCATCAATTGACATGTCACCATTTTTTAATCAAGCAAACCACTCGTACACTTGAGTTTTTCCCATAGCATCACCTTGGTAAGATGCTTTCAACATTAAAACAGTTAAACAGTTTCAGCAGCATTTTTACTGAGTAGAAAACAAAATTTCATAGCTGCACATTGTTCACTTGAACTTGGCATCATCAACAGGTGGCACTGAACTGGCAACGAGCTCTATACATGCCTAGCGACAGAAATGTGTACTACACAAGCTCCACCCATGGCAATGTGATTCTGGTTTTGTTTCAGTGTCCCCTCATACAACAAAGGACACTTGCATGGCACAGTCCTTAAAGGGCAATCTAAAGGAATCATTCCTAATGACTAAGAATCCCAAACCTCTCAGCTGGGTCAGGTTCGTTGATGACATCTTCATAATCTGTGCCAAGGGTGATGACACCCTGTCTGCATTCCTCTAGAACCTCAACACCTCCTCTCCCTTTCACTTCTCCAGGTCCTACTCAGCCCAAGTCACAATCCTTGATGTTAACCACGTCAAGGATGGCTACATCACCACTTCCACTTACATCAAACTTATCAACCACCAACAATACCTCGACTTTGACAGCTGTCATTCATTTCATATCAAGAAGTCCCTTCAAAACAACCTAGTTCCGAACTAGTCCAGAAACATAATCTCCCATGCCTTATCCCTGACATACCCACTGTCCAGCCACAAAGCAGCATCCTCTTTGTGACACTGTACCACCCAAGACTGGAGCAACTGAATCACGTTTTCTGCCACAGTTTCGACTACATCTCATTGTGCCCTGAAATAAAACTATGGCCGAAAGGCATCTGGGCCAACCAGTTACTGAGCATGCCACCCAGATTTGTGCACTTTACTTTAACAGCCACTTCACAGACTGCACCAAGTGGATTCTTCCCACCAACACCTGATTTTCTGAACCTGTGCATGTCGGAACTATCCCTGCAACATATCCTTCTTTCTTATTAACTCCACTGGTGTCAATTTTAGCTAGTCCTTGTCTATCACCTGTCTATCCTTTACTCACTCCTACTCCAGTACTACACAGGCCTTCTATCCCTCCAATGCTTCTGCACAGTCCTTCCCCCCCCTCCTCCCCTGCCCCCCCCCCCCCAACATAACCTCCAAATGCTGCACCTTGCAGTCCACTATACAATCTCCAACACGTCCCAGGCAGTACTGTCATCTCCCGCCCCCCCTCCCACCATCCCTTCTATTCCTTCCCTCCCCAGACAAGCCTCTTCAGTATCCCCACTACCACCCCAGCTACGATTGCTGCTAAGCTCAGATGCAGTTGCAGATAGGGTCTAGTGCCATAGCAAACAGTGGCCATGAGTGTGCGAGTTGTGTTTTTGTGAATGTGTGCTAGTTTTCTACATCAGACAAAAGACTTAACCCAAAAAATGAATATTTCTTGCATTCTTTTTCATTGTGCCGTTTGCAACTCAGTGTCTTCTCTATGAAGTGAATAGCAATCTAGCCTTTCCATGCTGATGAATGTATTTGATTTGGTTATGTTTGAGACTGCTCATGTACTTGTTGATGTCTGAGTGATGGCAAACACTCTCCGATTCATTGCTGTCTTCTAGGTGCCTACCTACCTAATCCAGTGTAGCCTTCTCCTACTTTCTTGCTGTGCAGGAAAGTGAAACTTTTTCTCCAAAAGATCTTTCCATATTTGATTTTGGAAGTTTGCGATCTTGAAGTGGTGTTCGGTCCACTTTAATATTCTTCATTTGGACTTGCTGCTTTTACATTTGCCATGTTTGCAGTTAAAATTATTGGATATAAGACCTGCCTGTTATGCAAAACACTGTTTTTTTCATGTGGCTCCAACATGTTTCGGATCCTCTATGCCATAATCAGTGGTTTCTTTGTTCAGATCTTAATTTTACATTATATGCTTATGTAAGACCATTTGTATATCATCATGTACTAGTTGTTCGTCATGTTTTGCTTCAGCAGATTCTTTTTCTTTTGTGTTCTCATTAGTTATTGAGAAGCATACACAAATACTTTACATATTTTGCAGAATTTTGTTTCTAACGAATGCTTTTCACTTCACCAAAACACAACGGAAATGTTGTTATCAATACAGTAACAATGTTTACACTGTGTTTTGGCGAAGTGAAAAGTCTTCACTAGAAACAAAGCCAGCGACTATAAAGCTGTTATAAATAAATGACTACAAGTGTTGAAAGGAATGTTACCAAAGGTAATAAAATACCCTGCTTGGCATGTGCAACAGGTCTCACTGAAGCCTTCACAAAAACCTAATTATCCTCCCAATCTTGTACAAAAACAAATCTCCTGCACCTTATCTTTACAGTCTCCCACCACCTCCCGAAGTCCCACCTTCCGGCCACAGAGGAGCATTCCCCTCTTAACGCGGTACCACCCACGACTGAAGCAACTGAATTACAATCTCCACCAGGATTTCAACTACGTTTCGTCATGCCCTGAAATGAGAAACGTCCTGCCCACTATCCTTCCCACAGTGGTATCCCACCATCCACCTAACCTACACAATATAATCATCCATCCTTACACAACCCCTACTCCCAACCCCCTGCCTCATGGCTCATACCCCTGTAATAGACAAATTCAAGACCGGTCCCATACAGCCTCCCACCACCACCTACTCCAGTAAAGTCACGAACCAGCCCCTTCCCTGTTTCCATTCCAGCACTACACAGCCACCATTCCACCATCACACTCAGTCTTTTTACTTCTTTCCTTTTCCACTACACCCCCCCCCCCTCTTACCTGCCCTCCGTCTAACCTGCAGCACTTTACCGTCCTCCACCCCCACCATACTATCCCTCCCCCTCCCCATCCCAGCCTCCTCCTTACTCCCACCCAGTTGCCACCCCCATCAGGCATTAGTGCTGCTGCTTGCAGTGTAGTTTCAGTCGCCCGAGACTGCAGTCATGGATGAGAGGTGCGTTTGCATATATCTGTGTGTGTGTGTGTATTTTTAACAAAGACCTTAGTGGCCAAAAGCTTTATTTGTGACAGTCTTTTCTTGTGCCTATCTGTGACTCAGCATCTCCACTATACAGGGTGTGGTAGATAAGTAATGAGACTCAGTCTAGAAAAACAAATTTATTGATCCAATTTGTACAAAACGTTAATATTCCTCAAAGTACTCGCCTTGGGCGTCGACACAACATTGCCAGCGCATTTTCCAAGCTTCATAGGCCCCACTGTAGTCCGTTTGAGTTATCCCAGTTAGTGCCTTCGTGACAGCACGTTGGATGTTCGGAATATCGTCGAAACGATGACCCTTCAGGCATCTTTTGACCTTCGGAAATAGGAAGAAATCAGGAGGACTCAAGTCAGGGCTGTATGGTGGCTGTGGCAAAACTTCAATTCCAATTCGGGTTAAGTAGGAGGTCACGAGGAACGCTGTGTGCGCCGGAGCGTTGTCGTGGTGGAGACGCCAGTGTTGAGCAAGGTCCTGTCGCTTCCGTTTGACGGCTCTGTGCAATCGCTGAAGGACTTCTTTGTAGAATTCGGCATTGACAGTCTTCCCCTGAGGGACAAACTCTTTGTGAATTAACCCCCGCTTGTCGAAAAACACAATCAGCATTGTCTTGATGCGGGACTTTGACATTCTTGCTTTCTTCGGCCACGGGGATGCCGGTGTGTGCCACTCCGAGCTCTGGGCTTTCGTCTCCGGGTCGTACTGGAACGTCCACGATTCGTCGCCTGTTACTACGTTGTCTAAAAAGTGTGGATTATTTTCCAAATCATTCAACATCTCACGGCAAACGTCCACTCGTTGTTGCTTTTGTTCGGCAGTGAGTAGTCGGGGAACCAATTTTGCGCAAACTTTCCTCATCATCAAATCTTGCGTAACAATTTGGTGAACCGTAAATTTATTCACGGAGACCTCATCGGCGATCATTTTGAGACTTTAACGACGGTCGGAGCCCAGGAGTTCTTTCACTTTGGCCACCGTTTCATCCACACGACTCGTTGAAGGGCGTCCAGATCGTTCCATGTCTTCAACGGATTCCCTCCCGTTTTTAAATTCATTAAACCACCGGAACACTTGAGCTCTTGATAGGGAGTCTTCTTTGTAGGCCTCCGTAATCATAGCTAAAGTTTCCGAAGCAGTTTTGCCCAAGCGAAAGCAAATACCGCTGTTCTATCGAGTGATCCATCTTCAGCGTTTTCACAAGTGTCACGGGCACACAAACAACGTAATACGTGAAGCTCGACCCTCACTGCACCAGAGCTCCGAAGCGACTGCGAACCGGTTCTATTGTTAGCTCAGATCCCCCACCACGTGACGTACAGGTGGAGACCACCCTGCGAGCGACTGGGGCGCCGCGCGGCGGCCAGTCTCATTACTTATCTACCACACCCTGTATGGTGAGTAGATCACTTAATTGGGTATGTTGGTTAGAGAATTTAAAAAGGAAAATCGATAGGAAGAAGTGAGATATATCGGGAATAAGTGGTGTGTAACAGCAGAAAGAACAGGACTTCTGGTTACTTGAGTACAGGATTATAACACACAATCAAATACAATAATGAAGGGTTAGGTCTAATAATGAACAGAAAATAGTAATGTGGGCAAGCAACTATCAACAGTATAATGAATACATTTTTGTAGCCTGAATAGACAAAATCCAACAGCCACCACAATAGTGCAAGTTTGTATGGCTATTAGATCTGCAAATGTGATGATGATATGAGATTGATGCAGCATACAATAAAATAAATAATTCAGTATTTTATGGAGACAAAAATTTAATTATGGTGGCAATGGAATTCAACAGCAGAAAAAGGAAAATCCAGAAAAATAATAGAGGGACTGAGGGAAAGGTATGAAAGGGGAAGCTATTAGGTAGAATATTGTACAGAGCATAATTTAATCATTGCTAATACTTGGTTTAAAAATCTTGAAAGAGGGTTGTATACATGGAAAAGACCTGGAGAACCCAGAAGGTTTAAGACAGATTATACAAAGTATACACAAAAGTCTGGGAACACTTTCAATTATTTATTGTGCAAGAAACAAACATTGTACAGATATCATACATATGTCATTTTGAAGAGAAACTATGAACATTTTTTTTTCATGTATACCACCACAGCATAGTTTGATAATTTGCTGATAGTCAGTGCTAGTCACAAACTTGGCGAGTTCAAGTGCAGAGTGACCTTTCTGTGAGCTGGAGTTTGACAAAAACAAGTGTGCTACAGCTGTTCAACAGATGTTAAGAACCAAGTTCAGAAAAAATCAACCAACAAGGAAGGTCATTTACCACTGGCACAACAAATTCATTACGACGGGTTGCTTGTGCCCAGTAAAGAGAAGCAGACATCCCAGTGTGAGTGAAGTGAACGTTGAGCGCATACAAGAGATATCCATAAGGAGTCCAAAGGTATCGGTGCATCGTGCATCCCATGAACTCGAAATGGTTCCAGTGACAGTAAGAAAGCCCTGCGACAGAAGCTGTCTATGAAACCATTCAAACTGGAGCTACTGCAAAAGCTCAATGACAATGACAGAGACAAGTGTTTTGAGTTTTGTTTGCAGTTGCAAAAATTGAATGAGTATGGGGATGGCATTGTTGATCGCTTAATTTTTAGCAACGAAGCCACTTTTTACACTAGTGAGAAAGTGAACAGGCATAACTGTTGAATCTGGGGTACAAAGCATCCAGGCAAATACATTTAATTTGAGCACGATTCTCCAAAGGTAAATCTTTTTTGTACCTTGTCACGTAGAAAACTGTACGGGCCATTCTTCTTCGCCGAGAGCACTGTCACTGGATATTCCTACTTGGACATGTTGCGGCAATGGCTGATGCCTCAAATGCAATCGGACTTTCCATTCATCTTTCAGCAGGATGGTGCTCCGCCCCATTTTCATCATGAAGTTCATGGGTACCTGAACATGGAGCTGCTGCATTGATGTATCAGCTGTGCTACAGAAGGGGACAGCTGTTTCATGAAATGGTCTCCCCAATCACCAGATCTCACTCCATGTGACTTTTTTCTGTGGGGACATATTAAAGATCTGGTGTATATACCGCCTCTACCATGTGATGTAGCAGAGGTCTGGGAGGCAATATGGGAAGCGACTGTCACAGTTGATAATGCCATGCTGAGACGGGTACGGCAAAAATTCGATTACCGTATTGCCATCTGCTGGGTCACTCATGGATCGCATATCGAATGTTTGTAAAAAAAACTTTCAGAGTTTCTCTTCAAAATGCAATATGCATGACATCTATACAATGTTTAGTTCTTGTGCAATAAATAATTGAAAGTCCTCCCAGACTTTATGTACAACCTGTACAATAACAGACAAAGATTTCAGAACCAGATATCCAACTGGGAAACGCTATCAAGTACAGATGTGGATTCTGACCATAATATACTGGCTATGAACTGCAAATTAAAACTGGGGAAAGTGTAGAAAGCTAGGAAATTGAAAGAACTGAAGTTTTTTGGGTGCTTCAAAGGGAGGATATAAGATGAACATCAACAAAAGCAAAACAAGGATAATGGAATGTAGTCTAATTAAGTCGGGTGATGCTGAGGGAATTAGATTAGGAAATGAGGCACTTAAAGTAGTAAAGGAGTTTTGCTATTTGGGGAGCAAAATAACTGATGATGGTCGAAGTAGAGAGGATATAAAATGTAGGCTGGCAATGGCAAGGAAAGCGTTTCTGAAGAAGAGAAATTTGTTAACATCCAGTATTGATTTAAGTGTCAGGAAGTCATTTCTGAAAGTATTCGTATGGAATGTAGCCATGTATGGAAGTGAAACATGGACGATAAATAGTTTGGACAAGAAGAGAATAGAAGCTTTCGAAATGTGGTGCTACAGAAGAATGCTGAAGATTAGATGGGTAGATCACATAACTAATGAGGAAGTATTGATTAGGATTGGGGAGAAGAGAAGTTTGTGGCACAACTTGACCAGAAGAAGGGATCGGTTGGTAGGACATGTTCTGAGGCATCAAGGGATCACCAATTTAGTATTGGAGGGCAGCGTGGAGGGTAAAAATCGTAGAGGGAGACCAAGAGATGAATACACTAAGCAGATTCAGAAGGATGTAGGTTGCAGTAGGTACTGGGAGATGAAAAAGCTTGCACAGGATAGAGTGGCATGGAGAGCTGCATCAAACCAGTCTCAGGACTGAAGACCACAACAACAACAACAAAGGGAGTGACAGGCAATGACTGACAAATAGGGAACAATACAATACAACAACTGGTAGCTTTGAGAGATGAAATTTATTCCTGAAATTCAACTTAACTTTAAGAGGCATAGATGTCCTACCTAAAGTGATACATGAAAATTTTTACTGGACGAAGACTCGAACCCAGATTTCTCAATTATCACAAGTGGTCGCCTCATCACTTAGGCTACCTGAGCATGCTCATCAATCTGACCCAAACTTCCACCATGTCACACACTTTAATTCATTTACTCACACTCACATACCTCATGATTTCCACACTAACATATCGAGAAGCCTTAAACTATCGTCGTCCTTTTTGTCACAGGCCAGACTGTGACTATTATATATTTACATTTAGTGACCACCTACAGTTTGAAATATTGAAATTTAATTAATAATAATCTTAAATTAAATTAATAATCTATGAGAAGAAATGGATAAATGTGTGACATATGGAAGTTTGGTATGGTCTGGGGAGCATGCTTGAAGTGGCAAGGCAACCACTTGCGATAAGAGGGAAATTCAGGTTCAAGTCCTGTCCAGCACAAACTTTCCATGTGTCACTTTCAGTAATAAATCTATGCCTATTTCAGTGAAGTTAAATTTTGACAATAAATTTTAATATTTGTAACTGTAGTTTGTCACCAAATGTAAATGTTTGAGAGATAAAAATAGTGAAGCCAGCAGAAGATCAAATATGCAAGAAGACAAGGCCTGTTAGTAATAACTGGATAACACAAGAGATATTGAATTTGACTGAAAGGTGAAAATATAAAAATGCAGCAAATGAAGCAGGAAACAGGTAATATGAATGTCTAAAAAATGAGGCTGACAGAAAGTGCACAATGACAAAGCATTAATGCTAAGCTGTAGTGGCATGCATGACTATGGGAAAGAAAGGTTACTGCTATTGGAAAATTAAAGTAGTCTTTGGAGAAAAGAATATTAAGTGCTTAGATGGGAAGCCTGTACTGAGTAAAGAAGAGAAGGCTGAAAGACGGAAGGAATATATAGAAGGTCTATACAAAGGAAATGAAATTGAAGACATCATTATACAGAAATGGAAGAGGAAGCAGATCTAGATGATATGGGAAATACAATACTGGAAAAGAATTTGACATGGCACTGAATGACCTAATTTACGGTGAGGGCTCTGCATTAGACAACTTTCTTACAGACATATTAAGAATGTTAAGAAAGTCATACATGACAAAACAAAGCAAGTAGATGAAATGGGCGAAATTCCCTCAGACTTCAAGAAGACTGTAATAAGTCTGATTCTAAAACATACACCCTGACAGTTGATAACATTACTAAACAATCAGTTTACAATGGAAAATATGGTAGAAGCCGACTTCAATGATCAGTTTGGATTCCAGAGATATGTAGACAATATTAACTTACAACTTATCTTGGATGTTAAACCGAAGAAGACAAATATACATTTATAGCACTTGAAGATTTAAAGGAAACTTTTGACAATGGTGAATGAAATAAACTTTTTGAAATTATAAATTTACCAAGGATAAAATACAAGAAGTGAAAGGTTATCTATAACTTGCACAGAAAGACTCCAGTTTAAGTCAAAGGACATAAATGGGAAGCAGTAGATGAGAATGGAGTGAGTTGGGGCTGTAGACTTTCCTTCAGGTTATTCAGTCTTGATGCTGAGCGACGAGTAACAGAAACCAAGGAGAAATTTTGAAAGGGTATTAAAGTTCTGGGAGAAGATACAAAAATTACGTGATTTGCCAATTACATTGTAATTCTATCACACATGATAAAGGGCTTGGAAGATCTTTAGAACAAAGTGGACAGTGTCTTGAAAAGGTGGATATCAATAACAGTACAGAAAGGGTAATGTAATGAAGGCAAACTAAATAAAGTGACAGTGAGGGACTTCGATATGGAATGCTAAAAACAGTACACAAGTTCTCCTATTTAGGTAGTAAAATAACTGACAACAGCTGAAGTGGAGAGAGCATAAAATGCAGACTGACAATATCAAGAAATATTTTTCTGAAAAGAGAAAACTGTCAACACTCTATACAAGTTTGAATGTTAGTAAGTCATTTCAGTAGGCATCTGCTGGAGCAACATTTCCTAAACTGTGATTTGCAGAACCGTGGGGTTCTATGGAGATCACCTACAAGTTCTCCAAAACTTACACACTTCATGACATTCGAGAAAGTGAATTAACAATGAAAATTAATGCTTCTATGAAGTTAATAAAAAAAGAATAACCAACCAACACTTGCTTCCAGTTACTGATTAAGATCATCAGTACAGATGCAACACTGACTGTGAATAAGGCTGCATGAATCATACGAGGGGCGTTCAGAAAGTAAGCTCCGATCGGTCGCGAAATGGAAACGACTATGAAAATCCGATAAAGCTTTGCACAGATGTGTTGGGTAGTGTCTCTAGTATAACCCCAGTTAGCATCACGTCGCTCTTCTCATTTCTGAGCTCGCAGTGAGTGCGTAAAGATGTCTAGAAAATAGTGTCTGCCGCCAAGTACGAGGGCCTGGTGAGAAATTTCGCCTGAAGCTATGCAGCTAACATTACATAACTGTCGTGCTGTTTCTTCTTCAAGACAATTCTCAGCCGCATTCTGCAGGGGCAATGAAGATGCTCCTGCATCGTTTTCAAATCGAAATGTTAGATTACCCACAATACAGTCCGCAATTGTCTCCCCCTGAGTTTCATCTCTGGTCACATGAACTGCTGTCTTTGAAGACAACATTTTGACACAGACAACGAGGTGTAGGCCAGCGTGGAGAATTAGCGGAAAGCACTGGCGGCTGCCTTCTATGATGAGGCTATTGAAAAGTTGGTACAACGCTATGACAAAAGTCTAAGTCAGAACGGCGACTACGTAGAGAAGTAGCTGAAAGGTGTAGCTAATTGTTAGAAGTAAAACATTTCTGATGTTCACTGTGGTTTCAATTTGGCAATCAATCGGAGCTTACTTTCTGAACAGGCCTCGTATATCAGACAGCAACTTTGTAGATGGGGAATTTAACCTTGAGGAATGACTGCATGAGGCACAATTTTGGCACTAGCCATTTAAACTGAATGTTATCTTCAATGTGTACAAGCATCCACAGCATACCATATCATTTTGTCCTCTATTACCAGAAAGGTGACCACATTAGGCTTCGTAGTTTAATCTATATACAGGGTGTTTCAGGTAAGGCTTTTTCTCTGTAACTTACTAAATAATAACTGAATAGAATATTTATTTTGACTAGTAAACATAATAAGTTAGGAATAAAGCTTATTCAGTTATTCACCACAGAGTTACAGTGACAAGTTAGAAAGTTAGAAAAAAATAATGTTCTACTTAAAAAAAAAATAAAATAAAATAAAAAATAATTATAGCTCATTGCTGTAATTCTCTGGAAGATGACCGGATGTACGACTGGAGTTTAAATCTTTGGTCTTCAAAATTATTTTCTGGAAGAAAATAAGATGCCACTGGACACCTACATGGATATAAGTACTGATCAAGTGAAGGTGATGAATGGTGTACTCAAATGCATTATATAGTTTATAAAAAAATAATGCCAAAAACTGTTCTAGCAGCCACTGTGTGATTCACAGACAGACACTTTCTGCAAAAATGTTACCCTCAGTTATAAGAATGCTCTTGATGAGATCATCAAATGCATTTAATAAATTATTATTTAGTGGCCAAAATTAAAAGAAGTTAAAATACTACTGTACTGCAGATAGGCACAGGAAAAGGCCTTCTTTTGTATTAAAATCGATCTGAAATTTTTCTGAGGTATATTTGTGAGTGGTTGGGAGATGATAGCTGTAATTGCTTTAAAATTGAAAATTCATTTGTACTGAGGCCCAGAAGGAAATATGAAAAGAAATGTAGTGAAAAACATTTACATATTATCTAAAAATAAAGTTACACCCCCACAAATATTATGTATTGCTCGTGTTTTTTGACAAACTGAAGTGTAGGCTCAACTGCTACAGCAAATAAAATTGGTCATATGGCAATCTACATACTTGTAAAGAGTAATGTTCTCTTTTGTTTAATAGATTATGCACAGATAGCTATAGGAAAAAATTTGCTCATGGATCATGTTGCTTGCTTGTTAACAATGAATCAACTGATGACTATGAAGAGAGAAGAGAAATTGCATAAAGAAAAGGCACCCAAGATACAGTAATTGCACAAGAGGGATGTGTTGAAAATACTGAACAGGGATTACCACACAGTGGTGAGTATAATTCCAACACCTTCTTTAGAGAGAAAAAGAAGACTAAATTGACTAATCTGTATGTTCCATGTGTGATCTGCATGGATGTACCATTAAGAATGGATGGGTTTGATACTGTGGGTATTATAACAGTATACCCACAAACCATAGAACAATATACCCACAAATCATAGAGTGGAGATTCTGAGTCAAAGATAGGCACAACAAAAAGACTGTCAGAAAGTATGCTTTTGGCTAACAAGGCCTTTGTTGGAAATAGATAACTGACCCCCCCCCCCCTACAACACACACACACACACACACACACACACACACACACACACACACACACACACACACACACACAGATTGTCTGCCGAGGCCAGACTCAGCAGCCAGAGACTGTGGTCGTGTGCTGTCTGTTTCTGTTGGCCAAAAGCTTACTTTCTGACAGTCCTTTTGTTGTGCCTACCTGCAACTCAGCATCTCCATTATGTAGTGGCAGTTATTCTTTTCTAATATTGCCATATCCCATCCTGGATTTTCCATTGTTTGATTTAGTATGTCTACAAAGAAGCTTTATGGTTTCGGTTACATAGTGTTGGGCTTTAAAGATAGCAAATATATCAGAAAAAAATTTGATGCTGCATTTCCATATTAAAGAGTGCCAGAGTAGACAGTGGCTAAGTGCGAACAGGAGAGCAGTTGCCAAATTGAACTTGTACAATAAAACAAAGCAAATACAAGCCAAAACAGCTATTTGTTTGTTTATATGAAATCCAATCACACATCAGAGTGTGAATTTGTGTATCTGAAGCAACAAGATAGAGTGTTTATTTAAGGTCAGACAACATTTCATTATTGTAACTATAATGACACTCAATAAAAAAAGTACTGTAGCTCTTGTGTCATCCAGTCTGAATACCCATGAAAAAATTTACTATGCACAGCTGAATTTCCAGAAGCAAAGCCGCAGTTAAGAATGAAGACTGTGATAACAGTACAGAAAATAGTTAAATGGATACTGCTATCAACACAGCAGCAGTAGCATGAAATTAAATTTTGGTAGCAACTTGGCAGTTACTTCAGCTATCACTTATTCAAGTGGCAGATGAAATCTTGAACATACCAAGAATATAATGCCACCTCTCTCTCTCTCTCTCTCTCTCTCTCTCTCTCTCTCTCTCTCTCTCTCTCTCTCTCCCCCTGATGTAGAGTGGTGCTGACACACTGGCTAAGGCTACAGTTGCTTTGTTCAAGAGAGTATTCTTTATTGTAGTGACGAGGCCTTTTTTTTTTAAGGTTTGTGTGCTCTTTGACATGGCAGTATGGCAGTGTGAAAATAAATTCACCTTTAATTTATCCCTATGAATGGATAGTTCTGCATGTGAAAAGATATAGAAGAACTCTGAAATGAATTACAAAGCTATTTAGTGAGAGTATAATAAGCCAAAATGTAGAAAGGATGTTGCAGCCACGACGACCTGCAGTGAAAGACTACATGAGGTTGATGACTATTTGAAACTTCCTGGCAGATTAAAACTGTGTGCCGGACCGAGACTCGAACTCGGGACCTTTGCCTTTTGCGGGCAAGTGCTCTACCAACTGAGCTACCCAAGCACGACTCACACCCCGTCCTCACAGCTTTACCTCTGCCAGTACCTCGCTTCCTACCTTCCAAACTTTACAGAAGCTCTCCTGCGAACCTTGCAGAACTAGCACACCTGAAAGAAAGGCTATTGTGGAGACATGGCTTAGCCACAGCCTGGGGGACGTTTCCAGAATGAGAATGAGATGGAGGTAGGAGGCAAGGTACTGGCAGAGGTAAAGCTGTGAGGACAGGGTGGGAGTCGTGCTTGGGTAGCTCAGTTGGTAGAGCACTTGCCCGCGAAAGGCAAAGGCCCCGAGTTCGAGTGTCGGTCCGGCACACAGTTTTAATCTGCCAGGAAGTTTCATATCAGCACACACTCCGCTGCAGAGTGAAAACCTCATTCTGATGACTATTTGTCTCCATGTAGTCAACAATATAGTTATATAAAAACTTAGAACAAATTGGTGAAGTTAGTAAATCAGTCAGGTGAATGTTGGAAACTCTTGAAAGTACATTTGTAAAAGCATCTCATGTTTTTTTCACAGTCTCTTAGTAGCTTGTTACAGCATCCAGTGCTGGACCCAGGATGGATAATTTACTGAAACATCATTTTATATGGCTGCTGCAGTTATTATATTTCCAGGAAGTAAAAGTAAAGAACATTAAAGAAGGGACTTGGTGGTTTGTTCATTTCACCCAGTGTTTACTCTTACTGTTTGCAAATTTTCAGGTGTGACAGTAGAGTTTGGGAAGTAAGAAAAGATCTCGTAGATCGATATTTTAAGCCAGCTCAAGAGTCTTGCCAAGATTATTCAATCAGGTGAGAGTACTGCCCATGAATGCCAAGGGCCAAGCTAGAGTGCTTGTCTGACAAGGTTTTAACCTTTTAAACATGAGACCTGTTTTATGACAGGCCAGTGATAGTGAACAACACTTTTAGACTCTTCATATGACTGACAAGAAATAGTATTTGTTCTTGCATAAATGGTGCAGTGAAGATTACTTGCTGCCACCCATTAGTCATGTGTGTGTGTGTGTGTGTGTGTGTGTGTGTGTGTGTAATGTAACAGGTGAAAGTGTAGATATTTCTATTGGTGACTGAGGACAGCATACTCAACAACACTACATCAGTACTTACATCATTTGCAGATTAATAATTATAGCTACTAATGTCACATTATTTTTGGTTGGGCAGTGGCAAGAGCAAGCCATTAATGGTCACTTTCCCCTGGGCAGCAGGTCAGGTGTTGGAAGTGTGGACATGTGGATGTAAAGTGGTTACGACCATGCAGAAAATATCATGCTCTAAAGTTTGTGACTTGTTTGTGGGAAGACTGTGCAATGAAGGGAAAAAACAACCACCACACTGAGGTGCGTACATATTAAGGAACAGCATATAAAAATATCTGAACTTACACCTGTTACACCATGTAAAGGCAAGTATTAATTTTTTTCTGTCTGATATCAACCTGGTATGTACAATGGCTGTCAAATGTATATGTTCCATTTTCTAGGATGGTGGATCAATCTCATATGGCTTTCAGGAATTGTTGGACACAACAGAATAGATAGTAAGAATCTGTTTGTTCTTTGTGTGCCAAACAAAGATTTTTGCACCGAGGAAGATAAACAGATAAAAAAGCAATGTAGGTTACTTCTAAATCATATTCAGGTTTTTATGGGAGTGACAGATGATAATTTTCATAACAAAAAACAACAATTCACAATAATTTAGATATTAAATTCAAAGAATACAGACACAAACACTATTATCTGGAAGAAAGATGGAAACAAACAGTCCACTTTATAGAATACAACAGTTAAAATAACAAAAGAGTCCTACAAAATGCTGAAGGCTGCACAGAAAAGTAAGGTTAGTTTACTACATCCAATAGAAAAGCTTCTTGACAGTTTCAAAAATTTAGAAAGCTAAGAAATGATAAGAGACATTCTGTGCCTGAGCAGCACATAACCACAGTGTTACAGTAGTTACACTCTAGCCTCTTACTAACATAGGACTAATTGGGAAAAGGACAGAATACAAATTCAAAAGCATCGAGTGAGAAGATTTTGTAGTGATCAGCACATAGAAGTGTATCCTTGTGAATTAATACAAGAAAAACATTCACTTTTGATTGTTGTAACTGTGTACATGCTGATAAGACAAAACTTTATGACCACCTACTAAATAGCTTGTTTGTCTGTCTTTGGAACAAATACATAACTGATTCTGCATATCAGGGATTGACTGTTTGTTTGTAGGTTTGCGGAGATATGTGGCATTAGATGTCTGCACATAGGTCATGTAACTCATAAATAACATGCCACTGATTTGCATACATGGTGATGGTGCCCAATTAGTAACTCTTAAGGGTTCCATAAGATTTACATCAGATGACTTTGGCCACCGAGACATCAATGGGAGTTCACTATAATGCTCCTCAAACCACTGCAGCATGGTTCTGGCTCTGAGGCATGGACACTTGTAGTGCAGAAAGATGACATCGCCTTTGGGGAAGACATCAAGCATGAAGAGATGCAGGTGGTTCGCTGCTGTCAGTATGTCTTTGATTACTACCACAGGTCCCAAGGAGCTGACTCATTTACATTGACCGATGCTCAAATCCCAATGATCCCATGATTACTGCAATTGTAACTGATGCCTCTGAACCCCACATTCTATGAAACACCATGGACGTTCAACCATTTAGCACCTAGTAGTAGTTCCACTTTCCTTCTACCTCTTCCATAGATGCTCATGACAGTAGCATGTGAACATTCGACCAGCTTCACTGTTTTTGAGATACTCTTTCACAGGCTCTGGGTAATAATAATCGGTCCTTTGTCAAAGTCACTTATCTCAATGCATTTCCCCATTTGCAGCCCATATCTTTGGTACAGAGATCCCCATGCGTATCTGTTCCACTTACATACTTTTGTTACCATGTGACATGTCTGCAACCCCACCAGGCAGCACCCGATGTCGAGTGGGCAGTGGTCATAATGTTTTGACTGATATGTGTAAACGCCCACTGGCAAATTTTGAACTGTTTACGAGCAATTTGGATTCCTTACTACACTGTAAGACAGCATCAAGTACTTAATAGTCCACGGTGATTTCAATATAGATTTCCTAAAGGATTCTGATAGAAATAATAATTTGGAAACCTCATTTGGATCCTACAATTTGAGTTCAGTAATTAACTTTCCACATGGGTGGGTATAAACAGTATGCCCCCAATTGATATTATTTCCTTTGATGAAGCTCAAAGCAAGAAAATAACTGAATACCCAGTACAAATGCTCTTTCTGATCATCAGGCAAGTTAGTTAGGACAAATAAGATGGTGTCTTACAGTGTGGATACTCCTCAGTGGATACTGGTTAGAATAATGAATGATTTCAGAACAAATGTTTCTAAGAATAATTTGCTAGAGATGACTCGGGATGAAATTTATAACGAAGCAAATGCTGACATGAAATTTAATCTATTCCACAATAAATCTGAAAACAGCTTTCCACATAAGCTGATCAGAAAGCACATTAAACAGCCATGAAAAAAACAATGAATCATGAAGGGATTAAAGTATGTTGTCGAAGAAACAGGGAAATGTACCTTCTGGCAAAAACAAATAGAGTTCTGCAGTAGTTTCACACTACAAAATCTACTGGAAATCACTAAGAAAAGTTATTAAAACTTCAAGGAACTTTTGCACTGTGTCAAAAAACAGTAATTCCAACAATTCACTGATGAAAACATAATAATGGGGTAACATTGCTACTAAATTAACCGTTAGCTCTAAACGATGAGTCACAGGCAGTAAACATGTTTAATAGTCAAATCTTAAATATAGTACAAAATACAGAGAGAAAAAGTTCGAGAGAAAAATCATAGCTGATTATTCAATCATATAAATGCAAAACCAAATTTTTCCCCTGAAATTAAGAATTTTTTATATTCTCTCAAAAATAAGAGCTTATCTTGATTTGATTCTGCTTTCAGCATAGTATGAAAAATTTGTTCCCATATAATCCCTGTCTTATCGGCAATATGCAAGGCATCACTGACTCAAGGCATTTCTTCAGAAAGACTGAAATATGCTGTTGTAAAAGTTGTGAAACCTCTGGATAAGAAAGGCAATATAAGAGATATCAATAACTACTGACCCACTTCACTATTAACATTCTTTTCCAAAATTTTTGAGAAGATAATGTATTCTAGAATAGTATCCCACCAGAGTAACAATAATATTTCCAGTAAATCACAGTTTGGATTTCAGAAGAGATGCTCTTCTGAGAATGTAGAGCGAGGAGCAATGGTGGCACTTGAAAAACATGACAAAATATTAGAAAAAGGTGATTAAAAGCTGATAAAATATTTTAAAAAGGTTACTGAAAGGTAATAAATTATTTCAATAAACAGATAGTGCACAAATGAATTGTTCAATATTATGAAAAGCGTGGGTGCTACTCACCAATACAATGGAAATGCTGAGTCGCTGATTGCCACAACAAAAAGATTGTCAGAAAGTGAGCTTTCAGCCAACAAGGTCGGCAACATTTGCACACACACTCATGCAAACACAAATCAGACACATGACTACAGGCTCTGGCTGCTGAGGCCAGGCAGCGAGCAGCAGTGCAAGATGGGGGAGGCAACCAGATGTGGGGGTAAGGAGGAGGCTGAGACAGGGAGGGGGAGGGATAGTAGCGTAAGGGTGTGGAATGGTAAAGTGCTGTTTGTAGGTGTGTAGGGGGACAATGAGAGAGGGTAGAGCAGCTAGATGCAGTCGGGGGGATAGACAGATGGCAGGAAGGGCAGGGGGTAATGGAAAAGGAAAGAAGCAAAAAGAATGTGGGCGCGTTGGTGGAATAGAGGGTTGTGTTGTGCTGGAATGGGAACAGAGAATGGCTAGAGGGGTGGACAATGACTAATGAAGGTTGAGGCCAGGTGGGTTACAGGAACATAGGATCTATTACGGGGGGAGTTCCCCCTGCACAATTCAGAGAAACTGGTGTTGGTGGGAAGGATCCAGGTAACACAGGCTGTGAAGCAGTCGTTGAAATGAAGAACAACATGTTAGGCATCGTGCTCAGCAATGGGGTGGTCCAGCTGTTTCTTGGCCACAGTTTGCCAATGGCCATTCATGCAGACAGACAATTTGTTGGTTGTCATGCCCACATAGACTGCAACACTCTGGTTGCACTTTAGCTTTTACATCACATGACTGGTTTCACAGGTAGTCCTGCCTTTGATGGGGCAGGTGATGCTGGTGATGGGGTGGAGTAAGTGGTGACGGGAGGATGAATGGGACAGGTCTTACATCTAAGTCACGACAGGAATGCTCCTCCGTGGCCAGATGGTGAGACTCTGGGAGGTGGTGGGCGATGGGAGGGATAAGGCATGGGAGATCTGTTTTTGTGCAAGGCTGGGAGGGTAATTGCGGTTTTCGAAGGCCTCAGTGAGACACTCAGTATACATCACTGCAGATACGACAGCCACAGGTGGCAAGGCTGTAGGGAAAGGACTTCTTGGTGTGGAATGGGTGGCAGCTGTCAAAGTGGATGTATATCTGGCAGTTAGTAGGTTTGACACGGACGGAGGTACTGATGTAGCCATCTTTGAGGTTAGCTCAACATCGAGGAAGATGGCTTGTTGGATTGAGTAAGACCAGGTGAAGTGAATGGGGGAGAAGGTGTTGAGGTTCTGGATGAATCCCAATAAGGTGTCCTCACCTTAGATCTAGATCATGAAGAAGTCATCAATGGATCTGAACCAGGTGAGGGGCTCAGGATTCTACGTGTTTATGATGGATTCCTCTACATGGCCCACAAATAGGTTGGCATATGATGGTGCCATGCTGGTGCCCATAGCCATACCCCAGATCTGTTTGTAGGTAATGCCTTCAAAGGAGAAGCAATTGTGGGTGAGGATATAGTTGGTTATGGCAACTAGGAAGGAGGTTGTAGGTCTGGAATACATCGGGTGCTGGAAAAGGTAGTATTCAATGGCTGTAAGGTCATGGACATTAGGGATGTTAGTGTGAAGGGAGGTGGCATCAGTAGTGATGAGCAGGGTGCCATGTGGTAAATGAGCAGGAACTGTGAAGAGTCAATGGAGGAAATGGTTGTTATTCTTTATATAGGAGGGTAGGTTGCAGGTAACAGGCTGAAGATGTTGGTTTATGAGAGCAGAGATTCTCTCAGTGACAGCACAGTAATTGGCCACAATCGGGCATCCTGGGCGATAGGGTTTATCGGCTTTAGGAAGCATGTAGAAGGTAGTAGTGAAGGGAGTGGTAGGGGTGAGGTGAGAGATGGACTCCAGTGAGAAGTTATGGGATGGGGTAAGGATTTGAGGAGAGACTGGATATCCTGCTGGATTTCTGGAATAGGGTCACTGTGGCAGGGTTTATAGGTGAAGTCCTTCTGCCAAGTAATTCTTCCAGTTCAAAGCAACAGAGGTGGAGTCTTTGTCAGCATGTAGGATTTTATGGTTGGGATCAGTTTTTAGGTAGTGGGTTGCAGTTCTTTCTGTGGATGTAAAGTTAGTTTACACGTTCAGGGATTTGAGGAATGATGGTGAGGCAAGGTTCGAGGTTAAGAAATTCTGTAAAGTTAACAGGGTGTGATTTGGGGGCAATGGTGATGGGTCACAGTTAGATGGAGGAGGAACTGAGTCAGCCAGGGTTGAGTAGCAACTATCCTTTTGGTAATACTGTTACATTCCATTATGGATTTTCTATTATCTGGCTTTTCTTCCATCCCGCAACCTAGTGCTGTTTCCTTTGTTACTATTTCCTAATGCATACTATTCTCAGTGTCCATCCTTCCTTGTCTTCTTTCCCAGGTTTCTCTTGTCACCTTACCAACCACACTGCATGCTCTACTTACGACACTGTATCAATTGTCTCAGCTGTGCACAACAGATGGCTACAAGACTGTGCCAATTGTTGGTGCAGCATCTCATGTCCCATTTTACTCCCACCGATATAATTAATCTTACACCTTCTAATTGATAACTCTTCATGTGTCATTCCCGTGCATTTTCGTGTGTTATTTTCCGTACCTTCCTGTGCCACACTAATTTGTATCTCATCCTACCAACCACTCTCCATCCCCACACTCCTTTTCCTCTCTATTCCAGTTTGCACCATCTAGCTTTAGCTAATTTAGTCGCATCTGCTGTTCCCCTTCTTCACACTTTTCCAGCCACAAACCAGCAAACGAAATAACAATCTTTATTTATTTTTTCTTTGTGATTTCGTCCTGTTCCCTTATTTCATCTGTTTCATCCTTTTTCAGATTTTTTCGTACGTCTCTGGGTTAATTTTTTTAATGTATTTCTATGTTATTACATATTTTTATGCATTTTTATCCACATCCATGGATCTTTGCTGCTTAATCTGCATCAATACAGAAAAGTTTTCTGATCCCTAGACAGAACCCAGTCTCATATACTGTTCCTGCATTGTTGCTTGGCTCATGGAATCGCCCCAAATGGCTTTACCATCAAATTCCCATCTCTGGCTGCCACCATTCCTTCCACAATGACCTCCATCTGTCCAGACTCCGCCAATCCTTAACCGTCACCAACATAGTCCTCCAAAATTATATCAATCAAGCCCAAACATCCTTGCAATACCACCTCTTGATCTGTAAAATTCTATTGCTGTACAATCCCAAATTCCTGCATCCCTTATGACACATTGAAATTCTTGCCCTCCAGGAACCAGATAACATGCAGAATGCCACCTCAAAAAATTCTCAACCCTGTTCACTTCCTACTCCTACCTTGGACTAACACAATCCACCACCTCTACAAAGCCCTAGCCTCGATGAAGTATCAATCCTTTCCAAAGGTCCCACCTTTTGCCCCATTGCCAAATTAAATCACGCAGGACTTGTTAAAAACCTTCTGTCCTTCACCCAGTCCCCAAAGTGGAAACACTATTTCACCATCAGTTCTACCAATTAGATTCAACCAAAGACCGAATATAGAACGCTGTCTGACTCAGTTCACTCCTCCATCCAACCGTGATTCACCCCTACCCAAATCACCCTCTTAACTTTCCAAAATTTCTTAATGTCAAACCTTGCCTAACCTCCATTTTCCAAATCCCTCATCATGCAAACTAACCTTACATATGCAAAAAGAACTGCAACCCACCACCTAAAAACTGATCCTGACTTTATAATCATACCTGCTGACATGTCTCCACCATTGTTATTTTGAACTGCAAGAATTACCTGGCAGAAGGACTATGCCAGCTATCAGATTCATCCACCTACAAACCTGCCACAGTGAAACCATTCCAGAAATCTAGCAGGATTTCCAGTCTCTCCTCATATCCTTATCCCCATCCCAGAACCTGTCCCCAGAGTCCATCTCTCTCCTCATCCCTACCATTCCCCGCACCTTCTTCTGCATGCTTTGTAGAGTCCATAAAGCCTACTACCCAGGATGCCCCATTGTAGCCAGCTACTGTGCCCCCCACGGAGAGAATCTCTACTCTTGTAGACCAACACCTTGAGCCTATTACTCGTAACGTACTCCCCTACATAAAAGACACCAACCATTTCCTCCACTAACTCTCCACAGCACAGTTCCTGTTCCTTTACCACACCGTGCACTGCTCATCACTATTGATGCCACCTACCTTTACACAAACATCCCTTATGCCAATGCCCAATGGATTCCAAACCTATAATCTCCTATCCAATCACCATTACCAACTATATCCTCACCCACAATTAGTTCTTCTTTGAAGGTATTACCTACAAACAAATCTGGCGTATGCTTATGGGCACCCACATGACACCATCTATGCCAACCTATTGGTGGGCCACCTGGAGGAATCCTTCCTAAACGTCCAGAATCCTGAACCCCTCACCTGGTTCAGATTCATTGATGACATTTTTGTGATCCAGATCAAGGGTCAGGACATCCTATCCACCTTCCTCCTGAACCTCAACACTTTCTCCCCCATTCGCTTCGCCTGGTCCTTCTCAACTCAACAAGCCACCTTCCTCGATGTTGAGCTAACCTCAAAGGTGGCTACCTCAGTACCTCCGTCCATGTCAAACCTACCAACCACCAGAAATACCTCCACTTTGACAGCTGCCACCCATTCCACACCAAGAAGTCCCTTCCATAGTCTATCTACCCATGGCTGTCGCACCTGCATTGAGGAGTGGTCCCCTCGAAATATACTGAGGGTCTTACTGAGGCCTTCACAGACCATAATTACCCTCCCAATCTTGTGCAAAAACTGGTCTCCTGTGCCTTATTTGTCCAGTCAGCCATCACCTCCTCCCACCATCACCTACTCCAGTCCCATCACAAGCATCCCCTATCCCATCAAAGGCAGGGCTACCAGTGAAACCAGTCATGTGATCTACAAGCTAAGCTGTAGCCATTTCCTGCATTCTACGTGGAAATGACAACCAACAAGTTGTCTATATGCATGAATGGCCACCAGCAAACTACGGCCAAGAAACAGTTGGACCACCCCATTGCTGAGCATGCCACCCAACATGATGTTCTACAGTTCAATGATTGCTTCACAGCCTGTGTTATCTGGATCTTTCCCACCAACACCAGCTTCTATGAATTGCACAGGTGGGAACTCTTCCTGCAATACATTCTATGTCCTTCTAACCTTCCTGGCATTAACCTTCATTAGTCATTGTCCCCCCACCTAGCCTCTTTCTTGTTCCCTTTTCAGCATTACACTGCCCTCTATTTCACCAATGCACCCACCGTCTTTTTGCTTCTCTCCCTTTCATTACCCCCTGCCCTCCGTTTAACCCCCTGACTGTACCCAGCTGCCCTACCATCTGTCCATCTTGTACCTGTACGCTCCCACAAGCAGCACTCTACTATCTCCCACCCCTACCCTGATATCCCTTCCCCTCTCCGCCCCAGCCTGCTCCTTAGCCCCACCCAGTTGCCTCTCCCATCATGTGCTGCTGCTCACTGTCTGACCTCAGCAGCCACAGACTGTGGTCACATGTGTGTGAGTTGCGTTTAGAGTGTGTGTGTGTTTTCTGCCTATTTCTGATGAAGGCCTTGTTGGCTGAAAACTCACTTTCTGACAGTCTTTTTGTTGTGTCTACCTGCGACTTAACATCTCCGCTACATTGGTGAGTAGCAATTATCCTGTTCATAATACTGTTCCATTCCATCCTGGGTTTTCCATTGTCTGACAAATGACTTGTTTTCATTTTTGATAATATCCTATAAAATGACTGGTAAAGAATATAATAAATTTCCCTATTATGATCCTGGATGAGGCATGGCCATTTTTCTCCCTTCATAAAATTTATTAATACCTGCAGCTAAAATGGTAATTTATTATTGATAATCGCAATTCACAAACAAAATCTACACTACTTTTTTACAACTGATGACATTTTACACTTCAATACTGCATAAACAACAAAATATTTTTGGGTTATTGTTTTCTTGGAACCTTAGCAAAAAATATAGTAATCATACTACATTTTTGTCTTCTCAAGATTTTTATGAATGGTTTCCATCTCCCTTTCTTTCACTCTTTCTCTTACTGTCGTTATTTGTACAACCTGAAGCATACCCAGGGAAAATTTTGCTGCCTTTAAATCATTTTTTCCAATTGCTTTCTTCAGTTTAGCTGAAGCTTGAGAGAGAAGTTTTTTTTCTTTTCTTTCCAGAGCAACTGACTCTTAGTCAATTTTTCCCCGTATTAATAATCTTTTTAATCTCATCTTCAAGATGCCTTTGGTATCGTTCCTCTTATTGATTTTCTTCTAATTAAAGTTTTCTTAGTAAACATGGGCTCTAAAACAAGTAACATGAGAGCTATGAGCGCTTATTCATCTTCAATACAGTGAAACACATCTCTTCTCTTTAAAGAGTGCTCATAGCTCTTAAGATATGCATTTTAGAGCTCATGCTTACTAGAAATTTTTTCTTATTTTGATGGGTCCTTCACCTCTCAAAATATTCAACACTTTTTAACACCCTGTAATTTGCGTGTGCTTGCTGTAACTCAATGGGCACAAAAAAATTATGGGAGTATTATCCCCAAGCATCTCTCACAGTCAAAACCCAGTTTGAAAATCATTCGGCCATGGCTGCAATGTCTTCTCCTAATCTGTGCCTCTAAACATAATATCTTCTCTCTATGTCTGCCTTGCCATGGGACAATGTACGACGAGCCTTAAGAAGTTTTGAAAAATTTGGATACTTTAACTCTATGGGTGAAGGGTCTCTTTTTGAGATGTACTGCTGACAGTAATTGTTAATACCCTTGTTATCTGAAGTTGGGACATCTTTTTTAAAATGTAGAGCCTTCCACTTATCTAATAAGTAATCTTGCTGGATATTTAATGACATCATATATTTGCAACCCTTAAATGCCACATAGCCTCTGCTCTTTGTTCTTCATATGGGTTCTAAAAAACCTAAACTTTTTCAGAGTTGCAGTTGATAAGCAAGTTTTTTTCATCACATGTTTCCAAGCTGCAATGCAATGTGTTTAGGCATTCTTTAGAAGTCGCAACATGTCACATTCTTCCAGTTTACAAAGCTCTTTGTTTACTTTCCCGCTAACGAGTAGTTGTTCAACAGAAAGCTAATTATCTGATGTAAGAGTTCATTATGAAAAACTTCTAAAAGCCTAAACACTTTTTTTATTGACTTTAGATCTGCCTGATCCCAGTTTAAGGCATTTATTTAGGGGCAAGCAGTCTTCAAAAAGTGTTTCATTTAATTTATAACGCAACGTTCCACCATCTGTTTTGCCAATAATGAATGTTCTTAGGTGGCACACTACTATGCAAAACTTTTTCTCTGGCAAAAAGGTAACAGTTGTTTGTAATTCTTTTTTATCTTTAATATTGGTAGTTTCATCAAAACACAATATGTAATACAATGAACTTGCATCTTCTAACATATGTTTCTGGAAATATGGTTCATCATTCACTGGCAACAAGGCTGAAATTTAGGTACTGTTCCTTATGTCACAATGCATTGTTGTAATTCTTAACTTCATTATATTATTGTTAGCCTACTACTACATAGTGTTGGAAGAGCAGCTGAACGGAATGGACAGTGTCTTAAAAGGAGGGTATAAGATGAACATCAACAAAAGCAAATGGAATGTAGTCGAATTAAGTTGGGTGATGCTGAGGGAATTAGATTAGGAAATGACACACTTAAAGTAGTAAAGGAGTTTTGCTATTTGGGGAGCAAAATAACTGATGATGGCAAAAGTAGAGAGGATATAAAATGTAGAATAGCAATGGCAAGGAAAGCATTTCTGAAGAAGAAAAATTTGTTAACATCACGTATAGATTTAAATGTCAGGAAGTTGTTTCTGAAAGTATTTGAATGGAGTGTAGCCATGTATGGAAGTGAAACGTGGACAATAAATAGTTTAGACACGAAGAGAATAGAAGCTTTGTAAATGTGGTGCTACAGAAGAATGCTGAAGATTAGATGGGTAGATCACATAACTAATGATGAGGTATTGAATAGAATTGGGGAGAAGAGGAGCTTGTGGCACAACTTGACTAGAAGAAGGGATCGGTAGGTAGGACATGTTCTGAGACATCGAGGGATCACCAATTTAGTATTGGAGGGCAGCGTGGAGGGTAAAAATCATAGAGGGAGACCAAGAGATGAATACACTAAGCAGATTCAGAAGGATGTAGGCTGCAGTAGGTACTGGGAAATGAAGAAGCTTGCACAGTATAGAGTAGCATGGAGAGTTGCATCGAACCAGTCTCAGGACTGAAGACCACAACAACAACAACAACAACATAGTGTGTTTGCAACAACATAGTGTGTTTGCATTAGTTATCACAAAATGGAAGGCAAGCAGAGAAGAATATTGTATGATGCTAGTCTGAAGAGTATGGTAATTCTTTATTCTGAAAATTATGGTAACAGGAAAAGGGGGATGAGGGGTGAGAGTAATGTTCAGTTATGGAAGTAACAGAAATTGGCATTATTTGCATCTAACACTACTAGAAAGAAATTCACTGGCCCTCACAAAGGAAGATATCCCAACATTGAAATAAAAGATTTGGAATTCGTACATGAAAGGTGGAAGAGTGGGCAACCTGTGACTAGTGACACTATAAGACACAAAGCAAAAGAGGTGTCTACAGTTCTTAATATACCAAGGTAAGAGCTTAAGTATAGCTGTGGATCGGTTGACTGCTTTATGAAATGGGTGGGCTTATCTCTATGAGGCTCTAGAATTGTATGCTGAAAGCTTCCACGTAATTTCGAGAAAAAAATTCAACAGTATGTCATCAAATTTCAGAAAGAGAAAAATTTTTTGATGGGCCATATAGGCAACAATGATGAAACATCAATTTGGTTTGATATGTCACATAATTACACAAATGATGTGAAGGGGACAAAAGAAGTTACTATCAGAACATCTGGATGTGAAAAACAGCACATCACTCTAATGCTGGCAGTCGCATCTGAAAAGTGGCTAACAAGCCGCAAGACCCCTAAAAATGAAGAGCTGTTCGCTGATGACATCACTGTTCAAAATCAAGAGGAGGGATAGATGACAAACTGTAATGCTCGAGTCACTCCGAAACATATGGAACCTCCATCCTGGTGAGGTTTCCGGGCTCCCATCAATGTTCTGTCTTGACGCATTTCATGGTCATCACACTGATGATGTAAAAAAGAAGATCCACAGACTAGCCAGTGACCTTCTCATTATTACTGGAGGAATGACCACTGTGTTACAACCTCTGAACATTAGTACAAATACACCTTTGAAAGTTTGCATTCAGGAACAATACGAAAAATGATTTTGCGAAACAAACCAAGGACTGACTGACAGGGAAAATCGAGCATGCTGCACCCCCTATTTTGCACACTGGATTACGCTGGTCTGGAAAAGTACTGAAGCATCAACGGTCCTAAAATCGTTCACGAAATGCTGTATTTAAAGTCATCTGGAAGGCATTGAAGGTTATATGCCATGGAATGACACATGACAATGGGGAAAAAGGAAAGGAATCTATTTCTCATGTGGACTTTAAGAATACTAGTAATGATGAAATGAGTGAATAATGATAAGTAACATTTGTAACGTTTGTTGCATATCATATAGGTAATCAAGTTAGGCAACTTTGTTACTTAAGAATGAGTCACTTAAAAATTGTTGTAGTTTTGATAGTTCATGTATATATCCATTTTTGGGTAAAATAGATTTAGCCTATCAGTGATGCACCAACAAAATCTTTTCTTGTAATCCTAATTTTTAAAATTGGGTTGTGCATTACATTTGACAGTGATCAGATTCGCATAAATATGGTATCAATTGACAAATCCACAGCATAACTGGAAATCACTGATTTCGTTATCCAAGCGTCCAAGTCAACTCAGTGGTGGTGGAAGTATCCTTGGTAATAAAAGTTAGCATTGTTGGCATTTGTACCGAACTTTAAGGCTGTGTCTGATCTGAAAGTTCTAATTGTAACTGATGTGGCCCATATGTAATTTAAAAGTTAAACTTATATTTTGCTGAGAGTGAGTTGGAGCAGTCCAAACAGTTAAATGAATGAACATGAATAAAAAAACTTGTCAAGAAAAGTAAATGATTTTTAAAAAGGCAACTAAAGATGAGAAAGGCGACTGACTCCTCACCATGATGATATCATTTATGCATTTGCTCATCAAATTTTACAGACATTAAACAACAAAATAGTGCCGGTTGGTATTTTATGAGACTCATCTAAGACATTTGACTGAGCAAATGGCAACATCCTTGGTAAACTGAGGTTTTATGGGATTCATGGTATAGCCAACAAAAGGATAATGTTATATCTAACCAAAGGAATGCAGAAAGTTGTACTTACTAATTCAACCAATGGAATCAGGAGGTATTATTCTGACTGGGGGGGGGGGGGGGGGGGGGGACACTTATGGGTTCTCTGTAGCTCAATTTTAGGTCTGCTATTGCTCTTCACACATGTAAACGATATTCCTTCTAATTTGCAACAAGCAGAATTAGCTCTTTTGTTTATGACACTACTATGATAATCTATCCAAGCACGCGCACGCGCGCGCGCGCGCGCACACACACACACACACACACACACACACACACACACACACACACACACACACAGAGCAACAGAAGAAATGGTAAATAATGTTCTTTTGAAATTAATGTGCTGACTGAATTCCTCGATGTCAGCTGTAACAGGTATAGATCCACACTGATTTAGCATATGTTATGGGATAGGCACCTAATATTGTGGACTGCAGCGAGACGCTCTGGAAGTGAGTCTACAAGTCCCTGGTAATTCTCTGGAGGCAGCTGATACCAAATTGTTTCCAGAGTGGTAGCCAATTCAGGTCTGTTCGTGGGTGGAGGATCCGTGTCACAGTTCCTTGACATCCCAGATATGCTTGATGTGGTTCAAATTTGGGCTCTGGGGTGGCCATCTCAATCTCTGGGCCTCCTGTGCATGTTCATGGAATCACTCCCGGGCAATACGGGAGTGATGTGGCTGCGTGTTATGTTGAAACAAGATGGAACTGTCAGGGTGTTGGAAGGGCAAAAATTACTGGAGATGGTCCCTGAGCAGCTAAACATACTGTAGACCATTCAAAGTACCCTCCATAAGAACAAGGGGGCCATTCCATACCAGGAAAATGCACCCAGACCATAACAGAGACACCAGTGCCTTGGACCACATCTTCTTGGCACATGGGATAAATCCATTCATGTGATCTGTGCCACAAACGTTGCCTCTTATTGGCATGGTGCAGTGGAAATCGTGATTCATCCAACCATACGCCTTTGTTTCAGCATCCATCCTTGGTGACTGGTGACAAATGGAAGCCACTGTGCCTGATGACTCCGGTTTAACAGTGGCACAAATGCGTGGTGCTGGCTCCCATATCCCATGGAACCCATGTTCCTACAGATTGTTCACTGGGAGACTTGTCTGCCACGTCCTGTGTTGAACTGAGCCTTGGTTTGTTGCACTGTAGCCCTTACGTCACTATTGGCAATTCGTCTCTGCTGTTGCCGGTCATGGTCATATAAGGTAGATGGATGGCTGGTAGTTTGTGTTGTGGGCTGGTTCAGCCTAATTCAACAGTTCACAATACACATTGGACATGGTTGAACGTGTGAAGCCGAATTTCAGCATCACTGCCAAACCTGAAATTCCCAACCACCAGGCACCAACCAATATACCCCATTCGAATGGTGACGGCTCACAACGATGCTGCATATTAAACAAATCACTTGCACAACCACTTCTCAGAAGAAACTTGGTCTCAGATAATGCACAGTTTAAACTCATTCTTCACCTGGGGGTGAAGCTGACTCCTGCACGTGGTGCCCCTGCATAGGTACTGGACTAGATTCTCCAGTACTGAACTGAACGTCAGCATTCCAAAAGCATTGCATTATAGGTTTCACTATGAATGGAAACCAAAGGTCTTTATCAAGACCTCACCTTGTGATTGTATCAATCAACATAGAAGGATTGTCTGTTGCCAAAGAAGAACTCCTGCAACATATTGCCAAGGAACCTAGGTGTGATATTTTATGTATACAAGAAACCCATCGAGATGACACCATGAGAAGACCAAAAATCCTTGGGATGAAACTGGCAGTTGAGCGACCCCATAGACAATATGGCAGTGCTATCTTTGTGAGGAACGATATAGCTGTTCTCTCTACCTCACTTACAGAATTCAACAATATTGAAATACTGTCTGTAGAACTGAATGGTTGTATTGTGTCGTCAATTTACAAACCCCCAGGAGCAGATTTCCAATTTTCACCTACAGACAACTACACCAATCAACAAGCTCACTTTATCGTTGGAGATTTCAATAGTCATAGCAGTGTTTGGGGTTATGCTGAGGACGACAGTAATGGTGAAGCAGTTTTGACTTGGGCTGATACCAACCATCTTAATCTTGTCCATGATAATAAACTCCCACCATCTTTTAACAGTGGGCGTTGGAAACGTGGGTATAACCCCGACTTAATTTTTGTTAGCGAGAACATAGCTCACCAATGCAGAAAAACTGTTCTAAATCCGATACCAAATACTCAACACCGCCCCATAGGCTGCCAAGTGTTTGCAGCCATTACTCCTAGAATCACATCATTCCGAAGGCGATACAATTTCAAGAAAGCAGACTGGCAGAAGTTTGCTGATCTCCTTGACTCAGAAGTTTCACGCATAGAACCCTCAGTTTCCAACTATGATGAGTTTGTAGAAGCCGTGAAAAGATGCTCAAGACTCTCAACTCCCAGAGGCTGTCGAGTTAACTACATACCTGGCTTGACAGAAGAATCCGTGAAGCATCTACATAACTATATCCAACTTTTCAATGATAATCCTTACAGCATTGAAACCTTAACTGCTGGCCAAAATTTATCCTCAGCCTTAGCCAAATCCAAAAAAGAACGATGGATAGAGCTACTCGAGAACCTTGATATGTCTAAAAGCAGTCAGAAAGCCTGGCAGTTGCTGCGACGCCTGAACAACGACCCTGTCCACAATCATGGCCATGCAAACATTGCACCAGATCAAATTGCTCATCATCTAGTTCAGAATGGAAGGGTCAATTGTTCTAAAGATAGAACAAAACTCAAAAGAGAACCTGAACGTGAAAACAACCATATATCAAATGACTTCATCTTACAAGAACTCAGAACCGCAATTCAGAAATGCAAAAATGGTAAAGCGCCTGGTCTAGACGACCTAATGATTGAGCAAATTAAACATTTTGGTCCCATCACGGAAAGATGGCTTCTGCAATTCTATAATGGCTGTCTGAAGCGGAAACAGATCCCTGCCATCTGGAGGAAAACTAAAGTTATTCCCTTACTAAAACCTGGAAAGGGTGCAGCTGATCCCAAGAACTACCGACCGATTTCGCTCCTTTGCCATTTGTATAAAATCTATGAAAGAATGTTGCTAAATAGACTCACTCCCATTGTTGAAAAACAACTCATACCTCAACAAGCAGATTTCCGACCTGGAAAGAATTGTACAGCACAAGTCCTTAATCTGACTGAACATATTGAAGAGGGATATGAAAAAGGATACATTTCCGGGGCTGTCTTCGTGGATCTCACAGCAGCATATGACACCATTCAACATCGACAATTATTGCACAAAGTCTACTACATCACTAGAGACATTAATTTCACCAGAACTGTGCAGACACTTTTGGAAAACCGGCGATTCTATGTGGAGTTCCAAGGAAGAAAGAGTAGATGGAGAAGTCAAAGGAATGGCTTGCCTCAGGGTAGTGTCCTTTCCCCCATATTGTTCAACATATTTACAAATGACCAGCCTCAACCTTCTCTTACAAAGAGTTTCATCTATGCAGATGATCTTGCCTTAGTCACACAAGCCAGAGATTTTGACACAGTAGAAAACCAGCTTACTGTTGCTCTCAAGGACCTATCTGAGTACTACAGAGTCAATAACTTAAGACCGAACCCTGCTAAAACTCAAGTTTGTGCTTTCCACCTACGCAATCGAGAGGCCTATAGAAAACTTACAGTGTTTTGGGAAGATCAAGAGCTTGAACATTGTTTCTACCCCAAATATCTGGGTGTCACCTTAGATCGAACGTTGACCTACAGAAAACACTGCACTAACACCAAGCAGAAAGTTGCTGCTCGTAACAACATCCTGCGGAAGCTCACTGGCAGCGTTTGGGGTGCAGATCCCAAACTACTAAGAACATCAGCCTTGGCCTTGTGTTATTCCGCAGCTGAATACGCATGTCCTGTATGGTACAAGTCATCTCATGCAAAGCAGGTTGATGTGGCCCTGAACGAAACCTGCAGGACAGTAACGGGATGCCTCAAAGCTACACCTATTGATAAACTCCATAAACTAGCAGGTATTGCTCCTCCAGACATAAGGCGTGAAGTCGCAGCCAAACTTGAGAGACATAAAGCAGATCATAACACCGATCACCTGCTACATGGATACCAGCTACCAATTAGTAGACTCAAATCTAGGAGGAGCTTCATGAGAACTACTACACCCCTCACCGGTCGGACTGGAGCAGCCAGACTATCTCAGTGGACAGCAAAATCTGACAGTAACGATTGGATGACTCCTTCTGAGACCCTTCCTCCTGGTGGAAATCAAGTCTGGACAGTGTGGAAGTCTCTAAATCGGCTCAGGAGTGGCGTCGGACGAACTAAGGACAATCTGTTTAAATGGGGCTTCATGAAGGAATCTTCCACCTTGTGTGACTGCGGAGAAGAACAGACAACCAAACATTTAATTAACTGTCCTAGATGTCCTGTATCATGTTCCACACAAGAGCTTGTTGATGTTTCAGACAATGCTGCTGCCGTTGCACAATTTTGGGCTAATACCGTTTAGTTTGTTCTTTTATGATTTGACCTGATTTGTTATATTGTATATATTGTAAATATTGTTGTAATGTTTTTGACTCGAAATAAATAAATAAAACTCATTCTACTATACAGATGAATATATTTACAGATATTGTTAGACATGCTTAAGTAAAAATGTCTGTTATATTTCAGTATTGGCAACATTTGGTCACAACAATCAAGATTAATTGTCATGCAGTACATAACTATGTTTCATTCCTACAGGGTATTAATTCCATAAATATTAGCAATTCCAGTTTACCGTACTGTATTAAGATATCCTGACAATCTCCTGGCAAATGATCAGTCAGGTGAGTATCATATTCAAATGTTCTATGTTTTTTATGTTATACTTTCTGATTCCCCCCCCCATGAACCATGGACCTTGCTGTTGATGGGGAGGCTTGCGTGCCTCAGCGATACAGATAGTCGTATCATAGGTGCAACCACAATGGAAAGGTATCTGTTGAGAGGCCAGACAAACGTGTGGTTCCTGAAGAGGGGCAGCAGCCTTTTCAGTAGTTGCAGGGACAACAGTCTGGATGATTGACTGATATGGCCTTGTAACACTAACCAAAATGGCCTTGCTGTGATGGTACTGCAAATGGCTGAAAGCAAGGGGAAACTAAAGTCGTAATTTTTCCTGAGGGCATGCAGCTTTACTGCATGGTTAAATGATGATGGCGTCCTCTCGGGTAAAATATTCCAGAGGTAAAACAGTCCCCCATTCGGATCTCCGGGTGGGGCCTACTCAGGAGGACGTCATTATCAGGAGAAAGAAAACTGGCATTCTACGGATCAGAGTGTGGAATATCAGATCCCTCTATCGGGCAGGTAGGTTAGAAAATGAATAGGTTAAAGTTAGATATAGTGGGAATTAGTGAAGCTCGGTGGCAGGAGGAACAAGACTTTTGGTCAGGTGAATACCGGGTTACAAATACAAAATCAAACAGGGGTAATGCAGGAGAAGGTTTAATAATGAATAAAAAAATAGGAGTGCGGGTAAGCTACGACAAACAGCGTAGTGAACGTTTTATTGTGGCCAAGATAGACACGAAGCAAACGCCTACCACAGTAGTAAAAGTTTATATGCCAACTAGCTCTGCAGATGACGAAGAGATTGATGAAATGTATAATGAGATAAAAGAAATTATTCAGATAGTGAAGGGAGACGAAAATTTAATAGTCATGGGTGACTGGAATTCGAAGAGTAGGAAATGGAAGAGAAGGAAACGTAGTAGGTGAATATGGAATGGGTGTAAGAAATGAAAGAGGAAGCTGCCTGGTAGAATTTTGCACAGAGCAAAGCTTAATCATAGCGAACAATTGGTTCAAGAATCATGAAAGAAGGTTGTATACATGGAAGAGGCCTGGAGATACTGGAATGTTTCAGATAGATTATATAATGGTAAGACAGAGATTTAGGAACCAGTTTTAGACATTTCCAGGTGTAGATGTAGACTCTGACTGCAATCTATTGCTTATGAACTGTAGAAACTGAAGAAACTGCAAAAAGGTGGGAATTTAAGGAGATGGGACCTGGATAAACTGACAGAACCAGAGGTTGTACAGAGTTTCAGGGAGAGCATTAGTGAACGACTGACAGAAATGGGGGAAAGAAATACAGGAGAAGAAGAATGGGTAGCTTTGAGGGATGAAATAGTGAAGGCACTAGAGGATCAAGTTGGTAAAAAGACGAGGGCTAGTAGAAATCCCTGGGTAACAGAAGACATTAAATTTAATTGATGAAAGGAGAAAATATAAAAATGCAGTAAATGAAGCAGGCAAAAAGGAATACAAACGTCTCAAAAATGAGAACGACAGGAAGTGCAAAATGGCTAAGCAGGGATGGCTAGAGGACAAATGTAAGGATGTAGAGGCATATCTCACTAGTGGTAAGATAGGCATTGCCTACAGGAAAATTAAAGAGATGTTGGGAGAAAAGAGAACAACTTAAATGAATATCAAGAGCTCAGATGGAAACCCAGTTCTAACAAAGAAGAGAAAGCAGAAAGGTGGGAGGAGTATATAGAGGGTCTGTACAAGGGTGATGTATTCGAGGACAATATTATGGAAATGGAAGAGGATGTAGATGAAATGGGAGATATGATACTGCAGGAAGAGTTTGACAGAGCACTGAAAGACCTAAGTCGAAACAAGGCCCCGGGAGTAGACAACTTTCCATTAGAACTACTGACAGCCTTGGGAGAGCCAGCCCTGACAAAACTCTACCATCTAGTCAGCAAGGTGTATGAGACAGGCGAAATACCCTCAGACTTCAAGAAGAATATAATAATTCCAATCCCAAAGAAAGCAAGTGTTGACAGGTGTGAAAATTACTGAACTATCAGTATAATACATCACGGCTGCAAAATACTAACACGAATTCTTTACAGACGAATGAAAAAACTGGTAGAAGCTGACCTCGGGGAAGATCAGTTTGGATTCCGTAGAAATGTTCGACCATGTGGGCCAGTACTGACCCTATGACTTACCTTAGAAGATCGATTAAGGAAAGGCAAACCTATGTTTCTAACATTTGTTGACTTAGAGAAAGCTTTTGACAATGTTGACTGGAATATTCTTTTTCAAATTCTGAAGGTGGCAGGGGTAAAATACAGGGAGCGAAAGGCTTTTTACAATTTGTATAGAAACCAGGCAGTTATGAGTCGGGGGACATGAAAGGGAAGCAGTGGTTGGGAAGGGAGTGAGACAGGGTTGTAGTCTATCCCCGATTTTATTCAATCTGTATATCGAGCACGCAGTAAAGGAAACAAAAGAAAAATTTGGAGTAGGAATTAAAATCCATGGAGAAGAAATAAAAACTTTGAGGTTCTCCGATGATGTTATAATTCTATCAGAGACAGCAAAGGACCTTGAAGAGCAGCTGAATGGAATGGACAGTGTCTTGAAAGGAGGATATAAGATGAACATCAACAAAAGCAAAACGAGAATAGTGGACTGAAACCAAATTAAGTCAGGTGATGCTGAGGGAATTAGATTAGGAAATGAGACAATTAAAGTAGAAGATGAGTTTTGCTATTTGGGGATCAAAATAACTAATGATGGTCGAAGTAAAGAGGATATAAAATGTAGACTGGCAATGGCAAGGAAAGCGTTTCTGAAGAAGAGAAATTTGTTAACACTGAGTATAGATTTAAGTGTCAGGGAGTCATTTCTGAAAGTATTTGTATGGAGTGTTAACACTGAGTATAGATTTAAGTGTCAGGGAGTCATTTCTGAAAAGTACTTGTATGGAGTGTAGCCATGTAAGGAAGTGAAACATGGACGATAAATAGTTTGGACAAGAAGAGAATAGAAGCTTTCGAAATGTGGTGTTACAGAAGAATGCTGAAGATTAGATGGGTAGATCACATAACTAATAAGGAGGTATTGAATAGAATTACAGAGAAGAGAAATTTGTGGCACAATGTGACTAGAAGAACGGATCAGTTGGTAGGACATCTTCTGAGACATCAAGGGATCAGCAATATAGTATTGGAGGGCAGTGTGGAGGGTAAAAATCTTAGAGGGAGCCCACGAGATGAATACACTGAGAAGATTCAGAAGGATGTAGGTTTCAGTAGGTACTGGGAGATGAAGAAGCTTGCACAGGATAGAGTAGCACGGAGAGTTGCATCAAACTAGTCTCTGGACTGAAGACGACAACAACAACAACTTTCTGACATGTTCTACACCCATGAGAATCATCTCATTTTTAGATCTACAGAATGAAAACTAAATCTAATGTAAGATTTCCTACACAACTGCAGCTGGCACATGTGACTGTGGTGTGCACATAAAACACCTGTCCAATCTGTGCACCACTATCCCATGACATTTGCTAAGTCAGTATACTACCCAACAGTAACGTATGAAAATTTGTGCTGGACTGGGATTTCAACCTGGATTGCTCGCTTATCAATAGTTGCTGCCTTCAACCACTTCGGATAATGGTCACACAATTCGTATGTCACTACTGGGTACTAGATTTGTACCTAATACAGCTGATGTCAAGGAATTTTCAGTCAGCAAATTAATTTCCTAACTATTTTGTACAGCTGTAGATAAGTCAACAGCTGTCCAGAGCTCCTGAAACAACTTAATTTAGTAACATTCACACTTAGAATCACTGCAATTCTTGGGGACAGACAAATTCGTAAGATCACATATTTTCATTCAATAACATCATGTGGAGTAACATTCTGAGGTAATTCATCTTTAAGGAAGAAAGTCTCCATTGCTCAGAAATGTGCTGTTAAGAACAATATGTGGTGCTCACCTGCGATCTGTTTATGGAGTTCTGATTACTGTTTCACAGTATATTTATTCCCTCATGAAGTTTGTTGTAAATAATCCACTGTAGTTCAAAACAGATAACAATATACATATGGCAGAAGAAAAAATGACATTCATTTTGCCACATTAATGTTGGCTATAGTACAAAAAAGGGGGGGGGGGGGGTGCATAATGCTGCAACCAAAATTTTTGATCACTTACTCAGTGCTATAAAATGTCTAACAGCCAGCAAAGTAAAATTTGAAACCAAATTGAAAAAATTTCTACATGGAGGCATTAATTTCCTGTTATTGTAATGTGTAAAAGGTGGTGAGTAGGAATTACTAATGAATATCTAGTTTTTTTTTTTAAGTGATCAGCATGTAGCCATATGTGAAAAATAATTTGAAATGACTCGTTCCACATCATTCTAATATTTAGTGCAAAGGATCCATGGAACTGAAACTAACTTAACGATGTGAAATGGCTATGTGCTTCACCACTCCTCCACTGTAGGCCTTACGTGTTCCATTTTCATAGCTGAATTAAAACTTTCATTTATGACATGATGCTTGTTAATATTTATGGTTTGTCATACGTCTGATTGTGATGTCGCATAATACCTGAGAATAGTCTATTTATAACCAAAACTGGTTGTTTAATATAAAGTGACAACACAGCCATGTGCAAACCACGATTTTCCAAAAATTCCAATATATTCCAAGTGACGATTTAATTTGTAGGAGCAAAGAGTCAAAATGTAACACATGGCTCAACCTATACTGTTTGACATTAGTGTTTGTCATACTACAAAATGAGTAACAATTCTAAACACTGACAAGAGTCTGTGAACTACTACAATCAGAAAAATGAAAATCTCTTGCACCAGTTACAAAATGACTCACAAGAATTTTTGACAAATTAATATCATAACTGATGTGGCACATATAACTGTGCCAGAGACAAATGTAGGTCTTCAACCCCAACACAGTGCATCCCAATAGGTAATAGAATACACCATGCAGATGTACAAGCCAGATGTGAATAAGGCATGGCTAAATCTATATCTGTGAATCAACTTCAGCAAATCCTGAAATGCCTATTGTGTATGTGGGTGGAGGAGGAGAAACTACTTTAGCTTCAGCTCATAACAGCTACATCAGTGTATAGGCCACAAATAAATTCTAGTATACTCCTGTCCATGACAGTCTTGTAATTTTTTAGCTTGAGACTGTCTCCTGCTGCTTGTGCTGAAGTGAAAAGCTTAGAAAATCACAGCCCTAGCTAACATACTGACAAGCTGAAATTCTAGTTACACAATATCAAGCCAATGGCATTTTCTTCTTCTGTTTTTTCTTCCTTCTTCTATCACACACTTGTTGTTCTGAATGTTCAATAGTCATAAGATTGGTAAGTGGGTAGCAAACTGCAGTCTCAATGGATTAATGGTTCTTGGCCAGTGTGCTGAGAATGACTTTTTTATGACCAATATCCTATCATAACTACCAGAATACTCAAGTACTACACAGATGCACCAACAATCCAACACTAGTGTATTATTGTTATACCATAACCTGACAATCTGGTAAGTAACCTTAACAAATCATGACCACTATGTTCAAAGTGAAATGGACATCACAGAGTATTAAGGCCCAATTTAAGACCAGTTGGCTCAACATCAAGTCACCACATAAGAAGTAAAGGTGGAGTGAGCTGCCCTTTAAAATATCATGGTAGACTCAGCAGAAAAGACTTCTGGATTCTAGAAAATGAAGTGATGAAAACAATAGTATTTAGATACCAGTTTAAATGTTGTACAAAAGTAGTTGTAGAATGTAAATACTTTATGACTGAAGGAGACCACTCAACAGACGGCGGGCAGACACAAAAGAAAGAAAACTTGCTACATTTTTGGAGTTATCCTTTCACAAGTTCTGCAGGTGGACTGGTGACTGTAAGGGGGGCAGGGAGGGGGTAGTTTCAGATGGGCTGGGAGAGTGAGTGGGAGACACGAGACAGGGAGTCAGACTGGTGATGAGTGGCTAGCAGCTTGGAGGAGGCCAGCCAGTTTGCTAGCTAGCAATGTGAGAGGGATGGAATGCAGGTATATGGGCTGGCTTGATTGTAGTAGCTGGTGGCAAGTGGCATATGCTGAATGTGATGTGGGGACATGAATTGGAGAGTGACAGGTCAGAGGAAAGGGAAATTGTTGGGTAGAGGCTGCAGGAATAGTGGGTTACCCGACATTGAAGCCAGAAATTAAAGGAGGAGAGGATGTGTTGTAAGGATAATTCCTAACTATGTAGTGTACAGAAACTGGTGGTGGTTCCAGGCGATTAAGATTGTGAATCAGCCATTTAAATTGAGCATGTTGTGCCCAGTTACATGCAGTGTGTCTTTGTGGTCACTTTTTTCTTGACAACAGTTTGGCGGTGGCTATTCAGTCTGGTGGACAGCTAGTTGGTAGTCATACCAACATAAAAGGCTGTGCAGTGTTTATAGTAGAAATGGTGTATGACATGGCTGCTTTCACAGGTGGCCCAGCCACTGAGAGCACAGGATAAGCCTGTGACAAGACTGAAGTAGGGGTGCTGGGTGGGTGGATTTGGCATTTCTTGAACCTTTGTCTGCCACAGGGGCGTATGGCAAGCTTCTGGGATTGGGAGTGGCATAGGGGACTAACATGTTGTGTATGTTGGGTGGGTGATGGATTGCCACTCTAGGAAGGGTGGGAAGGATCTTAGGTAGGATATACCTTATTTCAGGGCAGGATTAGAGATAAGGCCCTGGTGAAAGTTGTGGTTCTGTTATTCCATTCCAGGTTGATGTTAGGTGATGAGGGGACGTGTGTTCCTTTGTAGATTATTCTTGGGGGTGGCGGGAGGATCGGGGTTGAGTGAGGATGCAGCATGGGAAATCTGCTTGTGGACTAGGTTTGGGAGGTTTTGCCTGTCTGTGAAGGTATTAGTGAGGTCCTCAGCATACTGGGCACGGGAGTTCTTGTCACTACAGATACGTTGTCCATGAGTGGCTGGGATGTGTGGGAGGGATTTTTTGTTGTGGAAGGGATGGCAGCTGTTGAATTGTAATTACTAACGTGGACAGAGGTGTGGATGGAGGCAACAGAGGGGTGGGGGTCAACGTCCAGGTTAGAGGAGGACCAGTTGAAGTTGATGGGAGAAAATGTGTTGAAGTCGGGAAGGAATGTATGCAGACTGGGTGTCTTGGCTCTGAGTCCATATCATGGTGATATGATTAAAGAAACTGAACCAGAATAGGAGTTGGGAGGCTAAGTAGATTTCCTCTAGATGGCCCTTGAACAGGTTGGCTTAGGAGTGTGCCATGCATGTGCACACGGCTTTGCTGCAGATTTGTTTGTAAACCTTCCCTTCAAAGGAAAAGTAGTTGTGGGTCAGGAGATAGTTTGTAAGGTGTATAAGGAAAGAGGTGGTGGGTTTACAGTGTGAAGGATGTTGGGAGAGATGTTTGATAGTGGCAAGGTTGTGGACATGAGGGATGTTGGTGTATAGGGAGGTGGCACCAACAGTGATGAGTAGGGGTCCAGGGGATAAAGGGATGGGGATGATGGAAAGTCTGCGAAGGAAATGCTTAGCGTCTTTGATGTGGGAGGCTTGGTTTTGGACAATTGGTTGGAGGTGTCGGTTAACAAGAGCAGAAATTCTTTCAGTGGAAGCAGAATAGCTAGCAGCAAAGGGGTGTCCAGGACTGTCAGGTTTGTGGATTTTCGGGGAGCATATAGAAGGTGGGTGTGCAGGTAGTTGATGGGGTGAGGAAAGATTGGTTGGTTTGTGGGATTAAAGGGACCAGACTGCTACGGTCATCGGTCCCTTTTTCCAAATACTAAAAACACCAACAGAGAATAAAAACGAGTAACAGAATAGATCACAGACGACACAGAACAAGAGAAACTGAGACAAAGACCAGACACGATGAACTAAAATCACACAGAGTGTGACGGTGGTTGGCCGACCATAGAAACAAAAAATTACCGAGAAACGCATTAAAAACTCAGATTAAAATCGTAGGCCAATGGCCAGAATCAACACAAAAGAACATAACAAACACTCAGATTAAACAATAAAAACCCCCTGTGCGAATAAAACGTAAAACTAAGCCAGCCATAGCAGGGTCATCAGATAAAAGGGCAGGGAGCGTATCAGGCAGCGCAAATGTCTGCCTGACCACAGCTAAAAGGGGGCAGGCCAACAAAATGTGGGCCACTGTCAAAGCCGCCCCGCAGCGACATAGAGGAGGGTCCTCCCAGCGCAGTAAATAACTGTGTGTCAGCCGGGAGTGGCCAATGCGGAGCCGGCAAAGGACTACTGAGTCCCTGCGAGTGGCTCGCAGGGATGACCACCACACAGCTATCGTGTCCTTGACAGCACGGAGCTTATTACGTGTTGTCAGTTCGCGCCATTCATCGTCCCATAGCGCAAAGACTGCTCGCAAATCAGTCTCTGGGAGGCCAACATCCAGAGATGGTTTACTGGTGGCCTCTTTCGCCAGGCGGTCAACATGTTCATTGCCCGGGATACCGACATGACCGGGGGTCCACACAAAGACCACAGAGCGGCCGCAACGGGCAAGAGTATGCAGGGACTCATGGATAGCCATCACCAGACGAGAACGAGGGAAACACTGGTCGAGAGCTCGTAAACCGCTCAGGGAATCGCTACAGATAACGAAGGACTCACCTGAGCAGGAGTGGATATACTCTAGGGTACGAAAGATGGCGACCAGCTCAGCAGTGTAAACGCTGCAGCCATCTGGCAAGGAACGTAGTTCGGAATGGTCCCCTAGAGTTAGCGCATAACCAACACGACCAGCAACCATCAAACCGTCAGTGTAAACAATGCCAGAGCCCTGACACGTGGCCAGGATGCAATAAAAGCGGTGGCGGAAGGCCTCTGGAGGGACCGAGTCCTTTGGGCCCTGTGCCAAGTCGAGCCGAAGGCAAGGGCGAGGAACACACCATGGGGGTGTATGCAAAGTGGCCCGGAAAGGAGGTGGAACAGTGAAAACCCTAAGCCCGGAGAGAAGCTCTTTGACGCGGACCGTGATCATACAACCTGACCGGGGCAGACATTCTGGCAGATGGACGACTGACTGCGGGAACAGGAGACGATAGTTTGGATGCCCGGGCAAGCTAAAAACATGGGCAGCATAAGCGGCCAGCAAACGGTGGCGCCGTAACCACAGGGGAGGGACACCTGCCTCCCCTAGTATGCTGTCCACAGGGCTGGTCCGGAAGGCACCAGTGGCAAGTCGTATTCCGCTGTGTAAGAGTAGGTCCAGCACCCACAACGCAGACAGGGATGCTGAGCCATAAGCCAGGCTCCCATAATCCAGATGAGACTGGATTAATGCCTGGTAGAGCCGTAACAGGGTAGATCGGTCAGTGCTCCAGCTGGTGTGGCTCAAGCATCGCAGAGCATTTAGATGCCGCCAACACGCCTGTTTAAGCTGCCGAATATGAGGCAACCAAGTCAACCGGGCATCAAAAAGTACACTCAAAAACCTGTGGGTCTCCACCGCAGCAAGAGGTTCGCCGTCAATATAAAGCTGCGGCTCTGGATGGACCGTTCGGCGCCGGCAGAAATGCATAACGTGGGTCTTGGCAGCCGAAAACTGAAAACCATGCGCTACAGCCCAAAACTGCGCCTTGCAGATTGTGCCCTGTAGCTGACGTTCAGCAGCTGCAATGCCAATAGAGCTATAGTAAAGGCAGAAGTCGTCAGCATACAGGGAAGCGGAGACAGAATTTCCCACCGCTGCAGCGAGCCCATTTATTGCAATTAAAAACAGGCAGACACTGAGGACAGATCCTTATGGTACCCCGTTCTCCTGGACTCGGGAGGAACTATGGGAGGCCGTGACTTGCACGCGGAAGGTACGATACGACAGAAAATTTCTGATAAAGATCGGCAGAGGGCCCCGAAGACCCCATCCATGAAGCATAGAAAGGATGTGATGACGCCAAATGTGAGGAAAGAGACTGGCTCAGATGAGAGGTTCTGGTAAGGGCCTATGGATTTCAGTGGGGATTGGAAACAGACAGTTGGCAGAGGCCTTCCATCAGGCAGTCACTGCGTCTCATCACAACGGTGGTGGAGCTGTTGTTTACAGTGAGGATGATTAGGTCTGTGTCTGTTTTCAGATTGTGTATGGCTGGGAAAGGATGGCGAGGCCAAGTTACAAGTAATAAATTCCTGTAAGCTGATTATGGGGTGGTAGGGAGTGGGGGAAGGGTCATGGTTGAATGGTGGTATAGACTGGGTGAGGTGGGGTTCACTGTTGACTTTGGTTGGAGGGACTGATGGGAATAAAAAGGGCGTTTCCACTGTAGGGTTTGGGAGAAGGAGAGCATGTCTTGGACAAATCCAATGTGGTTAAATTTGGGAGTGGGAATGGAGGTTAGGTCTTTGGATAGGACTGTAACTTCTGCGGGACTGACATTTTCGGTGGAGAGGTTAACAACAGTGTTTTGGGTTTGCTTCAATTCTGGGTTTTGTGGGGTGCTGAGAGGGAGTTTCGGAAGATGTGGCAAACTGACGAGGTCAGCTAGCCAGGATCTGTATGCTTTGAGGAGTTGTTGAGGGTGTTCACTGTGAGAAGGATGGGTGTTGATGGATAGTGGTGTCTCAAGGCATGAGTAGGACGTCAACAGGTTGTACAATTTATGGAGATGGTGTCTGGAATCCACCTCCCGGTGTTGGAGTGCAAGGGTTTCTATATCAGAGATGTTGTGATGTAGTGGCGACTGCACAGTTACAGTATCTCGTGGAGCGAACAGAGGTGGTTCACGGATGTCTGTGCTGTGAAGTGGTGTTTCAGCAGTATCAAGTTTGTGAGGGCTAGGACCCTGCATGAACTGAGTTGTTGAAGGTCAATGTGAAAGGCTGGGGGGGGGGGGATTCAGAGAAGGGGATTTTTATGTTCCATTGGGATGATGTTAGGAAATGGTAAATGATGTGCCAAATAGGTGAGTGAAAGTATTCGGTGATTATAAGGAGAACTAGACAATATAGTGTGAGTTTGTTGAGTTAGAAGGATGGAAGATGTGCTGGGAGCAATAGGACGGTTTTATGGCACGATAATATTTTATTGCGTATAAGTTACCATCACATATGGCAAAGATGAAGGAAAGACATAGATACCAGTTACATGGACAATTTTTTCATCAAACCACAAACTGCTCAAAAATATTGGTAAGGCATACCCGGATAACAGATACAATATGGAGACTACAATATTTATACAGTTCTTACACCTGAAGAACTACACACAATTGTGAACTGCTTCGAAGCACCTACATGCAAATAGGAACAGCTGAGAACAAACAGACAATTAAAACATTTACACTTTCTCATAGCCCAGTCACTGGAGGAAAATTAGCGGAAAAAATTGTGTGGGCGCAATTATTTTTTTATAGTGGTAGGAGGGGGTGTCACGAACAATATGCTAAAAATACCTGTGTATGTTGACCAATTTCAGTAGTAACTCGTTCGTATTATCATTGTATGATAATAGGTTTTTGCATTTTGTGCAGAATTTTACAATTCTAAATCTTTAAAGCAAGTTGTCAGTTTTGCACTGCTTTGAAATCTTATCAAAGTCTGAATATTTGGACAGCTTCTCACTGGTATTACCCCATAGGTAACCGCATCATCTGCAAAAAGTCTGAGGTTACTAGTAACATTCTGTAAGTTCAATGACACACAACATGAGCAGCAAGGATTCCAGAACATTTCCCTGGGACATACCTGAAGTTATGTTACTAGCATTTATGACAAGAAGGATTCCCCACAGCACAGTATGCATCTCAACAAATGTGGCAGTAGGATACTAGCTTCTTACATAAGCAGGGCTCTTGATGAGATTTATCTCATTAATGAAAGCAGAAATAAAATTTATTACTGTCATGGGTGCTCCTACACATGGAAACCAGTAGATTGGACCAATTCCTATGGAATTTGGACACCCCCCCCCCCCAGATCTCAGACTCAGCTTTCATTATAATATATTATCAAACTATCCAACCAATAAATAACAAACAGGTAGAAGTTGAAGTCTACCTGTCAGACAGCACTATCAAGTTTGACATCACCTGTTTCACAGAGCACTGGCTCAAAAGTCAAAACATGTCATTCTTCAACTTTCTGAATTGTACAGCTGGTAACAGTTTCTGCAGACTTAACAGCAGGGAAGGGGGGGACTGTATAATGATTGTTAAAGAGGGTACAGTATTTAACAAATGCAACAAAACTGACCACCTGAATATCGAGAAACATTTTGAGCATTGTGCTGCAGAAATCAAACAGGCTAACATAATAATAGTCTGCATTTACCATTCTCCTGACAGCAACATATCCCAGTTTCTGAACAGACTTGAATGTGTCATGTATTTTTACAAGTCCAAAGATAAGGAGAGAACATTGTGTGGTGATTTTAAAATAAATTTTGGTAACATTTCAGGTACAGTGAGTCATGTCATTAATCTTCTGGTAATCTTCAATATCCAAAATACAGTACAGGATCTCACTACAATAACATGTCATTCACGCAGTTGTATAGATGCAGTATTCCTGGACCTAGAATCTCTCCCATTTCTGGACTGGTCCAGTAGGGTATCTTGAGAGGAAGGAAGGAAAGAAGTTTGAGTTTAACATCCCGTTGACATGGAGGTCATTAGAGACAGATAACAAGCTTGGATTGTGTCAAGGATGGGAAAGGCCATGTCCTTTCAAAGGAATCATCGCGGCATTTGCCTGGAGCAATTTAGGAAAATCACAGAAAACCCAAATCTAGATGGCTGGATGCACATTTGAAGCATCGTCCTTCTGAATGCGAGTCCAGCATACTAACCACTGCACCACCTCACTTTATAGGGTATCTTGTTACGGCTTAGTTTATGACAAATGGAAGACAAGTCACCACCCTATTACATCTACAGAAGACAGACCAAAAACCATAGAAATATGGGCATGTTTAAAAATCTAATTCAATCCCATCCTGGGATGTTACTTGCAAGGAAGATAATGTAGATAAGAAAACTTCACTATTCCTTAATGTACTGGGCCAGCATTTCCAGTAAAACAAATCACTGTACAACATCCAGCAAGGAAAAGTAATAATAGGTGGATCACAGCAAGTATAAGAATGTCATGTAAAACCAAGAGGTCCCTCTATAAGCGAAGTATAAAAACAGATGATCCAAATTTCCACAGTTATTTCATATTTAACAAGAAGGACCTGCATAAAGTAATATCTAAAGCAAAACAATTAGCAAATAAAGCCTACATAAATGAGTCTAATAACATGTATGGTCAGAAAAACTTTGCAACACAGATGCACTGCCCGAAATGGTGTGTGTTATTTGTTTTCCCGTCACCTGCGAGGTTCGGTCAGTGATACAGTTCCTTAATGCGCAAAATATAGTGCCCATTGAAATTCATTGTCAGCTCTGCCAGATCTATGGGCAGAATATCATGAGCAAACAGGTGGTGGGTCAGTGGTGTACGCTTTTTTCCGAAGGTCGTCAAAGTGTCCATGATGAAGAGTGAGTTCCTGATCAATAATCACCTGGTTGAGCTGGTGTGGCAGCGCATCCTGGGAAACTGTCGCTTCATGATTACGAAGCTCAGCAGCTATTTTCAGCAGATATCATGATCTTTGTTGCATGAAATTGTCACTACGCACCTGCTGTTCAAGAAATTGTGTGCCTTAAGACCTGACACCTGAGCACAAAACAAAAAACTTTGGAGCAGCACAGACACTTCTGCAGCAGTATCACGATGATGGCGATGAGCTCCTAGACAGGACTGCCATGGTGGTGAGATGTGGATTTCTTACTTAACATTTCAAACCAAGTGGCAGTCAATGCACTGGCATCACAGTGGATCTCTGCTCAAGGTGAAATTCAAAGAGAGTGCATTGGTGCAGAATATGGGTTTGCACCGTACTTTGGGACAATAAGGGCGTTCTGCTCATTCACTTCCCACCCGGAGGTGATATAGTGAACGCAGACCGTTACTGTGAAACAATGTGAAAACTGCGAGGTGCCATTCAGAACAAGGGGCGTGGAATGCTAACTGCAGTTGTAGTGCTGCTCCATGACAATTCTCATTTCCAAATGGCTCGGAGCACAGCAGTTGTTTTGCAGAAGTTCAGCTTGGAGCTGTTTGATATCCAGCATACAATCCTGATCTTGCTTCTAGTGATTTCCTTCTTTTCTTGCACCTCAAGGAATTCCTGTCATCTGGTCAGTGTTTTAACAAAGGCGAAGAGCTAAGACAACTGCCACATGCTGATTCCTGTCACAGGTGGCAGACTTCTACGACACAGGAATACAGAAGTTGCTCCTACACTATGACAAGAGGCTCAACTCTTTTCGTAATTATGTCGAAAAATACATAAAACATTGCTGTACCCGTTGCCAATAAAGTTTTTCATATAACTATGTTGTCTGTTTTTTTAAAAAAATAGGGAAACTTACTTTCTGGATGTGCCTCGTATTTGTAATCTGTTCACCACTTTCCTGAAATTGCTAGCAGTCTTTCAGTTAGTCGCTCTCCACCAACAAAATCTCTTTCTCCAAAGTGTCAAGGTGTAAAAGATCTGACAAATCACTTTTTATAGTACCTGCAACTTTGAAGGAGGTACTCTTAATTATTGGGGGTATGAAAAATTCCCTCTCATCTGGCCTAGGTGGTTTACCTAATTATGCAATGAAATAGGTTGATGATGAAGTAATACAACCACTTTGCAACATAATCAACCACTCCATGGACACTGGCATTATCCCTCAATCACTCTAAACCTCCAAGATAGTTCTATTACAAGAGAACTGGGACAAGCATGAGTTCAAGAACTACCGACCTATATCCCTCCTCCCAACTTGTGTCCAAAATAATAGAAATAATTGTATATACCCAAGTAATGTCCTTTCTTTAAAATAGCTCCCTACTAGCAGCACAATAGTGCTGTTTTTCTAAATAAATCCATTAATGAGGCTATTTTCATTTACTTACCACATAAAACATGCATGTAATGAAAAACATTATGCTTCTGGGCTTTTCATTGATATGATAAAGGTGTTTGACCTAATCAGACACACACTGCTCTTAAGTGAACTGGAGGATTAAAGTATAAGAAAAGACTGTAATGAGTGGTTTCAGTCATATCTATCAAACAGAGGGCAACTAGTAGAAATAATAACACATGATGGAAAAAATGAGCTAATCATATATAATACCAATTACATCAAGAGTCCCTCAACCTTAGGTCCTCTCCTCTTCCTTCTCTTTATCAATGATCTACAACAACAACACCTAATCTCACAATAACTGTGTTATTTGCCAGTGTTACAAACATACTCTCTTGTAACATTTATCCACAGCAGATGAGAGCTGACATAACTCTGCCTGCAACAGGTAATGAGTGGATTGAGTAGCTCGTTAACTGTTGTTGCCGGTCCCGAGCCCGGATAAAGGAGGAGGGTTGGCGTCAGGAAGGGCATACAGCCAGGGGGAAAAAAAAAAAGTGCCAAAACCACAATAACAGTGGATACTTCTCAAAGTAAATGTTCTGGAGTGATAATCTCCCAATCGGATCTCCGGGAGAGACATTTTGTGAAGAATCCAACAAAACACTAGGGTGCGAAAGAAGGAATGAAGTGCAAAATCAGAGTCGTAACGTTAAACATAGGAACATTGAAGGGAAAGAGTCGAGAGATTGTAGACATGGTGCAAAAAAGGAAGGTAAATATCCTGTGCTTACAAGAGACCAGGCAGAAGGGTGACAAAGCCAAACTATTGGCAGAAGGATACAAGTTGTTCTATAGCAGTGCAGACAAAGAGTCCAGAAATGGAGTAGGGATTATTGTGGATAAAGATCTAAAACAGGAAGTCTGTGTAGTGGACAGAATCAATGACATAATCATGAGCATAAAACTTACTATCGGAGGAGACGTCATCACAGTTCTACGTGTGTATACACCCCAGACAGTGTGTTCGGAGGAAGAGAAGGACAAATTTTGGAAAATCCTAGATGGAGTAACAATGGAAACACCATACAATGAAAGGGTAATAATTGGGACATGTTGGTGAGATGAGGAGTGGAGAAGATAGAATTCATGGTGGATGGAGTTATGGAGAAAGAAATGCAGCAGGGCACAAGACTGCAGAATACGCTGTATCTTTTGACCTAATGATCGCCAATACCTACTTCAGTTGTACAAGAGAACAACTTATAATGTGCAGAAGTGGAAACCATAAAAGTCAGTTAGATTACTTGTTGTCCAGAAGGAAACACATAAAGGAAATAAAGAATACCACGGTTATATACAGTGAAAGTGTGGTTGTGCATCACAAACTCGTAGAGGCCGATTATGAAATGGTAGTGGGGACAAAATGTAAATGCATCAAGCGAGGAGAACAAAGAATAAAGTGGTGGAAACTGAAAGAAGTGTTGTAAGAAAAATTCAAGGAAACAGTATTAAGAGAAGTGAAATTACCAGAGGATGTACAGGAGTGGTGGAGTTATTATAGCAATGTAATTACAAAAGCTGGAAAAGATGTGCTGGGTGTAACAACAGGAAAGGGAGCACCAGAAGATGAGGAGGCATGGTGGTGGAATGAGGAGGTTCAGAAAGTGATAAAAGTGAGGGTGCAGGGGGGGGGGGGGGGGGGGGGGGACCACAATGGGACTTAACAGGAAGACAGGAGGATAGGGAAGCCTACAAGACTGCAAAAAAGAAAGCAAAAAGAACAGTGGTAAAAGCAAAGGCTGAGGCAATGGAAGAGCTGGAAAGAAGACAGGATGGCAGGCAGCTCTTACGGATTGCTAAAGCAAGAGATAAGGCAACCAAGGACATAAAATCAATGAGGATGAATCAGGTGTAGTATTACACGACCTAGAGAAAATCCTGAATAGGTGGTGGGAGTGCTTTGAAAGGCAACTGAGTGAGGAAAATGTATGAGAGAAGTATGAGGATAGTGATATAAATGAAGGAATGACACAAAGTATAAGTAGAGAAGAAGTCAAACACACGATGAAGAAAATGAAAAATGGGAAGGCCCTAGGGGCACACCAAATCCCAATAGAAGCATCGAAAAGTCTGGGAGAACAGGGAACTGATATTCTCTGGGATCTAATGCAGAAGATCTGGAAAGGAGAAAGAATGCCACATGCATGGAGAAGCAGTATACTGGTTCCCATAAATAAGGGGAAAGGAGATATCCAAAACTATGGCAATTAGACAGGGATTAAACTGATGTCCTACACAATGAAGATCTGGGAAAGGATAATTGAGAAGAGGTTGCATCTAGAAATTGAAGTATGTGAAGAACAGTTTGGATTTATGCCAGGAAAAGGAACAACCGACACAATATTTGCACTAAGGTAACTGATGGAGAGGCACAGAGAAGTACAAGCCAAAATGCATATGGCCTTTATCGATCTTGAGAGGGCATATGACAGAGTGCCGAGGCAAGAGATATGGAAATGTCTGAGAAGTAAATGCCTGCCAGAATAATATATCAGGGTGGTAGAAGACATGTATGAAGGTGCAATGACACAAGTCAGGAGCAGTGCAGGTGCAACAAATGTATTTCCAGTGAGATTAGGACTACATCAGAGGTCTGCTCTCAGGCCATATCTCTTTGACCTCGTCATGGATGTACTAGTCAAAGATGTGAAAAAAGAGGCACCTTGGAGGATGATGTTTGCCGATGATGTTGTAATCTGTGAACCCACCCAGGAGGCATTTCAAGACAAGCTTGAACAGTGGAGAAAAGCTCTAGAGGAAAGGGGAATGAGAATTAGCAGGGTGAAAACAGAGTATATGTGTACAAAGGGTGCCAAAGATCTATATATTAACCTGAAAGGAGAATAACTGATGCTGGTCAAGAAATTTAAATACCTAGACTCTTAAATGCGAAGTGATGGTGGACTGGAGGCCGAAATACAACACAGGATGAATAGTGGATGGATGAACTGGAGGAAACTGAGCGGAGTACTGTTTGATAAGAAGGTTTATGCAGAATGAAAGGAAAGCTTCACAAGTTTGTGGCGAGGCCTGCGATGCTGTATAGCGCAGAAACTTGGCCAATTACAAAAGCCCAAGAGAAAGAGATGGAAGTGGCAGAAATGAGAATGTTAAGGTGGATGAGTGCAGTGACACGAAAGGATAGACTACGGAATGAGTACATCAGGGGAACATGGGGGAACAGTGAAAGTGGGGCCCATAGGGAAAAAGATCCAAGAAAGTAGGCTATGGTGTTGAAGGATCAAGCAGAAGAGGAATACCGAAACTGAGATAGAAAGACAAGGTAGCAGCGGACCTACGGTAGAAAGGATGGCTCGAAGAAGAAGCACTGGATAGGCACTTGTGGAAGAGGAGGACCCAGCAAAGCAACGCCAACCCCACATGATGTGGGAAAAGGCTGAGAAGATGAGATGAGCGCTGAGATAGTTGACAGTTGTGAAAGGTTCTTACACTGGCTTTATGAAAACAACCTCTTAAAACAAGTAATAATGTGTGTGATCACACTGTCGTGATGGTAACATTCATCTGAAACATCAGACACCGGGTAAATGCCATGACAGTGTGAGGTACATAGGCAGCTTGCTCTACAAAAAATTAGCCTGCCTTGTTCAGTCGAAACTCTTTCGGGAAGAATGTTACCGATGTAATGCTCCAGCTTTTATTCTGTTGCTGAATTTATGTAGACTAAATATGTGTCTCCTGTAATTTTAATTCCACCCAAAGTGTATTAACCATGAATGTGAAGAAGGTTAAATAAATAAATAAATAAAAATAATAATATTGCTCATGTTGACTTTGTATTTTAAAATACAGATCGCTGCTTAGAATCATTGTGATGTATACGTATTTACATTCTGTCCTTTAGAGTGAATGTATATTTAAAAATTTATCTAACAGAAAGGTTTATGATCCTACAGCAACGTATTGCTATAACTTGTACCCCATATCATGATTTCATGTTTAAATAAATATATATGTCAATGATCCTTCATCCAAGATAATATGCTGTGTCCTCAATAGCCTAGACATGTTCAATCTACTCTCACAAATTTAGTAGATAATGTTTGTTAATATGTGTTTATGTGAGCATTGTCTCCTATTCTGTTTGGAAATCAAGGTATACTATGTCTAACTTGTTACCATGCTGCATGGATTTCTGGATGTTATATGGGAAAAGTGCGAATTGGGTTTCACATGACCAATGTTTTTGGAATCCAAGTTAGCTGGCAAGTAGGAGGCACAGAATTATATTTGAGCTCAGTACATGTTCTAAAACAAATGATTGTCAGTGATACTGGAAGATAGTTTTATAGATCACTACTTCTAATCCTCTTGTGAAGATTATATATTTAAACAAATGGGCATCAACTGTGTTCCACGAAGAGATGCAATACGCTAAAAACACAGTAAGCCAATTAAGACAACCAGAGCACATCAATATTTGTTTGAAGAAAATCCCAATACGCAGAAACTCTAACATAAGCATTAGCAATGTAATATACCCCAGAGTTTACCGCAAGGTGATGATCTGCTCTCTCTCTCTCTCTTTTTCGCTGCAATAAATAGTAATTTGGGTATTCAGAATCTGAGAACTATTACAACATGTGGCAGAGCTTTACTTTTTGTTGCATTAACATGTGCATAGGACAAAATCCTGAGCACTAGCCACATATACCATACATCTGAGCACCACCACTCTGAAACTTGTTTTCAACTTAGGATGTGAAATGTAAGGGAACATGAAAACATTTAACAGTGCAAATATAGCCTTTAGAAAGGTGATTTTTGATTCCAAATCTTGCATACTGTATATATTTTAATTTTGTCTTTCCTGCTGGGAGAAGTGTATAGACAAATAAAAACTCTAAAAACAAAAGTTTCTGTATTCTCAAAAGTGAAACACATTAATTAAATACGGTTATACTCTTTAGGTCTTTCACACAGACATCTAAAATGCATTCTGTTAAATTTTTTATTATTTTTTTGGTTAGTTACTCTTTCTCTTGCTGGAGCTGCTGGTCTGTGAGTCCTGCTGCCAATTCTTGTTCAATTGCCTCCTGACGAGCCAATTTTATTTTCTTTAGCAGTCCGCTCTTAGATATGGCGCCTTCACATTGGATATTTTCGCTCTGAAATGGGACGTTTTCTTTTTAAAAATCATTGTCGTTACACAGTTCACGACACCCAGTCCTCACCTGCTTACACACATGTAAAGGGAACGGCTGCTCTTTACTATGTACTTACCATCAGAGCTTGGTCAGAAGTTAGTTCTGTTCCATTATTGTAGTAACTGTACCACCACGCCAGAAAAAGTGCCATGAATGACATAATTACACTTACAACGTAGTACATGGATAAATTGTCATAATATACAACAAAGTTGTCAAACCACAACGACAACATTTTTCGATGAAGCACTCATGCCTATCTGTCAATGGAAAATATCTACCTTCCAACGCTCCGAGCGTCCATGAAATTTACACAAGTAGCTAGCATTCCCATTTGTATTCTTCTCGTTTAGCGCAACAGCACTATCGGCAAAGATATGTACCTAATTCACCTAAAAAAGGCAGTAAACAACACCGATGACTGAAACACTTATTTACCTTGACGTATTATGTGTGATGTTATAAGAGTATGAAAAGATGTAGAACCGGTGATAAAATTGTATATTAAGATTCTTTCCCTCTTTTACCTTAATCGGGCCGCGACAAGGATGCTTCGAATAAGATCACGCATGAATGTCCTTATTTGAAATTACACCATTAATTTCGTTTTCACTCCATTACTTTTTATTGTTCAAAGTTTATGTTTCACAATTTGATAGATCATGAAGTTAATGCAAACACACCATTCTAATATTGCACTAATTACTGGTTTATTCCAACATTGTTTGGTGATGCTATTGATAATATTTAGTAGCAACAATAGCGCCATTCACGTTTGTTGTCGTTTTTAATTCTCGTGGAACTGAGTGGGACAGACTATGTCGTCTCTTCTTTTTATGAGCAACCTTTCAAACTTCTCAGAAAGCCGCTAATAATCGATGTGAATTGAAATGTGTGGAAAAGTCAGTAGGATATACGTTTCGTCATCGTCGAGAATTTCGATAAACGCAAGCGGAAAAAAAATCTATCGAGAAAGAATAATCCAGAATCTGCATTCGTATTGAAAGCTGAGTCGATATTTGCACTGTTATCTAATTAAATGGATGCAGAAAATTAAACGATTGCTAAATGTTTCAGTATTTTGGCAGCATCTACAGCTTCGCATTATTACGGAACTTAAAAGTTGAAGTCGAGTGTTCAATTCATAGTTCGCAGAACACAGTCTTTGGTGTAACATCCTTGGTTTTCGGCCATTTTACCCGAGTAGAAAGAGGTAGGAATTTAGGAGTATTTCCTAAGTTAAAAGTAGGAAAGACGTTAACTGATTCTTAGGTAATGATCTCCGGTGTTTTTACGCTTTCCCCTGATTGATATGTGCCACAGTAAACAATTAAACTGCATGAACAATTCATTTGTAATAACAGGGAGTACTATTGATCAGCACCTTGCTTCATATTGCTGCAAAGATTATTTGGATAACATGATAGCAAGAAACGTTTAGTGACGATAAGTTTTTTTTTCATTATTTCGGTTATTTAAGCCTTACTTAACTGCAGTGTACCCTCTATCCAACTTAGTCAGTAGAACGTAAATGCATTGGTAGTGAACCACCGTATTCCAGTGTGGGAAGCAAGTTTTGAAAGGTACTTTGTTGTGTAGTTTGCGTCGTTTACTCGTTTTTAGAATTGTTTAAATTATCGCTAGTGACTTAGAGGAAATCTGCAGCTTTCAAAGAGGTTCCGGCATTCCAAAATTGTATTTCTTCTTCGTGGATTAATTGATGCCTATGAAGTTGTATTATGTTTTCAGACACAAAAAAATCGTTAGACTAAACGTAACATATTACGCAAACAGTTCCTAAAGGTAATGAACTTCGTGTTGCACGATTATTAAGTGTGCTACACCAGTCGTTTTGAAGATTTGTGTATGCTGACGAGTAGCTCAACTGCAGTAAAATATGGTAATGATGTCACGCGATTTCTGCTTGTCACAGGGTCTTAACGTTTGCTCTAGTTTAAATTTCTTCCCTATGTTTTGCGATTTATGGGTTGCGTTAATTTGTCTACTTCGTAGGTGGAATCCATTTAGTCATCAATCACGCCTCAATTCAGCCGTTTTGTACGTGTGGCACGAGATGGGAAGTGCAAGTAAAAGAACTTGAATTTTCTTTTCACAGCGTTGATGGTGAATCAACTGTTGAACGCCTTTCATGCAGTCCTATTTTATGTTATCCAGATTGATTCTTACAACAAAGTTCAGGAAGTTAAATTTTGTTGTAGTACATGTTTTGGCATTCATTTCCAAAAAGTTTTGCAGAATCAGTTTGTGCAGAACTTTGATTTATCGATCACATATAAAATAGTTTTTGATGTATGTAACAACACAGTTGGAATCACCTTATTAGAAACCATTTCTGCCATCTATGCATTTTAACACACAGTCTTTTATATGGAGGTGAAGTATGCTGCAGAGAAATGTGATTTCTCGGTATAGTTTTACTTCTGCAGATTTCATTGAACACGTAGAATCACTTTAAATCCTGAAATTAAAAACTAAATTCTCTCTCATCAGAGAGGCTGCAAGCAAAAGTGTGTGTGTGTGTGTGTGTGTGTGTGTGTGTGTGTGTGTGTGTATTGTGGAAAATAGTAAAGATAACAATCTGATTATACATGCAATTTTGCAAGTATTCATTAGTATTAACAGAAATAAAAGTGTATACTGTGCAACTTTAATAATTAACTTCTTTCTACTGTGGGCCATTGCACCCTAATATAATTTATTTACTCATTTATTCATCGTTCGACCATTTGGCACAACAGTATGATACATCTGATAAAATGTACTACTTTTTTTCTGACATGGACAGTGCGAGATTGATGATTTTTGATCTTGCTGTTGTTGATTATAAAGTTGGTTACTGGTTTTTGTATATATTGGTATATATTCATTGATTCTACCATCTTGTCCAGCCATCTGATGCGTGATTTGTTATGTTCACTTCCTACGTTTCACTACATAAATAGTTACTAACTGCAGCTGAGCCTGTTAAGTGCACTCTTATTCCCAGTGGCCTGCAGTTCACAAACTGCACAATGGATCCAAGGCTGTAAGAAAAGTGTCTAATGTGTAACAAAGTTACTCATTTACTGCCAGTACAGAATACATAAGTCCAGTTGTCTTTGACGTAATTATTTAGTATATACATATTAACATCATCCTCCAATTCTAAATGTTATAGGGGTCTCATCGTGGAAAGTTCACAAATTTTGCAGATCTAGGAACAAACCATTATGTGTTTGTTTTGTAAGTGGATAAAGCTTTCATGTACAAAAGTGATAATTATAAATGAGATACACATTTTTGGGAACCAAGTGAAAGGACCTTAAATATATAGTAACAAAAGTTTTTTTTCTGTGGAGTCTTTAAAATATCTCAACAGGAGTTTCAATAACTTACCTTAAAATTAGGCAACTTCTTGATTTTGTAATCAAAAATGTAAGTTTTTGTTCAGAAATAGTCCAAAAGGACATGAACAACCTTGACTGGAGAGATAGTTGGATGTAAAGGTAAGAAAAAGAACATTTGCATTAACTCTGAGGCCATAATGTACTTCATATCCTCTAATGGTGTGGTAAAATGTGCGGCATTGTTCAGCATTTGTGGTATTTAATGAGTTCCACTTATTGGATTTTGTGGTCTTGTGGTGGAATGTCGTGCTAGAGGCTTAATTAAACATCTGTGTCTTAGTGGTAGTGGTTGGATATGTTTCTCAACCTCTTAGGTAAATATCTGGGTTCATTCCATATCAATTCAACCAATTTGAGACAATGTTCCAGCTGATGGTCTCAGATTTGGCTCAGATTTGGCTGGAATTTAGCACACCAATGCTACCAAGTGTGGAACACTCATGTACAAAATTTTAAGTTCCCCTGCCAATTAGTTCAGAATTACGGCTTTGGAAAGAAGGTGGCGGGACCCAGAATTTGCAACCCACATCTGGCAATCTACCTTAAGACCCAACTTTAGGTCTTAATAACTTTGGAACTATTTCGCACAGTCCAGTGAAATTTTTACAAACCAGTAACATTCACATAGAGAACACACACTATGAATCAAAACACCAACAACATATTTCTGAGGAAAATAAAAAATTCCAAAGTGTGATTAAAAAATGTAATACGTTAAAAGGTACATATTGTAGGTGCCCTCTGTGCCAAATAGGGCCTATAATTTTTGTGGTAAGCTTAATGTCTCATCTTTCCCATATGTCACATGAACAGTGTTACCTGCACACAAAATACAAAAATTTGAAAAATTACCTGAAAAACATGGATTTTCGAAGTGTGGTAGCACAAGAGGGACAAGTGATATCCAAGGCAAATTTCAAACACTGCATAAGTAGACCATAATATAGTATGTGGCAAAATTTAAACTTGTTATTGCAAGGCATTTGTTTCCAATAAAAGTTGACAGAGATATATTTGGTTGCGTTTCTTTTAACACGATTTAGCGAGTAATAGTGATGATGCAGACAGCTTGCTTCAGATAAAGCTGCAGCAATTGTTGGGAACCATCAGGCAACAAAGTTAAACAATTGTAGTTTTCAGGGACATAATGGGTCATTGTTAGGCAGGAACAACAAAGGAAACAAGCAACAATTACAGGGTACTCATATTTTTAAGATTCTAGTTCAGACTGGTCAGTGCTGTTGTGGAAAGTCAGTATGGAGGCAGAAGAGTGTACTAGTGGTGCATTTGTTCAAACAAGTAGCAGTCTTGGTAGAGCACAAGCATCTGAATGTCATAAAACAACATATGGAACAAAATGTGGCATTCACTTTGTACTGTATCATCTGGATGAATCGGACCAAGATATGTTGCTATGGAGATCCGGGATACATCCTGTGGGCAGAAGTAGTACAGTTCCAGGAAACTTTAGTGTTTGTTATCATCATATGAAAGTGTTTCTGGATAAGTATTCTTTCCTATAAAGACAGTTAAGTGTAGCCTCAGAGAAATGGATATAAAATCAGTGTTGAAAGTGACTCAGTGCATGGGACTTAACATGAAACCAGGACAAAAGTTATGTTCCAGGTGTGTTACAGTGCTAAAAAAATGAAGACTATTCTGATAATTTACATGACAGTGACGAAGAGTATCAGCCACCTACATCCAAAGTGGTTGAGCAGTTAAATACTTCAGAGACTGCTCTTGGTTTGTCTCCCATGAAGACACACAAAGTTGGGAAAAGAGACAGGTCTAGCTATGGTAGAAGAAAACTACAAGAAGCTCAAATGGAATTAAAACACAAAATAGCTGACGCTAATGGTGGAAGAGGAAGAACTATGTGCTCCAAAGGAACAGAAATCATGCCAGAAATCCTCTGATTTGGACAAAATTGTGCATCATTTGAAAGAAAAATGCGTCATATCCGCACGCCAGAAAAAAGTGGCTATTCTTACCCTTGCACCTTCTAGCTGGTCTACTGACTACACTGCAAACAATGTTTCTACATACATGGAAAAGGAAGCTAGGAAAATAAAAGCAACCCAAGGAGTGCTTCAACTTCAGCAGGCTCAGGATAAGCAATTCAGTTCAGAAATAAAGGTGCTAGTGTCAGTCTTATGAAAATAATGACTACTGCCGAATAATGCCTGGAAAAAAAGACTGTCGGTGAAAATGGGAAATGTACTTGTACAGATGCAAAAGAGACTGTTGCTATGCAACATATCAGAACTGTATGTAGAATTCAAGGAAAAGTATCCCAATGCCAAAGTAGGTTTATCATCTTTTTTCAATCTTCGGCCAAAATTGGTTGTGCCTGTAAGTGCAAGGGGCACACACAATGTTTGTGTATGTGAGATCCATCAAAATGCTAAGCTGATGTTCTTGCAGAACACACGAATAACAAACTGTATGGTGAACTCCTTATGGATGACGCTGAACTTGTTTCTTATAAACAATGGGCACACATGGATCTCACAAGTCTTGAAACAAAGCAAGTACAGTGGAAAATTTTGTTGAAATGTGTTGTCAAAAACCAGACAAACTGACCACACACAGCTTCACAGCAACAGCACAATCAGCATATCTCCAGTTTTGTAAGGATAATTTGAAACAAGATGAAATTATAGTAAATACTAGACTTTTCTGAAAATTATGAATTTATAGTTCAAGATGCCATCCAAGGATATTATTGGGACAACAGTCAAGCAACTCTCCAGCCATTTGTGATTTACTATAGAGGTGAATCAGGTGATGTGTCTGTCATGAACCTGTGCGTTTTTTAGTGACTATTTAATTCATGATGCCATTGCAGTTCATGCCAACATTCGCACTGTCATGGCATATGTGAAAAACTAGCTGCCTCACATACATTTTGCAAAATACTTCAGTGATGGGGCAGCTAGTCAGTACAAAAACTGTAAAAATCTCAAAAATTTATGCATGCATTACCATGATTTTCAGATACATGCAGAATGGAATTTTTTCACAACAAGTCACGGTAAAAATGTATGTGATGGTATTGGTGCTACCATTAAGCGCATGGCATCACGAGCTAGTCTGCAGCACCCTATAGGAGGTCACATTCCAACACCTCTTCAATTATTTACATGGGTACAGAAAAATATCTCTCTCATACAATCATTCTGTTTCGAAAGATGAGGTGAAATCAGTCAAAGAGTGGCTAAAAAGCAGACTAGAACACATTAAAACTGTTGCAGGCACAAGGAGCCATCATCACTTCTCTCCAGAGAACTCTGACACTGTGCAGGTGAGCAGATTGTCCGGTTATAACTATAGGTTCATGCACAACATGTGTCTTCACAGTGTGTCTGACACAGGATTCAGAATCAAAAGCAGCAACATACAACCAGGTTGCTATGTTATTGCTGTTTAGGATGACAAATGGTAGGCTACTTAGGATGTGTTGCAGAGTGCTGTGAAGCAGAAGGTGATGTATTTGTGAACTTCATGGCACCAGCAAGATCATTTCATTGGCCATGTTTGGCATACAGGTGTTGGATTCATTTTTAACATATTCTTATGACAGTTCCAGTTCCTACCAGTGTCAGGAAGACAGTACAATTTGCCACTCAATGTACAGAGTACAGTAGATAAAAGTGTGGGAGAACTTCTGTTCAAAGCACAATTGACTGGTTTTTAGCTGTTAAGGTGCAGTAAACACTGATAGGTTGTGTTAATCTGCATGTTGTTGCTTAGTGATTACAGTTGTGGGAGAGGATAAGAAGAGGCAGAACAGTTTACGATATGTTTTCACAAAATTCTGTTGTGGTACAATCGCCACATCACCAAATACCTCTGTCAACTTCCATTGTACACAAATGTCTTGCAATAACATGGTGAAATTTTGAGATATATATCAGTATGGTCTACTTATGCAGTGTGTGAAATTTGGCTTGGGTACCATTTGTCCCTTTTGTGCTACCACACTTAGAAAATCCGTGTTTTTTTCAGGTAATTTTTCAAATTTTTGTGTGTATGTAATTCAGTTTTTGTGACTGATATGGGCATGATGAGTTCTGTGTGTGTTTAGGCCACTTTAAACTTACCACAAAAAATTCATATCTTTTTCGAGTGAATTATATTTGGCATAGAGGGCACCTACAATATGTACCTTTTAACGTATTACATTTTTTAATCACACTTTGGAATTTTTTATCTTCCCTCAGAAATATGTTGTTGGTGTTTTGATTCATAGAGTGTGTTCTCTAAGTGGATGTTACTGGGTTGTAAAAACTTCACTGGACTGTGTGGAATAGTTCCAAAGTTATTAAGACCTGAAGTTGGGTCTGAAGGTAGATTGCCAGATGCGGGTTGCAATTTCTGGGTCATGCCACCTTCTTTCACAAGTCATAATTCTGGAACTAATTGGCAGGGGAAACTAATACTTCGTACATGAGTGTTCCGCACATGGTAGAATTAGGGTACTGACTTTCAGTCAAATCTGAGACTGAGCTGGAGCCCCTGGTTGAACTGACATGGAATGACCCATTGTTTAGTGACAATTATTTTTACCACCAGCTTCCAAATAGTCGGATGTGCTGGTGGAACTTTAGGTCTGGTGATGAAGAGTTTATAGTATGGTGCAAGGTGCTGTTGCATACGATCAAGGCACGACTAAATTAAATTTAAGGAATAAGTTGGAGAGCATGAATTACTGGTAATGTGTGTAACTCATAATGCATTAGGATTACCTATACAAAGGAAGAAAGAACATTTTGTAGAGAAAACTGTTCTTTTTCAAGAGGGAGTTGACTTTCGCCAAAATGTTGCTATTGAAAGAGCGGAAAGAATGACAGAGAGCATGAAGCCTATAAAGGAGCTGAATAGTGTAATTGCTCTTGCAACAAATTATATAGACTATGGAGCTAAGTGCAGTAGGAGAGGTATTTGCAATTATCCACAAATGTGGTAATGTGTTTTATAATGTTGTAACTAAAGAAATAATAAAGTTCACATTAAAACAAAGGCATACTTTGAATATAGGAAATTTTCTACTTTATTTTAAACTTTTGAGTTGATTTTACTCGAGTGTATAGACTGAAGGTGGGACTCGCACAACTATAAATTATGTCTTTCTTCCAAAATTTTGGTGCAATATTGTGGAAACCAGGGGCCTGTTCTTGGCAATCATCCATGTGCCAAGGAATATTGTTAACATTTTGACTTCTGTGGACAAGTGAACTTGCCATCCTTTGCTGTTTCCCAGTGCTGTGGATGCATTTTGTGTGTGATCTGTGGGTTGATGTGTTTACATGTCCCATTCCACCTGCCCCCTCACTGCAGAGGACAAGTTTAAGCCTGCTGAGTCACAGGAACCTGCAGGTTCCAGACGTGCCAACAAGCAGAGAATAATTTCTGCACTGTTCTTTCCCTTAGACTTTCAGTGTTCCAGTTACATGGTTCATGTGCATTTACGTTTGTTACTGTGGGCTCTTATTCTAGATTTTGACTAGGCATTCTGTGGTTTTTCTCAGTATGAATTTAACATTTTCAGGGAGGTAATTGTCACGTTACTGCATTTGTGTGGGTTGAAAGATGATGGAGATACTAGGAGTGATAGTGTTTATGAATGGTCTTACATTGTAGCAGTGTTGAGTCTTCAGCAGAAGCTCAAAATAATTGTACTCAGCCCTATACATCACCTGGTAACAGCACACTAGTTTGACACTTCTACAAAATATGAAGTTAGCAGATGTTCAGAATCGGATGAATCTGAATATGATAGCAAAACACTTTGGAACAGTGCAAACCTTAGTGTCACTTTTGATTGGAAACAGGTAAATTTCCAGCCATTAAAGCATGCATTTGATGAGTCGGTTTCACGGCGCAAATGTCATCTGGTTAATGACTTGAGCATTGTATATTTTTTTATAATACTGTCAGAAGGCCTATTACATTTTATGGCAGACGAAACACGTTGATTTTGTGTATACACAAAGGAATATACTTGTGAATCTATGCATTCTTGATTGTCAAGGCAGAATGATACTGGATTTGAAGAACTTCGTTTTGTTGCTATTTATCTTGTAATGGATCAAAGTAAAAAGTTGAAAACGATTATTGGTCCATACTTATAGCCTGACATCTCCAGTTTTCAGCAAAATAATGTTCCGATGCCGTTTTATTTTACTTTCGAAAATCGCTACACTTCAGTAGCAGGTGTGGCGTCACAGGTGGTGACAGTTTATTTAAAATTAGGAATTTTGTTGATAAAAGTTTGTACAATGTTTCACAGCACATTTAGTCCATAACAGAAGCTTTGTTTTGATGAAAGTGGACCAAGCAGCGAGGTCATCGGTTCCATCAGATTAGGGAAGGATGGGGAAGGAAGTCAGCCATGCCCTTTCAAAGGAACCATTCCGGCATTTGCCTGAAGCGGTTTAGGGAAATCATGGAAAAACTAAATCAGGATGGCCGGACTTGGGTTTGAACCATCATTCTCTCGAATGCAAGTCCTGTGTGCTAACTACTGCGCCACCTCGCTCAGTAGTGGCTATGTGATAACACTTAAGAGACCATATTTTGAGCAGGGACATCTCCACAATGGTATTCCTTTCCAGACCTGGATCTCTGGCTTCACAACTGTGGAACAGCCGTAAGCACAACTGTTCAGACAACAGGTGCAACATAACAAAACTGTAGAGGTAACTGAAGTGAGGAGAACAAAACTACAGAGGTGACTGAAGTGAGGAGAAACTGAGTTTGTTATGTGACTTTGATTGTTAATCTGTGATGTTACAAGAGAGAAGCAGGGAAGAAATTCTGGTGAAAAAGTCAATAAATCTCAGTGTACTGTAGTTTAAAACTAAAGTTTACTGTTGTGACGTACTACTGTGTGGAAGTGTGTGAAATGATTTATGAAACTTTCGTTTGTTTTCTGGATTAGTGAATTTTGAAAGCTAATGCTTGCCAAAGGTCAGTTACAGTGCAAAAAAATGGCACTTGTAGAGCTTCACCTGTTTTTCATTAGGGATATTTTAGTAAAATATGGAACAGAACACAGAAAAGCCGGCAGACAGACGCTCCAATAACGAGAATCCTCTTTAAGATTTACCGAAAGCCATTTTTCAGGTGGTATTGTGAATGAACATTAAGTCAGTTTGCTAATGCACTAACGTGTTGTTTCCACAAAACAAAGTGCTCTGGGAAGCCAGAAACCAATGCAAAAATTGGAATGTACCATTATGTGTATGCTGTCACGGAAAGAAGCATTACTAATCTGGAACTAAAACCAATAGTTGAAATGAACACTCATGAATAAATTATTTAAAAAGGAGATAAAATTGGAAATGTAAAAAAAATTTAAAAACAGAAATATATTTTTAACTTCATAAGCGCCAGTCGAAAGCCAGGATCAGAAAGCATGGAAAAACAGATACAGGGGTTGTTCAAAAAGTATCCAACCTTGTTTTTCATTGTTGAAGCAAACAACAATGGTATCGGGGCAGGTGCACTGCAGCATACAAAAAATAGTGTCCCCAATATTGTGTAGATAAGTCATAGATCTAGATGGAGGAACTTTAACTGTTGCCCATGGCAGACCTTATTTCATGTGTATACGAAAAAGAGGCACAATTGAACATGTTATGAGGCTACAATGACTTCAGTAGTGATATATAGCAGTAATATCAAAACGTGTAAGGTTTTACATGTTGTCTTAACAATCCTGGTAACTGCATAGATATGTAATCATACCAGGTTAGTTCTTAATTTGCATGTTATTTCTAAATAGAGTTCAGCTATAGGTACCGTGCTTTTACTTTTCCTTGTAGATTTCATTGACTGTAATGAATACCTTATAATTAGAGAATTTTTACTGATGTAATAGTTGTGGCATATATTTTGTCACTGTTGGTGTATTGTTTTCTGTCATTGATCTCTTGTTTTTGTGTGAAATCTTGATAAGTATATTCACTTAATAAATGCAGGAAATATTTTGTTTTCCACTAGTCCGTATTAACATGACCATAAAAAGGAGATTTTTGTCTATTGCTCAAAGATGTAAGGGGTCAAATGTTTTGGTTATTCCTTTGCGTACCAACCATTTGTGTATCTTCTGAACGAACTGCCATACTGTAGCTATCGCACAGTAAAGGGTTGTAATTTAAATGCTGCACACTGCTTGTAAAGGGTTGTAATTTAAATGCTGCACACTGCTTCTAGCCCACAGGCAAATTGAGCAAATCAAATTGGTTCCTTTGTATTATGATGGTGTAGAGTGATTCTTAAGTGGCTAGATAAACACTATTTGTTATTGGGTGATTCCTGAGAAAACGTGATTTTTTTTTTTTTTTTAAGATGATATTCTCAGGGAACTTAGAAATTTTTTATTTCCGTACTACATGTTACTGAGACCCTGAGGTTCAAAGTTATTGTATGCAGAAAACTGCAAAAACTGGTTTTTAGTTGTTTTTGCACTTTTGGGTTGCAATTATCAAAATAACTAGCCATAGCAAATGCCTCAGATTTTAAGTGTACATTCTGTAGATTATTGATCTAGAAACACTTTTTCCCCAGTTTTCGAAAATCTGTGTCGGTTGTCAAGTTACACACGAAAAACTTTGATTTTCAGCATGTTAAAAGTACTGATTGTGGATATGACCATGTCTATGATGCCTATTAATGGCAAATCATTGAAATTTTTACCGTATATGCTTAAGATGATTTTATCTGTTTTGATATCATTGTATGTTACAGAGATCCAGAGGTTCGAAGTTACTGTACTTATGCAAGTAATATCTGGTCTTAGGTGTAAATATAGTCTTAACTCAAACAGTGAACACATGGCAAGGGTTCTAGGGTCATCGCAAGGGTTCTGAGGTCACTAGACTGTTATTAATCAACATTTTTTTCACCAATAAAACTTGAAGTGCTCTCTCTGCATAGTGGGCACTTCACACCTGTACAAACACTGTATGCCCAAAGCTGTACTGCAGTGAGAGAAATGGACAAAAAAGGGTCTTAATGTGCCTGAAAAACTTACATTGACTGCGAAACATTATGTAAAACTGTAAAGACTAAAAAACATAATCTGGGTGTTTTTGATGAACAAAGTATCCAGGAAATAATGTAAAGCAAACAATTTTGTTCTAATCTTATATTATGCACACTTATTTGTTGTTCATATGTGAAAGTACGTAAAGCGTAGTTTACATGATGACATTGGCTTGCGCCACTCGTTGCGTGGAATGAGTTGTACACAAATGGTTTCATATTTGATTGTAGACACGGCGAAACCAGTACACACTTCAGTTTCGTCGTTTTGTGGGTTCTTGAGTCGTGTCTGAAATGAAAGTTTTGGCAGCTGAACGTCACACCAGTTGTGATGAAGTTAAAAGCTTGTTGCGTGGAACACTGCATAAAAAAAATAAATAAGGAACTTGCTTCCATTTGTGACTAGATGAAGAAAAGACGTCAGCTCGGTTGCTGATATATAATGGAAGACCCAAGAAGTTCTTTTAATTATCTTAGAATGTCACCAGAACTGTTCACGTTTCTTCTAAATAGACTTAATTATGCGATACAGAATAAAGATACGTAATACATGAAGCACTGTTGCCAGAACTTAAATTACATATCACATTGTGTGCATTACAATCGAGAACACTTGATAAGATGCTGTTTTAGTGGTGATGGCGCGTTTTCTTTAACACCAATAATTACTAACATTAATAGTAATAATTATTAACATAAACTGCAGTAATTATTTGAAGCACATTGCATTAAGAAGAGAATGGTTTGCAAACTACTCTCTTGAAGATAGATCTCTACAGCGGCAATATTTCAAAATTCAAACGTATGTGAATGGGGAACACTGCTGCGACGTTTTAAATAGATGAATATTCAATAAAGGATGCAGCTTCTTTATTTGCGTAGCCTTCAGTCTTGTCAACAATATTCCTTAAAAAAAAAAAAAAAAATGAATCTGCCAACTCAAACAATCGGATTTTAGTCTTGTAGATGAGAGCATTTCCACAGCTAGAATTACATTTGCTTTTATTTTTCTTAATTCAGTTGTATATGTGCTCCTAATTCAATAAATTTTGTCCTGCACCTCAGATACTGTCAAACTATCTTATGTTATGATTGCATGTGAAGGTCTCAGGAGCAGCAACATGTTGCTTATTTTTGTAATCAGCATCACTGAAATCCCACAAATACCTATGCAAAGCACAGATGTCTATGCTCTACCAACACACAACCACAAAACTCGTGCAACTAGTGTTGCCAAAGTTGGAACACGCCGAAAGTGTTTAGTTTCAACAACGAGTTGTGCAAACGCGCGGCGCGCATGCACAGTAGCCGGTAGTGCAGTCGCCTGCAATCTAGTGTCGTTGTGTAAACTAGGCTTAAATCTGTAACTTTACTGACTGATAGTCTCTTTATATAAGCAGAAAAATGCTCCTGTTGGAGCACAAAAGAGGTGCATACATTCCTATTGAAAAGACTGGTCGGAAAAATGGGGAACCAGCTGCCTCAGTCCTAATTCATACTTCCTCACCGAAAATTATGGCATGCTAACATAAACTTTTTTGTGGTTATAGACAGTGAAGATGGAAGGATAGTGCGAGTGGGAGGACGAGAGAAAGGAGACGGTGATGTGAGGAAGAAAAAATGGCAGCAAAAGAGAAAGGGAGATGGATGGACACAGAAGCAGTGGGAGCAAAAGAGGAGACAGTGGAAATGAAAAATTCAAATTAATGGAGACCATACATTAGCTTGGGAGGAGGGGGGGGGGGGAGGGTCTGGATTCTCCCAGACCTACGTGCTTTAAGACTTGGGCATAGGGGGAGGGTGTGTTTGGGACCGAAATGTTAAACACATGGACACAAGTGAAAAAATAGTGTTTGGGCACCCAGAATTTTTGAGCTTCTGAGGTATGGTGAAGACACTGGCAGTGGGAAAGAAAGATGAAAGGAGTTGGTGTGAGAGAGAGGAGACAGTGGATTGGGCTATACTGTAAATCAGTGGGGAAAAAGACATTGGGGTGTAAAGAGAGACAGGGTAAAGGAATTTAGAATCTTCTGTGAATATGTTTGCAAGCAAACTTTTTGGTAGGAAGGCAGAATAAAAAGTGAGACAGATGGTTTCCCTCTTTTCCGTCAGTCTTTTTTAAAGAAGAACATATTCACATCTTCTGTGCGCCGACAGGAACATTTTTCTGCTGGTGTTGTTTGGTCAATGCCAAGAGACTTGACCAAAGGAAGAGGGAGAACACCAGATTTCTTAGGGAAAATATTCTGCATGATTATTCTCCCCCCTCCTCCTTATGTTTCACTCGATTTTCTCAGTTTTTTCCTCTCTAGAAGAGTACACAGTTGATACTGACGAACTGTCAGGAAAATTGAGTGAAGTTTCTTACACAGTGTGGATCTAAATACAGGTAATTTTACGTCACAACTTGTATTTAGTGTACATGAAAAAACATGCCTTGTGTAGTTGGTGGCAGATATATGGGGTTGAAATCTGAATGATCTACTAACTTCAACTTAGTTGCTTTGTGTGGAAAAAAAGAAGTAAAGAAATTGAAGGAAATTTAACCCCACAACAGTTATACAAGAAAGCTGCTACCTAACATGTCGGGGAAGATTTAGAAATACCTTTAGTAGCTGAGAACAGCTAAGTGAGAGTAAAATAGTGTTTGCTTACCTGGTTACTTATTCATCGTGGAAGAAACTTAAATGAAGCATTGCTTAAGTAATAGGGCTTTATTGGTATATATTGGTTTGCAGGGCAGAACGTTAAATTTTTGCTACATTTATAGTCCATTACCCTGTTTCTTTTCCCTTCTCTTGATTTTTCATTATCATTTTCTTCACCACGACCACCACCACTAAGTTCTGTATTTTCTATTATAATACTTCTTTAACTTCTTGAGGCTGGTGTATGTATGTTCTCGGACCAGAAATATTCAAAAAGAAAAATGCATTCACTTTGAGTACACTTGCATGTCACTAATTTGTCAGTAAACTTAATAGTTCATTTTAAGTAAACATAACCTAATTTTAATGATGGAGAGAGGAACATAATTTGATACTTCATGTGCAGTTTACATGCACCATTGCGTTATTATTCCTCTTTCCAATGTTTATAATCCTTAAACGGTAACAAATTTTATTTCAATGAATTGCCTTTATGGTTAATGTAAAGTAGCTCTGCTTGTAAATATTTTACTGAGCATATGGTTATGAGTAGCCTAGAACACAGGCAGCATAGTAATTTGAGGCCTATTTTGTAGGAGTGAACTTTTAATTGAAAGACATTTTTAATTTGTTCCACTGCTTTCCAAAGTGACCTGCTGGACTGCCTGCTGTTTGGTGCTGGACATTGGTGTCATTGCTCTTATGTGAAAATTGTCTCGTCGAAATTTCTTTCTGTGCTACTGATAAATCTGTCCTTTCACTGTCAAGATTAACACAATAGCTACAATTTGAATTGTTCGGAAGGTCATAATACAGTATTTAACTGTCACAGCCTGCTGATTTAATGCTGTACTCATAATTGTGCTGCGATATCCATTGAGATTTGTGTGTTGTTAACTGATTGGATTTAAAGTGTTTATAGTATGGCTGCCAGTTATTGTACCAGTACTAATTTCCTGAAAGTGATTCTGAATATTAGAACAGTTCTGTTATTGAAAGACATATGTAAATGATAGCTTTGGTGAGAATAGCTTCGGTGAGAATCACAGACATGGACATTTGTCACAACATTGTCATGTTTTGTTTGTAATTAAACGTTGTTCTTCTGTTGTTGTTACTATTCATTCTGAAGACTGGTTTGGTGAAGCATTCCACACCAGTCAATTCTGTTTGGTCATCTCTTCTTCTCTGCATAACATTTGCAACTTTTAACTTCCTTACTGTTGTCAAGCCTTGACCTCCCCAATAATTGTAATCTGCTCACTTCTTTACTAAAAACTTAACTTTTCCTTGATGCCTCAGGATGTGTCATCAACCGGTGATACCTTTTAGTCAAGTTGTGCCCATCATATTTTTCTTCCTAGTTTAATTTAGATCATCTTGATTAATTATCCAATCTACGCATCTAATCTTAAGCATTCTTCTGTACACCATATTTTAGGTAATCATCAGTTGAGTCATGGGTTGTTTATTTTTAAGTACGTACTGTTTTCATTATATATTAGTGCATAGCGAAATACAAAAATGTGTAACATGGATGTCATTAACATAGTCTTCAAACTCTCATGAACACGAGACGAATGTTTCAACTGTTATCACTTTTGAAATCCATCCTGATTTCCACAGAGGAGCTGTATAGTACTGAGTTGAACACATTTGGACATGGTATTTAGATTTTTTGCAGCTGGTGTTAGACACAGGTTTCTATCAGTACAGATTGGCTTTGTTGTCTTGGAAACGTGATTTCTCTCTTCCACCACTATGGTCAGCTGCTTACTGGACAGCCTAATAATGTAAACTGTCAGCTCTGTTATGGTGTTCAATCAACTCTGAAACCAATTTGGGGATGTCATTGCTGTGCTTCTGCACAAAGATTTTAGATATTTACAGATTCACAGAAGCATGTTTGTATGTTTCCCGCCTTCCTAAATATGTTATAACCAAAGAAATCCAGTAAATAGGATTTAAAAAACAAAGTTGTTGTTTTGCTACCAACTTCTTTGCCAGCAATTTGAACATGAACAACTGAGCAAGCGATTTTCTCATGACCAATATTGTATGAGTAAAACATTAAGGTGTTATTGGGTTTTTGTATATAGTTTTTTAAAATGTTTTTGCAAAATCTGATATCTTTTGAACCCATAGTACAAATGTTACTGTTTTTGCAGTTCTTCAATACTATTTTAATAGGTATTTAATTTTTAAAAATCTGTGGGCATCTTCTCCAAATTTTTCACCATGACTAAGTCCTTGAACCAAACTAGGTAGAAATTTTCCATATTGTAAGTCATCAGATTTTCACAACTAATTCAAGATGATTTTCCAGTAGTTTGGTCACAGATTTGATAGAAATATACCTGTCGGCTTCTACAAATGCATTAATTTGTCAATAAGTGGCAAATTGAAATTGTCTTTGAAGTGATGTTATCAGTTTACGTATAGCATTTTTGCAGCTATCATTGAAGCCATCTTCAGTCTCGACTATTGAAGTAGGGAACCTCAGTTAGTTTTCAGCACTCTGCTCATAGTAATCTCCATGTAGTGTATTGTTTTAGAAATTCTGGCAGAAATATTTAATAGATGTTTAAATGTTGTTTAACTGCCAAATGAATGGAAGAGAGCAATTATTTCATCCATATTTAATAAAGGAAACACAAGATTGTACAAATTACAGATGAATTAGTACAGTAAAATAATGAAGTGTAAAATGAAAGCACAAACAAGTCAGAGGACCAAAATGTACTTAGATTCGAAGCTTGTGTGCAGATGGTATTTTCACTCTTAAATACCTCATTGAAATGAGGCTAGAAAGGGGAATGAGTTCATTTAACTTTTATTCCTCTACAGAAGGTACATGATACAGTCCCACTAAGTAAGTTTTGGGTAGCAGTGCAGAACTTCATTATTGGGAATAAGTATGACCAGGCAATAAGAAGCTTGCATGAGAGTTTGCAACTATATGGTTGAAGTAGGTAACAAAATTTCCCAAGAATTCTCCATTAATAAGAGTCTTAAGATGATGATATTCATTAGCACCAATTATGCTTGGAAGATTTGCAAAATTGGAAGAAAAAGTGTTGTGGAATGGGAATCCCTGCAGAATACACACAGTTTTCTTTGCTCTTCGCTGGTGACCCTTGTTACACATTCAGGAAACTGCGTGAATTATTCTCAAAATGGGGCTTGAAAATATACATAAAGACAAAGTACATGGTAGTGGGTGAAGACTGCCAAGATGATTTGGATGTAGGATTCTACAAAATTTAAAATATCTGCACAATTAAATACTGATGTGTCGCTTTTACAACTGCTGTGTTTAAGGCAACATAATAAAAGTGTGTTTTGGAGGGGGAGCTGCCTTTTCTTGGTAGTGCTTCGGTGTAGACAAGTACACTGATAATGGTTTAAGACTAAATTATCTACTTGCTGTAAGGCAGAGTATTGAATACAGCTTGTCACTCTGTCTCTTATGAGGTAGGATTAATAAGGTGATACACGTGCAAAGAATAATTGATTTATTTTATTGATTAAGGGTTTGTTTAGTGAGTTGAAGACCATTATTGATATTCTTACGAACTGAAGTGGCACTCTCTGCATGAACATGGAAGAATGAAGATTATAGCTTAGCACCTATTGACAAGGCCATTATACAGGGTGTATCATAATTATGACGTAAACACACACAGTTGAAAGTACACAATACTAGAACCAAAAAAAGTCTCGGGAAACATAGGGTTGAAAATGCATACCTTAAGAGCTACGAGCAATTTTTCCATCTTCGATACTGTGAAACAAATCCCTTCTACTGCAAGTTCTTTGCTTTCAATATTTAAAGATGTGGTAGTATGGACAATAATAAGAAAGAAACATCCAGCAAATATTTGCACTAAAATGCATACCTTAAAAGTTACAAGTACTTGATCATTAGAACAGTTGTGTTTCAAAGTAACAAAGATGGAAAAATTGCTCGTAGCTCTTAAGGTATGCATTTTTGACCCCCTGTTTACTGAGACACTTTTGCTTCTAGTATTGTGTGCTTTCAACAGTATCTGTTTATGCCATTAATTATGATACCCTCCGTAGATGGAACATCAGCTTGAAATGGGAAGTTGCTTGTGTCCTTTAGGGACCTATCTTAAAACTTACATAAAGTGATATAGGGAAATAATAGACAACCTATATCTGGACGACCATATGGAGATTTGAACAGTTGTCTTCATGAATATAAATCCGGTGTGTCGCCAGTCATCTCACTCGGTCAGGTGTTAAGAGGTTCACTGTTTAATTTGTTTGTAAGAAGAGTCAAAGAATTTATTACTCCTGTATTGAAGTTCACCAACAGCAAGCCTTCCTGTGCACAATTTGTTAATAGAACAGAGGAGGAGGAAACAATACTGGTACCTGGACACCACACGATGGCTTGTGAATTACAGGTACAGAGACATACATATTTACATAAGATTGACTTAGCATGATTTAGGGTTGTTTGATCCAGTTGAGAATTTTTATTTTGGGGGAGCAGAGTTGTAACACTAGTACTACAGGCCAGCTCTACTAGTGTAATGCATCAACATGTGATCAAATACTTTTTCAGGAGAGATTTCCAATCTCATCACTGTTCATCTGAGCTTGCTCTCTCTCTCTCTCTCTCTCTCTCTCTCTCTCTCTCTCTCTCTCTCTCTCCCCCCCCCCTCTCCCTCCCCCCTCCCCTACCACTCCTCTCTCTCTCTCATATAGTGAAGTTATCAACTTCGAAAAGCAGGAATCTTTCAGCATTAAAGTTACATGTTTGAGGGGATTCTATTGTTTATTTAAAATGTGACAATTTTGGTTCATACAACTGAAATTTCTGTTCCCATTTGTGAACATACATGGGATTTGGATGTGTTGAAATGTTTTTGCGACACGTGAAAATATAAAATATTAATCTTGTATTGTGTGTGCTAAAAACAAATTATGAAATATTTGGCTATGGTATGCCAAGTGAAGTTGCTGCATTTAAATGTGGGGCCTGATAATGACATTTACAGCTTATGTAAATGGACAACTACGTGCAGTAGCTAGTTCCTTAGTCATATATTTTGCCCTAACGTTGTGGAATGCAGCAGCTTTGCAGTGTTATTGGAAAAATTACATTATTGCTTCATTTTTTTAGCCTACTTCTTATTTGGCTCTGGTAATTTTCTCTCACCTGTTGTATCACTTCTTTTTAGTGAGTTGCTCATTTAAGAGATTTCTTTTACACATTAAATTATCCATATTTTTGTAAGACAAGCCCATCATCCTTTCCCATCCAATATCTATTTTCGCGGTTTAAGATGATCTTTTTGTGTGGCAAGTTTGATCGGTGGGGAAAAAATGTCTGTGCCGACTATGAGAGACAATACATGTTCTATAACAGTGAGGTACTTTTGTGTCCCTTTAACATTTTTTGTTGTTTGAATTATTGTATCCTGGGGATTTGTACATAGAGCAATTTGTCTGTATTTACATATGTGTATGTATGTTGGGGGTGGGGGGAGCAGATTGCCCAGGATATTGTCCTCTATTTAGAGATGTTATTTACTGAAATTCGAAGAGTGCCTGATTGTACATTATCTTATCCACATGATTGCTATTTTCCTTTTGATTTCTCGAAAAGGAAATTGACATTTACAGGATTTTAAATGAGGCTGGCCCTAAATGTTTGCTGTCCGTTATTAAATGTGCAGTGTAGATAAAATACTCACTTTATTGGAATATAGCTTACAATGATGGATTGTGGTTTCAGAAAATTTTAATGAAGTTGTTTAGTCCGGCAAATTCCATATGAAACAGTGTTTAGCACCTTAATTACACCAGGCAGTTTCTCTTCCTTTTAGGTGGACTACAGAGAGGAGAAGGGGCATCCCACGTGATGGTGTATCATAGGTTGGACAGCGGCAGTTCGAGCTCTGCTGCCTTCCAACAGGAGTCCGAGGCTCCCAGAGACGCCGGAGAAGACTCGGGGGGACCACCAGGCGGACCTGAAGAGGGAGGGTCTTTTCCAGAACGACGGCAGTCATGGGAAGGGATGGATGATGATAGGGGACCAGGAAATTACAGAACAAGAGAAGGTCGATACTCTGAACGTTCGAGGTCACGAAATGGTAGAGATGAGAGGTTTCCAAGGAGTGGATTTAGATCTAGAGACAATCGTTATTACAATCGATCACGTTCAAGGGACAGAAGGGGGGGCAATGTAAGGGAGCGTGAAAGAATTGATGACAGGTTTTATGACAGTCCTAAATATGTTGATAGGCAAAGGTATCGTGAATCATCACGCTACCACAGAGAATCCAGGTCAGGTGAAGGATATGAAGAAAGTTCTCGATACATCGAAAAATCGAGATACTCGGAAGAGTCAAGGCATTTTGAAGATTCAAGATACAATGATTCCAGATATCGTGATGATCAGAGATGTTCAGAAGACAGTAGGGGCCCAGATGGTCAGAGGTACTCTGAACAGAGATTTCGTGATGATTCAAGGTTTGATGATAGGAGGTATGGTGAAAATTCAAGGTACGATAATGAGCCAAGGTACTCTGAGAATTCAAGGCGTTATGGCAGACACCGGGAAAATAGTGGCGATGATTGGCACTCAGAAAACAGGTCACGTCACAGAGAGGAGAGGTACCGTGGTACGTCCAGGTACTCGGATGATGAAGCCAAGTATGGAGAAAGCTCAGTTAGATGGGACAAACCAGTTACGGCTTATGGAGAAATGGAGGAAGAGGAAGATGATGATGATGAAGAGGAATCGAAAGGAGATGTTGTTGAACCTCCAAGAATTCAAAATGTTTTCCAGAATGATGGCAGCTTTTTGGAAATGTTTAAGAAGATGCAAGAAGCCAATAAACCACCAGATGTTAAGGAAACTGAGGAGACAGGACAGAGTGCTGAGAGCAGTGTACCTGCTACAGCAAGTTCTCCAGAGACAACTGCACCATCTGTTGGTTTGAAAAGACCAACTGCGTCCCTTGTTGGAAAACGCCGTGGTGGTAGAGTGCTCCCTACAGGAATGGTGAAAAAAGTAAGGAAGGTGGAGGAAGTGGAAGAAGAACCACCAAAAGATGCATGGTCCCTTTATATGGCTGAAGTGCGCAAATATAAGGAAGCCTCGTGTGAAGAAGAGGGAAAAACAAGGCCACTTGTTAAATAAAATGAAGGACTTTTAATAATTTTGTTTAATAGGTGCGAAAAGAGATCAACATAATTTGAAAGAATACTTTTTTCTGGAGAATAGGTACAGTCTCTTCTCGCAGTAATAACTCTGAAGATTAAAATTTCTGCATTTATTTATGTTGTGATGTGTACTTTTGTCAAGTATTTAGTTATAGGATTATTTCTGAGTGAGACTGAATGAGGTAGACACTGACAGTGTGTTTAGTGCTGTGGTGATGTGGGGGAATGCCTCAAGTGACCAAAAAGACTCTGCCACTGGCTGCTTGTAAATAAGAAATATTTTTGAATCTACAGCATAGTAGTAATGCCTTCTTAGGGAACTTCTCTACAATGCGAAGCAATTTATAGCTATAAACAAATTAGTTTAGTGGACACAGCAATGAACTGTCATCAAAGAAAAAAAGTACTGTTATGTGAGAGGATGCTTTATTGTTGATGTTGAAACTTTCTGGTGTTGTGTTTTGGCTGTTATTTCCAGGGTCCTGAAAATAATTTTGATGATATCGGTAAGTTTTGTTTTTATATATATATGTATATGCTTTCTTCATTTTATATTATGCATACCACATCCATCATTGTAAACTGTTAATCATTGGTTGTAGTAAAAGGAACAAGGGCCACAGTTTGTCATTGTTTTCCATTTTTACTTGTATACTACTCCATAACAATGTTTCATGGTGATTGTGAAGTAAGTTCAGTTTGTTTTCTTTTGTGTGTACTCAGACAGTGAAAAAGTCTACTCATGATTTTTTGAAAGATTTTCAGATTGTTGTTTATTTTTTCCCAAATATTGCTGTGTTGGACTCATCTTCACATTTTTAGCAAATAACATGTCATTAATTTGTGTTACTTGTTATTTTGATGAACACAATACGTGTCAGGAGTCCTACTACATTGTTAAGTTATTAACTTGCTAAGTCATGTTAAGGGTGAAGTACATGTAATGTATAGGAACAAGAAAAGATTGTTTCAGTTATTTCATTGTAAAAGTCAAATTTGCCTAACAGGGTTGTTAAGTTATGGATCTGACTTTTTGGGCAAGTTAAAGGACTAATGAAGAATGGTCAGTTTCATTTGACCCATACAGATACACTTTTTGTGTAAAAGAATTAATGGATGAAGTGTATATAAGTTTGAAGAGATATGTCATATTGTAAAATATAATTAACTGGTGGTCTTTACAGTCTTAGACTGAAAGTTTATTTAGTTTCATCTCTACCTTATGCATTATCAGGTCTAATATAGTGAGATAAGATGCAGATTTAGTGTGGAATTCCTTTGTAAGGTGGAAGGAATAATTGCTGTTTTGGTCAGCTGCTATTATTTACTTCCAGTTGATCAGTTAAATTCAATTATCTTGTTATTTGTGTGCTAGGGTTGTGTGTAGTTCTACCCAACTATCTGGCTTCTCACTATGGTCGCTTCAACCAATATATATAGGACTCTCTTCAGAATCTTTGTGCTGACAACTGAATTTGTGTGTGAAGTTTTCATGTTACGTTCTTGCAGTGTCATACATGTTATTAATCACTAAAAGGCAGTGACAGTAGTTCAATAGGTGTAAGCCTTTCTTTTGTAAAGCTTAAATTACTTGGAGCATCTACATCTATGTTTTTACTCTGCAATTCTCAGTTATGTGCCTCTTTCTGGAACAACCTTAAAGATACTTCTCTGCCGTTCCACTATTGAACAGCGCATGGGAAAAATGAACACTTAAACCTTTCTTGCGAGCTGTGATTATTTATTTTGTTATGATTATCATTTCTCCCTATATAGTGAGTGCCAACAAAATTATTTTCATGCTCTAAGAGAGTTGGTGATTGAAATTTCATGAGAAGATTCTGCTGCAGCAAAAATGCTTTTGTTTTAATGGTTGCCACCCTAATTCATGTATCGTACCCATGGCATCCTATCCCTTATTTTGCAGTAATAACAAGCTGACCTCCTTCAATGTCCTCCGTCAATCGTATCTAATGTGGATCCAACACTGCACAACCATACTCCAGATGAGGGCAGGCAAATGTAGGTCCAAGCAGTCTCTTCAGTAGACCTGTTACATTTTCTAAGTGTTTCACCAGTAAATGGCAGTCTTTAGTTTTCTTTTTCACAACATTATTTATGTGATCATTCCAATTTAAGTTATTCGTAATTGTAATCCCAAGTACGCAGTTAAGTCTTTACATTTGTGTGATCTATCACGTAACTGAAATTTAGCAGATTCTTCTTAGTGCTCATGTGGAAGACTTCATACCTCTCATGATTTAGTCAATTGCCACTTTTTGCATCATACAGATATCTTGTCTAAATAATTTTGCGTGTGATTTTTATCTTGTATAACTTCACATGACTGTAATTGACAATCATCTGCAAGCAATCTTCTAAATTGTTTATATAGATCAGAAATAAGATGGCCTATAACACTTCCTTATGGAATGCCTGATATTACTTTTGTTTTACTTGATGAGTTTTCGTCAGTTATTACGAATTGTGATCTTTCTGACAAGAAATCACGAATCCAGTCACCACAACTGTGTCAATACACTAATTAAAGAGCTAGTTGTGTTTTGCAAGAACAATATTTTATGAACCAATATTGCCTATTTGTCAATACATTGTTTTCTTCGAGGTAATTCATAAGGTTCGAACACAGCAGGTGTTTCAAAATCCTCCTCCAAGTTGACATTAGTGATATGGATCCTTAATTCAGTGTATTACTTGTGTTTCTTAAGTGTTTTAAGCTGCTTCACTGCATCGAGGTTATCTACTTCTAAGTTACTCATGTTGGCAGTTGTTCTTGATTGTAAAAATCATTTTGAATAGAATGTATCGCGTGAAGTACGCAGTGGTACAAAATCAAAAGTTCCCATTTTCAATTTGTATTCTCAGTGAGGAGTATATGTTTCCGTGTCAAAAAGATTAAAATCCTTGAACCACCCATCTCCTTCTGTGGGTGGGTTCAGTAAATGGAATTCTTAGTATGTGGCTCCCACAAGGAGACTTAATAAATATGGGACTAGCTTAGAAAAGCAAATGACAATATTTACCGAAGTATATTGAACGAATATGTGATGCTCTTTGCAGGCAGAGCAGTGTGAGCAAAGAAAGTTGGAATGGAGCAGAAAAAGACGTGGCAGTGTAATGCACTTAATAGTTTGCTTTTTAATGTTTAAGGGATATCCCTCTGGTCACTGGCAACAGAGGCAACCAAATTCATAGTATTGTGGAAAAAGACCTTGTTTCACAAAGCACCTAGCTCCAGCGCATGTTGATCTATCAGTTATTCATTTGATTTTGAAAAGCATCCCTGTTGATTTTTGAACAAATTCTAAGTTGATTTCTGAATAAATCGTAAGTTTATTTTTGAATGCATGAATAGTGTACATGATGTCTGCCAGGGAATCCCCATCACATCAGGGCATAAACTTTCCTGCAGACAAAAGGGGATGGTGCTATACGAGCTGTACCGAATAAAGCCAAACGGGGTGAACGACAATCGCTATTAATGTGGTTGACTGGGTTTGCAAATGATCAGCGTTGTTATAATTACTAGCGACATCCATATATTTAATAAGCAACTAACATGAATAACAGGTAACAAAGATTATCTATTATCTTCTGTGTGTATCCAAGAAAATGAAATTTTGACCGAAAATTTTTGACCAGATCGCTACACTAGTAAGGGCCAGTTATACAGTTCCTGGCTAGCAGCTGCTAAAATTCTATTCTGGGAGTAGTGCGGAAAATGCGTTGTACGAACACGTAATAACACCTAACCGTAGAATAAACTCAGGACAACTAAACTGATGATTGTGGCAGGGTTAGTGAAGTTAACCAGAGAATATGTTTTGACACTGGCAGGAATTTTTACAGAATTACTGAAGACTATATAGTTTGTTAGAATGAGGAAGGAGAATAAACAGCGACTCTCACAAATTATGGAAGATTATGACAATTCCAAATTTATATAAAAATTTCGTACTACTGCTTTTTTCGAACTCGTGCTTCAGAAGCTGGAGAGTATAAATAAAATGTGAACTATTTACTAACATAAAACTTTTTGCTTGTAGTTGGCCTGATAGGCATTTGATATTGGTACTTCGTGAATTATATTCTGTCGTGTTATAAAAATTACCATTTGTGCCAAAACAGTCTCGTTTATTTGGTATGTGTAACAATTGCTGCAATATTAGGCAGCCCTATTTTGTTTTTATCTAGCAGATGGTGACAAAATACATGTAATCAGATAGAGAAACAACACCAGTCTTGGGTACTATTTGTATTATCAGCTTTTCTAGTATTAGATCACGACATTTCGTTTTTTCATGTAGCAAAACGTTGACAAACTTTGAGGTAATAGATTCTTTCCCAGAAGGGAAAGTATGCCATATACAGCTCTGGCAAGATTAGAGACAAAAAAATGAAATGACTTAAGGATTGAAGAAATGTGTACTGTCTCTTGTCTTTACTGGTTTTATGTATCCCATATTTAATTTTGTCACACAAAACAGCAAGTTTTTAGCTGTTAGGCAGTAAAGACTGCAAATTTTCTGAACAGTTCTTGTTCTGCCGGTTACAAATAATCCTATCCAGTATTCATTGTGAGTTGTTAAACCGGCCGACTGGGAGCAGGAGAGGCACCACTGGACATTTTAATTTCCACTTTCCTGAATATAGTTTGGTAGCACCCATTACAAAATATTGCACATTTGAATTCCACAGAGCGAAATACAGAGACGTATGATGGAAGAGTGCTGTGTGAAGAGGTGTTGCACTGCACTTTGGCACACTTACGGCCAAAAGAGTGCTGTGTGAAGAGGTGTTGCACTGCACTTTGGCACACTTACGGCCAAATAACATGTCTTACGTTCCCTCGAACATATATGTCTTACGTATGAGACTCTTCAGAAAGATGTGCACTACAAAATGAAAATATTTTTGAAAAGTCGGTTTTTTAAATTTTTTGCATCCTGCTTCAAATACTAGAGGCAGGGGGGAATGCCACTAGTCTTAAGTTGGCTGGCTGGTGTGGCCGAGTGGTTCTTGGCGATACAGTCTGGAACTGCGCGACTGCTGTGTTCGCAGGTTCGAATCCTGCCTCGGGCATGGATGTATGTGATGTCCTTAGGTTAGTTAGGTTTAAGTAGTTCTAAGTTCTAGGGGGCTGATGACCTCAGCAGTAAAGACCCATAGTGCTCAGAGCCATTTAGCCAGTCTTAAGTTGTAGTGGGGAGGTGGTAGTCTTCACGTGACCCATGTTTACGTTAAGTGATTTTGCTGTTGCCTCTTCGTTTATTGCTCTCACGTCAAATGAAAACAAAACGGATTTCTGTGGCTGGGAGCTATCAAGTGAATTAAAATACATCCACATAATTACAGAAGGCTAAAATATGTTAATGTCAGATTTTATTTTATTTCCACCTTTCTGACAGTCGAGCATTAATCACCTTGCAGAACAATGAAGTTATTTTTGTTGGTTTGTTAAAGAAATTTGGTTTTTATTAACTTTTTCTGTTGAGGCAGTTAATTTATTTGAAGTGAAGTGTTTAATTCCACACTATTGGCTAGTTTTAACTGTTCGCTGCATTTCAAGTGCACGTTTCCATCTTCTAGCACATATGGCATTATGCCATAATAAAGAACCACACATGAGATAATACAGTACTGGTACTCAAGAAAATTTATGTCCGAATCTGGACACGCAAAGGTGCACTTTAAGCCGAATTTTGCATTTTAGTATGGTTCACAAAATTCCCATGCTCTTTGAGTATCCTCTGATGTCTTGTTTCTTTTATGACATAATGTAAGATCTTTTAATGTTTTACACGTACAAACATACGGGCTTCTTACGTCATCGTAGCTGTGCAAGTATGGTGACGCCTAATATCTGGTGTTCTCTGGGAGCTGCTGAAACGAACCTGTTTTGTAACAGGCTGCAGGAAAATATTCCGAATGGTTGTTTGAAAAGTGTTACTTTCAAAGTAAATTTCCTTTTACGCAAGATGAACTCTGTTCGAGAATGTACGATGAATTTCTTCAGTCACAGAGCGTTTGACTCTCATTCAAAAATGTCCGCTGTCTTCGGCTGGCGAGATCACCTTACATGAGCTACGACTGGTTTACACAAGTGCAACGCAATCTCGATTTCAGTGCTTCAGAAAGTAAAATGGGTGTTTGGTGGAATTTGAATTTATACTTTCGTAATATGAAAATATGCAGTGTACATGTTGCTGCACGTAAGACATCTTCCCAAAAACGTGTTTTTTTACATGAGTTTCGTTTTGTAAAGTGCCGGGCAATTCTATCCTGGTGTATAAAACCACAACCATTGAAAAGATTTATAAGTTTTACATTTACGACGAAAAGTATACTGTCACTTAGCATGGAAAAAGTGTATTTTCATATGGGAGAAAGTGTATTTGTAACTGAGAAATCCGTGAAGAATCCAGGAACTTTTTTTCCTCTTCCATGTATACACCCTGATAAGATTGTGTGAACATTTACGCAGGTTCCAAATAAACATTGGTAAAGTTTCCTGATCACCAATTCAATAGTTGTGGAAATAGTCATTGTTTTTGACTTCATAGTGCAGCTTTCAGCGGTATGTGCCAGTTTTTCTTGAAACAAAGCTAGACCATCTTGTACAACTTTTTGTGTTCTCAGAAAAATGATAGGTTTCTTGAGCAATTTTCTTATGAGTAATAATATAAGCAGTGTTGGTCGAAGAATAGATGCTTTCAAAATTGTTAAGTTAAGCTTTCTTTATCTCCAGAACTAATTGTGATATAAACCTAAAACTTCACATCTAATAACTTGCGAACACAAGGTCTGAGAATATAAAATTTCATTCTCCTACAGCTTTCCAGTAGTTTACAAATTCAGGGAAAATTTATGATTTTTGAAAACACTAAAATGAGAATTTTTGCCTATTTTTACAGAAACATTTCTGCAAAATCTTTTAAACCATTATCTTTAGAAAGACCGTTTTGTAAACCACATAAGAAACTGGATTTGGTTCTGTAATCCGAGCATATAAGGCCATGAAAAACAAGGAGGTGGAGGTGCATTGAAAATATGCCCATATTCCATTGGTACTCAAGTCTGACTTCATTAATGATGATACACAGTTGTTTAGTATTCCCTGGAGAAGGTAATATTGAAAATCCTGTGTCAGGAGGACTCAAAAAACTTCAGGAAAGGGGTGTCTTTCGTCATTACTCATCATGACAAATTTTAGCCTGTTTCCCTGCTATAATACAGAATCAGACTTGTTCTAAACTTCTTAATCAACTATGCATTACAGAGGCACTGGAAATCATGGTTGTAAAATTGTTGCATAACTGCTGCAATACACAGTGCATAAACTGACTTAAAGTTCTACACCATAGTCAAAAGGAAAGAACCATTACTTTTGGCGAAGTTCATAGCAATCTGCCTCACATTATTTGGAAAGGATTCATGTTATGGCAAAATTTGAGTCTTTTTATTATGCAATGCTATTAACACGTTAATTTAATGTAAGTCTAAAGTATAGCAAATTTTGTGTTCGCATAATTTGCAGCTTATGAAGAATATTAATGTACTGGTGAAAAATTGTGTAAATTGTTGCTCTGGTCCATGACAGCCTTACCATTGCTGGGTTTCTTTTAAATTGAGAAAACTGACATTCCCATAATCATAGGGGTCATGCCAAATAGCTGTGCAACAGCATCCACCAGTGGATTTGTTTACTAGTTTCTCTAACCTGATAAGGGTTTCTTTACATAGCATCCCAAGCAGGATGTTACATTTCTTTCCTATAAGTGTCACCAGCCAAAACTAGAAGAGAGATCTCTCAGGATCGTAAGCTTATGTTTTTACTTCAAGCTACTTGAAGTTTTTCAGGTTTCATTAGTATGCCGAAAAAAATTGAGGGGAAACTGTACTGCCAGCCAGGTGATGTCACTGATGGAGCTGGAATAACTGCAATAACGTGCTGTTATAGCACCCAGCATGTGGCAGTCCTCGATTGCCAATAAAATGAATAGTTGAAGACAGTTTATACGATGTGTGTTGCACAACTATTTTACTACCGTGATGCCCATTGCCCTGTTACTTCACAGTTAAATTTCTAAGTTTAGAACCAGTTTGATCCTTTAGTTGTTATAGGAGGAAAACAGTCTGAAATTTGTCTTGATGAGTAGTGACCAAAGACACCCCTCTTCTAAAGTATTTAGAGTTCACTTGACTCAATCTCACTTTCTGGTCATCAGGACTTTAAATATTACCTTCCCCAGAGAATACTTAACAATTGTAAAACGTTGTTAAAGACGTCAGATTTGAGTGCCAGTGGAAAATGGGCATATTTTAAATGCATCTCCACCTTGTCGTTGTCTTTTAGTGTCTTATATGCTCACATTGAAAAACCAACTCCCGTTTCTAGGTGGTTTCAGAACATGGTCTTTCTAATGAAAATGGTTTAAAAGTGTTTGCAGGAAAAACTTTATTGTAAAAGTGGCCTAAAATACCAAAATGTGATGTTTTTGCAAAAATCTTGAACTTTTCCCTGAACTGGTAAACTGCTGGAAAGCAGTAAGAGAATCGAATTTTACATTCGAAGACCTTGTATTGTTAAGTTAATGCAGGTGAGGTTTCGGTTTTATGCCACAGTTCTGAAGAAATAAAAAGCTAAACTTAACATTTTTTCAGGTGTCTAATTTTTTTTGGTCGCCTTCCCTTTGAATTATCCATTTGAAAATTGCTGAAGAAATATTTTTTTATTGTTCTTAAGACCACAAAAAGTTGTAAAAGATTGCAAAGTTCTGTTTCTTTCAAGAAAATACTGCCAAAGGTGATAAGTCTCAAAGTTGCTACAAAGTCAGTGGAGCATGTTTGATGGCTGTATCTCAGAAGAATTATATTGGCTAAAGTACTTGTACCATAAATGAACTTAAGTATTTTTGTGAAATTTTTGCAGGAGATATACTTGAAATTGATTGATTTGTGTGCGTGTGTGTGTGCGTGCGTGTGTGCGTGTGTGTGTGCGTGCGTGCGTGTGTGTGTGCGTGCATCTGCGGAGCACTACTGTGGCTACCTGCAGGCATTATTGCAACTTAAATGGCAGATGACAACTTAGTTATAGCAGAATATATTCTCGATAACGAAATGCAATGTTTGCTTGCACATTGGCTGATCTAAAGTGTGTCTCATAAACAATTACATATGATGTCAGATGGTACCATCGAGGGATATGATATTTATGACAATTGTACCCTGTGGTGCCAATCTCATGCTGAATGAGAGGACTTTTCTGTTATCTACCATTAAAGAGTTGTAAGGTCATTGTGTATGAAACATAAACAATTTATTACCTGAAGGTGTAACTATGTCAAGAATTTACTCATAATTTATTAATCATTGTAAAGCAGCTGTTGCGGTTTTTATCAGTTGAAGTGTAACACAAAAGTATTAGGATGTCCTGAGGAACAGTGGGTTTGTAATGATTTGTTTCCACAGACACAAGATTTCACAATAAGGAGCTGTTACACACACACACACACACACACACACACACACACACAGTGCTGATGGTTATTTTATTGTAATTTTTCTTTTCACTGCTGGTTAGTTCCTTCTGTAAAGAAGTGATCATTTTTATGTTTTGTGATTGAATGGGACTATTGAAAATTTTATGATTATAATAATTTTTTTAGCAAACTTAAGCTATATTACTTTATCTTTCTTTTAGCTTCTTTACTTGACATAGCAGTACTGGCCGTTGACAAAGTTCTCCAGTAATTTTTAAAGCATTTTTCATCCTGTACTGTAATACACTTTTGGAATTGTGATTTTCATCCTACTAATTGTGTATAAGTATGGAAGACTTCTTTTTGCATATGGGGAAATGGTTTTCAGTAACAGATGCTTTTTTTTCTCCCCTAATCCACGTGTCTGTAGCATTTCTCAAGGTTGCAAACTTTAGTTGTTGGTTTCATTTGTTCTTAGAATATTCTGTATTGTGAAAATGAACATTCAGAAACACTCATTGTTCTCTATTTAGCTCATTTCATAATTTGTTTCTTGAGCAGTTTCTCTCTGTCTGCTTTTTGAGTGTCTCACTCTTTCCTTTTATCTAATTTCATCTCATTGTTAATCTGTTACATATCTTCTGTCCATTCATTCTCTTATGTTGTAAAGCTAAACATGCTTCTCACTCCTCATCTGTTTAATTTCTTTGCTGCTGTTTCCTTCACTCAATTTGCCATTGGCAAGATCTTCTCTTTTATGTTTTGGTATTCTGTTATATATTTATTGCTTAGAACACTAAAATTCCACTAAATACATTGTTTGCTACCTTAAGGAATTCCCTTTCATGTAAATTTACTTCACTTCTCATTGATCTGCTGTAATAGCTTTTCAAGAGTATACCGATGCATGCATCTCAGCATTGTTCATACGACAGCAACACTAAATATTTTGACAAGCACATTTTCATAAGAAAACCAAATTATTCAACAGAAAATATTTAACTGTTATGCCATTTGATTAACAGAGCTAATTGTGCTAATATCACGGAACATGTGCTCCATAACTGGCAAATATCACTGACAGGTTTTACAAAATTACTGTAGTTTGATGAAGGTCATGTTACAGTTTAAAAGACTTTTGGAACTTGAGTCAGTGTAGATAGCTATCAGTACTTGGTTCAATAAGCTTTCAGCTTAGAGCTGCCCAGTGTGGTGGCGTGGAGTCAATGAGTGTAGCCCAATAAATGGTGCAGAAGGATTTTCTGCCATTCTTTAACCAAAGATCGCAATAATTGACAAAGGCTGGAGAATTTTTGTTCCCTTAGCCTTTGTTAAAGTTCCTCCCACAGATGTTCAATTGGACTGAGATGTGGGCTTTGGCTAAGCCATTTCAGTATCCTTACTTGCATCCTTCACAAAAAGTCTGACATGAGCAGAGGTGAGCTTAGGATCAATTTCATGCTGAAATTCCCAGTTTTGTCCCATTTTATTGTTGGCGTAGGGCAACGTGCATTCTCAAGATTTGAAACAATCTGTAATGTCTTCAGTAAGCACCAGAGGGCTGCCACCTCAGTGGGTCACCACACCAATACATTCCTGCCACTTTGCTTAACAAAGGGTATTTGGTACTGGACGTCATTTCTTGCATTGAATGGCCTTTGAACATATCGAATCCCATTGGAAAAAAAGCCAGTTAAACTTACTTTCGTCGCTCCACAGCACATGCAACCACCGTTTGTGTCCAGTCGTGTGATGTCGCAAACTCAAGTCAGGCTTTCCTGTTCTTTGCAGATATTAATGGATTTTTGCTTGGGTGTTGGCCATGAGACTAGACTCTAAGAATCTGTTTTACAGTACCATTCCATATTTCTATGTTGTGGAATTTATGCAGTTCTCTGTTTATGTCAACAACAGTCTTCTTTGGGTCGCCCTTTGACATTATCCTTATGAGATTCTTCAATTGGAGTGTGACTTTGCTGGGCGTATGTGTTCTTTATTAACTTTGGTTCCTGTGAATTGTTTCTTCTTATTCCCAACAGTCAAAATTTTTCAGGACAAACCAAAATCCCGAGTGACAATCTGCCTGATACTTGTCCACTATAGGGCATTGATTACAGTGTTTTTGAGGTCTGCTGTATACTCTGCCATTCTGCGTGTAGTTAACTGCGTGAAAACAAAACAAAAGCTAATGTAAACCAAAGGTATTTGACGTTATACTGTCATAGGCATTTTATTTCCAACAATAAACCACAGTGTCAAAATACTTTTGTTCGGACCACAATATTGTCAGTGTTGTACTTACTGTTATTGTGCTGAATCCTGATGCACATGTTTATATGGATGTGTGCTGCTGCACTGTGAGCCTAGACAGGCTAGTGAGGTAGGAAGCACATGACACACACCTAGCAGTGAAAATGTGTGTCAAAATAATTGTCACTACTGCACATACCCTTCTAAGCTGGAAGGTATCCCCACCATACAGTGTTCTAGAACATTCAGGAACATTCTGGCCAATCTGTAACTTTGGCACATAATTCTCAGCTGCTTCAGACTTCCCATTCATGTGGTGCGCCCTTTAGAGACCTATATCGTCCAACCCAACTCCAGCAGTTCCAACCTTCAAGGATGATGGTTGGAAAGCTTACAAACTGTATAACTCCTGTGGGACTGTTGGTTAGCTGTGGAGATGTAATGGCATGTGTGGTCAAACAATGTTTACATTTATTATATATTTTGTCAAGTTACAAATTAAAACAATCCAGATCATGTAAAAACATTTATTACAATTATGTGATCAAGACTGTTTTAATTTGTAACTTAAAAAAAAAAAAAAATTGCACTGATATTGCCGTTCTTCCAATGATGTGTGTAAAGATCATATATATTTTGGTTACCAGTGTCTTGAAATTCAACTGTTGTAAGAAATATTTATGAAATCTGACAAATTTCCACTTTTCCTTGTGTGGTTACTCATTGGATCTTGAAATTAACATAAAATATATTGAATGTTGCTTTTTAAATGAAAGCAGGTGTCTTTGGATTTCGTTTATGTATAAAGTGAGTAATTGTATTTGATTGCAGATTTTATATAGAATGCCTGTCGCCATAATGCCTGTTACCGAAGCTGCGGCAAAGGGTAAAGAAGAAAAGCACGAGCTACGAACAGCTCCATTTGATCCAAGATTCCCAAATCAAAATCAAACAAAGTGAGTAAAAGTTTTGGTGGTTGTTGAATTGAATTTATTTATTGTGAGGAAACAGGAAATAGTCTTGTTATGTTTATATGAATATATCTTGCCTGTGGTGCATAATAGTGTGTGGGAAATACTAGGGACTGAGTGACTTTGTAGGGGAATAATAATTAATCAATTTTTGGCTTCTTCAAGCTGCTAAAATAACAGTATTAAATAGAAAAACCTTGTTAATGTTTTTGTAGAGTAAAATTTATTTGTAACTGTAGGAATTGAAACAAAACCGGTTGAAATCAAACTCTGATTATTGTAACATGCCTTGCCTTACGTAATTATAATAGTTTTTGAACAACATTGTGTATTACTACTAAGGTGTGTTTCAGGTACTGTTACCAGAGCTATCTCGACTTTCATCGTTGCAGAGCTCTGAAGGGTGAGAACTATGAGCCGTGTGATTATTTCAGGAGGGTATTCAAATCCATTTGTCCTAATGCATGGATTGAAAAATGGGACACACAACTCGAAGAGGGCAGATTTCCTGGAAAAATTCTGTAATGTGTGTGTGCGTATGCCCTAAGGCATGAAATGACAGTTTTTCCTGTAGTGTTGTTGTAATGGTTAATAATGCTTTTGTAAATGGATCATGTAAATACCTTGATAAAATATGCTTGAGAAGATGGTAATGAGTGTTTAAAATGTTCTTCAAATTTCATAAACTTTAGTGTATATAATAAATTGTCCCTGACAGTTGAAAATGTGGTAATGAACAATTAAAGCTGTTTGTTACTTTTCATTCCTGTCAGAAATAGTTTCCTGACTCTGTTCTTGAAGTCTTAAATTCCACATACTTAGTTCCATCGATCTCTCTCTCTCTCTCTCTCTCTCTCTCTCTCTCTGTGTTGTAAATGTTTGTTTACCATGTATGAATAATTGTGAATGTACACTGTCATTAGGGCATCCTATGTGTAATTTCTATAAAATATTACTGTTAGAAACATAAAATACACGAAAAAAGGAGGGTTTACAACATACAGGTATGAGCCCATCTTCACTTTGCTCCAATTAAACAGGTAGGACTTACGATGGTTGTAGGGAGGAAATCATAAATTCATTTCCTCTTGCGAAACATGTGTAACTTCAGTTTCAGTTACAGATGTTCCCAACTGTGTTATATATACTGTCACATATGCGAATTATAGGCACTCTTTACCAAGAGGATTAGGATAACAGTGGCAGCTTTTGACGACGCTCCCTAGTCACCGACCTTTTATGATGTTGGAAATCCTCTGATGGGGTGAACTTACGTGTAGGCTTTGAGCACAAAGACAATTCAGATTTGCTCAATCTGTAACTTAGTGACTTAGGTATGTTTAAAAGGACAATTCTTAAGTGGTTGGCCGAACCAGTGGATATCTTTGTTGTTCAGGCAATCAAAAGTTGCTTTTAGCTTTAAGAGTACAAAATGAACACTATATATTTCCTGGTTTTGTTTTATCTTGCAGTTGTAAAGCTGGTTTGAGTGCTTGTGCTGATTCTTTTGAGTGCATTAACATATTGCAGTTTGTAGACATTGAAGTTTGGAAATCTACTCACATGAAGGTAGTTAATAGTTTGTGTTCAATCCATACTGTAATATTATCAGCAAATTAGTTCTTTCAGTATTGTGTACACAACAATAAAATTATGTCACCTTAATTATATAACCAAAATCAGTTACTGTTAATTTCACATTTATTAAATATTATCATCTCTGCTACAGTTTTACAAGCTTGTGTACTATTAAATCTTGTTAAAGTGTGAAATTAACTAAAATTATCTAGTGGAGAAAGGAAATAACTGCACTTAAGAGATATTGAAGCACAGCAAAGAAACACACACACAGGCATACACTTCGTCTTGAATACTGTGAATCTCAAGTTCATTCCTCAGAAAAAGAACACCTTATGTTTTATTACTTGCTTGCATCATAAAATATGAAAGTTGTGTGTTCTTATATTCTATGCAGAATTTAATGACTAACAGTAGAGTCAAAAATGATGCAGAGAGTGTGTTCAAAGTATTTTCTGAAACTGATAATTCAACGGACTGGCATATTTAGATTACAAAAGCAAAAGTATGTTTATGGTGCATTAACAGAGTGGAAGCAACTCTTCAAAGAAATAACTTAAAGGGCAAGGAGAGAATGTACAGACTGATGCGTCTGTAGTAGAGATGGTAAATACAGTCAGTCTGATGTGTACAAAAACTTAACACATTAATAAATTCATTTACACTTTGTACACTTAATAGTAGAGATACACACAACTTTATATAGCTGTAGGTTCTTCTGTTATGCTGAGTTATATACAGAGAGAGTTGAGTTGGTGATCGTAACAAATAATCTTTAATGCAAATACAATAACATAAATCAGTGAATAGCAGTAATGCTTTGTAGCGTCATGTTTGACGTATTGTCCTCACGACAGTCTTCTGTATTGATGTTAAGTCTGTAGATGTACTAAATCTGGAGGTGAAGCCCTGAATTGTGGCTGCTTGAAATGATGCAATGGTCACTAGTAGTGAAGTACTGTCAACTCAGCATCTGTGCTTGGCAACACCCCTTGGAGAATGGTGAGCAGTGGACGAGTGAGCTGTCTCAGCAGCACACTGGCAGGAGGTTTGAAAGTGCTCTCTCTCATGTATCTGTGTGCGGTTGAAGAAGATGCCTTCGATTCTGCAAAATATGCTCGTTTGTGACCTTTGTTCTGTTTGTAGAAAGGAAAAAGCATTTTTCCATAAGCTGTATTTAGTAGGTGAACCTCGATTGCGTAAAGTAGACAAGAGCTTAACAGCCTCAGACAATAGGAAAAAAGTACAATGTTGCATACATTTGTAGAAATGATCCACAAAACTACCGTCCCTTAACTTCAGTTTGTTGCAGAGTCTTAGAATATATTCTGAGCTCAAACATAATGAGGTATCTTGAACAAAATGACCTCGTCTGTGCCAACCAGTGTGGATTCCAAAAACAGATTTCAAAGACAGCAATTATGTGAAATCCTGCTTCGTCTTTTATCACATAACACACTGAAAGCTTTCAGAGCCAAGGCAGTCAAGTAGATGAATGCTTGATTTCTGAAGAGCATTTGACTTACTACCACATCTACACTTACTGTCAAAAGTATGGTAATAAGGGGAATAGAGTGAAACCTTTGACTGGATTGAGGACTTTTTGGTAGGGAGGATGCAACATGTTATCTTGGATGGAGAGTTATTGTCAGATGAAGTAACATCAGGTGTGCTCTAGGTAAGCAGATTGGAACCCTTGCTGTTCTTGTTGTACAATAATATGAATAGTAACCTCAGACTTTTTGCAGGTGATACAGTTATCTATAATGAAGTAATATCACAAAGAAGCTGCATAAATATTTAGTTGGATCTCTATAAGATTTCAAAGTGGTGCAGTTCAGAAATGTAAAACTGTGCACTTCACAAAACGAAAAAAAAGTAGTATCCTATGACTATAATACCAGTGAGTCACTGTTGGAATCGGCAACTCGTACAAATACCTGAGTGTAAAAGACTGTAGGGACATGAAATGGAATGATCATACAGGCTCCTTTGTGAGTAAAACAGGTGGTAGACTCATTTGTGCGACCCATTCTAGAACATTGCTCAAGTGTGCAGGACCCATACCATATAGGACTAATGGGATCCTGCAAAAGTTTATTAACAAAGTTTCAAGAACAGGTTTTAAATGATGACTTAAGGAATATACTACAATCCCCCATGTATCATTTTCATATGGATCATGAGGGTAAGATGAGAATAATTATTACAAGCACAGAGATGATCAGTCATTCTTACCGCACTCCGTATGTGAGTGGAATGGGAAGAAACCCCAATAACTGGCACAATGGGATGTACCCTCTGCTATACACATCACGGTGGTTTACAGAACATAAATGTACACTTTTCAAAACAGTTACGCAAAACGAGTGATACGTGGGTGTTAATAGTAATGTGATAAGAGACTGTTGCCTGTGTCTAATATAAATGAATTAAAGAATAAAATAATTAGTTAAAAAGTAGCTATGATTTTTTGGCTCCTTGTGGGTGAGTGTACTAGGAGCTGCCATAGCCCCTGTCTGTAGTATATAGATTTCACTTGGGGCAGTTTAAAGTAGTTAAAAATCTTTCAATGACAAAATGAACTCCGACACTTTAATCACCACTCTAATCAGACTCTTCCAGTATGTTACTGTCAACAACCCTCTAACTGCTGTGATTAGTTTACCCTACACTGCATGAATTTTTATTTTAGTGCAAAAAAATATATATGGTAGAAAATGTTCACCAATGAAGGGGAAAAATACTGAAAAAATATATCACTCATTTAACAGTGTGAAAGTCATTATTTATTACTTGTTTCCATTTGGCAACATCATGAGTTTAGTCATTACACTCTCTCCAGTTGCCAAAACTTTTACAACAGCAAATCAAACAGGAAAATTAAGTAACAAATACATTTTATGGAACAAAGATTTTATGAGTTTTGATTTTGAATTTAAATTTCATATTATTGATCTCGGTGGCATTTAAAGCAGGATAGTTCTGTGAAATTAATCTGGAAACATTGAAATCACAGTACATGATATTTAGTGAAACAGTTACCTTTCCTGTTAAGACACAGCTCCACATTACATTTTTTGCATTTAATAATGGTATAACTATAACCTTTGATATTTTCATTTTTGCACCTCTGTTTTTTATCTAAATAAACAGGCCAGTGTCCGACCTGATCGAATCTGTGATATTTTTAGTTGGATGGTGTGAACCACAATGGAATAAGAGACATATTGAGGTTATGTAATAAAATATATGACAGTGGTGAATGGCCTGAGGACTTTTTGACAACAGTAATGATTCCATTACCGAAAAAACAAGGAACCAAGAAATGCAGCGAGCACAGGACAATCAGCCTCATTTCACATGCAGCCAAAGTGATGTTAAGAATTATTAATAAGACTTGAAAAAGTAATAGAGGGGAATCTCGGCGAGGAGCAGTTTGGCTTGAGACGGAATACGGGCACCAGAGATGCAATAGGGCTCCTACGAATCTTGGGAGAAAGGTTTATTGAAAAAGGAAGAGACCTATATATGTGCTTCATCGATTTAGAAAAGGCATTTGACAATGTGGTTTGGGACAAGCTGGCGACTATTATGAGGGAAAAGAGAGTGGACTGGAAAACCAGAAGACTTATAAACTCTTTATACCTTAATCAAAAAGTTTCAGTTGAAGTGAGAGGAGAAAGTACAAACTGGATCAGACTAGGGAAAGGAGTAAGACAAGGATGCTGTTTATCATCTACTCTTTTCAACCTGTACTTGGAAAATATGATTGACAAATGCTCATTAGATGACAAAGGAGTAGAAATTGGAGGAAGAAGAGTAGGGTGCTTGAGATTTGCTGATGACATGGTGGTCCTAGCCACAGGGGAAAAAAAATTACAGGATTTGGTGGACACCATTGCAACTAACGGAAAAAATATGGAATGAAAATTAACACAAATAAAACAAAAGTATTGGCAATAGGAGGAAATAAAAATTGTGCTGAATGGAGAAACACTAGAACAGGTGCAAAATTTTAAGTATCTTGGAAGCAGGATAGACACCGACTGGAAGTGCCCCACAGAAATTAAAACAAGGATAGCAATGGCAAAAGAGGCGTTTTATAAGAAAAGGAGAATCTTCTGCAGTGGTCTGGACAGAGAACTCAGAAAGAGACTCATAAAATGTCTTGTATGGAGTGTTCTTCTACTGTATATGGTGCTGAAACATGGACTATGAGGAAAAAAGACAGTGAAAGGCTGGAGGCTTTTGAGATCTGGACATGGCGGAAGATGGAAAGAATAAGTTGGATGGACAGAGTAAAAAATGAAGAGGTACTGAGAAGAGTGGGAGAGAAAAGACAGTTACTAGATGTAATAAAGAGAAGAAAAAGAAATTGGATTGGGCATATATTAAGAAAGAATGATGGACTGATAAAAACAGTTTTAGAAGGTTATGTAGAAGGGAAAAGGAAGTGAGGAAGGAAGGGATTCCAGATACTGGATGACATGATGGAAGGTACAACATACAGCAGCCTTAAGAAGGAAGCAATGGATCGCAGAAAATGGAGAGGCAAAGGACCTGCTAATATAGCAGATAACTGATGATGGTGTGAAGCTGTCTTTAGGTGGTTTCTCTATAAAACTTGGCCGTCCTCTCTTTGTTGTAGAACTGAAACCAATTTTGAGGAATGTTTCAGCCAGTTCAATCCTAAAATTTGCTTATTGGAGCTCTTTAGCTTGAGGCGCTGGGTTGCAGATTCTGTTAACTCTGCGGTACAAAATGCAGCTGTTGATTGTGGCTACATCAAGATGGTAAAATATTTGAAAGTACCATTTCTTACTCCGCATTATGATTCTGTATCTGCCAATGAGACTGTCTAGAAGATCCACTCCCCCCATATACTTGTTATAAATTTGCACAATTTTTGAACAAGATACAAAAATATGTTCCTTCCTGCTTCTATCATATGTCTTTGTATTGCTTGCAGGGTTACTTCCTACAAATGTGGATAACATTACTGTCTTCTTGTCCTTCCGGAGGATGGAGTTTCTTACTGTGAACTCTATTTCTTCAAACAGTTCCTAGAGATAAAATGCCTCTTCCCTTCAAATAGTGAATTAGCAGTATTGATGCGTAATAATTATCAAAGTAAATTTTGTCATTTACATTCTCTGGTACATTCTGGCATAATCTAACAATCAGCGTTGAAGTCACATTGGATTCAACAAGATTAACAGTTTCACTGTGTGATTTCACGAATTTATTGCTGGTGTCACATGTTTATCTTTATCACCACTGGCATCTTCACTTTTCACTCAGAACTGGTATTGAAAGTCAAGTTTCTTCTGTCAACTCCTTTAATCGTCCATTGTCATCCACAAAATAAACTTTTTCAGGATTCATGATACCTAATTTTATAAAAGAAAGAGCACAAGTCACTGAAATTGCAGAAATTTCGTCAGTGCTGCGTGCAAGCTTTCTAAGCAAGTACATGACAATGCCATGACTGAATGTATAGTGTTGCATAATGGCGACACGTAATTTTTTTTACACAGAAACTTACTTTCAAGAAAAAAAATTAGTGTTTAATATGTTTTCAACTCCTATTAGGTCTCTGTAACATACTAATTTTTATTTTTTTTACAGGATAGTAGTTGTCAGTTTATAATTACATTGCGCTCTTTGTTGCATTTCTCCTCAATTCAAGACTGTGCTGCCTTCTGTGGAGGAAACGATCAAATAAATCCTTAGAATAGCTCCAATGTATACAATACACATGGTGTTGCCATCTGGAAACAAGAAGTACACCCGAAAAACGTAATGAAAATTATCGTTGCCAAACAGCAACAACATGCAGTGTAGGGTTAACTTGTCATGCTTGGCTGCTTCCCAGATGCTGAAGATGTGTTTACAGTGTGAACCTGGGTTTTCCTGAAGCACTTTGACTTGTTAACGCATCCTGTTCTGCTGATCTCTCACTGATGGAGATTTCCATATCTCGATGATTTAAAAAAGTTTTGATTGTTTATTATACGGTATATGTGCATACACTGCAATGTATTAGCTAAACTCAACCACATGCACATGTTTCTTTACCTCTGCAAACTATTTAAAATTTCATGCCACGTTTGTTTATATTGACTAGCACAGTAATTATGACAACTAACGAAAATAAATTCAGTCCTTTGAGTGAAGCTACCAGACTAAGATGTGCAAAAAATCAGATTTATTCACCCAGTAATTTTGTTAAAGCTGGATGATATGTAACTCATAGCAGTTGGAATGCCATCTCACATCACAGTCTTATGACAGCCATAACACAGCCACACTTGGCACAGAATATAGAGAGCATATCTGTAGAAGCAAAAGAGTTAGTAGCAGTTTCTAACAGTTTTGACTTTCATTGTGAATTGATGGAAATCTTTGATAGAATTGGAAACTGTTATGTCATTAGTTTCATCTTCAGGCAAAAAATTTATTTAAAAGTATTTATTAAAATATTCTAAAACAACTTTGGAAACTGTGTTAGCTGTTGATAAACTGTTATTACAAGGTTACATTACATTGGAATAAAGCATTATCAAAAGAGAGTGCAGTTTCCAGAAGCCTTTTGCAAGATTTTAATAAAAATGAATTGTAAAGAAATTTTTAACATGTGTCAAGTAAGCTGTGGATGCCTGCACTGTAAAATCATCTGTTAATCTTCAGAGGATGTTTAGGTGTTTGATGTTGTGGTACATATATAATTTTACAAAGGTGTGTTATCAAAGCAGTTCTCAAAGGGTCAGTTTGTGATAATGACCTTAACAATTTCAACAACTTACTGGGCAGTGAGCTTTTGGGCAAAACTCGGCCATTTCCCTCTTTCATCTCACTTCTTTAGATGAATTGTCCTACAAGAGATTTGCTAAAAGTGATTTTAGTTTTATGGACAGAGATTATCAGGGGCAGTTATTTCTGAGTGCTGGGCAAGGGAGAATTACAAGTGACCACAAACGGTAATTGGTGAATGCCTGAAGTATTAGTATGTCAGTCGCTCTTCATTTGTACGTGGAATGTTTTGGTTTTTGTGGTGAACTATTCTTGCTATAGCCAGTTCGATAGATAGCCATCGTGTGTCACACGCTTTCAGTATTTTTAACGGTGCATCACTGCAATTAATTAGCTGAAAAATATTTTTATACCCAATTTGGCACTTTGACGAGTGTAAGAACCAGGTGTAGGTTTCACAGACCAGAAACTCTATGTTTCGTGGGAAAGTGATTTCTGATGCGTGCGTTACTGCAAACTGTAATGAGTGATATACACAAGGTATCAAAATGAGATGTGGAAGATTGTGTTGCGTTTTCAGAATTGTATACAGGCTGTGGCTGGAACCAGTCATAACAGCTGCATTATAGGTTCCTATTGCGATTAAATTTTGTAGTTTGAGACCCTCAGCTTTTAAACACTGTAAAAGTGCCGATACCATTCCAACGGCATGAGAACTCTCCAGGGGCTGCAAAGCTAAACACGCGACACTACCTTTGTTTTTTAAATTTAAACTGAAATATCTTACGACGATCCCGAGATATTTCCTGATGCTTACATCTAATAATACTCTCAATGTGCAAAATTCTCCTGCTATGCAATACCAAATTCCTGGAACCCATAACACACAATGAAACTCTTTGCCCTGCAGGAACTTGAGCAACATGCACAATGCCACCTCAGAAAGCTTTCCATCGTGCTCACTCCCTACTCCCACCTTGGAGTTCCACTGTCCATCACCTCTACAACAACCTACAAACCTTCCCCACATCTCTTCTTAGCTGACCAACTCTGCCTCACAGACCTACTACATTTGCCCCACCCTCCAAAAATCCTTCCTACCACCATACAGAATTTAGAACTTAAACAGACCCACAATGCAGTCATGAGCCTTTCCTCCAGAAGCCTTATCCCCACAGAAACATCAGTCTTTTCGAAAGGCTTCACGTTTTGCCCCACTCCCAAATTTAATTATGCAGGACCTTCTCTCCTTCTCCCAGTCCCTACAGTGGAAACACTTTTTCACCAACCACCCCACCAGTCAGATTCAATCAAAGAACAATATTGAACCTTACCTAACTGAGTTCACTTCTCCATCCAACCATGATCCACCACCACTGCCCCCAAACCACACCCTGTTAACTTTACAGAATTTCTTAATCTCGAACCTTGCATCACCATCACTCCCCAAATCCCTCAACATGCAAACTAACCTTATATTCACAGAAAGAATTGCAGTCCACCATCTAAAAACTGATCCCGACCTTATAATCCTACCTGCGGAAAAAGGCTTCACCACTGTTGGTTTGAACCACAAGGATTACCTGGCGGAAGGACTCCACCAGCTGTCAGATACTTCCACCTACAAACCTTGCCACAGTTCGCATTCGGGAGGACGACGGTTCAATCCCGTCTCCAGCCATTCTGATTTAGGTTTTCCGTGATTTCCCTAAATTGCTTCAGGCAAATGCCGGGATGGTTCCTTTGAAAGGGCACGGCCGATTTCCTTCCCAATCCTTCCCTAACCCGAGCATGAGCTCCGTCTCTAATGACCTCGTTGTCGATAGGACGTTAAACTCTAACCACCACCACTTGCCACAGTGAACCCATTCTAGTAATCCAGCAGCATATCCAGTCTCTACTCAGAACCTGATGCCCATCCCAGAACCTCTCCCTGGAGGCCATCTCTCTACTCATCCCTACCATTCCCCGGACTCCTACCTTCTACATGCTTCCTAAATTCCATACACCTAAACACCCAGCATGCCCCATTGTGACTGGTTACTGTGCCCCCACTGAGAAAATCTCTGCTCTTGTAGACCAACACCTTCAATCTATTACCCAGAACCTACCCCCCCCCCCCCCCCATATAAAAGATACCAACCATTTCCTCCACCAACTCTCCACAGTTCTTGTCCCTTTACCATACAGTGCCCTGCTCATTACTATTGATGGCACATCCCTGTACATGAGCATTCCTAATGCCCATGGCCTTACCGTTATTGAACTCACATTTAACAACACCCAACAGATTCCAAACCCACAACCTCCTTCCTAGTCACCATGATCATCTATATCCTCACCCACAATTACTTCTCCTTTGAAAGCTTTACCTGCAAACAAATCCAGGATACGACTATGGGCGCCCACATGGCACCATCCTACACCAACCTATTCATGGTCCATCTAGAGGAATCCTTCCTAAAAAGTCAGAATCCTAAACCCCTCACCTGGTTCAGATTCATGGAACACCTGCACCATCTGTTCCAGTCCGGCCAGTAACACCACCTATCCCATCAAAGGCAGGGCTACCTGTGAAAGCAGTCATGTGACCTACAAGCTAAGTGGCAACCACTGTGCTTCATTTTATGTAGGATTGACAACCAACAAGCTGTCTGTCTGCCTGAATGGCCACAAACAAACTGTGGCTAAGAAACAAGTGGACCACCCTGTTGCTGAACAAACCGCCAAACATGATATCCTTCATTTCAATGACTGCTTCACAGCCTGTATTATATGGCTCCTTCCCACCAACACAAACTTTTCTGAATTGCACACCGTGTGGAGTAGCTACGTTGTCTAAGGCGCCTTATCACGGTCTGTGCAGCTCACCCTGCTGGAGGTTTGAGTCCTCCCTCGGGCATGGATGTGTGTTTTGTCTATAGCCAAAGTTAGTTTAAGTTAGATTAATTAGTTTGTAGATTTAGGGACCAATGACCTGAGCAATTTGGTCCCATAAGACCTTACCGCAAATTTCCATGTTTTCTGAATTGTGTAGGTGGGAAGTTTCCATGCTACATTCGCATAATCCTCCTGTTCCCAATCTTTGGTAGTCACTCTCCTCACCCATCCAGCCCCTCCCTGTTCCCATTGCAGCACTCCAGCACTACGCAGCCATCATTCCACCATCACACCCAGTCTTTTTATTTCTCTCCCTTTCCAATATTTCCCTCTCCCCTCCCCATCTGTCCCCTGCCCTCTGTCTAACTTGCAGCACTTCACTGTCCGCCACCACAAACCATACTATCCCTGTCCTCCCCCACCCAGCCTCCTCCTTACCTGCACCCAGTTGCCACACTAACCATGTACTGGTGCTACTGCTCACAGTGTGGTTTCAGTTGCCTGAGATTGCAGTTTTGTGTGTGTGTGTGTGTGTGTGTGTGTGTGTGTGTGTGTGTGTGTGTGTGTGTGTGTGTTTGTTGTTGTTAACAAAGTCGTTAATGGCTGAGAGTTTTTATTGTGAGTCTCTTTGTTGTGGCTATCTGCGACTCAGCATCTCTGCTATATTGTGAGTAGCAACTTTCCTTCTCATGACACTGTTACATTCCATTCGGGATTTTTTATTGTTTGAGTTTTGTCTGACAGCTTTCCTTTGATCCTAACCCAGGGCTGATTTCCTTTGTTGCTATTTTCTTTTGCATCACTATACTCAAGGTCCATCCTTCTTTCTCTTCTTTCCTGTGTTTCTCTTATTGCTTTAAAAATCACACTGCATGCTCTACTTAAGAGCCACTCTGTATCAACCATCTCGGCTGCGCACGGCAGCCAGCTACAAGATCATGCTGATTGCTGGTGCAGCATCTTATGTCCCACTTTATTCCTGCTGATGTAATTAATCCTGTACTTTCAAACTGATCACTCTTCTTGCATCATTTCCCATATTGTTCTGTGTTAACTCCCACACCTTTCTGGTGCCACACGATCTTATGTCTCATCCTACAAACCCCTTCCCACACCCCACACTTTGTCTGTTCTATCCCAGTTCCCACTCACTAATTCCACCTCATCCAGCCACATCTGCCGTCCCCCTTCTTCACACTTATCAACCCTCAGACCTGCTACCCACAGTAATATAAATATTTTAATTAGTTATTATTTACTCTGATCCATGTGACTTCTAGCCAAGTTTAGTGACTTTTCACTTTCGCTATCAACAACTCACTCAGATTTAATCTTGGTCCCCCTGTTGCATCCATTTCATCCTTTTCGTGATTTTTCACACGTATATGGGTATGTTTTTGTGAAATTATCTGCACTTAATTCTACATTATTTACAAAATTTTCACATTTTTTTCCACCACTATGGATCCTTGCACCTTCCATCTGCGACAATACAGAAAAGTTTTCTTATCCCTAGCCAGATCCCTGTCCCAGATATTGTTCCTTCGTTGTTGCTTGGCTGATGGAATCCCCCCCTCAGTGGTCTTCCCATTAAATTACCCATGTCTGGCTGTCAGCCCTCCTTCCACAATGACCTCTACCTGTTCAGATTCTGCCAATCCTTAGCACTCACCAACATAGTCCTGCAAAACCATATAAACCAAGCCCATACCTCCTTCTAGTACCTCCTCTCAATGTGCAAAATTCTCCTGCTATGCAATACCAAATTCCTGGAACCTATAACACACATTGAAACTCTTGCCCTACAGGAACTTGAGCAACATGCACAATGCCACCTCAAAAAGCTCTCCACCCTGCTCACTTCCTACTCCCACCTTGGAGTAGCACTGTCCATTAACTCTACAACAACCTACAAACCTTCTCCACATCCCCTCATAGCTGACAAACTCTGCCTTGCAGACCTACTACATTTACCCCACCCTCCAAAACTCTCTCCCACCACCACACAGAATCCAGAACCTAAACAGACCCACAATGCAGTCACGAGCCTTTCCTCCAGAAGCCTTAACCCCACAGAAATATCAGTCATATCGAAAGGCTTCATGTTTTGCCCCACTCCCAAATTTAATTATGCAGGACCTTCTCTCCTCGTCCCAGTCCCTACAGTGGAAATACTTTTTTGCCACCAACCCTACCCATTAGACTCAATCAAAGACCAATATAGAACATTGCCTAACTCAGTTCACTCCTCCATCCAACCATGATCCACCGCCACTGCCCCTAAACCACACCCTGTTAACTTTCCAGAATTTCTTAATCTCACTACTTGCAAACTAACCTTACACCCTCAGAAAGAACTGCAGTTCCTGTACACGAACATTCCTAATGCCCATTGACTTACCGCTATTGAACACTACCCATCCCAATGCCTGACCGATTCCAAAGCAATGGACGTCCTCCATTCTAGCCACTATGATGAACTATATCAACATCCACAATTACTTCCCCTTTGAAGGCTTTACCTGCAAACAAATCTGGGTTGTGACTATGGGCACCCACATGGCACCATCCTATGTCAACGTATTCATGGTTTATCTAGAGGAATCCTTCCTAAAAACCCAGAATCCTAAACCCTTCCCCTGGTTCAGATTCATTGATGACATCTCTGCTTTCTGGATCGAAGGTGAGGATACCCTTTCCACATTCCTCCAAAACGTCAACAACTTCTCCCCCATTTGCTTCACGCGGTCCTATTCAACCCAACAAGCCAACTTCCTAGATATTGACCTTGACCTCAAAGATGTCTTCGTCAGTACTTCTGTCCCTATCAAACCTACTAACCACCAGCAGTACCTCCACTTCGACAGCTGCCACCTGTTACATACCTAGAAGTCCCTTCCGTACAGCCTAGCCACCCATGGTCAATGCATCTGCAGCAGTGAGCAGACCCTCTTCAAATATAGGAAGAGTCTCACTGAAGCCTTCACTGACTGTAATTATCCTCCCAAACCTTGCACAAGAACCTCCCAAATTTCCACCGTTTGACCACAGAGGAGCATTCCATTCGTAACTCAGTACCATCCAGGACTGGAGCACCTGCATTACATTCTCCGCTGGGGTTTCAGTTACCTCTTGTCGTGCCCTGAAATGTTAAATGCCCTGCGTGCTATCCTTCTCATGGTATTCTGCCATCCACCAAACCTACACAATATACTCATCAATTCACACTCAGTCCCTGCTCCCAATCCCTTACCTCATGGCTCATAGCCCTGTAATAGACCTAGGAGCAAGACCTGTCCCATACCACCTACTCCAGTCTGGTCACTAACGTCACCTATCCCATCAAAGGCAGGGCTACCTGTGAAACCAGTCATGTGATCTGCAAGCAAAGTGCAACCACTGTGCTGCGTTCTATGTAGGCATGGCAATCAACAAGCTGTCTGTCTGCATGAATGGCCACTGACAAACTGTGGCCAAGAAACAAGTGGATCACCCTGTTGCTGAACACACTGCCAAACATGATATCCTTCATTTCAGTGACTGATTCACAGCCTGTGTAATATGGATCCTTCCCACCAACACCAACTTTTCTGAATTGTGGAGGTGGGAACTTTCACTGCAATACGTGCTACATTCCCATAATCCTCCTGGCCGCAACCTTCATTACTCACTGTTCTCGCTCTTCTAGCCCCTCCCTGTTCCCATTTCACAGCAACACAGCTGTCATTCCACCACCACACCCAGTATTTTTACTTCTCTTCCTTTCTGCTACTTTCCCGCCCTCTCTGCATCTCTCCCCTGCCCTCCATCTAACTTGCAGCACATCATTGTCCGCCATCCCCTTCTCCACCCAGCCTCCTCCTTACTCCTTACTCCTTACTCCCATCATGTACTGGTGTTGCTGCTTGAAATGTGGTTTCAGTTGCACAGTTGCATTTATGTCAGTGTGTGTGTGTGTGTGTGTGTGTGTGTGTGTGTGTGTGTGTGTGTGTGTGTGTGTGTTGTTGACGAAGGCCTTAACGGCTGAAAGCTGTAATTATGAGTGTCTTTTTGTTGTGCCTATCTGCGACTCAGCATCTCCCTCCATATGATGAGTAGCAACTTTCCTTCTCTTAATACTGTTACATTCCATCGTGGGTTTTCCATTGTTTGACATTAAGTAGAAAGTCATTGATATGGTGCAGAGTTATTTCAGATTGGTTATTATTTTAACTAAGGCTTAATTTGAAGACAACGTAATATTTTGGAGTTACATTTAGTGCTGTAGTCAAATAATAAGCACAGGGACTGAAGGCATATACATGTTTAATAAAGTTCTTCAGACTGCAAGACGGTCAGTATCATTCTAGAGTTTCTTCCAGATGTAAGTCAGCAGGTTAAAATGTAGGACATATCCAGGGTTTTCTAGATGAATGTTAACCCTGATCACATAATATAGTCAACTTGCATAGTGACTAGCGAAAGCATCTTATTGCAAGACTTGCATGAATGGAAAGTTTGCCTGTGAACTAACTCAAGAACACCTAATTGGTTTGCTTTAGGTGCCAAAAAAAAATGAGCTCCTTACTAAATTGCGGCCATTTTTAACATTGTGATAATCTCATGATGATATTACATCTTCATCAATGCAACAACAAAAATATCTAAAATTTATTACAACCTAGGTCTGTCACTCACCCCAGTCTTCTTGCCTTAATTCTCTTCACACTTCTCATCTATTCCATCCCCCCCCCCCCCCCCTCAACACACACACACACTCAAGCCCTCTCCCTTTCACCTTCTCCTTTCACTTCTCCTCTTCCCTCCCACCCTCTCCCTTACTCTTCTCTTCTGTTCACTTTCTCTCTCTTCTGCCCTCTGTCTCACTCTGTTTTTCCATTGTCTTCCTCAATGTTTCTATCTCACTTGCTTTTCCCTCACCTTTCTTTCCTCTCCCTTTCTCTCTCCCTTCTCTCCATCTCTACTTCAGCTCCCCTTCTATCATTCTGCCTCTCATCCCTAACTCACTTGCTCACCCTGCCTCCCTCTCTTTCTCATCCTCTCCTCCTTCGTCTTCCTCTCTTCCTCCTCATCATCATCCTCTTTTGTTACATCATTACTTTTTACTCTCTTCTCCCTGTTTCTCTTTCTCTCTCTTGCCCTCCACTTCATTTATCTTCCCTTTTCCCTCCATACTCATTGATATCCCCCCTCCCCCTTCATTGCGCTCTGCTTCTTCTTCATCCGTAACCCTCTCCCTCTCATCCTCTATCCTTCTCTATGCCACTTCTCTCTCCTTAACCCCATCACTCCACCCTTCTCACTCTTCCTCTCTCTACCCTTCTTAAACTCTTCCTCTCTCTACCCTTCTTAAACTCTTGTCTTTCATTCCTTTGATCTCCCTCTCTTCTTCTGCTTCCCTCTCCCTAATTTTTGGTTACCAGCTAGAGATTGACTTTCTTATGTATGACCTAAGTCTAAAAATAAAGATGTTCATAATATTTACCTGTTGGAATTTTCATATTTTACAAATTTATGTTGTTTGTATTTGCTGTTGCTGGTTATGTACCCCTAGACAATTATGGACTAATACATATGTTACTCTTATTGTCTTATTGCTATTTTATGAAACATTATTGAGTTTTTCTGAGTTCTTTGTCTTATTTTTTCTGTAATTATGTATGTTCTCTGACTTTTGGCCTGGTACAACTTTTTATTTTGCTTCACTTAGGTGGCTAGTGTGTTAAACACTACATCATATTTATTCAAGCAATTTGTCAGTTGGTCTCAAAAGAATGAGTAGGGATCCTTTTTCAGTCTTTCCCACAGTAAAAAATTCTAGATGGTGATAAGGAGTTCTATCAGCAGCCTCCGCTTTTAGACTGTTCCACCTAAGCCACAAGGTGGTCTCTGTAATGCTGTGATCTTTCTGTCTCTTATTCTTGTAGTCAGTTTTATTTATTGAATTCTCCTTCAAATACAAATTATTTACAGTTATACTGAAAGTAGACAGTAAAAATAAAATCATTTCTAAAGCACTAGGTGTTCAGCTTTATCTCTCACTTTTTTTTTTAATATCCATTGCTATAACCTTAATGTCATCTGCTAATTTTCCTGCACGTGAACAATAGTAAGAATCAGAAACCGCACATTTACAGCTAATTGATGTGTTGTGTATAAAAACACAAAACAGTATAAAATTGTCTCTCTCTTGCCTCTGAAACGAGTTATATAGTGATATTTTAAAAGTTTAAAAATCAATGCATAATGATTTATCTAAAAAAAGGTATTACGGAAGCCAGTGTGGATTGTTAAAAACCAATTTCATGCTAATCATAAGTGTAGGGCCTACATGTTACACGACAATAATATATCTCGAAATGCTTCAAGGTAATTGGAGAATCTAATATTTCTAGACCTTTCGTTCAGTACTATATCAATAGCCTCCCAAGAATATTCATTCACGTCTGATTTCTAACAAGATCCTCAGTCCAGCTGTGGCCCTTGTTAGAAATCAGACATGAATGAATATTCTTGGGAAGCTATTGATAAAAGTGTTTCCACTGTAGGGACTGGGACGAGGAGAGAATGTCCTGCATAATTAAATTTGGGAGTGGGGCAAAACATGAAGCCTTTCGAAAAGACTGATATTTCTGTGGGGATAAGGCTTCTGGAGGAAAGGCTCGTGACTGCATTGTGGGTCTGTTTAGGTTCTGGATTCTGTGTGGTGGTGGGAGAGAGTTTTGGAGGGTGGGGTAAATGTAGTAGGTCTGCAAGGCAGAGTTTGTCAGCTATGAGGGGATGTGGAGAAGGTTTGTAGGTTGTTGTAGAGTTAATGGACAGTGCTACTCCAAGGTGGGAGTAGGAAGTGAGCAGGGTGGAGAGCTTTTTGAGGTGGCATTGTGCATGTTGCTCAAGTTCCTGTAGGGCAAGAGTTTCAATGTGTGTTATAGGTTCCAGAAATTTGATATTGCATAGCAGGAGAATTTTGCACATTGAGAGGAGGTACTAAAAGGAGGTATGGGCTTGGTTTATATGGTTTTGCAGGACTATGTTGGTGAGTGCTAAGGATTGGCAGAATCTGAACAGGTAAAGGTCATTGTGGAAGGAGGGGTGACAGCCAGACATGGGTAATTTAATGGGAAGACCATTGAGGGGGAGATTCCATCAGCCAAGCAACAACGAAGGAACAGTATGTGGGACAGGGATCTGGCTAGGGATAAGGAAACTTTTCTGTATTGTCGCAGATGGAAGGTGGAAAAAATGTGAAAATTATGTAAATAATGTAGAATTAAGTGCAAATAATTTCGCAAAAATATACCCATATACGTGTGAAAATTCACGAAAAGGATGAAATGGATGCAAAAGGGGGACCAAGATGAAATCTGAGGGAGTTGTTGATAGCGAAAAAACTTGGCAAGAAGTCACAAGGATCAGAGTAAAGAATAACTAGTAAGACCTATGTGTATTACTGTGGGTAGCAGGTCTGAGAGTGGATAAGTGTGAAGAAGGGGGATGGCAGATGTGGCTGGATAAGGTGGAATTAGTGAGTGGGAACTGGGATAGAACAGACAAAGTGTGGGGTGTGGGAAGGGGTTTGTAGGATGAGACATAAGATCGTGTGGCACCAGAAAGGTGTGGGAGTTAACACATAACAATATGGGAAATGATGCAAGAAGAGTGATCAGTTTGAAAGTACAGGATTAATTACATCAGCAGGAATAAAGTGGGACATAAGATGCTGCACCAGCAATCAGCATGATCTTGTAGCTGGCTGCAGTGCGCAGCCGAGACAGTTGATACAGTGTGTCTCTTAAGTAGAGCATGCAGTGTGATTTTTAAGGCAACAAGAGAAACACAGGAAAGAAGAGAAAGAAGGATGGACCTTGAGTATCGTGATGCAAAAGAAAATAGCAGCAAAGGAAATCAGCCCTGGGTTAGGATCAAAGGAAAGCTGTCAGACTAAAATCAAACAAAAAAAAAATCCTGGATGGAATGTAACAGTGTCATGAGAAGGAAAGTTGCTACTCACCATACAGTGGTGATGCTGAGTCGCAGATAGCCACAACAAAAAGACTCTCACAGTAAAAACTCTCAGTCATTAAGGACTTTGTTAACAAAACACACACACACACACACACACATATCCATGCAAGCACATTTCGCACACACAACTGCAGTCTCAGGCAACAGAAACCACACTGTGAGCAGTAGCACCAGTACATGGTTAGTGTGGCAACTGGGTGCAGGTAAGGAGGCGGCTGGGTCGGTGAAGGACAGGGATAGTATGGTTGGGGTGGTGGACAGTGAAGTGCTGCAAGTTAGACAGAGGGCAGGGGACAGATGGGAAAGGGGGAGGGAAGAATTGGAAAGGGAGAGAAACAAAAAGACTGAGTGTGGTGGTTGAATAATGGCTGTGTAGTGCTGGAGTGCTGCAATGGGAACAGGGAGGGGCTGGATGGGTGAGGAGAGTGACTACCAATGGGTGAGACCAGGAGGATTATGCGAACATAGCTTGTATTGCAGGGAAAGTTCCCACCTACGCAATTCAGAAAACATGGAAATTTGTGGTAAGGTCTTATGGGACCAAACTGCTCAGGTCATTGGTCCCTAAACCTACACACTAATTAATCTAACTTACACTATATACAACACACACATCCATGCCCGAGGGAGGACTCGATCCTCCAGCGGGGTGAGACGCACAGACTGCGATAAGGCAGTGTTTCCACTGTAGGGACTGGGACGAGGAGAGAACGTCCTACATAATTGAATTTGGGAATGGGGCAAAACGTGAAGCCTTTCGAAAAGAGTGATGTTTCTGTGGGGATAAGGCTTCTGGAGGAAAGGCTCATGACTGCATTGTGGGTCTGTTTAAGTTCTAAATTCTGTGTGGTGGTGGAAGGATTTTTGGGGGGTGGGGCAAATGTAGTAGGTCTGTGAGGCAGAGTTGGTCAGCTAAGAAGAGATGTGGGGAAGGTTTGTAGGTTGTTGTAGTGGTGATGGACAGTGCTACTCCAAGGTGGGAGTAAGAAGTGAGCAGAATGGAAAGCTTTTTGAGGTGACATTGTGCATGTTGCTCGAGTTCCTGCAGGGCAATGAGTTTCGTTGTGTGTTATAGGTTCCAGGAATTTGGTATTGCAAAGCAGGAGAATATTGCACATTGAGAGTAGGTACTGCAAGTAGGTTTGGGCTTGGTTGGTATGGTTTTGCAGGACTATGTTGGTGAGGGCTAAGGATTTGTGGAATCTGAACAGTGAAGTGCTGGATTTTAGAGGGCAGGGGACAGGTGGGGTAGTGTGGTGGTGGTGGTGGTGGGGGGGGGGGGGGGGGGGGAAATCGTAAAGGGAGAGAAATAACAAAACTGGGTGTGTCGTCTGCTAATTTTCCTGTACATGAACAATAGTAAGAATCAGAAACTGCTCACTTAGAGCTAATTGATGTGTTGTGTATAAAAACACAAAACAGTATAAATATTGTCTCTCTCTAGCCTCTGAAACAAGAGTTATATAGTGATATTTTTATAGTTTAGAAATCGATGCATAATAATTTATCTAAAAAAGGTATTATGGAAGCCAGTGTGGATTGTTATAAACCAATTTCATGCTAATCATAAGTGTAGGGCCTACATGTTACACAACAGTAATATATCTCCAAATGCTTCAAGGCAATTGGAGAATCTAATATTTCTAGACCTTTTGTTCAGTATTATATCAATAGCTTCCCAAGAATATTCATTCATGTCTGATTTCTAACAAGGGCCACAGCTCGACTGAGGATCTTCTAACAGACAGAACATATATTATATTGGGCAGTGAGTCATCTACAAATAAAAAAGCAATGTTAGTTGTGTAGGGTCATTAGAAGTAGTACACTAGTGGCGATAGTCTCAGACTTTTTGTAGATGATGTGATTATCCATGAAGTTGTATGATCCATTACACAATACAACAATATCCAATCAGATATTCACAAAGTGCGAACGTGGTATGAAAAATGTGTAATAACTATAAATGTGGAACAATGTCAATTTAAATACTTGATGTACTGCAAAACTGTAGCAACCTGTGAATAAGTGAGTTTCGCCTACAATTACTTACCAGTACATTACACAACATCCTTCATATTATTCATTCCTCCATATTATTGGCTTTGGTTCATTCATGCACAGAAACTGCAATTTGTACTTGAGAATGATTTCTTATAAAATACTTATTTGCCCTTGACTGAAATGTGTGAAGCACATATCAGGTTTATCTGTACAGAGACACACGACAGCAAGAGTGGCCACAGGGGCATATGTCTTATGAAATAGTGGGTCAGAATATTGAAATAATGTGTGCTGGTACATGGTTAGAAGAATATTTGCAATATGATTAGCCCGCCAGATACCACCTCCACAGGGACTGTAGAAAAATTAATAGTAACTTGCACAGAGGCATATAACCACATTCCTTTTATGGAAACAAAATTTAATCTATGGTATGTACAATAAGAAGTTTTCTGTGCTGTACATAACTGCAGTTACAGAAAGAGAATGGTTCCATAATGAAAAATCAGTATGGGTTGTCCCAAGCACCTTCTATGCATCTTATTTGCAGCTCATTTTAAAAATTTTGGCCAACAACCAGAGTAGAGTATATTGTATCATAAAATACATAGTATGAATTCAGTAACATACTATTATGTGTGAACATGCTCCATTTATTCAATATTTTAGTGATAAGACACATAATTAAAAAAGAAAACGCTATTCTGATTAAGTTGCCACAGCATTCTAGAAGCAGTCTCATGAAAATTATGTTTCAGTGATTGCCACCAGAAATAATCTGTAACGATAATCTTATTGCATGGCACCCTTTGAAGAAGCAAACAATGGCAACTCCAGATAGGAATATCAATAATGTAGGAAAAGAAAGAATGCTACTTTCCGTAAAGAAGACACATCAACTACTTTCCGTAAAGAAGACACATCAAGTTGCAGACAGATGCAGTCAAAACTTTCGGCCACAGCCTTTGTCAGTAAAAGAGAGACACGTACATCATTCACACACACACAAGCAAGCACACCTCACACATACACAACTGCCAACTTCAACATCTTGGGCTGAAATGAAATGCAACTATTAACATGCGATGCAAGCAGCAATGTGGAGGGGGCAGGGAAGGGGAAGGGGTAGTATTGTACAGGTGGGGAGAGAGACAAATGCCATCTGGTGAAATATAAGGAAGTAGACTGCCAACAGGTGCAGAGTCAGGAGGTTGTGGGGCAGCTAGGTGGGCAAACAAGGAGAAAAAAGAGAGGAGCGGGGAAAGACAGACAGGTGGATGTGTTGGTAGAGGGCTGCAAATAAATAGGATGAGAGATGAGAATGGGGGGAGATGAGAGGACCCCTAAATCGTCACACCACCCCCAAGAACCAGTTCAAGTGGTTATGTCTGCATGAGGTGTGCATTTCTTTTTTGCTGATGAAGGCTGTGGCCAAAAACTTTATTTAAGTGTCTTTTAGTTGTGCATGTCTTTCTTATGGTAAGTAGCAATACATCTTTTCCTACATTGTTGATACCCCTTCAAGAATGGTGTAAGTGCTCAAGTCTGTGACCCTGTGGAACTGTTTTTCCTTTTTTGTCATGTCTAGTCGCTAATGCATTCTCTGCCTGTAGTTGTCTACTTTTAACATTCTCATTGCTATGTCCATCATATGTTATTTTGCTTCCTTGATGGCAAAATTCCTTTACTCTATCTGCTACATGGTCTCCAATTTCAGTGTAGAGTTTTTTGTAACCTCACTTCTGCCACCTTCCATTACTCCTTTCTTTTTGTTTGCTGTGAATCCATATTCTGTGCTCATTAGACTGTTCATTCAGTTCAACAGTCCTGTAATTCTTCCTCACTTTCACTGAGGCTAACAATGTCATCAGTAAATCTTATCATTGACATCCTTTAACCCTGGCTTTAGTCCCACTGCTGAACCTTCCTTTTATTGTCATCATTGTTTCTTCAATGCAAAATATGCATAGTAGTGGAGGCAGACTACAGTCCTGTGTGATCTACCTTCATGGTTGATATCATAAGTCTGTCCTTCTGCTTCACCCATAGGCTGCACTGGTGCCATTATAGAATTGCTGTGGGACACACTTCTCATGAGAAGCTGCAGTATAGATAAAGAACTTATTTGTACTAAATCCTGAGATGGCAGCAGTCTGGACTCAGTAACATACGTACCACTCACTCTTTCACTTTGTTCTGGCAAATATAGCATCTGCTGGCTAAAAATATTCTGTTGCATGCGGTTGACATTTTGAATGGTGTTTATGGTGCAGCCATCTTGAATAACAGAAAGGGATGCCATTAACTGATATTTACTCAAGGTAGCCAAATGTACTTTCCTACTGAACAGTAAGTCTTGCACAAAACTCTCTTCCTTTTGCCTTCACCTGTCATCAATACATATGTCATCACTACATATGTCATGCAAAAATCATTTGTGACATGGCAGATTTTCAAAGTCTCTACTTTCTGTCTCAAGAGCTGATTGATATAGTGACACACAAAATCAAAATATTACTACATGTTATCTTGAGTGACACTTAATGTGTCCTGGACCAGACCTCAGTGCTGATTCATTGCCATGATAAGTTTCAGTATTAGATTTTCAACAGTGTCATTTTCACCTGTTTTGGCTTGACAAATATTGGCAGTAGCTTTGTAAAACTTTTGCTTTTAATGGCACTACAAATGGAATTAATACAGGAAAGTAATAAGGAGGTATATCTCTTGGGTCATATCTGTGGCTGTTAATATGTGGTATAAAAATATGTAATTGTAAGCATCAAACTGCAAATAGATCTTGATTACTAGCTCCAGCAGTTCTTTGCATGAGAGTGATAGGTCCTCATCCCAATATTTTCTGCTATTGGACCATCTGTTGCAACAGATAATGCATGTTTGCGCCTACTACCTAATGGGAATGGGCACTTTCTGCCTCTAAATTCCAGACCTGCTCATGTCACTTTATAACCCATGTCCAAATTTAATATTACTTTTAACAAAATTCACAAATTGTCTGGTGTGTTGAAAGGGGAAATATTACCATTGCCTTGCGCGTTTTTGGAGCTGGGCATTTCTGTTTTGGACATCCATTTTTATCATTCACTCTTGGTTCTAGTGGTTATAGTATATCTCTTCTCTGTATATTATGAAAATGTATGTATATATGTATGTTCCACTTCTCCTCCTAAACTGCTGGGTTGATTTCAACCAGCCTTGCTACACATAACACTTACTGTCTCGAAGAAAGTACAGTGGGGGTAAAAACTACCTACCTCCCATTAAAGTGGGGATGAAAAAATAGTTATTCCTTACACTGATATATGTAGAGCACCACCTGCCTAACCGGAGTTCCTGCACAATGGCTGGGCTTGACAGACTACATCACAAACCCTTCCAGTGCAGTATGTGTTAATTACGTGCTGCAGAAAAGTGTCTGCAATGACTCATTTGATTAAACTTACATTATATGAGCTAACTCATGGTTTACTTAAGCAATAATAAAATAAACCTTCATTATCTCACACTGTTTCTGCAGCTGACTTATATTAATCTGGCACAATACTCTTCATAAGTATGCACTGTACAACAACATTCTTTCATTGCAGTATAACATGACATAGGCTTTCTATAATGAGACTGTATCAGTTATCACAAATTTTAAGGAACTGCACAGTTAATTGTGTTGTGAATTTTCAAGAACTGCTTGACACTTCTCACATGTATGCATGGTTTTCATATGTCCTTTGCAAACAAAGCTATGGAATGAGCACACCTAATGTAGTAGAAGTGTTTTTTGTTTGGCAACATGTCACACACTGTCCTCTTTTCTTTGTGGCAAGATTCTTTATACTTATCAAGGAAAGTTGCTATGTTGGCAGGAAGTGAAGGAATCTTTGCTCTTTCCACTAGCTGAGGCTTCATAAGGGAAAATCCTAAGTATTTCAAGAAAATTCTTCTCTTCTATTTTTGATTTGCCTCATTTTCATGAAAAACGATTTGGGTATTGATTCCTGCTATGCCCATTAGCACCTAAATTATGCCCAATGGCCATCATCTTGTCGTCCGTGTGATGGAATACACACCTCCCAGCTGTTGGTGGACTGTGTTGACTCCTCCCTTTGTTATGCTGTAGTCTAAATATATCTCTGGTTTACCTGTAACTTCTTCAACAGTTCTAGGATCATGCATAGCTGCCTTTTTTCGGATGGATGATAGCCACTTTTTTCAACAAGAAGGTGCCTAAGGAATAGCTGGTATACCAGTTATCCACTGTAACATTTATTCCAGAGCTTCAATGTGAGTAACAAGCCTTCCTACAAGAGCACAGGGGAATTGGTTCTGTAGGTTACTTCCCACAATACACTTCAATATTACTTGTGGAGAATGTTTTAGCATCTCTTAAAACTAAAATCTTTATCCCATATTTCGCCAGTTAGTTTGTAATATACGAAACAAAAGAACAGTGATCCAGGAAATCTTGTAACTTTTTGTCTAGTCTTTGCTGACTAGGGAAAACAGACAAGTCAGCCATGGCAAAACATGCTCCTCAGTAAGGTGATCATGTAGTGAAATTTTCGGAACTGAAGTTTTATATACTATGACGAACTATTATCCACGGCTATATAGAGAAGCCATCGAAATATATAAACATGGTGATAGTTTTAACAGAAAAGAAGAAGCTATGAAACTCAGTGATATATGGACAGTGGTGCTACAGAAACGATGAGAAGTTTTTATCTTTGGCGTACTATGATCGGTAGTTATATTTTATCCTTGACAAGGTTCATCTCTGCTATCACGTGAAATCCACTCCACGCCCACTTTCCATGGTATTTAGGGCATTCTTCGACATCCAACTTGTCAGTCAGCAAGACTCAGCACAACCAGGAGCACCTCCGAAGATGTCCAACGTAGCTTTGGACGAAGCATCAGGGATAGAAGAGTTCCATGGACCATGGCCATACAACCCGGTTCTGAAAGCCTTCATTGTATGATATTGTCACAAAATTGCCTACATTGTAATTGTTCTTGCAGCTCACCACAAACTCATCTAATGTTTGTCATACTGTAATAGGTTTATCAGTTACCTCCTTTTTTGCTCGTCATCAAAATGGATACAACGTAAAAGGAACAGAAATCATCTGTAGCTCGCATAGTCTCCATACCTGTGCCATCTGCTATCCACAGTTCAATAATAGTAGTGCGGTTAGCTTTCTTAGTCCTGAACTAATACAGAAATCCCAACAATGCCATTATTTCATACTTAGTAGTTTCCTCAGCATCCCTTTCTCTTTGATACTGTACACTTTCTGTCTTAGACTGAATATATAAGTTCATGTATCTTACTATTTTATCAATCATTTCCAGGCTAATTATTGTCCATAAAGTCTCTATTTCACTTGTGACTCATCTAGCAACACTATTTAGACCCAGGAAATATATTTACAATATACTTTCGTTTTGTTTTTGTGCTCACATTACCACATTTTTTTTCCATGTACATCTGTTAACCCTGTAATCTCCCCCCTCCTTCCTAGTTCCAGTTATTGTCCACAATAAGCGAAGCCTTTTATGAAAAATGTGAGAGGAGCAAAGATTACAATAAACTTCGTAGTTTACTCAGCAGTACTTCTTGTCTAGCGGTCTGATTCATGATGCTGGAATCCTCACGTTTTAGGTCATCATGGTTGAAATGTTCTAAATAAATTTGAAGACTGTTGTTGCGAAATTTTTGTTGTTATGTTAATATATTTAGTCACATTTTAGTATATCATTGATTTGATTTGATTTTGACAGGGAAGCTAAAACAGTTTTGGTCTAACCCACCACCGCATGCACCGAAACCAAGTTTATTGTGCGATATCGCTCTGTGTATATCTAGTAAAGCCAACAAATGCACTTAAATAGTGCAAGCAGTCCCTATATCAGTTTTTTGTTAGACACAATTTCTTGAGGTCTAGTTGTCCCGAAAATTCTGTATCTCTTACTCTCCAATGCCATGCAGTCAAAGATTAGGTGTGATGCAGTTTTTTCATCCTCATCACAGGTCCTACATTTAGGGTCTTCTTCCATTATACCCATTGTATGTAGGTGTGTTTTGAAATTCCCATGGCCAGTCATCAGTCCAGTCATGAGTTCAATATCTTTCCTGTTCAATCCCAGGATTACAGAGCTTCTTTTAAAACATGGCTTAGGCATCATTACCTTATCATGTTTTTGTTTATAGACCTTGGTCCAATATTCTACATGCTGTTTCCTAAGCCATTTCTGTAGTTCTAGTTTGATCATAGCCTTGGTGATTGTCAGGACAGGTTCTGGTCCAATGAATGGAGTCGTTGCCCCCATCCTGGACACACTGTCAGCTTGTTCATTGCCACAGATCCCTTCCTGAGTGGCCAGGGACCCACACTAGGTTTACCCTATTGCTTCCCCTTAGCTCCACCAGAGCCCTGTGGCATTCTGCAACAACCTTAGATCTTGTTGCGGGAGCTGCCAGTGATTTCAGGGCTTCCTGGCTATCTGAATAGATGTAGATGCTACAGTCCTTGTAGCACCTATGCATATTCTCCTCCACACATGACCTGATTGCAGTAATTTCAGCCTGGAGTACTGAGGCCAGTTTTCCTAGAGAGATGATGCCCTCCAGTCTTGGCTGAACCCCATACACCCCTGCCCCAGCACCTTGGTGTGATTTCGACTTATTGGTAAACCACAGTGTATCATACATTCTTTTAAATTTTCTCATTAACAAAGCCAAAATTATATTGTTCACCCAAAATACAAAAATACGTCTGATCAAATCAGAGGCATGCTTACTACTATCTCACTCAGCAGAAGTAACAATATTCCAAAGGGTTTACATGTTTACTTGACAAATGAATTTCTATTAGTTTTGATTATTATTTCATAAATAAATCCAGAAATAAGCATAGTAAACAGTACTAGATTGCATAATTAATAAGGGAAATTTTAAGTGTACTGGTAGTTCTTAATTTCAAATGTTTCTAAAAAAATAATTTTAACTGTACATTCAGAGCTAGTATTTATCAACTGTAACATCAAAAATAAAGTAATTCCTTTTCATAAAATTACTTTGAAATATAACATATTGTGTATAAAATTATATGAAAGTTTTCAGAAAAGCAGCTGAGATAATACTGACCTGTCAAAAATTTGAAAAATAATTCTGGTATTGACAACTATGTTAAGGGAAAGTAATGCTAGAGGAGGATGCCCCATTACAATATCCTCCTCACATAATATGGAAACAATGTGTTTACAATGTTTTGTGACCTACTATAAGCTTTGACAAACAGTGTACGAAATTATGACAAAAGATAGAATACAGATGGATAGAATTATCTGATACATAACATATTACAGAAAACACAAGAAAAAATCTACTATACAAGTCATAATCTATACATGTAAGAGGACATGGCATTTAGAATTTCAGATCTGTGGAACATTCTGTCTCAAGATATATGATACAAGGTCAAAACTACAACATTACAACACTACACTGTAGAAATAAGTGCAGAGGCAATGTAAATTACTAGAATTACAAATTGAAAGTTTACATCTATAAAGTCACACCTTCAAAATAATCAAAAGAGAAGAAAAAAGAAAATATTCAGACCCTAAGTGTACGACGAGTGAGCTGACTCGAAAAACTCGCAACGACGGGTACAGACCAAAAGAATATACTCATTTACAAGTAGGAGTATAGCACAAAATCAATCAGCCACATAAACCAGAATATGTAAGGATATATTGACTCATGAAAGGAGAAAATAGTGAAAAAATATTTGAGCCTATGATTACAATTTGGGGTCCGACCCATGAATCCAAGCCACACTGGGTACACACGAGCAGGAATGTTTTGACACAACAAAATGAATAAAGTTCAGATTCATACATAAAAAAGTTCAATCATATGTAAAGAGTAATCAGAGGAAGTATCTAGCCTCAATCAATAGTTACACACACTCGTTGAGTACACTCACACAGTCACAATGACCAGGGGTACCCAAAACAAAGTTAAGCACGAATTTGCGCACAACTCAAGTTCCAATAAGATACACTAACGCAGTACTCAGGATAAGTACAGGTAATCAGAGTAAAAAATAGCTTTGAATGATGACATAATCAAGTAGATTGAACACCAAAATCAGAGTGTAAAATAAGAAATGTATACATCTTGTTATGCAGTCTGTACTCGATTTATGATTACAATCATATATTTCTTCCACACTACTTGCTAAATGTTCGTACAAACTATCCTACATACATAGAAGCCTAGAAGATTCATTTACAATTGATAAAAAAATACATACTGAATGTTGAGATAAGAAAATTCATTGAAATGTATGACTACTTACCTGACAGTGCCTAATTTTATCAGATTCTGATAATTATTTACAACACGGTTTATAGAATGTACTCTTGAACTTTTTAAGTTTTCACATTTCTGTGTTGAACATAACAAATCATGTCATAGAACATCAACCTTCCACAGCATTACTTAAAGTTACATAATGTATTAGGAAGTTAATACCTCCACTTGAAAAAACATACATTTATATGGAACAACACTGTCCATAGCAGTGAGTACAAATAGTTCACGAATTTTTCATGTAGGATAATTTCTTGGCTAGCATTTTACAAATTTCAGTCACAAGACTGATGTAGTTGACAGATGCTTGAGCACATTACCCAGCACCTACGATCTCTTCTAAGTCAACTGGACCAACAAGGGTGCAGCCATACAGGAGTGTGGGAGTGGATCCACCCACATCTTTCAGTTTGCTCCCTATATTTCTCATCACACACTCCAACGGATAAGTAAATTTCTGTCTATCTTTCACATCGAATCCTGAAACATTGTTTTGTGTACTAAGTATGATGTTCAGTAGCTCCCTCACATCACACAGCATATGTTTTGCCTATCTATATTGAAAAAATAAATATACAGGGTTCACATTAGAATGGATTAAAAAGTGTTCATATATATGGTACATTAATAAACAGAGCTACATGCAAAGAAAATATGAACTAGTAAGGTAATATACATGGATATCCTATAGGTGTCTTGAAGTAACACTTACTTAGCAATTAGCAGATTAGAAGAAATTATTACACAAGCAACATAAGTTGGACTGCACTGACGCAGCATCTGATGAATGCCTACAAAATGAGGTATGGACCATAGTCCATGATGTACTGACATTAGAATTCTGTGTTTAACATACATATGTGTTTGAATTGCACATATGAAACATTAAGATACTATTCCTAATATTTACAGTACACATGATTAAAACGAGTCTTCACTCAATTTAGCACAACACCCATGATTTTATCCAAATACTTTATGACAATTAAATTTAATTATTCCCTCAGAGTACACAGGAATAATAATAATAATAATAATAATAATAAGGGAAAAAGAATAGGCCTCCGGTATGTTCTGCCAGTCGTAAAAGGCGACGAAAAGAACAAACCACTAATAGGGCTAACCCCCCCTTTTAGTGTGATTAGTTGGTTCAGGACAGAACTAATGAAGCCTCGGATAAGTGCTGTCATGGTCGGGGACGACGCTTGAACCCTATGCCCGTCCACAATGGTAACGACACTGCTAGCCACACGGAAAATGATTTAAATCCAAATAGAGGTGTTTTGCAGGATATGCTTCCTAAACCACTCTAGAAGGAAAACAAAGACAGAGGATGAGATGGTCAGATGAAGTTAACCAACGAGTCATGTTCTGTTATTACCAAGCAACAAACTTAGGAACCAACACAACTGGATACAGATCACAAGTATACACAACATTTATTACCAGATTACCAGAATTAAAATTTTTAACAGAACGACGACTAGCTGATCAGATCCGTGTAATAATCAAAAATAACAGGATACCCCAGCCAGAATTAGAAAACATCAAACAACAAGTACACCAAATACTGGAACAAAATAATGTGCAATCAGAAGAAGAAGAAAATACAGTAATGGACTCAAACATCCCAGAGCAAACAAACAAAGAACAACACGCATCAGTTAAACAATCAGAGGAAAAAGAAATCGTAAGACAGCCACCAGAACAAGCACAAATAGAACACGAAGTGACACACATGTTAGATATAGAAGAAAAATTTCAGCTGACATACATAGAATACAAAGACACAAACACAGACCATTCTTGCATAGACCACCAAATAACCCACAAGTCGAAACACCAATAACAACTATCAACACAATCATACACAACAAAATAAATGAAAATACAACTATGGAAGAGTTACAACTACTGGTTTATATAGGAGCACTCACTACACTAAATATACACACTAGGCAGAGATCAGAACCAACCAACACACAGAAGAAACCCACAAAACCAGCATGGCAACACAGGCTACAGATCAGAATAGAAAAACAGAAAAGACGTCGGACAGCTAACACAATGTATAAGAAATGAAATATCAGACAAAAAACGAAAAAGGTTAGGTAAAATCTCACAACAAGAAGCAATAGAGCAATCAGATGAAAAGAAGCAGAAATTACAATCATTGGCCAAATGACTGAGAAGATACAAAGAAAGTGAAAATAGAAGGAAACAAAACCAAACATTCAACACAAACCAAAAGAAATTTTACCAGACAATAGATAACACACACATTAAAATAGACAATCTACCAAACATAACAGACATGGAACACTTCTGGAGCAACATATGGTCAAACCTGGTACAGCATAACAGGCATGCACGGTGGATACAAACAGAAACAGACACATACACGATGATACCACAAATGCCTGAAGTGATAATTTTGCAACATGAAGTCACCCAAGCAATTAATTCTACTCACAATTGGAAAGCCCCGGGAAAAGATAAAATAGAAAATTTATGGCTAAAGAAGTTCACCTCAACACATTCACATCTAACTAAATTATTTAACAGTTACATTGCAGACCCATACACATTCCCTGATACACTTACGCATGGAATAACTTATCTGAAACCTAAAGATCAAGCAGACACAGCAAACCCAGCTAAATATCGCCCCATAACATGCCTACCAACAATATACAAAATATTAACTTCAGTCATTACACAGAAAGTAATGACACATACAACACAGAACAAAATTATAAATGAAGAACAAAAAGGGTTTTGCAAAGGAGCACGAGGATGTAAAGAGCAACTGATAATAGATGCAGAGGTGACATATCAAGTTAAAACTAAACAAAGGTCGCTACACTACGCATACATTGATTACCAAAAAGCTTTTGATAGTGTACCCCACTCATGGTCACTACAAATATTGGAAATATACAAAGTAGATCCTAAATTGATGCAGTTCCTAAACATAGTAATGAAAAATTGGAAAACCACACTTAATATCTGAACAAATTCAAATAATATCACATCACAGCCAATACAGATTAAGCATGGAATATACCAAGGAGACTCATTAAGTCCTTTCTGGTTCTGCCTTGCTCTGAACCCACTGTCCAACATGCTAAATAATACAAATTATGGATACAATATTACTGGAACATCCCAACACAAAATCACACATTTGCTATACATGGATGATCTAAAACTACTGGCAGCAACAAATCAACAACTCAACCAATTACTAAAGATAACAGAAGTATTCAGCAATGATATAAATATGGCTTTTGGAACAGACAAATGTAAGAAAAATAGCATAGTCAAGGGAAAACACACTAAACAAGAAGATTACATATTGGATAACCACAGCGAGTGCATAGAAGCAATGGAAAAAACAGATGCCTATAAATATCTAGGACACAGACAAAAAATAGGAATAGATAATATAAATATTAAAGAAGAACTAAAAGAAAAATATTGACAAAGACTAACAAAAATACTGAAAACAGAATTGACAGCAAGAAACAAGACAAAAGCTATAAATACTTATGCTATACCAATATTGACCTACTCATTTGGAGTAGTGAAATGGAGTAACACAGACCTAGAAGCACTCAATACACTTACACGATCACAATGCCACAAATATAGAATACATCACATACATTCAGCAACAGAAAGATTCACATTAATCAGAAAGGAAGGAGGAAGGGGATTTATCGACATAAAAAACCTACTTTATGGACAGGTAGAAAGAGCAGAAACTAGCAAAATACACAAAGCAATCACTCATATAAATACATCGGCTACACCACTGAAATTTCATAACCACTTCTACAACCCTTTAGATCACATAACATCAACAGATACGAAGAAAGTAAATTGGAAAAAGAAAACACTACATGGCAAGCACCCGTATCATCTAACACAGCCACACATTTGTCAAGACGCATCCAACACATGGCTAAGAAAAGGCAATATACGAGGGCAGTTCAATAAGTAATGCAACACATTTTTTTTCTCGGCCAATTTTGGTTGAAAAAACCGGAAATTTCTTGTGGAATATTTTCAAACATTTCCGCTTCGTCTCGTATAGTTTCATTGACTTCCGACAGGTGGAAGCGCTGTACGGAGCTGTTAAAATGGCGTCTGTAACAGATGTGCGTTGCAAACAACAGGCAGTGATCGAGTTTCTTTTGGCGGAAAACCAGGGCACCTCAGATATTCATAGGCGCTTGCAGAATGTCTATGGTGATCTGGCAGTGGACAAAAGCACGGTGAGTCGTTGGGCAAAGCGTGTGTCATCATCGCTGCAAGGTCAAGCAAGACTGTCTGATCTCCCGCGTGCGGGCCGGCCGTGCACAGCTGTGACTCCTGCAACGGCGGAGCGTGCGAACACACTCGTTCGAGATGATCGACGGATCACCATCAAACAACTCAGCGCTCAACTTGACATCTCTGTTGGTAGTGCTGTCACAATTGTTCACCAGTTGGGATATTCAAAGGTTTGTTCCCGCTGGGTCCCTCGTTGTCTAACTGAACACCATAAAGAGCAAAGGAGAACCATCTGTGCGGAATTGCTTGCTCGTCATGTGGCTGAGGGTGACAATTTCTTGTCAAAGATTGTTACAGGCGATGAAACATGGGTTCATCACTTTGAACCTGAAACAAAACGGCAATCAATGGAGTGGCGCCACACCCACTCCCCTACCAAGAAAAAGTTTAAAGCCATACCCTCAGCCGGTAAAGTCATGGTTACAGTCTTCTGGGACGCTGAAGGGATTATTCTGTTCGATGTCCTTCCCCATGGTCAAACGATCAACTCTGAAGTGTATTGTGCTACTCTTCAGAAATTGAAGAAACGACTTCAGCGTGTTCGTAGGCACAAAAATCTGAACGAACTTCTCCTTCTTCATGACAAAGCAAGACCTCACACAAGTCTTCGCACCCGAGAGGAGCTCACAAAACTTCAGTGGACTGTTCTTCCTCATGCACCCTACAGCCCCGATCTCGCACCGTTGGATTTCCATATGTTTGGCCCAATGAAGGACGCAATCCGTGGGAGGCACTACGCGGATGATGAAGAAGTTATTGATGCAGTACGACGTTGGCTCTGACATCGACCAGTGGAATGGTACCGTGCAGGCATACAGGCCCTCATTTCAAGGTGGCGTAAGGCCGTAGCATTGAATGGAGATTACGTTGAAAAATAGTGTTGTGTAGCTAAAAGATTGGGGAATAACCTGGTGTATTTCAATGCTGAATAAAACAATCCCTGTTTCAGAAAAAAAATGTGTTGCATTACTTATTGAACTGCCCTCGTATACAGTGAGACAGAAGGATTCATGATTGCAATACAGGATCAAACAATAAACACCATATATTACAGCAAGCATATTATTAAAGATCCCAATACCACAAAAGATAAATGCAGACTTTGCAAACAACAAATAGAAACAGTAGATCACATCACAAGTGGATGTACAATACTAGCAAATACAGAATACCCCAGAAGACATACAATGTAGCAAAAATAATACATCAACAACTTGCCATACAACATAAACTAATAAAACAACACGTCCCCACATACAAGTATGCACCACAAAATGTACTGGAGAATGATGAATACAAATTATACTGGAACAGAACCATTATAACAGATAATACAACACCACATAACAAACCTGACATCATACTCACCAATAAAAAGAAGAAATTAACACAACTAATCGAAATATCCATACCCAATACAACAAATATACAGAAGAAAACAGAAGAAAAAATTGAAATATACATCCAACTGGCGGAGGAAGTCAAGGACATGTGGCATCAGGATAAAGTTGACATTATGCCAATTATACTATCAACTACAGGAGTCATACCACACAATATCCACCAGTACATCAACGCAATACAGCTACATCCAAACTTATATATACAACTACAGAAATCTGTAATTATTGATACATGTTCAATTACCCGAAAGCTCCTAAATGCAATATAACATATACCGTACAGTTAAAAGGAAGACACGCTTGATCAAGGTCCATGTCACTTTCCATTTTTAACCAGACATAACGTCTGAGAAAGGAAAGAATAATAATAATAATAATAAAAAAACAATAGGCCTCCGGTATGTTCTGCCAGTCGTAAAAGGTGACGAAAAGAACAAACTGCTAATAGGGCTAACCCCCCTTTTAGTGTGATTAGTTGGTTCAGGACAGAACTAATGAAGCCTCGGACAAACGCTGTCATGGTCGGGGATGACACTTGAACCCTATGCCCGTCCACAATGGTAACGACACTGCTAGCCACACGGAAAATGATTTAAATCCAAATAGAGGTGTTTTGCAGGATATGCTTCCTAAACCACTCTAGAAGGAAAACAAAGACAGAGAATGAGATCGTCAGATGAAGTTAACTGACACCTCATGTTCCGTTATTACCAAGCAACAAACTTAGGAACCAACACAACTGGATACAGATCACAAGTATACACAACATTTATTACCAGATACCCAGAATTAAAATATTTAACAGAACAATGACTAGCTTATCAGATCCGTATAATAATGATAGTAATAATAATAATAATAATAATATTTAACACTAGTAGCATTCTAAAATAAGAAATTTATTACAAGGTGTTTAATGGCATTGTCCCATTTCAAAATTGTAAAAAGATCTACCCATTTAGTCACATGGCATACATGTATCAAATTCTAAAATGCAAATCTGTTACAAAACAGAATTATACAGTTGTATGAACCTGCAATATAGTGTGGCATAGATTTAAATGCAGTCAATAGATAAGACAGAGCTTTAAAAATCACATCATCTTACATACTACATTCCTGACAAAGGAGAAAGGAAAAAAGTTATATACTTATGGATCATGTCTATAAGCTTTCAGTTCAGTGATATTGTGTAATCCAAAAAACTTAGAATTAGGACACACAAGTCTGTATGTGTTAGGATGTGGATATTCAAGAATTTCGAATGGTTCTATATAAACACTGAAAAATTTCTTTATTTCAGATGTCAACACTTTAGATTTCTCGTTGTCTTTCGCCAACAGAAGATCTACTACCTAAAACTTAGAAAATCTGTCAGACTTAGAAAATCTGCCTTTACCATTGTGTCTCTTTCTCCTATGCCCCTGCTCTTTTATCATCTCCTTGACATGCTCTTCCCTCTCTTGTGGTGACAGAATTTTATATGGTGAAAACTCAACATTCTTAGAAATAAAGTTAGCTGGTCTGTGATTAAACATGATTTCAGATGGTGAAAAACCCGTTGAAGAATGTTGAAACTTGTTCATAATATCCTCAAAATCACTGACTGGTACGATTCTTACTACAATATGTTCTACACAGTCTTCCAATTTCTCTCATATATCTTTATGCAGGATTGATGGATGATACACAGAGATTAGAATATGCCTTAATTTTCCATGATCAACATAATCTTTCCAAGCTTGTGATGTAAACTGAGAACCATTATCAGATAAAATTGTTTTAGGAATACCCACGTGATGAAAATACATTTCCAAACTTAGAAATTCTTTGTTTACTGGTAGCTTTCTTAAGAGGATACAGACTTATGAACTCAAAAAATACATCAGCCACCACAAAAATATACAAAATCCATTCTTAGACTTAGGCAAAGGTCCACAGACATCCACAGCCATGAGATCTAGGTTCCTATTAGGCAGTATGTTTAGCATTTAGCCTCTACTTGTTTGATTATTCACCTTCAGCCTTTGACACTGGTCACAGCTCTGCATTCTTCTTCTTGACTCTCCTTCCTATGTTATAAAAATAGATATTTTCCTGAATGTTTTGTGCACATTTGAATGATCCACAATAACCAAAACTCTCGTGTGTATAAGTAATTAAAGTATCAATACATTGTTCTGGCCAACATAGTTTCTCATATGAGTCAGTCTTATGTCTCCTGAATAAAATGCCCTTGTGTACCTTAGAATACTGTTCCATCTTTTCTTTTCCTTTCTTACCCAACATTCTCTTAACTAATTTCCGATTTTGATCATGATTTTGACACCTGCTGATGTCTTTGCAAATTTTCGAGATCTCCTTTACCTCTTCCACACCTCTCAGGTACATAATTTTAAACTCTTTCTCTCCGTCTCCAAAGTTCTATATTATTCAGTCCGTGAAGGTAACCTAGGCAAAGCATCAACAACTATATTGTCTGTGCCCTTAATGTATCTGATTTCATTATTGAGTTGCTGTAGAAATGAGGCCCAATGAGTAATTCTGTTATGGTACAGCTTACACACCTGGAGATAACATTATTCTTTGTGGTCAGTATAGATGATGGCTTTGTGAGCTAGTAAATAATTCTTAAACTTGTTGAACACGTAATGTAATAGCTAAAAGTTCTTTCTGAGTTACAGTGTATGTCTTTTGATGTTTCTGCAATACCCTACTAGGAAATGCAAGAAATCTATGTTCAATAACACCTTCTATTTCAACCTCCTGAAATAAATGAGCCCCCAAACCAACATCACTACTGTCTGTGATAATGCAATAAGGAAGAGACAAATCTGGTCTGAACAATATCTGAATCTGACATAACTGTCCTTTGATCTCATTGAAAGCTTGCTAACACTCCTAATTCCAAACCCAAATGGTATTCTTCTCAAAAAGTTCACAGAGGCAAGAGGCATTCAAAGCTTGGCTGCTACAAAATTATGTATAGCATCCAGTTAACCCAAAAAATGATTTAAGCTGTTTTTTGTTGTGAGGAGCAGGAAAATTAGCTATAGCATTAAGTTTCTCTTTATCAGGTGCAATTCTTTTCCCAGATATAGCATTTCCTAAAATTTTTACTTCTTCCACATCAAATTTACACTTACCTATTTTCAAAGTCATACCCCCTGATTCCAATTTTGAAAACACTTCTCTTAACAGATCCAAGTGTTGTTCCCAAGTATTTTCATTGACCACAATGTCATCAACATACACAATTAATTTTGAACTCACTTCATTTCCCAAGACAAAATACAGAGCTCTTATGAATTCAGCTACAGATATATTTAGCCCAAATGGCACCACACAGTGCTGCAAGCACTTACCTCCATACAAAAATGCAGTATACTATCTAGAATTAATTTCAAGTGGATTCTGGTGAAATCCAGAGGCCAAGCCCAAACTACTCATGAATTTTACATAATCAGATTTGTGTAACAGCTCATCCATGTTCTCAGGATGCTCATTCTCTCTGATAAAAAACAGCAGTGCAATATTTCCTGAATAATTGTTTCTTCTGTGCATTAAATTCTGCTCATATTTCCCTAAAACTGATTAGTGCATCATGATACTTGGGTATTCCATCTGTAGGTTTGGTCCAAATGGGGATTCCATACTTACTGGAGCAATAGAAGCTGAGTCTGGCACTACCTTGATACATGAACTGAAGCACTGTTATAAATCATTCAAATGTATACTGAGAAGTGGCATATCACTCTCTCACTTTAACAACATTGTAGGTCAGATTAATATTCATATTTTAGGTCACAATCTCAGCCTTACTCAGTACTACATTTGGTATGTGTGGTTTATGATATTTTTACATGTGGAAATTGTGGGCAGAATATTCTTAAAACTGCATGCGTAACCTGTATGCTCCATATGCAAGTAGAACAGAAAAAGGTACTGATTAGCTGTGAATAAAATTTTCCCCATAATGTGTTGTATATAGGCTTACTACCCATCCAGAATATATTAGAGCAACATATCATTGAAGTCGTATGAGATCTCAGCAGCATCTGATGATGGCGGAACGGTTATCCGCCGAAATATCGTGGAACTTCGACGAACGGATCCGACTGGACACCCGAGAACCTTGGATACAGCATTGAAGTCTTTAACACCACACACTACACATACCAGAAACTACGCATTACACCTCACATTGCCAATGAATTAAACTGGTGCTTGTACAGGAAAATATACTGTAACAGTTCATACAGATGTGTGGGTTGCTTTGGCTCAGTTTGTATGGTACCTTACTGGCATCTGTTGTAGTAGATTCAATAGAATCAAACAGTAGGCCCCAAGAAGACTTCAGATTGCAGTAGATTTCCAACTAATTGTAGGATTCTCAGCCATCTGTACCACAGTGGCCCACACACTCTTTTGATGGATCGCAGTATAACTTTTTTAACTAACACCAGTTTTTGCTGTAGGTGTACCTTGGTCTGATGGGAATTTGATACTGATGCAGACAGAATGTTAAACTCCATTGATCCTTCCTACGTACAGAATGTGATCGAATGTCTGACCTGGCACTGTATTTTTAAGTGATTCCTCTCATAACTACCACAACTACTCCTCTACCATAACTACTCCTGTCATAACTACTCCTCTCATAACTACTGGCTAGCACCAAAACAGTGATCATATACACGAATGCAATATGAGGAATCTATCAAAACAGAACACAGAGTCATCAGCTATCCCATCACTGAGATAGATGAGTTTAAATGTAGAGGTCATCAGTCACCTTCGGACAGCAGTTTGGAAACGCTCCACACCACAAACTCTTCCATTTTCCCTATGTAATGACTGTCTTTTATTTGAAATCATCCAGTGTATATATATATATATATATATATATATATATATATATATATATATATATATATATATATATATATATATATATATATAGACACAACAATGGAGCACTTCCTTTCATGTCGATCACCTGCCCCCTACCTAAAACCTCTTTCATCATTACCTTAGCCAGCTTCATTTTAACTCACAACTTCTTCACTTTTGAATGCCAGACATACCAACAATTAAAGGGAACAGTCATGGGTACCAGGATGGCCCCCTCATACGCCAACCTATTTATGGGTCGCTTAGAGGAAGCCTTCTTGGTCACCCAGGCCTGCCAACCCAAAGTTTGATACAGATTTATTGATGACATCTTCATGATCTGGAATCACAGTGAAGAAGAACTCCAGAATTTCCTCTCCAACCTCAACTCCTTTGGTTCCATCATATTCACCTGGTCCTACTCCAAATCCCATGCCACTTTCCTCGACATTGACCTCCATCTGTCCAATGGTCAGCTTCAAACATCCGTCCACATCAGACCCACCAACAAGCAACAGTACCTCCATTATGACAGCTGCCACCCATTCCATATCAAACGGTCCCTTCCCTACAGCTTAGGTCTTCGTGGCAAACGAATCTGCTCCAGTCCTGAATCCCTAAACCATTACACCAACAACCTGAAAACAGCTATCGCATCCTGCAACTACCCTCCTGACATGGCACAGAAGCAAATAACCAGAGCCACTTCCTCATCCCCTCAAACCCAGAACCTCCCACAGAAGAACCCCAAAAGTGCCCCACTTGTGACAGGATACTTTCCGGGACTGGATCAGACTCTGAATGTGGCTCTCCAGCAGGGATACGACTTCCTCAAATCCTGTCCTGTAATGAGATCCATCCTTCATGAAATCCTCCCCACTCCACCAAGAGTGTCTTTCCGCCATCCACCTAACCTTTGTAACCTCTTGGTTCATCCCTATGAAATCCCCAAAACACCTTCTCTACCCTCTGGCTCCAACCCTTGTAACCATCCCCAGTGTAAAACCTGTCCCATGCACCCTCCCACCACCACCTACTCCAGTCTTGTAACCCGGAAGGTGTACACGATCAAAGGCAGAGCCACATGTGAAAGCACCCACATAATTTACCAACTGACCTGCCTACACTGTGAAGCCTTCTATGTGGGAATGACGAGCAACAAACTGTCCATCCACATGAACGGACACAGGCAGACAGTGTTTGTTTGTAATGAGGATCACCCTGTGGCTAAACATGCCTTGGTGCACAGCCAGCACATCTTGGCACAGTGTTACACCATCCTTGTTATCTGGATACTTCCCACTGACACCAACCTATCAGAACTCCTGAGATGGGAACTTGCCCTTCAATATATCCTCTCTTTCCGTTACCCATCAGGACTCAACCTCCGATAATTTCAAATTGCCGCCCCTTGTACATCACTTGTCACTCAACAACATCTTTGCCTCTGCACTTCCGCCTCGACTGACACCTCTGCCCAAACTCTTTGCCTTTACATATGTCTGCCTGTGTCTGCATATGTGCAGATGGATATGTGTGTGTGTGTGTGTGTGTGTGTGTGTATACCTGTCCCTTTTTCCCCCTAAGGTAAGTCTTTCCGCTCCCGGGATTGGAATGACTCCTTACTTTCTCCCTTAAAACCCACATCCTTTCGTCTTTCCCTACCCTTCCCTCTTTCCTGATGAATCAACCTTAGGTTGCGAAAGCTTTAAATTTGTGTGTGTGTTTTTTATGTTTTTTTTGTGTCTATCTACCAGCGCTTTCTCGTTTGGTAAGTCACAGCATCTTTATTTTTTAATATATTTTTCCCATGTGGAATGTTTCTTTCTAATTAAGTCACATCATTATATATATATATATATATATATATATATATATATATATATATATATATATATATATACAGGGTGTGTCACCTAACGTTACCACTGGATATATTTCGTAAACCACGTCAAATACTGACGAACCGATTCCACAGACCGAATGTGAGGAGAGGGGCTAGTGTAATTGGTTAATACAAACCATAAAAAAATGCATGGAAGTATGTTTTTTAACACAAACCTACCTTTTTTTAATGGAACCACGTTAGTTTTGTTAGCACAACTGAACATATAAACAAATACGTAATCAGTGCCTTTTGTTGCATTGTAAAATGTTAATTACATCCGGAGATATTGTAACCTAAAGTTGACGCTTGAGTGCCACTCCTCCGCTGTTTCATCGTGTCTATCAGAGAGCACCGAATTACGTAGGGATCCAAAGAGAACGGTGATGGACCTTAGGTACAGAAGAGACTGGAACAGCACATTACGTCCACATGCTAACACCTTTTTATTGGTCATTTTCACTGATGCACATGTACATTACCATGAGAGGTGAGGTACACGTACACACATGGTTTCCGTTTTCAATTATGGAGTGGAATAGAGTGTGTCCCGACATGTCAGGCCAATAGATGTTCAATGTGGTGGCCATCATTTGCTGCACACAATTGCAATCTCTGGCGTAATGAATGTCGTAGACGCCGCAGTACATCTGGTGTAATAATTGCTGCATGTGTTCGATGCCGGCTTGCAGACAGTATTTGTTTTCAATATATGGGAAGAGAGAGATGCAGTAAAAATCTTGTTGAGTTCTCAATCGGATGAAGATAGCTTTTATAGTTCGTAATTTTTCTCTGTTGGATGGTATGGAATAACAATGAGAGAATGTTGGGGTGATGGACTTGAATGGACCCTGAGGACTGCAGACTTGCTTAAGACTGCAGTACCTGAATGATGTTGAATCTTCCTAATTTTCCCAATAAGAAACACCACTGAATTGTTTGTACTGTCCTTATACTACCTCGTGTTGCAGGAGCGGGCTTCGTTTGGCACTGACCTTACATATCATACATGGTTGGTGGAGCTATGACAACATGACCCATTTCCATTGAATGGATAAAACACGGCCCTGTCGCACTATCTCAGCTTAGACTGTTTCTACACAGGCTGCAGAATGTGGTTGACATAGCTCTATCCGACTTGTGCCCAGTTCTGACTTAAATTAGAATGATCAAATGCGCAAAGCTACAGAGATGGCAGTGCAGAATCTGAGGAGCAGTTGCAAGATATATAGGGGCTATCTAAAACCTCATTGGAATTTTGCTGTAGCAGATGGGTTCGAAAAAGATGTCTCGTTTTGAGATATGAGAATGCCAGAAATATTATGCACTATAGTTCGATTCTTTTATCTTGGCGGCTCGCGCATGCCCGCCAGACGCGGGAGATTGCTGCGTTGCCAGTTGCACACGACGCACGCGCCAATAGAAGCAGCGCCATAGTATAGCATAGTTCGCAAGCTTACGTTTAGGGGGGAGCGCGCAGTTCATGAAGTAAAGCCACCACGGCCGCATTAACCCTTTCGCTGCTACAAAGACGTGCTCCCTGCATTCCGCGCTGTGCGCGATTTTGTCACTGCACTGCTCGCCTGTGCAGACGCATCGTGTTCCGACTGCTTTGACACTCTTATCAATCGATTCCACAAAAACTATTTGGCCCAAAAATTAGATTTTTACACATCTTCTTGACTGATACCTTCCCCCCATAAATGACTTAATTTTGTTTCGATGTTCAACACAGTTATTATGCAGCATTAAATATAGTAAACCACTGCACGAAAATTTTGAAGAGTTTGCAGAGGTAAAAGTCCATGGAGTATACTTTCCGTATGGTCGATTTTAGTTGCCACAATGTTGAGAATGAAATGTGGACAAGATACCTAAATTTCATATAAAATTTACTTTATAACAATAAAGCCAAACGCGTCCGGTGTAAATAATACTTTTATTACAGTCGCGAAAGACGGAATATTTCTCAATATTACATACGACACCTATGTCATACTTAAATTAAATGAGATATTGTTATACAGTAAATTTTATATGAAATTTAGGTATCTTGTCCACATTTCATTCTCAACATTGTGGCAACTAAAATCGACCATACGGAAAGTATACGCTATGGACTTCTACCTCTGCAACTCTTCAAAATTTCGTGCAATGGTTTACTATATTTAATGCTGCATAATAACTGCGTTGAACATCGAAACAAAATTAAGTCATTTATGGGGGGAAGGTATCAGTCAAGAAGACGTGTAAAAATCAAATTTTTAGGCCAAATAGTTTTTGTGAAATCGAATTAGAAGTGTGTCAAAGCAGTGGGAACACCATGTGTCTGCACAGGCGAGCAGTGCAGTGATGACAAAATCGCGCACAGCGCGGAATGCGGCGAGCACGTGTCTGCAGCAGCGAAAGGGTTAATGAAGAGACAAAGCACTAGAAATTTCAAAAAATTGCATTCAAACAAATATAAATTGTGAAGTAAAGCACTTCGTTATTGTTTTTAAATAATGAAAATATTAAGCACCGCACAAAGTTTGAACTCATAACCTTTCGCTTAGCAGCGCTACACCTTAACCGTTACACTAACGCACCTCGTCTGGGTACTTAACGCCATGAGGACTATAAGACGTTACGCAAAATACTGACAAACACTATTGGTATGATTATGAATTACTCACGCTTCGTCGAAGTACTATAGGAAATAAACAATTACCGCTGTTCTTTATTGCGAAAAAGCGGTTCGTGAGAGCGATACAAACACCTTTCCTTGCTATCGCCTGAATTAGGAGTCTTATTGCTTGTTTGGTTTAATTAATTAATGGAATATGAAGCAATTGGTATAAAGAATGCTTTTTCCAAACTTTCTATAAAAGAATGTCTGCTATCAAGACATTGCTTTTGTTCTATTACTTTATTTATGACTGAACGTTTCTAAAACTGAAGACACTGGTCCATGCTCTGCACTGCAGTTGAGATGTGGCAACGTCGTTATCTGTTCATTGGCTGACTGTGTTTTGTGACGTCAGATGCGCAGAACGAACCTAAACTCGGCCGCCAACATAAATGACACGCACTTTAGTGGCTGTAATCATTAAAAGACTTCTCCGAAGGATCCAACGCAGGTATGTGCTTGAATGGAAGGACTTGATTCCAAATCATAGACAGCATTTCTACCGGACAGCATAGCACTAGAGATCTGAAAAGCTAGTTTACATTTCTTATGACCTCAATCAGATGATCTGTCAACGAACCATCACCTATAACCCAGTGGATATATCACAGAACCTCGTCCGCAGCTCGTGGTCGTGCGGTAGCGTTCTCGCTTCCCACGCCCGGGCTCCCAGGTTCGATTCCCGGTGGGGTCAGGGATTTTCTCTGCCTCGTGATGACTGAGTGTTGTGTGATGTCCTTAGGTTACTTAGGTTTAAGTAGTTCTAAGTTCTAGGGGACTGATGACCATAGATGTAAAGTCCCATAGTGCTCAGAGCCATTTGAACCATTTTTGAACAGAACCTCTGACGTGGCATTGAGAACGAATGCGTTACAAATACTGGATACATATCTAGCGGTGGCTTGAGGAAGCTGCAGATACCAGCTTCATACCGTGTTCCCTAGCTGAATCACTTTCTAAATTTTATTATGAGCTTACACCATCGGCAACGTGTAACTGCACTGTTGGTCTGATACCTGTAATAGATACTCCGCCGATCACTGACTATATTCAGTGTTGCGGTATTTGTCTTGAAAAACCACTTCATTCAGAGACAATGCCATACATCGATTTATTAGGCTTTTGTAGGCTAGTGAGCACCTGTAGAACCAAGACCGCTTGGGACAGTAACATAGTCGTTGCGATCGCGTTTTTTAACATTTGGCGGCTTCTAAGACAGTTTTGTTTCTCTTTCTAAGACACTGAGGTATCGCTCGCAAGAAAAACGTATGTGACATGTCTACCCATCGTCGATTTCACTCAGTATTGTTTCGTATGGCCGGCAATCAGTTATTGGCGATGTATTATACTTGGTAGTAGGGAATGTGTGATAGGTTCACCTTGAGCATCAGGCTTATGAAGTATGTGTGTGTGTGTGTGTGTGTGTGTGTGTGTGTGTGTGTGTTCTGACATGTGCAAAGAAAGTGACTATGTCCAGTTATAAGGAAGGTATGGATTTGACGTGGAGTACTGCGATAGCCACAAAGGGAATGAACGATTTCTTTTTAACTTGGAAAAGTATGTCAAGTCATAAGAATGGTAGAGATATTTCTATTTCCAGAGCCACTGCCATGAGCAAGGGGTATTTCAGATACTTTGCTCATTGTAGAATGTCGTCCAGTTGAGACCACGATCGTAATATTTAATTGTATGTACAGTGATAAAATATATGTGGCCGGTTTCCTAGTACGATTCCGTCTGGTGTGCAAGTTTCCAACACGATGCACCTTCCTAAAGTTTCGGATTTCTAGATAAATAATTTCCGGTCTATATTTTCGGAATTATACTGTGCAAGCGACTGGTAGCGTACTTCTATGTGCTTGATATCGAGAAGTATCGCGTAAATGGGATAATATTCCGGCAAACCATGTGAAAATACATATGTTCTTGTAATCCCAGAGTCTGGAGATGGGTGTAGAAAGCAAGCAAACAGGTCGAGACCAGAAACAGTAACGCCTTTGTGCGTAGGGGAACTGACTCAACCTTTGTACACCAGTTCGGAAAGTGACCTCAGTCCGCTGAGTGTGCTGTGGTCACGCATTGGGCCAGTGTGTGTGCAGGGGCAGATGACTTGTGACCGTTGGCCGCGGTGGAAGACCTACCGACCTTGCGGGAAATATCTAGTGCTGCAAATGACTATATACAATCCATGTGCTTATCCTATCTGTCTTTGCGGTACATGTATGAGTGTCTGGTGATTACTAGCTAGATGCAGGATGCAGAAGTGGCGATTTTGTATGGCACAGTATACGAATTGCATGTTTACTATATCGATACGATATGTGGTGATATATAGCCGGTTGGAGGTCGGTTTGACGTTGAAACATTCAAGATTCCATCGTCAGAGGCAGAGCAGTGTAACTGAGGAAGTGTCTTCCCGTATTTGACGATCTGGAGACCACTTATACAGGGTTTAAGTGTCAGTGCAATATGGAGATCTGTGCAAAGTAGTTCTGCTGCAAGTCTAGTCTGCAGGAAATAAAAAGTGGACAGTGCTTCCACACCGGCAGCATCAGTAATTTGGCGGGTAAATTCGGTAAGAGCCAATTAGAATGCTCCATTCATTCACTAGATATCACTTGTTTTGGGACATAGGAGTCTCTACAGACTGGTTCAAACAAGATGGGGATAAGGTATGTACGGTAAGTTCTGAGAGTAAGGTCGTGTCTTCTTTGTTTAAGTGTTCAAAGAAAAATTGAAGCAGACCATCCATCTTTGTGGCATGCTATCCCTCATCCGCCTTTGTGGCATTAGGACATCTTCAGACCAGTAGCTGTAGGACACCGAAAATTCCAGCCATTTTTCTCTTCTGTAAGACAATGCTTCGAATTCTGTTTTTGTAACTGTTCTGATTTCTCCCATATGTGCTTAGACAGTGCTCTCTTTTCAAATACAAGAATGCTTTTATAATTAACAGTGTTATTGCAAGCATGCACAGGCATGATGAAGGTTTTTAGCAGTGAGAACGTTTACCGTTTCTGAGACATAAGTTGAAAGCAGGGCATCACGATTTCCAGGAAGGGAACACATGCCTCGTTTGGGCCATCAGGAATAATGCGGTCGGTGTTATTCTGGGCTATTTTCGTAAACAGGTCCTGTTAGGACAAGAGTTTCCATGCAGACAAGCTGAGACATCACGAAAGCTCCTACAATAACAAAACCGACCGTTAACTATTTCTGCGACACTTTACGATTTCTGGGAAAGGTTGATATGTAATGGATGGGCTGTCCCATTGAGATCGCTAGGAAGAATGCAACCTTTGTTATACTGGGAAGCATTGCAAAATATTTCTCTAGCACATCTAATGAGAGACTTGGCTGTTATTTACATAGGCATGAGACATCGATATATCACTGACATTTTAGCTGTGCCTGTAAGCGTGAGTCGCTATGTCAACATCTCGCTGGGTGTGCAGGTATGAAAGCTATGCATCATCGTGCCAGCAATGGTGCCTAGGTAAACACGTGTTTCGACAGGAATTTCTCAGGTGACAAGTATGAAAGGGATGCTGCTGCTTCATGCTTGTGGAACGCAAATGGAGATCTGTACGTGGCTCAGCAGCTGATGGTCGTCATTATTTTGCAGGGATTGCCGGTACACCCCAACTCCTGGCAGTGTGTGCGGTGCCGTTCTGTACAATCCAGTGGGCAGGGGACGGTGGCTGGTGCGCGCTTCGCGATCGAAAGATTTTTAACTGTGTAACCACATGGGATAGGTGTTTCATGATGGTATTCCTTGCGAGATCAGAGTAAAAAGAAGGGTGATCTTACAAGACCTGCATTTTTCCAAACAGCAGAGAATGATGAGCAAGAGAAATTCAGTCCCTGCAAACTGAATTGTTTATAAATAAACAATAATCCCTCGGATCTCGCTTCTTGAGATCCTTCTTGTCCAGCACAGAGCCGCTAATTTCCAGGTAGAGGAGGGGAGGGGAGTGGGGAAGGGGTGAAAGGGGGGATGCAGGAGGGTAGATCGATTTCCTGAGAAATTCTTTAAATAAATAAATAAATTACATTCCATACACTGCCATAAATAATTAAACAATATTCCATACATTGTCTAAATCGTTGAAACAATATTCCATACACTGCAAACGAATTCCCTCCAAATGACTGATCAACTGAGTCTTTTTCCTGTCAATTTCTGGGAGGGGAGCGATTTACCAGAGGGGAGGAGTTAATTAATCAATTTAATTTAGTAGTCAATCAAACTGATAAGAGTGAGAGGGGCTATTCCAATAACTTAGATCTGAAAGCGTACCTGTAGCAGCGATGGGGAGGGGGTGGTGTGATGGTTTCCTCAGGGTGGGGGGAGGGGGTGGCAGAACAATAGGGGAGGACAGTAGGTTTGCCCCTTAGCACGTACCTGTCCCTGACATAGGCAACCCGCTGTGTGGGGCGATGCCCTGTTGTCCCACTACTCACACTCTTTTTGCTTACAGAACATGCTCCCTACCACACCTATTGCTACAGAATACATCAGAGTGAAAACCCAAGTTTCCCTGTGGTAGCAAAAGATATTAAATTCAACAAAATAACAAAACTATAGAGATACAACATAATCTACCACAATGCTCACCATGGATTCTTTACACTGATAAGCCAAAACAGTATGACCACTGCCCACACTGGATGCTGCCTGGTGGCATTGCGGGCATGTGATGCGGTAACAAAAATATGTAGGTGGAGAAGACACAGATGGGGGATCACACTACTGAAGATAAGGGCTGAAAATGGGGAAATACACTGAGATAAGCGACCCTGACATAGGCAAATTATTGTTATGCAGAGTCTGTAAAAACGAGTACGAATCTGGTTCATGTGCTAATGTGAACATCAATGGAAAGAGGTAGAAGGACAGTGAAACTACCACTAGCTGCTAAATGGACGTCCACAACTCTTTTTAGAACATGGGGTTTGGAGGCTTGTCTGCTTGATAAAGCAAGAAAGCTAGTGATCTGTGGCATCTCTGCCCAAAGAGCACAATGCTGGTGCATGCACAAGTGCTTTGGAGCACACCGTTCATAGTACATTGTTGAATATGGAGCTCCTCAGCAGACCACCCCTATGTGTTCACATGATGATGCAACAACATCGTCAGTTACTACTGCAGTGGGCACGGGACTGTCGGGATTCGACTGTCGATCAGTGGAAGCATGTTGGTCCTTCAGGTGAGTCACATTTTTGCTACACTAGGTCGATGATCGTCTCCACAAACGCCGTCATTGAAGTGAACGGCGGCTCGAAACGTGAAGAGTGCCACGGACACAGACTGGTGGGAGCAGTAATATGCTATAGGAGACATTGTCCTGCACTTGCATGGGGCCTATGGTAGTGATCGAAGACAAGCTGGCAGCTCCGAACGACCTGCATCCCTTCGTGCTTGATGTCTTCTTTTGCAGTATAATTGTCAATGTCTCGGAGCCAGAACCGTGATACAGTAGTTTTAGGAGCTTATAGTGAACTTATGTTGATGTCTGGGCGATCAAATTCACCTGATGTAAATTCTATGGGACCCATCTGGGTCGCTATCGAGTGCCATCGCTGCATACACAAATCAATGACCTGTTATTTACGCGAATTACATGACCTGTGCGTAAACGTCTAATGCCACATACGTCCTCAAACCTGCCAACAAACTGTCGGATCACTAATATGCAGAATCAATGATGTATTTCGTTCCAAAGACGGACAAACGAGCTATTAAGCAAGTGGTCATAATGTTTTGGCTCATCAGTGTATTGTCTCATACGAAAACATCCTCAAATTATAGCTGTACTATAAATGAAAGCAGAGTTGACACTTGGCGCATTGCCTAATGGGGGCGACCGTAACTCGCATCAGACAGAGTGTCAACTTTGTTTGTGCGAATATGTCAGTCTATCTACCTATTTGCGCAACCTCAGCGCGTGAGGTACCTCGTCTGCGGTCTGAATACGAGTTTCTGTATCCTTACTACCCTTTTGTCTCCTATGCTCCTCGAAGGTACTGGCACGTTTGCTTGTGGTAAGGTGTCAGCAGCGCATTTGAAAGGTCTAAAGTGCCCCATGTGGACAATGGTTGTCCACATTTGCAACTACAACTCAGCAAAGGCCCCCATACGATAGTTTGAAGGGGGGCGGGATGGGGACTAGGCCTGTATTTTCAACACTTTGGAAGACAAGTGGCGACTTGCAAGTAGTCACAAAAAGGTTCTAATTTCAACACTGTTAAAAACATGTGTAATACTGATTTCTTGTAAGAAAAACACCTGACTGCACTGTATCTTTTCCTTTCCCTATGAACTATGGGCTGGGACGGCGGTGGAAGGGGGCGGCTACCCCTTGCACCCAGTAATGGATGCCCTTGCAACTCAGTGTTTACTGGTGATGTCCACCGCTGTTCCAAGGGCACAGGCATTGAAAATGACAGAATAAAAACAAGAAAGACAGACAGTTTAAGAATTAACCAGGAGGGGTGCTTGAGTTCCTCTAACCCTCGTATTCCTACCTTCTTGGCCCACTACTGTAAATGCGCGCTGTTGTAACAACATAATTTCTACAGTGTAATTTTGTCCACATAGCGTAATAAAGAAATAACTATTGCCGAACTGACGTTTACTGCTGACACTGTATATGTGGCAACAGTGTGCTCGGTACACATAGCTACAACCTATACAGCTCGACAATGTTGGACAATGAAGTTCTCCCTCATACTTTGCTGACTTTGCTGCAGTATAGTAGGGTCTGAAACGACAGTGCTGAAACAAACATGATATTTGACCGAATTGATCTCATTATTATCGATTTCTGTCAACTGATGACAGGAGCTTGACACGATGGTGGAGGAAGTAAAAATTTGGGGGTTATGTAATTTACTTGCGTCTACAGCCAGTACTTCTGCTCATTCCATTTTGGTTGATACGATCTGCTGTGTAAATGAAAAGGAATTCAAGAATAAGATTTCTGTGGCTGATTAGTACTATCACAGGAGTGCTTTGTTGTAGTGCGTATAGACAGCTAAAGCAAACTTTACAAGCCTGATTCTTTAAAGAAACGATCTCCCATGTATCAAACAGCACAAACATCTAATGACGTCAAAAATGAGTTAATATGTTAAATATTTGACTTTAAGCAAGTAAGCGGGAAGTTTGTAAAATGTTGAAAATCGTGTCTAAAGTTTGCTGGAAGTCGTTAAGTGCTTTCACTGTCAAACACTGAATGAGTATTGCAGGAGTATTTGTCCATTGTAAGCAAAAGCTAGTTTTTATGCATGTAAATGTTTATGAGGTCATACTTCCTTTACTATGTGTCGTACAATGATATAATTTTGGAGGTACATTCAGTAGTGTGTACAAATGTCGCCAGAATGTGTTGAGAATACAGTTAGTAGTAAAAAGGTAATAAATTAAAACATCATGCCTGTTGCTGAAGTTTCACGGGATGAGTAATGAAAAATGTAGTATGTGATAAACTATTTTACTTTCATCATTTTGTTTGGGGGTGGGGGTGGGGAGGTGTCAGCGGGAAACATTTGGTAAGGTTTGGAATTATGTGTAAAGTTTGTTGGAAGTCGCTAAATGCTCTCTTTCTCAAATACTGGATGAATATAGTCTCAGTGATTTGCTTGCTGCGAGTTAATGCTGCCTCAAGATATACATACAGTTTCTGACAGTAATGCTTGTCTTACTGTGTTAAATCTTCAGTATAAGATTGTACCTCTTAATGTGTGGATTATGAAAGAATTTTAATGTTTTAAATTTGGTTAATAATTTGGTGAAATACCGTAAATAAATTTTTGTTGCCCCTAGAAACCATTAGATGGGTATCCCACAACTGGGATCATGCACCACACATTGGTTTAGCCATTTGGTAATAAGGATACTCTTTCCCTTAAGAGTAAGATGAGCCCCTTATAAACAAATGCAAGCACAACCATAGATCATTGACTGCACTACTAAAGCATCTGTTGTTATTTTACTGTGAATGAAACTTAGTTACACGCGAAAGCATCGAAATTCTTTAGTTTCCTTACTTATAACCACAATAAGGACTCAGTCCTTGTAGTTCTTGTATCAAATGTCACTGGACAGTCGTATCACTCGACCTAACAGTCATTCTCATTTGGATGTTTCATTTGTATGTGAGTGTCTGAGAGTAGAAAAATTGCAGCAAGGTGATGGATGAGGGAGTGGGGGTTATGACAGGCAGCTTTGGCAGTTTTGCCAGGAGTGCAGGATCACCTCAGTATGGCTTGACGACTTCATTTCCAAAACTTGGTACAGTCCTTGACCTTGTGTAACAAATGTCTTCCTTTTACCCTTTTGTGCGTATGGGCTAGTTAACACCCACTGGCTAACTCTATAATATGGCAGCTTACCAGTACACCAACCCACATTTCACTGCTACTGAAGTGCCTCAATGTTTGCTTTCTGCACTCTCTTCCATACAACTTTTACGTTTTTGCAAAATTCCATATGCATTCTCAATTTTTCCCTACCTCAGGTTTGATAACCTCAAGAGGTCATTGCATCTTCCTCTCAGACACTAACTTTTAGCCGGACGGCCATGCAGTTATAGGTGCTTTAGCCTGGAACCGCGTGACCGCTGTGGTCACAGGTTCGAATCCTGCCTCAGGCATGGATGTGTATGATATCCTTAGGTTAGTTAGGTTTAAGTAGTTCTAAGTTCTGGGGGACTGATGACAACAGATGTTAAGTCCCATAGTGCTCAGAGGCATTTGAACCATTTGAACTATCTTTTATGGTAAGCGACCACCGCTGTCACATAGCATTGATCATCTGCAGCCACAACATAGCTTAGGTGAACATCAAAGTCATTATGGTGACTACTGATATAACAGCTCAACGTCTCACTGAGAGTTTGATGAATGTATTCAGTCCTTAAATTAGTCTTCGGGTGCAGTGGACTAGTTCATTGGACATTTAACAGGTGACACTGTTGTTTCATTAGTTCTGACATGAAGCTGGTGCCCAATCAATAGTAATTGTCATGTCAGGTATATCAAAATTAAACAACCAGTTACTCACTGTCACAGGAGCAACTGCACTCAGTTGCTGTTTTGGACAGTAGTCATCATGACATTAAGTAAAAAATGATCAATAACAGTCAAAATATAGCGGTTATGCATTTGCTTTTGGCTAAATGGCCCCAAGGTGTCCATCCCAGTCATCTCAAATGGATTGGATGCCTCTGGCAATCTCTGAAGCAGTACTTGCTGACAGTGAGCCGTGCTGTGGCTTGCGTTAGTGCTGTTTGTCGGTTTCCGCCCTCTGTTGGAGGCCAGACCGTATCCTTTAGTTGGCATAGTTGTAGTTGTTTGTCTTCTTCTCGTCTTGAACGGCGCCACTCATTTCGCAAGTGTTGCCTGTCTGCTAGTGGCAGCAGTGGCGGTTATCGATATGTAGTTACTGTTGCCCTATCTTTGGGGCGACGTCGTTGTTTTTCCGTGTCGTGTGAGTGTATCAGTTAGGTTGGGGAATCAGAAGGAGCCAGGTCCGCGCAGTGCATGAACACGGCGGGACTGATGGCAGTGTGCCGGAAGGAAGGGCTGTGGTCACAAGGGTGCATGACCTCGCTGTAAACCAGATCCTGCAGGATTTAAGAGGAGTGCATTTCAATTCAAGTAGAGAAACCTCCACCAATTTGACATTTCACGATTCTCCAGTGACTTGGGTTCGTCTTGTTGCTGCTAGTAGTGTCGCTGAGGCGAAGAACAGCGACTGAAGTGCTGGGGGAAAGTGAATATGATTATCTTTCCTCGATTTCTTCCTACTATTTACTGTGTTCAGCTTGTTATAATTTGTTAAGTTCAACCAGCGGCATTTATCCTGCCTGGTGGCCACTAATGCCCCAGTTACCTGCCCTGGGGGTTAGTGTATGTAACGGTAGTGTATGTTTCCTTACTGTCTGGTAAGGCATGTAGTTTTGACAGGTTTCTTGATTGTAGGCCGTTTGTGATTCTTCTACTCTGGTGATATTGATTCCTTTCTCATTCCAGGTGTTCTAAGCACAGTATTCTGGGGGCGTAGTGCAGTCTGCCGGTTCCAGCTTTGGCGTGTTGTTCCATTCCTGCATTTGGTTTATTGGACATCAGGTAGCTTCAGCAAGATTATCATCAGTCATTCGTTAGACTGCAACTAGTCTGAGTTACCATCTTGTGAAGTGAATACAACTCATGTCTGCCTATCTCATCGCTGGCAAACGTGTTTGTTGCCGGACCTTCTCAGAGGTTGATTCCTGGAGCACCGCCTGTGACTGGTCCTTGTGTTTTATTATTGTATTATTTATTACCGTACCTTGTAATGCCGACATTAAAGGTTATGTATGCCTAGTTAATAGTTCCAGTCGCCTTCTGGAATAAATCTAGCAGTGTAAGGGTTGTGTTACAGGGTTACCATTATCTTATTTCACTTGTTTGGTGGTCAGTTGCTTGTTTATTTTAATTAACCTTTGCCTGTGTTTGCTGTTTTACAGCAGGTTTCTAAATTTTTTATATAATTGCCATTCCTGGCGTGTAAGGCCTTCAGCCGTGATTGTGGTCATTTGCTTTGAAAAAAATAAATTGATATTTGCATTTTAGCAGTGAGCCTTAAAACCTTATTTATTGCCATTCTTGGCGTCTGATACCTTCTGCTGCGTTTGTGGCCACTTTTTCTATTTCAATACATGAAAGTTGTAATTGAAGCGAGTTCTTAAACATTCTTAATTTATTGACATTCTTGAGGTGTAAGGCCTTCAGCTGTGATCACAGTGGCTTGTTTTTTTTTTTTTTAAACATTATCTATATCTATATTTCATGGTGATTTGCTAAATTGTAATGCACTGAAAACACTATTATTTTCACAGTTGTTTATTCCTTCATTAATAACGTGTGGTATTTTTAAATTTATTGTTGTGTCTGGAATTACTGTTTTAAAAATAAATGTGTGTAACTGTAAAAGGCAACCAATTGTAACTGATTATGGCCCCGTCCACAATCGTAACCGAATCCTGCCTTCCCTTGGCTGTTAGGTCTCAACAGGTAGCAGAGCGTGGTTACAATTGTAATATCGTCATTTCAGTTACTGTTGGTTTGATTTGTTACACTCTGTTAGTGTTGTATGAGTTCCACCTTTGGTATTATGTTCTGTTTTAGGTGATCAACACTGTAACGGCATCACGCAGTGCCCTGGGATCAGCCTATTGAGGAAGGACCACCTCATTTATCAGCTGGCGATAAGACGCAAGCCTATTGACAGTAGTGTTCTGGACTTAAGCAGACTGCTTATATGCTACCGTTCTTCAGCCGGTTGATGTCACGCCAGATGTTGTGGGTGAGACAAAGGCAGCCATTGAGTTTTTGCTTAAAGCTGTTAGAAGTCTTGAGGACAACATCAGCTTTTTAGAGAGTACTCAACCTAGTGGCAGTCAGTTAGACAGGTTGCGGGCACAGTGTATACATTTAACCAAACGGATATCTGATTTCAAGCCATTAAATTTAGAGGATCATGATAAGGAATCAACCGCTGAATTGGGTTCCTTGGTTAATAAATTGCAGTTTAAGGTTATATGTTTAGAGCTTGATGGGAAGAGGACAGGGAGCAGAATTTGTTACCTTCCAAGCGGTGCGCTAGCGAGCCCAGGAATAACGCCCTTATGTCCTCCGAGGGGTTAGTCGGGGTGTTTGCTAAAATTGCCCAATCTCCTGGTCCATCTGTTTCGAGAGATCACAGAATTAGCTATAGACTGACTTGAGCAAACTGAATAGGTGTCATGGTTGTTGGTTTGCTTTGAGCAACACGCTGATGCCTTTGGTGTTTAGCATCAGGTAATTTTGTCTCTATTGTATCCTTTAACTAGAGGCGAATTGAGGACTCTGGTATCCAGGGCTATGGCAGAAGGGTTTTCATTGCAGCAGTTGAGGGAGCTTGTGATCAGCGAAAGATTGACCACGGGAGTTTGTAAACAGCTCGAGTGTCGCTGTATTTGGCAGATGCAGCAAGATAGGGAGGACTTGCATCAATTCGTGGAAAGGGTTAAGACGGCCTGTTTAGCCTTGTTAGTCGACTTGCCAGAACGGGAGTTAGTTTCAATTGTCCTGAGGAGAATGCTAGTGGCAGATAAGTCACATTTTGTTTTTCGTGGTCGTCCCTCCACTTGGGAAGAACTTCGTGCCGCCATTGTAGCGATATCCACGTTGCCGCTCTTGGGCGATAGACACCGTCAAGTTAAGCTTCAGCCTGTAGGTGTCAACTGAGGGGAACTCCGGATTACCAACATCAGCTGAGTCTGCTAAAGGGGAATCGTGGCGTTGTTCAGGTGCTGTTGAACTGGGCATTTAGTTCATACTTTCATTCAGCCGTGGACAGCTGGAATCAATAAATGATGCCCAGCTGTGCAGTGAACCTGGGGTTGAGCCCTTAAAACCAGGTGTGCCCGTGTCGCTGCTCCATCATCACCCCCCTTGCCTCATATTTGTTCTCTAGTAGGTGGCGAACCTATTTGTGCCCTTTTGGATTCTGGTAGCTGCTTTTCATTGTTGAGTTTGGAATGGTTTTCTGAATTTGGTCCCTTCTTCAGTGCAGAGATGTTGGGTTGCCAACGGGTAGGTGTTGCCTCAGCATGGTTGGGTCCGGGGGAGTATCTCGGTTGGGGATTTCTTGTGGCCCTTGTCTTTGGCCTTGGTTAAGCAGCTGCCGGTCGATTTGATTTTGGGATGTGATTTTATCGGTAAAACTCGCCTTGTCTTGGATTATTCGGGGTATACCTTTTTCTTTAAGTTCGCTTCTGTTCAGAAATTTGGGTTCTGTGAGTGTACTAAACGTAAGGTGCATCGAGATGTGGGAATGCTGGCTGTTGATGCTAAGGTTAGTGAGTTTGATCTCATCCATCTTTCTTCCCAGCAGGCCTCTGAACTAGGGGGTTTGTTGGAGAGGTTTTCAGAGCTTCTCTGTTATAGACTGGGGGTTACTAATGTTCTTGACTACCATATTCTTCTGTCTGACCATATTCCCGTCAGGCAGTCCCCCATATCGTATCTCAGCGCGTAAGATGAAGATCCTAAGGGGAAAGAGGTCCAAAATGCTTGGGCAGAGAGTTATTAGGCCTTCTACATCCACTTATGCCTCCCCTATATTCCTTGTCCCTAAGGATCAGGGGCAGGACTTTCGGCTTGTTGTTGACTACCGTCGCCTAAATAAGAAGGTTGTCCAAGAATAGGTTCCTTTACCTGATCTTCATAACTCTTTTACTTGGTTTGCCGGGGCTAATTGGTTTACGGTGCTCGACCTGAATCAAGCCTATTATCAGATTCCCTTATCCGAGGAATGTAAACACGTTTCAGCATTTTGTACTGACTGGAATCTGTTTGAGTTTAATAGGGTCTCCTTTGGTTTGGCTACTGGCGCAGCCGTCCTTACTCATTGCTGGATAATATTCTTGGGGTGTTTACATTTACCTGGACGATTTGGTAATTTATAGTCGTTTGTTTAAAGAGCATTTGGAACATATCCAGCAAGTTTTTGCTAGGTTGCAGGGGGCCTGTTTGACTGTTAAACCCAGTAAGGTGACATTAGCCAGGCAGCAGTTATCCTTCTTAGGTCATTTAGTACCGGGCGAGAGCATTCGCACTGGAGCAGACTAAGGCCTTGAGAGCCCTTCTGCTGCCCACTGATAAGCGAAGGATTGCCAAGTTCATAGGGATGGCGAATTATTTTAGGCGTTTTGTTCCTAATTTTGCTCAGTTGGTGGCTCCTTTAAATGAACTGCGCGGTAAAGGAGTGCATTTTGAACGTAGTCCTGCTCAAGAGGCCGCGTTTGAGCACATTAAGGCGGCTATAGCCGATCCTCTGGTTCTCGGAGTGCCTGATTTTAATAAGAAATTTATTCTCCAAACCGACGCAACTAATGCGGGAATTTTGGCAGTCCACCTCCAGGAATTCGAGGGCCAAAGGCAGCCATTAGTATACACGTCTCGTCGGTTAACCAGGGCCGAGTTTAAATATTCTGTTTACAAATGTGATGCATTGGCCGTCTTGCTCGTGCTGGAAAAGTGGCGGTTTTATCTCGAACATAGAATATTTCAGCTAGAGACCGAAAATCAAGCCTTAAGCTGGGTGCTAGCCAAGCCGCGTAAAGCTGGCCATATCGCAAAGTGGGCGGTACGCATTTCGGTGTTTCTGTTCGAGGTTAAGCACATTAGAGGCACTGAGAAAGCGCTCACGGATGTCCTCAGCTGTATGTTTACTGAACAACCATCTAGTGAGGGCGCCCAAGAAGTTTCGGAAGGCAATCTTAGTTGTGTCGTGTTAGGTGATATTCCTCATTTGCTTAGTGACATTGCCGACCATCAGGATCAGGACCCCACTTGGGGACCCGTTAAGAAACGGTTTTCGACGGGGGAGCGTTTGAATGAATACATTATCAGGAAAGGCATTTTGTGTAAAATGGTGGGACGTACCAAGGAGATTAAGCTCTGTCTACCAGGCACCCTAGTGCGACTCGTTTTCCATTATTTTCACAACTCGTTGATTGGCGGGCATTTATGAACCTATAAGACAAATTGCAGAAGATTAAGGAGCATCTGACTTGGCCGTCTATTGACTGAGACGTTAGAGAAATGATTTCTCGGTGTCAGTTGAGTCGTGTGGCCAAACCGAATAACGCTCTTCAACAGGGGTTCCTTAGTTCTGAGCGTGAATCTTGCCCCATGGACAAACTCTGTATTGATTATGTGGGCCCCTTACCCCGCACCAAAAGAAGCCATCGGCATGTATTAGTTATTATTGACGCGTTTTCGGGGTTTACCTGCCTTCTTCCGAGTCGTAATGTGACTGCCGCCACCACTATTGCGCATTTAACTAACGTATTTAGTGTTTTTGGACCTCCTAAGCAAATGGCTAGTGATAATGCCCCGGACTTTCTGTCGTCTCCTTTAAATGCCTTTTGTTTTCAAAGCAGTGTTAAGCATGTAGCTACCACTCCGTATTATCCGCAGGCGTCCTTTGCAGAAAGGGTCAATCGTAACCTTAAATCTGCACTGAGTATCTTTTATCAGAAGTCTCTCAGTAAGTGGGATTCTAGTCTGCCTTGGCTTAGATTTGACTTCAATCCCGCCAGCCATGAGGCTTCAAAGGCCACTCCGGTTTCCTTGATGTTTGCTTATCCTGTTAATTCCCCCCTTTCGAACTTGTGGGGGATCCAGGATCTAATCCCTGCGGAGATAACCCCTCAGGTAGTAAAGAAAACTGGAACTGTGCGAGGCGCAGTATTCTCAGGGCTCACAATAGACAAGCTGATTGTTATAACCCTAATTGGCGAGCCTTCAGGGGTAAGCAGGGGGATCAGGTGTATGTCCGTAATTTTCCCAGCAGGGAGGTGCATGTTGGCAACCTTGGTAAGTTTGAATGTATTGTATTGTATATTAACCGGGGACCTATAAACGATGGAGAGGCTCCGTCCCCGCCGCAGCCACAGTGGTCCAGAACCCCACGACGATTATCGCAGTCCACTTCACCCCTCCGCTGCCCCACACCGAACGCAGGGTTACTGTGTGGTTTGGCCCCCAGTGGACCCCCCAGGGAACGTCTCACACCAGACGAGTGTAACCCCTATGTTTGCGTGGTAGAGTAATGGTGGTGTATGCATACGTGAAGAACTTGTTTGTGCAGCAATCGCCGACATAGTGTAACTGAGGCGGAATAAGGGGAACCAGCCCGGCATTTGCCGAGGCAGATGGAAAGATGTCTAAAAACCATCCACAGACTGGCCGGCTCACCAGACCTCGACACAAATCCGCTGGGCGGATTCGTGCCGGGGACCAGGCTCTCCTTCCCTCCCGGAAAACTGTGCGTTAGACTGCACGGCTAACCGGGTGGGCTTTGGTTAGTTTAGTCCCCATTTTCTGGGTCCGTGCACGATTATCCGGATTTTAGGCCCACTTAATCTTGTGGTTAAGACAACCATACCGGTAAGCAACACTGGGTCCACCTTAATCAAATTAAATTTGGTTAGGCCGCTAGTTTGGTCTCCTATCCCCCCCCCCCCCCCCCCCCCCCCCCCCCCGGTGTTTCTCCTTGAGAGGGAGAGGTTAAGCCAAGCTGCGTCTTGCGTTGGTGCTGTTTGTAGGTTTACGCCCTCTCTTGGAGATCAAACGGTATCGTTTGGTTGGCATGGTTGCGGTTGTTTGTCTTCTTCTCGTCTTGACTGGCGCCACTCGTTTTGTAAGCGTTTCCTGTCCGCTAGTGGCAGTAGCGGCGGTTATCGATGTGTAGTAAATGTTGCCCTATCTTTGGTATCTTTGGGGCGACGTCATTGTTTTTCCGTGTCGTGTGAGTGTGGCAGTTTGGTTGGGAACTCAGGAGGAGCCAGGTCTACACAGTGCGAGAACACGCCAGGTATTTTTTAATTTATTGTTGTGTCTGGAATTACTGTTTTAAAAATAAATCTGTGTAACTGTAAAAGGCAATCAATAGTAACTCAATACCGCCCCGCGCACAATCATAACGAATCCTGTCTTACCTTGACTATCAGATCTCAGACAGCGTAAGGCGGCATGTTGTGCACATTGCGCACGGTTTCTCACATACTGATCAACATGCTGTTTCCACATGCTCCACCTTCACCATTCGGCTATTATACAGGATGTTTCAAAAATGACCGGTATATTTGAAACGGCAATAAAAACTAAAAGAGCAGCGATAGAAATACACCGTTTTTTGCAATATGCTTGGGACAACAGTACATTTTCAGGCAGACAAACTTTCGAAATTACAGTAGTTACAATTTTCAACAACAGATGGCGCTGCGGTCTGGGAAACTCTATAGTACGATATTTTCCACATATCCACCATGCGTAGCAATAATATGGCGTAGTCTCTGAATGAAATTACCTGAAACCTTTGACAACGTGTCCGGCGGAATGGCTTCACATGCAGATGAGATGTACTGCTTCAGCTGTTCAATTGTTTCTGGATTCTGGCGGTACACCTGGTCTTTCAAGTGTCCCCACAGAAAGAAGTCACAGGGGTTCATGTCTGGCGAATAGGGAGGCCAATCCACGCCGCCTCCTGTATGTTTCGGATAGCCCAAAGCAATCACACGATCATCGAAATATTCATTCAGGAAATTAAAGACGTCGGCCGTGCGATGTGGCCGGGCACCATCTTGCATAAACCACGAGGTGTTCGCAGTGTCGTCTAAGGCAGTTTGTACCGCCACAAATTCACGAAGAATGTCCAGATAGCGTGATGCAGTAATCGTTTCGGATCTGAAAAATGGGCCAATGAGTCCTTTGGAAGAAATGGCGGCCCAGACCAGTACTTTTTGAGGATGCAGGGACGATGGGACTGCAACATGGGGCTTTTCGGTTCCCCATATGCGCCAGTTCTGTTTATTGACGAAGCCGTCCAGGTAAAAATAAGCTTCGTCAGTAAACCAAATGCTGCCCACATGCATATCGCTGTCATCAATCCTGTGCACTATATCGTTAGCGAATGTCTCTCGTGCGGCAATGGTAGCGGTGCTGAGGGGTTGCCGCGTTTGAATTTTGTATGGATAGAGGTGTAAACTCTGGCGCATGAGACGATATGTGGACGTTGGCGTCATTTGGACCGCAGCTGCAACACGGCGAATGGAAACCCGAGGCCGCTGTTGGATCACCTGCTGCACTAGCTGCGCGTTGCCCTCTGTGGTTGCCGTACGCGGTCGCCCTACCTTTCCAGCACGTTCATCCGTCACGTTCCCAGGCCGTTGAAATTTTTCAAACAGATCCTTTATTGTATCGCTTTTCGGTCCTTTGGTTACATTAAACCTCCGTTGAAAACTTCGTCTTGTTGCAACAACACTGTGTTCTAGGCGGTGGAATTCCAACACCAGAAAAATCCTCTGTTCTAAGTAATAAACCATGTTGTCTGTTGTGACGTAACAAGACTGTTACGCCACACTGAAGTAGCCGAAAGAAAGGCACGCGTACACACACGCCGACTGGCGTCAAGTCTGGAACAAGATACGTTATGACTGCTATCAAGAAAATACGTAGCTTTGGAATATACTTAACTTTATTTATTCCTTGTGATACATCTCTCTTGGCTATACAAATGAGACTCGTAAGATACATGCACTGTTACAATTGGCGCCTTGCTAGGTCGTAGCCATGGACTTAGCAGAAGGCTATTCTAACTGACTCTCGGCAAATGAGAGGAAGGCTTTGTCCGTATTGTCGCTAGCAATGTCGTCCATACAACTGGGCGAGTGCTCGTCCGTATCTCGAGACCTGCCTTGTGGTGGCGCTAGGTCTGCGATCACACAGTGGCGACACGCGGGTCCGACATGTACTAAATGGACCGCGGCCGATTTAATCTACCACCTAGCAAGTGTGGTGTCTGGCGGTGACACCACATTCCTCCCCCGCAAATCGGCGAACGGTCGTGTTATAAGGCTTCCGCCGCCGCGGGGAGGACCCCATGTTGACGTATGCGATGAGGTGGGGAGCCTAACAACAGGCGAGGCTGTGCCACCCGCACCCGGCCATTCGGTCCGAGGGGAGCTAGGAAACGCCTGAAAACCTAGTCCAGGGTGCACGTCAACATGCGGTGTATGCGCCCGTAAAGAGACAGGAGGGGCCGAAGGGTCGACCTCCATTGCGTCGGGGTAGCCGACGCGCGATGACGTCATGTGGTCCGGAGCGGGCGGGAGTTCCATGGCGGAGGACAGCTGGTCACGGGAAGCGATCGGCGGCGCGTGACCCAGGAAGGCGCTTGGCGGCTGCAGCGAAGCGCCGAATGCGGGCGGCACCGGCGGGAGAACAGGCGACGGCGGCGGCTGCGGCGGCGGCTGCGGCGGCGCGTCGCCATGGGGCAAAATGGAAGGCATCGTCGGTAACACCTGGGGATGAGGCGAGCCAGTAGATGGGTCCCCAGGGCGCTGACCGGACGGCACCGCCGCTGAAAGCAGACGGGGAGCGGCAGAACCCGTGCGACGACAGAGGCGCAGCTGATTGAGATGCCGACGCACCTCACCAGAGGCCCCCAAAACCAAATACATCGCGCGGCCGAGGCAGCGAAGAATGCGCCCTGCGAGCCAACGCCGTGAACCTCGATAGTTGCGATAAAATACAACGGCGCCTGGAGCAAAAGCAGGAGTCTGCCGCTGCACATGAACCTGATGCGGCGGATGCAGCAAAGACATCAGGGTTCGATGAGGACGACCGTGGAGCAACTCAGCCGGCGAGCGACCATCTCGGGGCTGAGAGCGATATGACGACAAAAAGAGCAACAACGCGTCCTCCCGAGAATGCGACTCTTTCAACTTCAACATCTGTGACTTGAAAGTCCGGACCAATCGTTCAGCGGCACCGTTTGACTGAGGCGAAAACGGCGCGGATGTCAGATGTTGAATACCATTGGCCTGGCAGAATGACTGAAATTCTGCGGACAGGAATTGTGGGCCATTGTCGGAAACAACAGTCTGCGGAAGACCTTCAATGCAAAAGATAGCAGACAACGCTTGGATGGTGGCGGAGGACGTCGTGGAAGACATCCGGACAACAAAAGGAAAATTACTGAAAGCATCTACCAGAACCAACCATCGAGCATTCCAGAATGGACCAGCAAAATCAATGTGCAAGCGTTGCCAAGGGGAAGTGGCTTTTGGCCATGCAAAGACTTTCCGCGGCGGTGCGGATTGTTGTTCGGCACACGCCACGCAAGAAGAACACATATTCGTAATCGCAGCATCGATTCCGAACCAAGTACAGTGCTGACGAGCAAGTTGTTTCGTTCGCACTATACGCCAATGTCCTTGGTGAAGAAGCCGTAAAACAGAGGACTGTAACGAACGTGGGACCACGACTCTGGACTGATCATTATCAGAACGCAACAACAAAACACCACGTCGAACAAAAAGTCTCTCCCTGTGAGCAAAAAATCTGCGAACCGACGGATCCTCGATCCGAGACTTTGACAAAGGCCATTGGGTAGCAACAAAACGCAAAACGGTAGCAAGGACAGGGTCAGCAGCTGTGGCTGTAGCTACACGACGAAAATCAATCGGAAACGATTTGACCACGTCATCGGTTTCCGAATCAATGAACAGGCAAGCAAGTTCGGAAGAATCGAATGCTTTATCCTCAGCAACAGGCAAACGGGACAACGCATCTGCGTTTCCGTGCTTAGCAGTGGACCGATACAAGATATCGTAGCGGTACTGCGAGAGGAAAATAGACCAGCGAATGAATTTCTGCGCTGTACGTGGAGGTACAGGCTTGGTCGGATGAAAAAGCGATGTCAAAGGTTTGTGGTCTGTGATGATGGTGAAGTGACGACCATACAAGAAATCATGGAACTTAGTAACACCAAACACGAGAGCCAAAGCTTCTTTCTCTATCTGTGAATAATTTCTTTGCGCAGACGAGAGCAATTTGGACGCAAAGGCAATAGGGCGATCATGCGATCCAACTTTGTGCGCAAGCACAGCACCGATCCCGAAATCCGATGCATCTACCATCAACAAAAGGGGTTTCCGGGGATCGAAAGGCGTGAGGCAAGTATTAGAAAGCAACGCCGATTTCAACTGGCGAAAGGCGCGTTCGCATTCCGTCGTCCAGAGGAACGGAACACCTTTACGGCGTAAGCGATGAAGCGGAGCTGAAATGGAAGAGGCATTGCGCACATATTTATGATAATAGTTAATTTTACCCAACACACTCTGTAGCTGCTTCACATTTTGAGGGGAAGGCAATTCTTGTATGGCACGGAGGTGCCCTGGACTCTGATGTATGCCTTGGGCATTAATGACATATCCCATCCTCGTCGCCAATCTGTTGTGACGTAACAAGACTGTTACGCCACACTGAAGTAGCCGAAAGAAAGGCACGCGTACACACACGCCGACTGGCGTCAAGTCTGGAACAAGATACGTTATGACTGCTATCAAGAAAATACGTAGCTTTGGAATATACTTAACTTTATTTATTCCTTGTGATACATCTCTCTTGGCTATACAAATGAGACTCGTAAGATACATGCACTGTTACAATTGGCGCCTTGCTAGGTCGTAGCCATGGACTTAGCAGAAGGCTATTCTAACTGACTCTCGGCAAATGAGAGGAAGGCTTTGTCCGTATTGTCGCTAGCAATGTCGTCCATACAACTGGGCGAGTGCTCGTCCGCATCTCGAGACCTGCCTTGTGGTGGCGCTAGGTCTGCGATCACACAGTGGCGACACGCGGGTCCGACATGTACTAAATGGACCGCGGCCGATTTAAGCTACCACCTAGCAAGTGTGGTGTCTGGCGGTGACACCACATTGTCTACAGCACAATTGCACGTTGTGAACAGCACATGCTTACAGCAGAAAGACGACGTACAGAATGGCGCACCCACAGACTGCGTTGTCTTCTATATCTTTCACATCACTTGCAGCGCCATCTGTTGTTAAAAATTGTAACTACTGTAATTTCGAAAGTTTGTCCGCCTGAAAATGTACTGTTGTCCCAAGCATATTGCAACAAACGGTGTATTTCTATCGCTGCTCGTTTAGTTTTTATTGCCGTTTCAAATATACCGGTCATTTTTGAAACACCCTGTATGAACCATTGTTCTGCTTCCTTCATGTCCCAGTAACACATGGTCATGTGTTTCTTTTTACACTTTGTCCTGTAGTGCAGCAGGCACTAAAGTATTCAGCCCAAGTTTAATTGTCATACATAACAATCCAACATGAACAGTAAACTATGGCTGTGTTTTGAATAACGTGCAGACTGCATCAGTGATTTGTGCCTTCTGCCATTCTACAAGCCTATGACCAAGCACTCATACAACAGCAGTCTTCCTGCTTAGTCCATCACCATTATAATGCTTCCTACCCCGTTTGTAAATTACCTCAAAGTCGAATTTACTTAATTTTAACACCCTCTGAATCAACCTGCTTGTCTAATCCTTCAGCCCTAATAACCATTTCAGTGTTGTGTGGTCAGTTGCTGTTGTCAGGTGGCCTACAACCATATTTATGAGAAACACGAATTATGTAGTAAAACTATAATTTTATAGCAAAGCATATATATAGAAGAATGTAAATTTTTATTTATTCTCGAATTGGAAATTGTAGCTGTTACATAAATCAATGAATTAATTTTTACAGATGAAAATACATGTCAGGAGTTGTAATATGTGCGTTTGTATTACAAGTGCCCAAAATCGTCAGCACCAAGGTATTTGGAGTGGCTTGCATGAGGATTTCTCTATGGGAAACTTTGAGTTCAGAGAGCATTGAAGCATACCTTATGGTCTGGCCTCGCCCTCCTTCCAAATTGACGCCAAGTGATATAAATAAAGAAATGAGAAAGGCTTATTCTTGTGGACTGTAATCCGCTTGTCTGTTTGAACCAACGAAGCAATGGCAAGAATGATAACAAAAACCTTCACATCGACATCATCTGCGACCTCTTCAGAACCATATGAGCACAAACATATCCATAGCAGCCATAGCCAGGACAATAATCAACAGGCTTACAGTGGTTGACAGCCAACAGATTGACCCTTAATCTTAGGAAAACTCGTTTTATCCCATTTCAAACAAATAAAAATGACTCACTGTTACTAGAAGTAAATATCAGTGGATATACACTGGATGAGCCTCCATGTGTGAAACTAATGGGCATCAGTATAGTTAACAAACTGAGGTGGCATCAACACATGGAAAAGTAAACACAAAAGCTTGGTTCTGCATGTTTTGCACTCAGAAATTTCCCACACTGTGCTGACCTGTGGACAGGGTTGCAAGCATACTTTGCTTACTTCCATCCATCTGGGGATTTTAGCAGAGGTGAAAAATGTATATGTTACACAGAAGCTTGCAATAAGAATATTGTGTAAAGTTGTTAACCGAACATCGTGCAGAGGCCACTCAGCGACCTGGGGATTTTCACACTTACATTCCAATACATATAATCCCTAACGGTGTTTATGGTTAATAACAAGACTGAATTTAGGATGAATTCACAGAAGAAGAAATAATAGTTTATGTACCTCTCTCTAGCATTCGCTTCTACATAGGACGAACACCCACAACAAAGAACATGTAGATGTCCTCCAACCAAAAAATTTAAACAAATCAAATTTCACTGAACGTCAACCCTCCGTTCATGTTATTAGTGTCAATCCATCTCTACTACGCATTGCTGACATGGGTTTACAGATGGATCTCCTCGAACATTCACAAACTAAAATCATCTAAAAAAATCCTTAATGAGCAAACTGATTCAACAGAGAACTGGCACCAAACACGAAAAAGACAATAGTAAGATATATTCATCCTTGTGCATGAATCATTATTCTCTTATTCATGAAACAACAATGGCATTCTGTTTACTGATAACCGTTTTGGTCTTTATTATTTATGTTACCAGGTCTATCCCATACAGTGGTAACTCACTCAGTTTTTAATTGGTAACAAATACTGTAATCCACATCTTTATCATTTCTGTAACTTTTTAATCCATATTACATGTATATTGCCAATGTGAGATCATACTTGCAGCTGACAATATCCATATGCATCTGTTATCTATACCTGTAAATATTTATTGTGTAATACGAGTACAATCTATCTCAGTCCAAGGATCATGAAACGTGCAAGTGTGAGTTCTGTCATACTCACATTCTTTGTAGTTACGTTCAGCATGTACTTACTGCAAATTAGTGTAAAACCAGGGGCAGATAAATACTGTATATGTGGGTGTATAACTGGAAAATGGTGGGGGCGTCTCAGAGTTACGTCATCGCTGGTCATCGGGGCCTGGAATCTCAAAGAATGATGTAGAATTGTCTTTAGTGATGATTTCCACTTCGGACTGAGTCTCGATGACAAGCGGAAATGTGCCTGGAGACTCCCCAGACAACGGTGGATACCAAACTGACTGTCAGCCGCCATACAGCCCAACAGCTAGGAGTGAGATGGTCTGGACTGCCATTTCACTTCATAGCAGGACCCCTTTGGTTGTCATCCGCGGCACACTTATACCACAGCAGTACATCGTCGATGTTCTACGCCCATTTTGTTGCCCTTCATGGCAAGCCATCCTGGGCTTACCTTTCAGCAATATAAAGCGGAAATGAAAAGTGCTATTGATGCGCGGTTTCCACAGAATGGATTATTATCAGGGGCTCATATTGTTAGCCACCAAACAGAATATAATGATACTTAGAAAGTGTATTTTTTGTACAAACATACACTTCTCGAATAGAACAATGCCTATAACATTAACTAACTGAAAGTAGAGTAAATTAGAATATCAGTGGTGTTTGATGCAGGATTCTACACTCCTGGAAATTGAAATAAGAACACCGTGAATTCATTGTCCCAGGAAGGGGAAACTTTATTGACACATTCCTGGGGTCAGATACATCACATGATCACACTGATAGAACCACAGGCACATAGACACAGGCAACAGAGCATGCACAATGTCGGCACTAGTACAGTGTATATCCACCTTTCGCAGCAATGCAGGCTGCTATTCTCCCATGGAGACGATCGTAGAGATGCTGGATGTAGTCCTGTGGAACAGCTTGCCATGCCATTTCCATCTGGCGCCTCAGTTGGACCAGCGTTCGTGCTGGACGTGCAGACCGCGTGAGACGACGCTTCATCCAGTCCCAAACATGCTCAATGGGGGACAGATCCGGAGATCTTGCTGGCCAGGGTAGTTGACTTACACCTTCTAGAGCACGTTGGGTGGCACGGGATACAAGCGGACGTGCATTGTCCTGTTGGAACAGCAAGTTCCCTTGCCGGTCTAGGAATGGTAGAACGATGGGTTCGATGACGGTTTGGATGTACCGTGCACTATTCAGTGTCCCCTCGACGATCACCAGTGGTGTACGGCCAGTGTAGGAGATCGCTCCCCACACCATTATGTCGGGTGTTGGCCCTGTGTGCCTCGGTCGTATGCAGTCCTGATTGTGGCGCTCACCTGCACGGCGCCAAACACGCATACGACCATCATTGGCACCAAGGCAGAAGCGACTCTCATCGCTGAAGACGACACGTCTCCATTCGTCCCTCCATTCACGCCTGTCGCGACACCACTGGAGGCGGGCTGCACGATGTTGGGGCGTGAGCGGAAGACGGCCTAACGGTGTGCGGGACCGTAGCCCAGCTTCATGGAGACGGTTGCGAATGGTCCTCGCCGATACCCCAGGAGCAACAGTGTTCCTAATTTGCTGGGAAGTGGCCGTGCGGTCCCCTACGGCACTGCGTAGGATCCTACGGTCTTGGTGTGCATCCGTGCGTCTTTGCGGTCCGGTCCCAGGTCGACGGGCACGTGCACCTTCCGCCGACCACTGGCGACAACATCGGTGTACTGTGGAGACCTCACGCCCCACGTGTTGAGCAATTCGGCGGTACGTCCACCCGGCCTCCCGCATGCCCACTATACGCCCTCGCTCAAAGTCCGTCAACTGCACATACGGTTCACGTCCACACTGTCGCGGCATGCTACCAGTGTTAAAGACTGCGATGGAGCTCCGTATGCCACGGCAAACTGGCTGACACTGACGGCGGCGGTGCACAAATGCTGCGCAGCTAGCGCCATTCGACGGCCAACACCGCGGTGTCTGGTGTGTCCGCTGTGCCGTGCGTGTGATCATTGCTTGTACAGCCCTCTCGCAGTGTCCGGAGCAAGTATGGTGGGTCTGACACACCGGTGTCAATGTGTTCTTTTTTCCATTTCCAGGAGTGTAGTACGAATCGTTTATGAGATATCATATTTTGAAAAGTTCTCATACCAACACACAAGTGTTGGTATGAGAACTTTTCAAAATATGATATCACAAGTGTTGGTATGAGAACTTTTCAAAATATGATATCTCATAAACGATTCGTACTACACTCCTGGAAATGGAAAAAAGAACACATTGACACCGGTGTGTCAGACCCACCATACTTGCTCCGGACACTGCGAGAGGGCTGTACAAGCAATGATCACACGCACGGCACAGCGGACACACCAGACACCGCGGTGTTGGCCGTCGAATGGCGCTAGCTGCGCAGCATTTGTGCACCGCCGCCGTCAGTGTCAGCCAGTTTGCCGTGGCATACGGAGCTCCATCGCAGTCTTTAACACTGGTAGCATGCCGCGACAGTGTGGACGTGAACCGTATGTGCAGTTGACGGACTTTGAGCGAGGGCGTATAGTGGGCATGCGGGAGGCCGGGTGGACGTACCGCCGAATTGCTCAACACGTGGGGCGTGAGGTCTCCACAGTACACCGATGTTGTCGCCAGTGGTCGGCGGAAGGTGCACGTGCCCGTCGACCTGGGACCGGACCGCAAAGACGCACGGATGCACAACACTTTCCGTAGCACAAACCAAAGCACAACAAAAGCGCATACACTAGTTAGTTGATTCTGACCAGTAACGAGAGAATTGACCATCACATGTTGAACAACACAAGTGTATATGCTAGTTAGTGGGTTCTGACCAGTAACGAAACAATTGACCATCACAGATTGTGTTCAAGATAACCACCGGCAGCGGTAATATGTGCTTCCAGTCTAGTGTGGAACAACTGCTGCACAAGTGCTAGTATTCCAGGAGAGATGTCCGGGAAGGTTGCAGTAATACATCACTGCATATCAAGTCCCTGTAGACAGCGTTTTCAGCCTTCCCTGCAGAAAAAAAGTCTACAGACGTCAAATCCAGAGAACAGGTCAGTCAGGTTACAGGTCCTCTGCCTCCAATACAACGATTTGGAATCAATGCGTGAAGACATGCTGTAGTACTTCGTGGACTAGGAGCCGTATAGCCATCTTGTTGGTACCACAGGTCCCTTACAGTCTGCACAGAAACGTCTTTTAGCATCCGTGGAAGATGGTCTGTTAGGAGGGTGCAATACTTGTGCGCATTCACTGTTCCGTCTATGAAAAACGGACCTATGAGCTGATGGTTCAGTGTCTGACACCGCAATTTGCAGTCCATGGACGCTGACCTTCCACCTGATAAAGCCAACAGGGATTGTCAGCAGATCAATAGTGCATGTTTTGGGTGTTTACCTGGTCGTGATTAGTAAATTTGGCTTCATCACCAAACAAGATACATGATGCATCTCGAGTATCCTGTCTTAACGTCCATGTACAGAAGTCAAAATGAGTCTCACAATGAGAGATTTGATAGGAACAATACCGACATCGATGGAGAATTCACTTAATTTTAACACCCTCTGAATCAACCTGCTTGACTGATCCTTCAGCCCTAATAACCATTTCAGTGTTGTGTGGTCAGTTGCTGTTGTCAAGAGTCCGACAACCATATTTTTGAGAAATACGAATTATGTGGTAAAACTATAGTATATGTATTGGAATGTAAGTGTAAAAATCCCCAGGTGGCTGAGAGGCGTCTGCACGATGTTCGATTATCAACTTTACACAATATCCTTATTGCATGCTTCTGTATAGCATATACATTTCTCACACCTGTTAAAATCCACAGATGGATGGAAGTAACCAAAGTATGCTTGCAACCCTGTCCACAGGTCGGCATAGTGCGGGGAATTACCTGACTCATGCCAGTTCCTCGTGCGATTGCTGGGGCGATAATGTGCAGATCAACTGCAACAGCAGCAGGAACATTAATATCCCCCTCTTCTGTGATCACTTGTTACCTTCTATTACGTTGTCTATGTGTTACACTACCAGTTTCGCGTAACTGGTTGAAGAGGATGACAAATAACTGCCTATTGGGATCTCTTGTCACATACACCGTAGAAGAATGGACTGTATTCTTCCTATACTCTCCATACAGCATGAGAATGTCTTCTTTTTCTGCACTGGTAAATCTCATCGTCCACTCAGATCTGCTGCTTGGACTGTGACACACTTACTGACTAGCAAGTCGCAATGCGCTCAAGGAACACACAAACACACTGCAAGCATATACAGGGTGGTCCATTGATCGTGACCGGGCCAAATATCTGACAAAATAAGCGTCAAACGAAAAAACTACAAAGAACGAAACTCGTCTAGCTTGAAGGGGGAAACCATATGGCGCTATGGTTGGCCCGCTAGATGGCGCTGCCATAGGTCAAACGAATATCAACTGCGTTTTTTAAATAGGAACCCCAATTTTTTATTACATATTCGTGCAGTACGTAAAGAAATATGAATGTTTTAGTTGGACCACTTTTTTCACTTTGTGATAGATGGCGCTGTAATAGTCACAAACATATGGCTCACAATTTTAGACAAACAGTTGCTAACAGGTAGGTTTTTTAAATTAAAATACAGAACGTAGGTACGTTTGAACATTTTATTTCGTTTGTTCCAATGTGATACATGTACCTTTGTGAACTTATCATTTCTGACAACACATGATGTTACAGCGCGATTACCTGTAAATACCACATTAATGCACTAAAAGCTAAAAATGATGTCCGACAACCTCAATGCATTTGGCAATACGTGTAACGACATTCCTCTCAACAGCGAGTAGTTAGTCTTCCGTAATGTTCGCACGTGCATTGACAATGCGCTGACGCATGTTATCAGGCGTTGTCGGTGGATGACGATAGCAAATATCCTTCAACTTCCCTCACAGAAAGAAATCCGGGGACGTCCGATCCGGTGAACGTGAGGGCCAATCCACCTGTCATGAAATATGCTATTCAATACCGCTTCAACCGCACGAGAGCTATGTGCCGGACATCCATCATGTTGGAAGTACATCGCCATTCCGTCACGCAGTGAAACATCTTGTATAACATCGGTAGAACATTACGTAGGAAATCAGCATACCTGGTACCGCTGTTGGTGAATGACGCTTCGTCGCTAAATAGAACGCGTGCAAAAAATCTGTCATCGTCCCGTAATTTCTCTTGTGCCCAGTGGAAGAAGTGTACGCGACGTTCAAAGTTGTCGCCATGCAATTCCTGGTGCATAGAAATATGGTACGGGTGCAATCGATTTTGATGTAGCATTCACAACACCGATGTTTTTGAGATTCCCGATTCTCGCGCAATTTGTCTGCTACTGATGTGCGGATTAGCTGCGACAGCTGCTAAAACACCTACTTGGGCATTATCATTTGTTTCAGGTCGTGGTTGACGTTTCACATGTGGCTGAACACTTCCTGTTTCCTTAAATAACGTAACTATCCGGCGTAGGGTCCGGACACTTGGGTGATATCGTCCAGGATACCGAGCAGCATACATAGCACATGCCCGTTGGGCATTTTGATTACAATAGCCATACATCAACAGGATATCGACCTTTTCCGCAATTGGTAAACGGTCCATTTTAACACGGGTAATGTATCACGAAGCAAATACCGTCCGCACTGGCAGAATGTTACGTGATACCACGTACTTATACGTTTGTGACTATTACAGCGCCATCTATCACAAAGCGGAGAAAGTGGTCCAGCTAAAACATTCATATTTCTTTGCGTACTACACGAATATGTAATAAAAATGGGGGTTCATATTTTTAAATAACACAGTTGATATCCGTTTGATCTATGGCAACTCCATCTAGCGGGCCAGCCATAGCGCCATCTGGTTTCCCCCTTCAAGCTAGACGAGTTTCGTTCTTTGTAGTTTTTTCGTTTGACTCTTATTTCGTGAGATATTTGGCCCGGTCACTATCAATGGACCACCCTGTATAACAATATTGTACCTAGCAGCTACTCAGGTTGAGTGGCACAAACAAGTTATCAGTGTGGAAACTTTTCAAGAAACCCCCCACTACTCGCACTTGACATTCTAATTTTTTTACGTTATTTTTAATATTGTAATATCAACAGGCATTATTCCATTTAAAAGCCCGAGGATGGCGATGCAGGGCACCACGTTTTTGCACCATTACAGTGGGAGGGTGTATGCACCTTTGAGCCAAATTTCAAACTTGAGCGTCGGAGTAGGTGTGAAGTACGGTGTTTCGAAAAAGTGATTCTTTAAATCTTTTATGCAGTATATTTACCACGTATTTGTACACACAATTCATCTGTATCTCTAGCGAATTTCGTCCAACATTTTCGTTTTCATGCAGCTCAATGTTGATAACGTCGTATCCCCTGACTGTAAGTCATTCAACGATACAAGTTTGCAGTTACATTCAGTGGCATATGTAGCGAAAAGTTAGTAGTAAAGAAGTAATAAATAAAAAAGTAACGAATGATTTGGCAGTTTTACTGCATGCACAGCAAAAATGTAGTAAGTGATAAACTTTTTCCTTTCATCATTTTGTGCGTTTCGCAGCAGGAAAATGTTTTATAAAGATTTGAAATTGTATGTAAGGTTGTGCAAATACTGAGCTACACTACTTTTTCAACCTCACCCATATATCTTTGAGAGGTTCAGAGGTGGCATACCGACTCTCACTTTAACAACATTGTCAGTGGGATTAACATTCATATTTTAGGACACAATCTTCGTGTTCTATGTGTGGTTTATGACTTTTTACATGGGGAAATGTTGGAGAGAATGTTCTTATAACTGCATATGTAACATATAGCGAACTTGTACCCGAGGGGCCGTATGGAGGCAATGGAGAACAGGGAGAGAGATGAATTGGAGACCATAAACGCTGAATACAGCGACCTGGCCGTGTGAGTGATTCTGGGAAGCAGCGCTCAGTGGATATTACCTGCAGAGAGGCTTTTGGCCGAAGCTCTCTCCTCTTTCCACTTGGGCTTGGACATAAGGGTGCCATTTCGCAAAACATTTTACCTGGACCAGGCGAGAGTCCATCACAAAGGTGGGGAGGTGGAGAAAAGTGGGTTGAGAAAGTCATATAAGAGAGACTTCTGTAAACTGAGCTTTTGTGCAAACGGTGGGAAGGTCATAAAACTCCGTGCATTCTCATGTTAGAAACTGGAACGATATGGACAGAGTGGCTGGAGTACGTGTTTAGTGGAGGCAGGACTGTAACCCCCCATCCCTGAAGCCAGGAAGTGGCCAGGTTATTTTGATGAGCGGCAAAAACATAAATTTCATGGGCATGACTGTCTGGAAGTTTAACAGCCTTCTTTCAGAAATTGGAAATATTCGATCGGGAAAGATTAGATCACTCCATAAATGAGTGAATGTGGTCCATCTAGGTAGATATTTTTTGACAAAACATGGCCATGCTTGCTGTGAGAACGACGCCTCCCTAGTCTAAAGTCTCTTTTTTTCAGACAAGGGAGATCTGGAGTTGCTGATTGGCTCCTCTCAGGATACGCAAAGTAGAGCCTTGCTACCCAGCGTAGGATCCCAGTGCTGTATGTGGGTTGGCTATAAGGCCAACAGAACAGTCAAGACGGGAGATTTAATGAGTAGAAAAAAAAAATGGTTCAAATGGTTCTAAGCACTATGGGACTTAACATCTGAGTTCATCAGTCCTCTAGACTTAGAAATACTTAAACCTAACTAATCTAAGGACATCACACACATCCATGCCCGAGGCAGGATTCGAACCTGAGACCGTAACAGCAGCGTGGTTCCGGACTGAAGCGCCTAGAACCGTTCGGTCACAACGGCCGGCTAGAGGATAGTTTGATTGGTTTGTGCAATGTGGGGACGGTTTCGTATTTACTAATTCTACTCCTGCACCAAGGCTTGATGGAAAGTAGTTGTGATTCTTTGGCTTCTTCGTCTTCTGGTCCTCTCCTGGTGTAAAACTTAAGGTCTCTCCCTAGTGGGTGAGACTCATGCTCTTATCTTGTGGTGGACTAAGAGCCAGTGGCAGTTTCCAACTGTGCCGATGGTGGAAATGCGTATCTTCTCGGACATATCGTCTGTGACGAGGGTGCACTTGCTCGTCCTGAGTCGGCTGACTGATGTTTGACAGTTCCAGCTTGCGCCGTCGTGCCTGTGAGTCCAATTTGTTGGCCGGACCAGCGAATGTGTGCACCTCACACTGAAATCTGCCGTGATTTCAGGGCTCTGATAGGGAAGTTTTCTGCGTTCTGATAATCAGACACCAGGCCGCATAGTTCGCATATTTTCGTGGTTGCGTCAGAACATGCAGCTGCCACAACGCATCACTCCTCGCCCACAGCACGGCGTTTTCTGCTACCAGCAGAATCAAGGTGCTGCACCGACATAGGGTTGTTAATGATATTCACGCTTTCCCGTTCTCAGGATAACCATAGTTTGTGATACTTGGTTGTAGTTGATTCCATTTGAATAGAGTTGGGCCTCACAGTGGATTCATGTAAACAAAATTAGATTGTGTTGTGAAAAAGATTAATTCTGGAGATAATTAACATACCTTCCACAGCAAGGTATGCTTTGCCTATCAGACACTGTTCTTCAACTGATTTGTGTTTGCCACTTTTGTGTAAGAGTTATCAGCTGGTTGTCCAGATAGTTGTCGTTACTAAAGATTAAATAAAATTTGTCATTATTTAGTAAACTTAAATACCCCACTGTTCTCATTCATACTCCTTCTACAATCACTGTTTTCATATTTTTGTGGTACATGAATACATCAGCAACTTAAGGTTCAATCTTACCAAATTAATTAATTTGACTATTAGTTTGAGTTCTGAAAGTGATTACAGGCATAGAGCAACAAAAGTGTCATGAGTAAATTCACTAATTCATGCATAAAAATTAAGGGTGTAGCACACGATTTGAAGGTTATTGCCAAGATAATATTTCTCTTTATGTAAAGATAATAACATTTGGCATCACTCGGACAAATATATCTACACTACTGGCCATTAAAATTGCTACACCACGAAGATGATGTGCTACAGACGTGAAATTTAACCGACAGGAAGAAGATGCTGTGATATGCAAATGATTAGCTTTTCAGAACATTCACACAAGGCTGGCGCCGGTGGCGACACCTTCAACGTGCTGACATGAAGAAAGTTTCCAACCGATTTCTCATACACAAACAGCAGTTGACCGGCGTTGCCTGGTGAAACGTTGTTGTGATGCCTCGTGTAAGGAGGAGAAATGCGTAACATCACGTTCCCGACTTTGATAAAGGTCGGATTGTAGCTTATCGCGATTGCGGTTTATCGTACCGCGACATTGCTGCTCGCGTTGATCGAGATCCAATGACTGTTGGCAGAATATGGAATCGGTGGGTTCAGGAGGGTAATACGGAACGCCGTGCTGGATCCCAATGGACTCGTGTCACTAGCAGTCGGGATGACAGGCATTTTATCCGCATGGCTGTAACGGATCGTGCAGCCACGTCTCGATCGCTGAGTCAACAGACAGCAACTATCTGCACGAACAGTTCGACGATGTTTGCAGCAGCATGGACTATCAGCTCGGAGACCGTGGCTGTAGTTACCCTTGATGCTGCATCACAGACAGGAGCGCCTGCAATAGTGTACTCAACGACGAACCTGAGTGCACGAATGGCAAAACGTCATTTTTTCGGATGAATCCAGATTCTGTTTACAGCATCATGATGGTCGCATCCGTGTTTGGCGACATCGGGGTGAACGCACATTGGAAGCGTGTATTCGTCATCGCCATACTGGCGTATTACCCGGCGTGATGGTATGGGGTGCCATTGGTTACACGTCTCTGTCACCTCTTGTTCTCATTGACGGCACTTTGAACAGTGGACGTTACATTTCAGATATGTTACGACCCGTGGCTCTACCCTTCATTCGATCCCTGCGAAACCCTACATTTCAGCAGGATAATGCACGACCGCAGGTTGCAGGTCCTGTACGGGCCATTCTGGATACGGAAAATGTTCGACTGCAGCCCTGGCCAGCACATTCTCCAGATCTCTCACCAATTGAAAACGTCTGGTCAATGGTGGCCGAGCAACTGGCTCGTCACAATACGCCAGTCACTACTCTTGATGAACTGTGTTATCGTGTTGAAGCTGCATGGGCAGCTGTACCTGTACATGCCATCCAAGCTCTGTTTGAATCAATGCCCAGGCGTATCAAGGCCGTTATTACGGCCAGAGGTGGCTGTTCAGCGTACTGATTTCTCATAATCTATGCACCCAAAGGGCATGAAAATGTAATCACATGTCAGTTCTAGTATAATATATTTCTCCAATGAATACCCGTTTATCATCTGCATTTCTTCTTGGTGCAGCAATTTTAATGGCCAGTAGTGTATGATTAAAGCAAGTGCCGGCTTGCAATTAGCGTGCCTTGTCCAGAATATCGAATCATGGCACTTTTGTAAGGCAGTTAGTGTGTTATCTTGCGGAACAGGAGCTTGTTTTTATCTTTTTCAAAGTGACACTATGATGCACTGAGAACATTTAGACCCCGGTTTGGCGCTATGCATTGTATCTCAGCGATTTGTAGTATGTTGGACTTATTTTATTTCAGTGCATGTATTGTTTGTGTCCTTTATTTGTTTACTTGTTTCTCATTGTGTATTGTCAGTGACTTCTGCGTCACTTGATTTCTGACGTTGCGTTGTTACTAACAGCGCTGTGCAAGCTTCTGTGGAAGAATTTGAGTACGGAGATGTGTACGATATTTTAGAGGAAGTTGTTTTTCATGGGCTTAGGCATAAATATGTGCATTACGTAAAAGAAGATCGGATTAGGGTTGTGGCGCGTGATGCGTTAGGATCGGAAACTTGTAGAAGTAGCAATCGATTTCAATGCTCGCGAGAAGCAAAGCTCAAATCTTGTGAGAAAGGCTGCGCACTAATGTCCTCCAAAATGGAGCACGAGCCAGCTATTGATGCTGAACAGTTCAGAGCGGAGAAGAAGATCGTTCATTTGCATCACTCTGCAAACAGGGCACAAATGTCAAATGCGGTGAAAGGGTACAGTACCGCCCGACATTGAAAATAGGCACAACATACTTCATTATTTTTGTCAGAACAAAACATTTTTTTTTGTAAAATAAGTCAATTTCAATTAATGCAGCGAAGCCGGATACCAGTGTGGGAAAGAATGAGAATTTATTTATTTAATTGATCACATGTGCACTCCCACAAAGTAAATCCCTACATCCAGTTTGGTGAGATCTGTGAAATGAATGAATGTATGGTCGTCTGCTAACCGCAGATAGTGAATGTGAATATATGATCATCTTTGAGAGATGAAATTTACCTGAGCTTTGAGCGCCTGAAATGTGGCTGACCAATACGGTAGCAAGGTGCTCCCCCCACTTCAGCAGAGGTGGAGATGACCTGGATAACGGCCATATTTCAAGACTCTGCCGCTGGTCTTGTGCTGTTAAGACCTGTTTTAGTTGTGCTCCGTAATGACGAAAGAGTAGAGACATGGTATGCATGTGAAATATTTAAGAGTAGTTTGAAATAATAATTTCTCTATTTCAGGAACTTTTGTGGGGAAAATGAAATGCCAGGCAGATAATATTAATGGGATTGTAGTAATCTTCGGAAGTGACCAACGGTCACAATGAAACCACGTGTAGCAATAAGTTGAAATACTTCCATGTGCTTAAGTTAAGCTGAATTACTAGCATGTGTACAATAAGTTGAAATACACTCCTGGAAATTGAAATAAGAACACCGTGAATTCATTGTCCCAGGAAGGGGAAACTTTATTGACACATTCCTGGGGTCAGATACATCACATGATCACACTGACAGAACCACAGGCACATAGACACAGGCAACAGAGCATGCACAATGTCGGCACTAGTACAGTGTATATCCACCTTTCGCAGCAATGCAGGCTGCTATTCCCCCATGGAGACGATCGTAGAGATGCTGGATGTAGTCCTGTGGAACGGCTTGCCATGCCATTTCCACCTGGCGCCTCAGTTGGACCAGCGTTCGTGCTGGACGTGCAGACCGCGTGAGACGACGCTTCATCCAGTCCCAAACATGCTCAATGGGGGACAGATCCGGAGATCTTGCTGGCCAGGGTAGTTGACTTACACCTTCTAGAGCAAGTTGGGTGGCACGGGATACATGCGGACGTGCATTGTCCTGTTGGAACAGCAAGTTCCCTTGCCGGTCTAGGAATGGTAGAACGATGGGTTCGATGACGGTTTGGATGTACTGTGCACTATTCAGTGTCCCCTCGACGATCACCAGTGGTGTACGGCCAGTGTAGGAGATCGCTCCCCACACCATGATGCCGGGTTTGGCCCTGTGTGCCTCGGTCGTATGCAGTCCTGATTGTGGCGCTCACCTGCACGGCGCCAAACACGCATACGACCATCTTTGGCACCAAGGCAGAAGCGACTCTCATCGCTGAAGACGACACGTCTCCATTCGTCCCTCCATTCACGCCTGTCGCGACACCACTGGAGGCGGGCTGCACGATGTTGGGGCGTGAGCGGAAGACGGCCTAACGGTGTGCGGGACCGTAGCTCAGCTTCATGGAGACGGTTGCGAAAGGTCCTCGCCGATACCCCAGGAGCAACAGTGTCCCTAATTTGCTGGGAAGTGGCGGTGCGGTCCCCTACGGCACTGCGTAGGATCCTACGGTCTTGGCGCGCATCCGTGCGTCGCTGCGGTCCGGTCCCAGGTCGACGGGCACGTGCACCTTCCGCCGACCACTGGCGACAACATCGATGTACTGTGGAGACTTCACGCCCCACGTGTTGAGCAATTCGGCGGTACGTCCACCCGGCCTCCCGCATGCCCACTATACGCCCTCGCTCAAAGTCCGTCAACTGCACATACGGTTCACGTCCACGCTGTCGCGGCATGCTACCAGTGTTAAAGACTGCGATGGAGCTCCGTATGCCACGGCAAACTGGCTGACACTGACGGCGGCGGTGCACAAATGCTGCGCAGCTAGCGCCATTCGACGGCCAACACCGCGGTTCCTGGTGTGTCCGCTGTGCCGTGCGTGTGATCATTGCTTGTACAGCCCTCTCGCAGTGTCCGGAGCAAGTATGGTGGGTCTGACACACCGGTGTCAATGTGTTCTTTTTTCCATTTCCAGGAGTGTATTTAAGAAATAGCGTGTGTACCATAAGTTGAAATAACTAAGAAATGGCGTGTGCAGGACTTGAAATTAGAGACGAGTACTTCCACGTGGTGAGTACTGTGTGAGTCTCAATCTGTGTATGAGACAAAAGATAAAGAGAAGTACTCGTCCATGGTATTAGTTGAGGACTCGGGTGTGTGATGAATACGTTCTTAATATTACTTTGCGTGTTATGATTCCGTGTGACACTAGATTCAAACTCTGAGAGAGAAGCAAGGTGAGTCGGCCGTCTATCCAGCAACGCCACTTGGCTTGCATTGCACAGGAAGACGTGCATATATCTCCAGAGTTCATAGTAGGAAAGTAGAATTGCGAAGTGGGGCAGTGTCGTGTGAAACTGGGATAAATATTAATTGAAGTGGGAAAGCTGAAAGTGATAGTGTTGTGACTATTTAGTGTTTTATATTTCTTATTGCAGTGTGATGTATGTCATGTAATTTGGGTATGTGTGGTTTGCATGGGAGAGTCGCAAGGCAGTTTCAAAAGATTAGTGGGTTATGCTTGTTCCTTCTGTATCGCTCGATCTGGAGGAAAGTTTCGTGATGATGATTGTGAGAGTCGAAGTGTGAGATATAATAAAAGATCCACCATCCTATCCAGAAAGTGCACTGTAGCGTTAAATAATTACGAGACCATAATATAGAGATTCACCAATGTAAAGCCATGCCCACTGGGCGGAATTTCTCATGTGTTATTGTTGTGGGTTATAGAATTTGTGTGTTTAGGTTAGAGAATTTATCGGAATAAATAAGATACTGAAAAGAAAAAGATTGGTGGACTTTTCCTTCGAATTGTATGTGTTCATAATGTCCCGAATTTATAATGTGTGCGCCATTCATATTCAGTGCGGTGGCCACGTGTTGACAAAAGCCGTTAAATAAAAGACAAAAAAGAAAATGTGGTATTGCCAGTGCGTAGTGTACAGAGTTCTGTAAATTACTGATAGTCAAATGCGTGTTTCCGTTGCGTATTATTCATACAGGAGGATAATTTGTAACTAAATTGTGAGTACGAGAGTTCATGTTACTCGATAAATTAAGAATGAATCCACTCGCTTGGCAGACCACTCATCTTGCAGGCCTGACTGCTTGATGCCATAGTATGAGCAAGGCATGTGGGTGCCTCTCAGCGGAATGCTTCCTATTACGAGCGTTCAATTCACTCAGGAAATGAAGGTGAAAACGATGCCGAGATGTCTCATCTGACGTTTTCCTAACGTCTTCAACCTCTGCTTTTACACCCTTAACTTCATTGCTGACCTGATTTACGTTTTCGACAAGCTCCTCAGCCCTCCTTTGAATTTCCTTTATTTTTTTCATGACATCGTCCCGTCTCTTTTCCTGCTTCTCTTGTCGTTTCTAAATTCCGTTAATTTCATTAATGAGGATCTTCTGTCTTTAGTCTTTTCCCCGCCGTCCCTTTTCTTCCCTTTCCTTCCTCTGTTTTTCCTCCTGCTGTCGCCTCTTCTCTGCCTCTTTCATAAACTGAATGGTCGATTCTAATTGTGTACTTCCAGTAACGTACCCTTTTTTATTTCCGTGACTGTACCTCTATCCGTTTATACGAAAGATACCAATCGATTTACCCCTACATTTTAAATGACTTCAATTCCCAGTTGAAGTTTCGTTTGGGATAATAATAAACAAGGCTCAAGATCAGATAGATGAGACGGGGAGACAGGCAGAGAGGAGGGAGGGAGAAAATGGACATAAAGAGAGGGGCAAAGAAATGGAGAGGGTGGGAAGGAGGAGGTGGACAGGGAGAGGGGGACAAGGTGATTTACAGTGATTGGGGGAAGAGGGGGGAGGACGAGATTACGACGTATATCCAATATGCACACATATTGAACAATTTCGAAGCATTGCTGGGTTCGCTTGTATTATACAGGGTGGGACAAATAAAAGTGGACCGGAGAACAGAGTTCCAGGGTAAAAAGCAACATAACAACGGAAAGGAAATACGGGACTAGACTGACTATAGAAGATGTTGAAAGTTATCACCATTCATCTCGAGGCACTTTTGGGCCCTGATCAGCAAGATCCTGAAGGCGAATCGAAGCTGGACTGCTGGAAGTGCTGCAGTCTCATCCGAAATGTTCTGCTGCAGTTCTTGAAGACAATGAGGGTTGTTGCAATACACCTTAGGCTTGAGTGCTCCCGACATAAAGTAATCGCGCACTGACAGATTAGGTGACCTGGATGGCCAGCTAGGACCACGACCAGACCTGACGTCTGCCAACAACTCTGTCAGGCGTGAAATTGTGCTCTAAGGTTCGGCTGGCTGTATGGGCAGTTGCTCCATCCTGTTGGAAGTAATTATTTTCAGCCATAATGGCTATGTTTGTGCACCGTGACTGTGTGGGATAATTATTTATTTCAAGTTTTTGCTACCAGTCACTTTTTATTTTATGCTTAATCTAACATAATGCAACGCGTTTCGAACATGTTCTGTTCATCTTCAGGCGTACTGTAGGGATTTTTCTCATCTGTTAATGCTGCCACAAATAGTTCCAAAATGTTGGCAATATAGCGCTCCACTTGTCCGGGATACTTTTATTTGCCCACCTTGTATAAAGACAGTAACCAAGGTATACGAGGAGAAGCAGCGGATTTTTTCAAGGTATTCGTTTTTCTCCGACCATACCTGTATGAAGTAATCTAGAAGTAATTATGATAATTATCAGTCTGAGCATATTAACGCCAGTCATAATAGTTAATTATTTTATAGAAGTAGACAACAGTGATGCTTGTGCCTGTTAAAGCATAACTTTTCTCGTTCCATATCTCTGAGGCCTCTGCTGCTTGTGGAGCACGATGTACATTACAATGAATGAATGCAATGAATAAATGATAGTAAGATTGGTAGAGCATTGCTGAGATTGAAAACAACGACTTGCCCAAAGTTAAATGCATCACTTAACAATGGTAGATGAACAGCCATTGAAAATGTAAGCCTGTTTATGTGTCTATTGGCAGCGCAATAGACTGCATTAATAACTCTGACAGCGCTGTGCGCGCTCTGTAAGAAACTCTGTGGCTGGTGGTACTAGCAGTTGGAAGTTAACAATCAGCGGTGATGGCAGTTTGAGGTGAACAGCAAGCAGTGATGGAAGTTGGGAAAGAGTTGTCAGCAGTGATGGAGGTTAGAGGTTAATAATTAGCAGTGTTGGAGGTTTTCAGTATTAGCTCGAGCGGACGGTCTGAATGTATATCCGTCATTGAGATTTATTACTGATGATTATATAATTTTTGAACTGGTCGTCACATTCTTAATGAAAATACATTGTTTGCTCTGCAACAAAATCTTTCCTTTGCGAACCACATGCCTCTTACAAGTTAGAGCCTTCAGTAGTTAGAATCTTTTATTTAGCTGGCTGTATTGGCGCTTGCTGTATTGCAGTAGTTCGTGTAATGAAGAGTTTTGTGAGGTAAATGACTTATGAAATGTATAGGTTATTGTTAGGATTTCTACTAATTCAGGGCCATTCTTTTGTATTAATTATTTGAAGTTAGGTTATCAATTTTAAAGCAGTCAGATCGCGTTATCCTTGAATATTGTAAGTAATTAATGAAGAGGAAAAGTTTGAGTTGTTTATTTATCAGGGCAAATTCCGTAGGTCAGTGTTAAAATGATGAGAATAAGTAAAGAGAAAGTAGGCTCAGTACGTTCAGTTTCACTCAGCAGTTTAAGAATATTGAGTAAGCATTCAGCAGTTTAAGTAAATTTTTTTAAGATGTTTAAAAAAAATTGCACTGTTCAACCAGAACATTATGACCACCTACCTAATAGCCGGTATGTCCATCTATGACACGGATAACAGCGGCGACGCGTCATGTGTATGTGTGAAATCTTATGGGACTTAACTGCTAAGGTCATCAATCCCTAAGCTTACACACTACTTAACCTAAATTATCCTAAGGATAAACACACACACCCATGCCCGAGGGAGGACTCGAACCTCCGCCGGGATCAGCTGCACAGTCCATGACTGCAGCGCCTAAGACCGCTCGGCTGGCAGCGCGTCATGGCATGGCAGCAATGAGGCCTTGGTAGGTCACTGGAGGGAGTTGGCACCACATCTGCACACACAAGTCACCTAAATCCCGTAAATTCCGGGGAAGGGGGCGATGAGCTCTGAAGCCAGGTTCAATTACATCCCAGTTGTTCCATCGGGTTAAGATCTGGCGACTTCGAGGGGGGGGGGGGGGGGGGGAGCGGGCAGCACATCAACTGGAACTCGCGACTATGGTCGTCGAACCATTTCATCATACTCCTGCCCTTGAGACATGGCGCATTATATTGCTTCGTTCCGCAGTATAGGTGTCAGGAGTCGTTCCCCTGGAAAATGATGGATTCGCGCCCCCCTCCCCCCCCCCCCCCCCCATCGGCATGGTGAAGAAGGCATCGGGATTCATCTGACCGTGCAACGCTCTGCGCTGCGTTAATGTCCAGTGCCATTTCAGTCGTAGCTTCCGATGTTGTGCTGTTAACGTTGACAAATGCATGGGTCGTCAGCTGCGGAGGCCCATATTTAGGAGTGTTCAGTGCACCATGTGTTCGGACACACCCGTGTTCTGCCCGCGTTAAAGTCTGATGTTAGTTTCGCAGCAATTCACCGCCTGTCCTATTTTACCAGTCTGACCAGCCTAAGAGGTCCGACATTTGTAATGAGGAGTGGCCGCCCGACTCCACGACGTTTGGACGTGGTCTCACCTTGGTTCCGCCACTTGTTAAAGACACTCATCGTAGCACTGTTCGAACACCCGACAAGAAATGCAGTTTCCCTAATGTTCATGCCGAGCGTCAGGGCCATCACAATCTTCCCTGAGTCAAACTCAGATTGTGCGCCTTCTCTAGTCGACACACGGACAGCACGCTCACTGATAATAAAAAAAGTGGTTCAAATGGCTCTGAGCACTATGGGACTTAACATCTGAGGTCATCAGTCCCCTAGAACTTAGAACTACTTAAACCTAACTAACCTAAGGACATCACACACATCCATGCTCGAGACAGGATTCGAACCTGCGACCGTAGCGGTCGCGCGGTTTCGGTCTGAAGCGCCTAGAACCGCTTGGCCACCACGGCCGGCCACTGATAATACATTCACCACGCATGTGTCTGACTAACAATCATTCCTCGCCAGGTGACTCTGCTATCGCCTGAAAGGGTTTATATCGATAGCTGGTCGGTGGTTATAATGTTATGGCTGATCAGTGTATATCTGTCGCTGGCAGCAAGTCGAGACTCGTCTACATGAGGTAATGGACGTCTTGTCACCTGGAAAGGGCGTCATCAGGAGTGCCCGATGGAAATATGATACGACTGTTCTTATTTACTACATACATAAATGGTCTGGGAGACAGGGTGAGCAGCAAACTGTGGTTGTTCGCTGATGATACTGTGGTGGAGGATACATGATGACACAGAAAAAAATTGTAGCTAGTGTGATGAATGACAGATGGCTCTAAATGCCGAAAAATGTAAGTTAATCGAGATAAATAGGAGAAACAATCCCGAAGTATTCGAATGCAGCATTAGTAGTGTGCTGCTCGAAACAGCCACGTCGATTAAATAGCACATAAGATCGGGAGCAGGGAGGTGAACAGTAGACTTTGATTTACTGAGAGACTTTAAGGAAAGTGTAGTTCAACTATAAAGGACACCAATGTAGAACATTAGTACGACCCATTCCAGAGTAGTGCTAGATTGTTTGGAATCCAAACCAGCACCGGGTCCGATTAAAGGAAAGCAGTTCAGAGGCGTGTTGCTAGATTTGTTGCCGCTAGGTTATATCAACGTGCAAGTATTACGGAGATGCTTCGCGAACTTAAGTGGGAATCTCTGTAGGGAGGACGTCGTTCTTTCCACGAAACACTATTGTGAATATTTAGAGAACCGGCATTTGGAACTGACTGCAGAACGATTCTACTGTCGCTAATGTATCGCTAGTGTACATTTCGCGTAAAGATCACGAAGATAAGAGAAATTATGGCTCGTATTGGGGCATATAGAAAATCCTTTTTCCTTTGCTTTATTTCCGAGTCGAACAGGAAAGGAAATGGCTAATAGTGGTACAAGGTACCCTCCGCCACGTACCATACGGTGGCTTGTGATATATGTACATACAGGGGATAGAATTATGGAAACACCGCGACAAGTTCATGATGAGCATAAATGCAGATGCTAGCCATACCTGAAGGTTGTGCTGTTGTATGACGAGTGTCCAGGAAGTACGTTGCGAAATGGAAACCAGAGTGAAAATCCGAGGAAGCTTTTCAGAGAGGTGTTGGACAGTGTCTCTAGTATGCCCGTCGATCGCGTCACGTTGCACTTTGCAGTTCTGAGTGCACAGTGAACACGTATAGATACCTAAAAAATACTCTCTCCCGCTAAGTAAGGGTGCCTGCCAAAAGATTTCATTTGATGTCATGGAAACCCACAGAAGGTAACTGTCGTGTATTTCCTTCTTCATCACAATTCTCGGCCGCACACTGCACGGACAGTGAAGACTCTCCTGCAACGTTGTCGATGGAACGTGTTTGATCATTCAACATACAGCCCGGAAGTGGCGCCCTCTTTCTTGGTCGCTCACACGAACCGGTGGCTATGGCGATAACATTTCGACACAGAAAGGAACTGCACACCAGCGCAGAGATTTGGCGGAATGCACTGGCGTCTGACGACGGTATTGGAAAGTTGGTACAACGCTACGACAAATGTGTAATTCGGAGCGGCGACTATGTAGAGAAGTAGCTGGAAGTTGTAGCTCATTGTTACAAATAAAACGTTATGGGCCGCGCGGGATTAGTCGAGCGGTCTTAGGCGCTGCAGTCATGGACTGTGCGGCTGCTCCCGGCGGAGGTTCGAGTCCTCCCTCGGGCATGGGTGTGTGTGTTTGTTCTTAGGATAATTTAGGTTAAGTTGTGTGTAAGCTTAGGGACTGATGACCTTAGCAAGTAAGTCCCATAAGATTTCACACACGTTTGAACATTTTTGAAAACATTTCTGATTTTCACTGTGGTCTCCATTTCTTGACCAGTCGGAACTTGCTTTCTGGACAACCTTCGTATTTGAGCGCGAACGGCAACTGTGCAGTGTCCTCAACACCTTACCATGTGTAAGACGTCTGCGAAGTTGTGCATTATGTCGGAGCTAAGTGAATTCGAATACGGTCAGATTTTTGGTGCTCATATGGTGGGTACTTCCGTAACGAAGGTAGCCGAAGTGTTTGGTGCGTCAGGAGGTACCCTATCGAATATTTGCCCAGCATACACAAGTGGAAAAACATCATCCGCTAAGTCACAACACGGTCGGAAGTGTGTGTCCAGTGATGGTGACCGTCGGTTATTGAAGAGTAGTGTGCCAAAAGATAAGAGGACGACAGCTGAAAAAGTCACTGCAGAGCTGAATGTCGCACTAGCCTACTCTGTCAGCCCAAAATAATCTCGAACGGAGCTCCATTAGCAGGGTATTACAGGGCGAGCTAGAATTCCAAAACCACTCATTAGTGGTGCAAATGCCCGTAACCGGTAAACATCGTCCCAAAGCCATAAAATCTGGAGTGTGGAACAATGAAAGGAAGTCGAATGATACTTGATTCACACTCTTGCCAACTTCTGGCCGAGTGTATATATCAAGAGTGAAATATGGCGAGGGCTTGGTGATTATTTTGGCAGCCATATCGTGCTATTCCATGAGCCCCATGGTTACTCTGCCAGGTTACGGTATTACCATGGATTATGTGACCATTGCGGCTGATCAGATCCATCCCGTGACACCATGTTTGTTCCACAACGGTGACGCTGTGTTCCAAGACGTCAGGACCCTTGTTCACACAATTTGCATCGTCCACGACTGGCTTCATTGCTCGAGGATGAATTGTCATGTCTCCCCTGGCCACCATAGTCACTAGATTTCAATTGCATTGAGCTTTTGTGGTCTGCTTTATATCTGACCTCGCCACTATTTTGCAGGAAGAATGGTGTAAGATTGCCTTGAAAACAGCGCAGACTTGTATTTATTCAATATGAGGCGCTTGGATATTGTTTGGAATGCCAATGTGTTTCCTACACCGTAATACGCATGGTAATGTGTTTTTTTGGTGTTTCCGTATTTTTGTCAACCCTTTGTAGACGTAGATGTAGAGACGTTTCATTTTGTACCCTGGAGGCGCCATGTCACGGATTGTGCGGCCCCTCCTGCCGGAGGTTCGAGTCCCCACTCGGGCATGGGTGTATGTGTTGTTCTTGGCATAATTTAGTTTAAGTAGTGTGTAAGTCTAGGGACCGATGACTTCAGCAGTTTGGTCCCTTAGGAATTCACACACATTTAAACATTTCAACATTGTACCTTCAAGGAAAACGCAGGCTGTTTGATGTCTAAACGATTGCAGAGTCCAGTTATTTTCAGTCAAATAGTAGACGAGCTGGTAGAGCGGCAGAGGGCCCCCACTTGGGGATATCGGGGAGGAAATTTGCAGTTCTGGTATTTGCCCTATAACCAAGAGAAACTTTTTTTTTTTTTTTTTTTTGCCAATACGGCCCAGGCAAAATAATGAAGGCCAAGTTCATGTTTGAGTATCTGTTTATGTGTATCTAAGAGAAAAGTCGAAGACTTGCCTGTTGTGTTTCTGAAAGGGAATAGTGTACAGAACTCCCAGACAGACCTTCAAATGAGAGTAAGATTTGAGCAATCCTATGCTGGTGTAGGTATCTAGTGCTACAGTTCGGTGGCACCGATACTGGCTGATTCTACCGAAGACCGACATTGGCCGAAGTCAGCTGACCCTTTCAAATAACTACGTGCGCGGTCACAATTCAGGCGATGCCATCACCCGAACGTACAGAGAGACTCTGGACGGCAGTCGTTAATATTCGTATCAGCATGTTTTCTTCGGTCGAAACGGTCGACGTTCTGACACTTGAAATAAGGACTGTGAAAAACTGTCGAGTCTATTAAAGAAGAAGTCTGTGGCATCTTGAGGATGAAAAATATTATAATCGTCATATAGTTCGGAATCTGTGGACTGAAATCACGGCTTAGTTGGAATTCTTTATCGAAAATTTTAGACGTCAGTTATAACCTCGAAAAACAATTGGTTCACGTGGTAAGGGTGGGGTGTCTTACACTTAAAGTTACTGTATTGGATCTTTTTCAGTTGCGATAGGTGGACATTAGCTGTCAAGAAATTACTGACTGTTTACTGACGTTTTTATAACGGTACGGTAGTGATTCTGTTACAGGAAGTTATTTACAGATGTGGTGCATGTGTTTCCACTTTTCATTGATTTGGATGTTGAGAGCAACATATTGTAAGATTTATGTTTGTCTTTCACGTGTATGCTGAATGACAGCAATTGAAGGTTACTCGACATGTTTCTGTGCTGAATTTATTTGATGTTGTGCAGAATATTTGTAATCTTACTTTTCAATGTCACCATGAATCATCTCGTGTGTGTAATAAAACGTTTCTCTCTTCATCTCATACGTTCATAATATTTGTCTGGTTATTCCAATAACTGGGGAGATTGTGTACGGCAGTCGCTACGTTCTTTTCGAGACAGATATCGCTCATTAACATGCATTCGGCGTCTTTTCATACTTAAAAGACGTAATCTACATCTACATGAGTACTTCGCAAGCCACAGTACTGTGCGTGACGGGGAATCCTGTACGACTAACAGTCGTTTCGTTTCCTCTTCCACTGGCAGATAGAGCGAGAGAAAAACGACTGTCTTTATACCTGCAGATGAGCCCTGATTTATCTTACCTTGGTTGTCCTTACGCGAACTGTGCTAGCAGAATCATTCTGTAACCAGCTTCAAAATCGGTTCTCTAGATTTTCGCTATAGCGTTCGTCGAAAGGAACACCGGCTTTCATACACGATTTCCCACTGAATTCCCGAAGCACCTATGGAATTCTTGTGTGTTGTTCGAACCTGCCGGTAACAAATCTAGCAGCCCGTCATTGAAGTGCTTTGATGTCTTCCTTTAACATGACCTAGTGCGAATCCCAAACACTCGAGTAGTATTCACGTCCTATATGCGGCCACCTTTACAGGTGAACCACAGTTCCACAAAATTCATCCCAATAAACCAAAGTCGACCATTCGCCTTCCTTACTACAGTCCTCACATGCTCGTTCCATTTCGTATCGCTTTGCAGCGTTACGCCCAGATGTTTAAGCGACATATCTGAGTCAAGCAGGACACTACTAATGCTGTATCCCAACATTACGGAACTGTTTCTCCTATTCATTAGCATTAATTTGCCATTTTCTACATTTAGAATCGGCTGCCATTCATGAAACCAACTAGAAATTTTTTTAAGTCTTCATGTATCCTCTCACAGTCACTCAACGATGACACCTTCCCATACATGACAGCACCACCAGAAAACAGCCGGGGGATTGCTGCCCACCCTGTCCACCAGATCATTTATGTGTACAGAAAACAACAGCGATGGTGTCACACTTCCCTGGGGAACTGCAATGCAGCACACTTCTTCAAGCACAGAAGCGTCATGGCTCCCATGCTTCCCATGGAGATTGAGATATTAGGGTGATGCATAGGTTCATAGAAACACAACAGATACACATATCAGACTTTTTTTGAGTCATCAGTCTCCTGACTGGTTTGATGCGCCCCCCCCCCCCCCCCCCCATGAACCCATCTCCTGTGCAAACCTCTTCATCTCAGAGTAGCACATGCAACCTACGTCCTCAATTATTTTCTGGATTTATTCCAATTTCTGTCTTCCTCTACAGTTCTTACCCTCTGCATTTCTCTCTAGTACCCGGCGGGGTCAGGGATTTTCTCTGCCTCGTGATGACTGGATGTTGTGTGCTGTCCTTAGGTTAGTTAGGTTTACGTAGTTCTAAGTTCTAGGGGACTGATGACCATAGATGTTAAATCCCATAGTGCTCAGAGCCATTTGAACCATTTTTTTCTCTCTAGTACCACGGAAGTTATTCCTTGGTATCTTAACAGATGTCCTATTATCCTGACCCTTCTTTCTTGTCAGTTGTTTCCACGTATTCCTTTCCTCTCCGATTTTGCGCAAAATATCCTCATTCCGTATCTTATCAGTACACCTACTTTTAAACATTCGTCTGTAGCATCACATCTTAAATGCTTGGATCTTCTACTGTTCCGGTTTTCCTACCGTCTATGTTTCACTACCATACAATGCTGTTCTCAAAACGTACATTATTCCTCAAATTATGGCCTATGTCTGATACTAGTTTCCTTGGTCAGGAATTCCCAATTTGCCAGTGCTTTTGGTGACCTCCTTGCTCCATCTGTCATGGATTATTTTGCTACCTAGGCAGCACAATTCCTTAACTTCATCTACTTCGTGACCATCAGTCCTAATGTTGAGTTTCTCGCTGTTCTCACTTCTGCTACTTCTCATTACTTTCGTCTTTCTTCGATTTACTTTCAGTCCATATACTGTACTCACTAGACTTTTCATTCCACTCAGCAGGTCATTTAATTCTTCTTCACTTTCATCGAGGACTGCAGTGTCATCACCAAATCGTATCATTATATTGTTTAACCTTGAATTTAAATCCACTCCTGAACATTTATTTTATTTCCATCACTGTTTCTTCGATGTATAGATTGAACAGCGATGAAAGTCTACATCCCTGTCTTACACCCTTTTTAATCCAAGCACTTCGTTCTTGATCTTCCACCCTTGTACATGTTGTGTATTATCCGTATCTTCCTATAGTTTGCCCTATTTTCCTCACAATTTCGAACATTTTGCACCATTTGACGTTGTCAACAAATCCGTCAGAGTTGCCTCTCTGGTGCCCTTACCTATCGTAAAGCCGAACTGATCGTCATCTGAAAGATCCTCAGTTTTCTTTTCCATTCTTCTGTATACTATTCTTGTCAGCAATTTGGATGCGTGAGCTGTTAAACTGACTGTGCAATAATTCTCTCAGTTGTCACCTCTTGTAGTCTTCGAAATTGTGTGGATGATACAAAATTGTTAAGGCTTTCGTGGCCACTTGTTGACAAACTGCCTATTGGCTTCTGTCTCGGGTTCTTCGGCCGACGTTCATCTAATGATTTTTCTGACGTTTCGCCAGCACGAGTGGCTGGCATTGTCAAAGCTTCACCCTCCATTGCCGGTGGTGAACTGGAGCCGAGCTCGCGGGCGCAGACTATATGTACCTGGCGCGCCAACGTCCGAGGACTTCTCCGCGGTGATTTCCGGTGCGGTTCTCCTCTTGCTACCTGCGACGGTCGTTCGCTGCAGTACGGGAAGCCAGGATCCGTTTACCTTAAGGCTTTCCTCTTTCTTGTTCAAACTGTGTCCCAGGTTTTCGCCGTCCCTTGTGACCAGCACATCTAGAAATGGCAGTTTCTTGTCCTTTTCTACTTCCATGGTAAATGTTATGTTGGCATGGCATGCGTGTATCGAAAACCGACACACACGGACCGATACCTGCACAAACTGTCAAACCACCACCCGAGCCAGAAAAGAGGCATGATTAGTACGCTCGTAACGAGAGCAGGACGAATATGTGAGCCGCAACACCTCAAACGAGAAATGCAACACCTGGAAACTGTCCTGAGGAGCAATGGGTACTCGAAAAATTATATTAGAAGTGTAACAGAGCCAAAACACTCGGCGAAGTAAGGAACCAGAAAAAGAAATGTCGGGTACGGCCTTTCTGCCATACATTCCCAGAGTGACGGACAGAATCGGCCGTATATTGCGCAAACATGGCGTAAAGACGATTTTCAAACCGACAAGGAAGATCAAAGAGTGTCTTAGATCGGCGAAGGAGAAAAGAGACCCACTTGCAATGTCGGGAATATACCGTATACCATGCACATGCGGAAAAGCTTATGTCGGAATGACTGGACGATCCATCAACACCAGGATCAAAGAGCATAAGCGACATTGCAGGTTGGGGCAGGTGGAAAAATCGGCCGTGGCAGAGCACGCACTGAATGAGACCGACCACGTAATAAAATTCGCCGACACGGACGTTCTGGCTGTAGAGAAGCACTATCACACGCGCTTGTTCTGAGAAGCTGTAGAAATACAAAAACTGTTACCCGTAGTTTCTTCGGAGTTACCTTCTTCGTACCTATGTTTTTCTTTCAAACTTCTGTGATTGTTCTTTTTAAAGATGTCCATTCCTCTTCAACTGTACTGCCTACTGAGCTATTTGTTATTGCAGTATCTGTAGCCTTAGAGAACTTCATGCGTAGCTCTTCATTCCTTAGTACTTCTGTATCCAACTTCTTTTCGTTTTGATTCTTCGTGACTAATCTTAAACTTCAGCCTTCTCTTCATCACTGCCACATTTTGATCTGAGTCCATATCTGCTCCGACATACGCCTTACAATTCGGAATCTCTGACTGACGATGATGTAATTTAACTGAAATCTTCCCGTATCACCGGCCTTTTTCAAGTGTACCACCTCCTCCTGTGATTCTTGAACGGAGTACTCGCTATTACTATCTAAAATGTATTACAGAACTCAATTAGTGTTTCACTTCTCTCATTCCTGGAACCAAACCCATATTCTCCCGTAACTCTATCTTCTACACCGTCCCGTTCAAACGCAATCCATCCACCATGACTATTCGATTTTCATCTCCCTTTACGTACTACATTACCCGTTCAATATCCTGATATACTTCCTCTATCTTTTCGTCCCCAGTTTGCGACATCGGCAGGTATACCAGAACTACCGTTACCGTGTTGGTTTGCTGTCGATTCTGATGAGAACAACGCTATACTGAACTGTTCACAGTACCACACTCTCTGTCCTATCTTCCTATCCGTAAAGAATCCTACTTCTGTTATACCATTTTCTGGTTCAAAAAATGGCTCTGAGCGCTATGGGACTTAACTTCTGAGGTCATCAGTCCCCTAGAACTTAGAACTACTTAAACCTAACTAACCTAAAGACATCACACACACATCCATGCCCGAGGCAGGATTCGAACCTGCGACCGTCGCGGTCGCGCGGTTCCGGACTGTAGCGCCTAGAACCGCTCGGCCACACGGCCGGTTACCATTTTCTGCTGCCGTTGATATTACCCTATACTCATCCGACCAGAAATCCTTGTCTTCTTCCCATTTCACTTCACCGACCCTCACTATATCTAGGCTGAGACTTAACATTTCCCTTTTCAGATTTTCTAGCTTTCCTACCACCTTCAAGCTTCTGACGTTCCACATCCCAACTCGTACAACGTTGTCCTTTCGTTGGTTATTCAGTCTTTCTCTCATGGTCAACCCCCCCCCCCCCCCCCCCCCGTCTGGCAGTCCCCTCCCGGAGATCAGAATGGGGACTGTTCTGGAATCTTCTGCCAATGGAGAGATAATCACGACACTTTTTCAACTACGGGCCACTTGTCTTGTGGATACACGTTCTGCGTTTTTAATGCAGTGGTTTCCATTGCTTTCTGCATCCTCATGCCGTTGATCATGCCGGAAGTCTTCGGCTGCCTATGCTGATTATTATTCAAAATTTAAGCGGTGGTGGGGTTCGGACGCGGAGCAGAGGACGTATTACTAATCAAAGACGGTACTCCTTGAACACGGGTGCGAAATTCCGTTAGTCATCAATAATATATTCTTCTTCGCTATTTACAAGTGTATGCCAAGACTGGGGTAACTTTTCGATTCCGCGGCTGTAGAAATCACGTGGTTTTGAGGCGAAGAACTCGTCCGGCCACTTTCGGAGGCAATTTTCATTCAGAAAGGAAGTTCCTTGAAGACTGTTCGGTAGAGAGCGGAAAAGATGAAAATCTGAGTACAGAAGATCGGGTGAATAAGGTGGGTGTGGAATGACTTCCCAAACCATTTGCTGTATAGTGTCTTCTGTCAGTGTAGCAGGATGCGAGCGGGCGTTATCATGCAGTAGTACCATTTCACGCAGTCTTCCTGGTGGTTGACCGTCCCCGTTAGCTGAGTGGGCAGCGCGGCGGCATCCCACGCCAAAGGTCTCGGGTTCGATTCCCGGCTGGGGCAGGAGATTTTCTCCGCTCAGGGACTCGGTGTTGAGTTGTCCTCATCATCATTTCATCCCCATCGCCGGCGCGCAACTCGCCCAATGTGGCGTCGAATGCAATAAGTACTTGCCCTCGGCGGCCGAACTTCCCCGAATGGGAGACTCCCGGCCCACAATGATCCGCCCCTGGTAGCTGCGTGGTCAGCGCAACAGAATGTCAATTCTAAGGGCCCGGCTGGGTCGGAGGTTTTCTCCGCTCAGGGACTAGGTGTTGTGTTATCCTAATCATCATCATTTGGTCCCCATCGAAGCGCAAGTCGCCGAAGTGGCGTCAAATCGAAAGACTTGCACCCGGCGAACGGTCTACTCGACGGGAGGCCCTAGTCACACGATATTTACATTTACCTGGTGGTTGTTCTTGGATTGCGTCTGCAAGGCGTCTCAGTTGTTGACAATACATGTCAGCAGTGATGGTTACACTTCGGGGAAGCAATTCATGGTAAAGCACATCGTCGCTGTTCCACCAGATGCGTAAGATTGTCATTTGTGGATGTGCACTGCTTTGTTTGGGCTCAGCCATTCCTTTCTTTCCCTTACCTAAGCGTAAGGACACCATTTATCGTTACCAGTAATGATACATGACAGGAATGGTTGGTGTTGTTCACAAGCCAATTGGCAACGGGCAAGCAGAGCTGTACGTACGGCCATCCGCTGATTTTTGTGATGTTGGCTTAGAGGATGCGATCCCATACACCCGGTTTTGAACCTTCCCCATTGAATGCAAATGTCGCACGGTGGTAGAATGATCACAGTTCATCGCATTTGCTATTTTCTAGTACTATGACAGGGATAATTGTGGATTAATGCGTTTAAACGATCTTCATCAAACACTGAAGTTCTTCGCGAACGTAGAGAGTCACTAGCGTCACAACGATCCTTTTTAAAACGAGAAAACCATTTTCTGGCCGTGCTCTGTCCAATGGAATTATCCTCATAAACGGCGCAAATATTTCTGGCTGCCTCCGCTGCTGTACCCCTCTATTGAACTCAGAAGAATATGTCGCAAACGTTCCGATTTCTTAGCTTGGCACTCCATTTTCAAACGCCCGCAGCTCCACTCATCACCTCCAAATGACAAAATGACTATATGTAAACTCAGATAGCAACAGTGAACTACAAGTAAAAAAATGACATCCGGTAAACAAACCAAAACAAACCAACATGTCTCGAAACCTGGCAGAAAATCCAAAGAGATTGTAGTCGTATGTGAACCATGTTAGCGGCAAGAAACAATCAATGCCTTCTCTGCGCGATAGCAATGGAAATACTATCGAAGACTGTGCTGCCAGAGTAGAGTTACTAAACACAGCCTTCCGAAGTGCCTTCACAAAAGAAGACGAAGTAAATATTCCAGAATTCGATTCGAGAACAGCTGCCAACATGAGTAACGTAGATGTAAATATCCTCGGAGAAGCGAACCAACTTAAATCACTTAATGAAAGCAAGTCATCTGTTCCAGACTGTATCCCAATTAGGTTCCTTTTGGAGTATGTTGATGCATTAGCTTCATACTTAACAATCATATACAACCGTTCGCTCGACGAAAGATCCGTATCCAAAGACTGGAAAGTTGCACAGGTCACACCAATACTCAAGAAAGGCAGTAGAAGTAATCCACTAAATTACAGGCCCATATCGTTAACGTCGATATGCAGCAGGATTTTGGAACATATCTTATGTTCAAACATCATGAATTACCTTGAAGGAAACTGTGTATTGACACACAGTTAATATCGGTTTAGAAAAAATCGCTCCTGTGAAACACAACTAGCTCTTTATTCACATGAAGTGTTGTGTGCTATTGACAAGGGATTTCAGATCGATTCCGTATTTCGGGATTTCCGGAAGGCTTTTGACACTGTACCACACAGGCGGTTTGTAGCGAAATTGCGTGCTTATGGAATATCGCCTGAGTTATGTGACTGGATTTGTGATTTCCTGTCAGAGAGGTCATAGTTCGTAGTAATTGACGGAAAGTCATCGAGTAAAACAGAAGTGACTTCTGGCGTTCCCCAAGGTAGTGTTATAGGCCTTTTGCTGTTCATTATCTATATAAACGATGTAGGAGAAAATCTGAGCAGCCGTCTTAGGTAGTTTGCAGATTACGCTGTCGTTTATCGACTAATACAGTTATCAGAAGATCAAAACAAATTGCAAAACGATTTAGAAAAGATATCTGAATGGTGCGAAAATTGGCAGTTGACGCTAAATAAAGGAAAGTGTGACGTCATCCACATGAGTGCTAAAAGGAATTCGTTAAACTTCGGTTACACGATAAATCAGTCTAATCTAAAAGCCGTAAAGTGAACTAAATATCTAGGTACTACAATTACGAACAACTTAAATCGGAAGGAACACTTAGAAAATGTTGTGGGGAAGGCTAACCAAAGACTGCGTTTTATTGGCAGGACACTTAGAAACTGTAACGGATCTACTAAGGAGACTGCCTTCACTACGCTTTTAGAATACTGCTGCGCGGTGTGGGATCCTTACCAGATAGGACTGACGGAGTACATCGAAAAAGGTCAAAGAAGGGCAGCACGTTTTGTATTATCGCGAAATATGGGAGAGAGTGTCACAGAAATTATACCGGATTTGGGCTGGACATGATTAAAAGAAAGGCGTTTGTCGTTGCGACGGAATCTTCTCACGAAATTCCAATCACCAACTTTCTCCTCAGAATGTGAAAATATTTTGTTGACACCGACCTACATAGGGAGAAACGATCAAAATGATTGAATAAGGGAAATAAGAGCTCGTACGGAAAGATATGCGTGTTCATTCTTTTCGCGCGCTATACGAGATTGGAATAACAGAGAATTGTGAAGGTGGTTCGATGAACCATCTGCCAGGCACTTAAACGTCATTTGCACAGTTTCCATGTAGATATAGATGCAAAAATGCTACGAACTTACGTAACAGCTAATACATTCTAACCTCCTTGACAGAATATATTCTAACCTAACATAATGTAACCTCCTTGGCCTCACCAAAAGCTGCCGAAACAGAATCGGATGCGCTGTGATCAAGCTGTTGGTCGATGTTGTCAGCCTCGGCCGATGTTAGCGACCCCTGGGAAGTGCGCCCGGTGGCTCTTGTCGGTGCCACTGTGAAAGGAGCCTAACGGGGATGTTCCTGTACGCTTTGGATCAGCCACAGACCGCCGCTGGGCCACCGCCGTGGTAAGAGAGAGAGAGAGAGAGAGAGAGAGAGAGAGAGAGAGAGAGAGGCTCAGGAAGCTGAGGTGGGGAGGTAGCGAGGTGTGGCGGCCGCCGCAGACTGACCTGTATTAAACAGGTTAATTTGGCCGGTGATGTCATGGAATTGGCAGCGGCCGATGTTATACGCCAGGTCGGGCAGAGCGGCACTTCGCGTCCGGCGCCATCGCCTCCGTGGTCAGAGCAACCAGAGGCGCCCCACCTGTGCACTGTCCTCTCACACTACACCTAGCCCCCTCTTCCATTGTCTTTCAACCGACCAGCAAGGATTGCGCACGTTCTATGGTACGCATTTCTCTTGTTTACGCTGCCACTCGGTGTCAATAGATAGCGGCACATGTAACGCTTGAGGAGAACACGGCAAGGGCCATAACTCAAATTCCCAGAAACTTCGTTCAGTGGCAGATGGACCAAAATAAGCGAAAGCGTGTCTCAGCTTGTCCATGGATATTCGACCGTTCCTGATGAAACGACATTAAAAGTTTTCGGGTTATTTATATGCTTATTTCATCATCATCATAAACTAAAGGCTATGCCATGTCGATTTAGCCACGTCCCTCTCTCCACTGTCATCCTCTTCAATTCGTCCTACGATTTTATCCCCATATCTTCTTTAATGTCATTAAAATACGTTACTCTTGGCCTGCCTCTTGGTTTTTTCCCTGAAACTTTATTTACCGAGTAAATTTGTTAACCGAAGCGGAGGCACTGTGGCTAGCGTCGCTCCATCACACGTTTGCGCCCCGAGTTCGAAACCCCATTACTATTTTTATTTTTGTTTCCATATACCTACCCATGTCCACAGAAGAAATCTACACTAATGTTTTCCAATGTATATTGAAATAATGTTGTCCTTATTCGTCTACCAGTTGCAAGTCTGGCGAATGAATTAAAAAAAAAATTCAATAAATGAATCGAAAATTATCTGAAATTGTTTTTGGTGAAATTCCTGGAGTGTATCTGAGGCATCAAGGGATCACAAATTTAGCATTGGAGGGCAGCGTGGAGGGTAAAAATCGTAGAGGGAGACCAAGAGATGAATACACTAAGCAGATTCAGATGGATGTAGGTTGCGGTAGGTACTGGGAGATGAAGAGGCTTGTACAGGATAGTGTAGCATGGGGAGCTGCATCAAACCAGTCTCAGGACTGAAGACCACAACAACAACAACATCTTAATTCATAATCAATTTTATGAGCCAGTTTTGGGAAAAGTGATCGATTATCCGTGGATTGCAGCGAAATTATCGCCAACGTGTGAAATCTTCAGCAGTGCTAACGACGTTTCTTTCCCTATTGTGATTCATACGAAGAAATGTCGCTGTGGCAAACCTGCCTTCGCGCGATGCTCGTGGTGTTCGGAATTTCTGTTCAAAAAATGGCTCTGAGCACAATGGAACTTAACATCTGAGGTCATCAGTCCCCTAGAACTTAGGACTACTTAAACCTAATTAACCTAAGGACATTACACACATCCATACCCAAGGCAGAATTCCAACCTGCGACCGTAGCGGTCACGCGGTTCCAGACTGAAGCGCCTAGAACCGCTCGGCCACACCGGCCGGCGGAATTTCTGTGTTTCAAATCTTTCTACGGTCGGTGTCATCCAAGCAAGTGCACCAAATCTTCCTGAAGTATAAACATAAGAATAAAATACAAGAATTAAGAAATGATATACGGATGAAATATAAAAATATGGGAATTTGGAAAGGTTGTAACCAGTGAAATTACCACACATGCTTATAATATACTGAAGCGCCAAAGAAAGTGGTATAGAAATGAGTTGTCAGATCGGTTCCCGCTGCTACAATGGCAGGTTATCAAGATTTAAGTGAGTCTGAACGTGGTATTATCGTCGGCGCACGAGCGATGGGACACAGCACCTCCGAGGTAGCGAAGAAGTGGAGATTTTCCCGTACGACCATTTCGCGAGTATACCTTGAATATCACGCATCCGGTAAAACATCAAATCTCCGACATCGCTGCGCCGGAAAAAGATCCTGCAAGAACAGGACCAACGACGACAGAAGAGAGTCGTTCAATGTGACAGATGTGCAACCTTTCCGCAAATTGCTGCAGTTTTCAGTGGTGGGCCATCAATAAATTTCAGCGTGCGAATCATTCAACGAAACGTCATCGATATGGGCTTTCGGAGCCGAAGGCCCACTCGTGTACCCTTATTGACTGTACAACACAAAGCTTTACGCCTTGCCTGGTCCCATCAACGCCGACATTGGGCTGTTGATGAGTGGAAACATGTTTCCTGGTCGGTCGAGTCTCGTTTCAAATTGTAGTGGATGGACGTGTACGGGTATGGAGACAACCTCATGAATCCATGGACCCTGCATGTCGCCGGGTGTCTGTTCAAGCTGATGGGGGCTCTGTAATGGCGTGGGGCACGTGCAGTTGAAGTGATATGGGACCACTGATACGTCTAGATACGACTCTGACGGGTGACACATACGTAAGCATCCTGTCTGATCACCTGGATCCGTTCGCGTCCATTGTGCATTGCGACGGACTACGGCAATTCCAGCAGGAAAGTGCAACACCCCACATGTTTAGAGTTGCTAAAAGTGGTTCCAGGAACACTCTACTGAGTTTAAACACTTCCGCTGCTCACCAAATACCCCAGACATGAACATCATTAAGCATGTCTAGGATGCCTGGCAACGTCCTGTTCAGAAGAGATATCCACCCCTTCGTTCTCTTACGGATTTATGGACAGCCCTGCAGGATTCGTGGTGTCAGTCCCCTCCAGCACTACTTCAGATATTAGTCGAGTTTATGCCACGTCGTGTTCTGGCACTCCTGCGTGCTCGCGGGGGCCCTACACCGTATTAGGTACGTACACAAGTTTTTTTAGCTCTTCGGTGTGTGATAAATGTGATAAATATATGAAACTTATTGTGATAGCCAGTAGTAATTTTGCAGTTATATATAGCGCCCTTGTATGACCTGACTTGATAAGGAACATTAATGTAGTAACCTTCTATGGACATTGGTATATAAATGAAAAAAAAAATTCGGTTTCGAAAACCGAAAAGTGAGAGATTGTGCCGCTAGTCAGTATGCCACCAGTTTATCTCGGCCTATTACGCTCTAAAAGCCCTGCAAAATACACTGTAAACTTTGACGGTCGTTTTGTCGGAAACGGTCGAGTATCCATCGATAAGCCGAGACTGGCGTTTGCCTATTTTGGCTCCTCATTCACTGAGCGAAGTTTCTGGAAAATCGAGATATGTTATTTGCCGTGTATTCCTCGTGAGAAAAATCAGGACGAAAGGATCATGCCTTCGCCAGGTCAGTAGCTCATAATTATGACTATGTTAAACTGAGTAGTTTCGGCGACCTGCCGGGTATGGTTGCACGTACAGGGTGAAGCAGAACTCCACGACTAACTTTCAGATATTGTTCAGGGATACCTTGTGAGCATTCTGGCATTCTGACAGCTCGTTACAGGGTAACTGCACTTTCTTGGGTTTTGGCCCTTCTAGATTCGTATCTGCATTGTACTTAAAATAGTGCAGAACAGTGATAATGTCGACGGTAGGCGCTGCATGCCTCGTTTCAATACGCTCACAGTAACTGCTGTTGACAAAAGTAATGCCCTCTTTAGATCGTTGCCGTCAAGTTAGCATTCAGTACTGCTCGGTTCGGTCTAGGGTTTTGTTGCCGGCTGTGTTCGTGGAGAGTTAACATTGGAACACTGCAGTACTGTGAAGAAGATTACTGATGAATAGTTGGCCGCTATGCAACTCTACATCAACATCTACATCTATACTCCGCAAGCCACCTGACGGTGGGTGGCGGAGGGTACCTTGAGTACCTCTTTAGACACTGGACTCGCATTCGGGAGAACGACGGTTCAATCCCGCGTCCGGCCATCCTGATTTAGGTTTTCCGTGATTTCCCTAAATCGCTCCAGGCAAATGCTGGAATGGCTCCTTTCAAAGGGAACGGCCGACTTCCTTCCCCGTCCTTCCCTAATCCGATGAGACCGATGACCTCGCTGTCTGGTCTTCTTCCCCAAAACAACCAACCAACAGTGAGTACCTCTATCGGTTCTCCCTTCTATTACAGTCTCGTATTGTTCGTGGAAAGAAAGATTGTCGGTATGCCTCTGCGTGGGCTCTAATCTCTCTGATTTTATCCCCATGGTCTCTTCGCGAGACATACGTGGAAAAGAGCAATATACTGCTTGACTCTTCTGTGAAGGTATGTTCTCGAAACTTCAACAAAAGCCCGTACCGAGCTACTGAGCGTCTCTCTTGCAGAGTCTTCCACTGGAGTCTATCTATCATCTCCGTAACGCTTTCGTGATTACTAAATGATCCTGTGACGAAGCGCGCTGCTCTCCGTTGGATCTTCTCTATCTCTTCTATCAACCCTATCTGGTACGGATCCCACACCGGTGAGCAGTACTCAAGCAATGGGCGAAGAAGTGTACTGTGTACTTCCTTTGTTTTCGGACTGCATTTCCTTAGGATTCTTCCAATGAATCTCAGTCTGGCATCTGCCTTACCGACTATAATTTTATATGGTCATTCCATTTTAGATCACTCCTAATGCCTACTCCCAGATAATTTATGGAATTAACTGCTTCCAGCTGCTGACCTGCTATATTGTAGCTATATGATAAAGGATCTTTCTTTTTGTGTATTCGCAGCACATTCCACTTGTCTACATTGAGATTCAGTTGCCATTCCCTGCACCATTCGTCAATTCGTGGCAGAACCTCCTGCATTTCAGTACAATTTTCTATTGTTACAACCTCTCGATATACTACAGCATCATCCGCAAAAAGCCTCAGTGAACTTCCGATGTTATCCACAACGTCATTTATATGTACTGTGAATAGCAACGGTCCTACGACACTCCCCTTCGGCACACCTGAAATAACTCTTACTTCGGAAGACTTCTCTCCATTGAGAATGACATGCTGCGTTCTGTTATCTAGGAACTCTTCAATCCAATCACACAATTGGTCTGATAGGCCATATGCTCTTACCTTGTTCATTAAATGACTGTGGGGAACTCTATCAAACGCCTTGCGGAAGTCAAGAAACACGTCTACCTGGGAACCCGTGTCTATGGCCCTCTGAGTCTCGTGGACGAATAGCGCAAGCTGGGTTTCACATGATTGTCTTTTTCGAAACCCATGCTGATTCCTACAGAGTAGATTTCTCATCTCCAGAAAAGTCATTATAGTCGAACATAATACGTGTCCCAAAATTCTACAACTGATGGACGTTAGAGATATAGGTCTATAGTTCTGCACATCTGCTCGACATCCCTTCTTGAAAACGGGGATGACATGTACCCTTTTCCAATCTTTTGGGGCGCTACGCTCTTCTAGAGACCTACGGTACACCGCTGCTAGAAGGGGGGCAAGTTCCTTCGCGTACTCTGTGTAAAAACGAACTGGTATCCCATCAGGTCCAGAGGCCTCTCGCGTGTGGGTTCACTGTATGCAATGGAAGAGCGGCACAAGAATGCAAAGTTGAGGTCTTCCCGCAGCGACGTGCCATCCACGTCAGCTGTACATAGTCGCCTACGAGATACTATATCCTGTTGTATATTTTGGTGAAAATAAATTACAGAGTTTTTCACTGTTGTGGGTCGGTGGATGGGTAATGACAGGAACGGAATCCTGCACCTCCCCCCCCCCCCCACCCTCCTTGCCCTCTCCCGCTACCACTAACATAGCCTAATCCGAAAATTAACGGCATGTAGACCGGGAAAAAGAATAAAAAGAAGAAGAAGATGATAATGATGATGAAGATTCAGAGCATTCAACTTAATTTGCGATTTTCTTAGAAAAAGTGTGCAGACTAGAAAGGCTACAGCACTGCTCTTCAAACTACCCTCTGTCTTTTGATAGAGAGTGATTGATGGAGAGTTTTACAAGTTTTCCACCCTTTTTTGTTCCGTTTGTGGGTGGGGTCCTGGAAGGGAGACTGTCCGCACGCCTCGGTATAAAAATCTTTTAGGTCCACAGTCACAACTGTTATTCGAAAGTTACATGTATCGGGCGAATTACCTCAAGCTTGCACGCTGTTTCTTTTACGAACCGTTCAAAAAACCGTCCTGCTGGAATTTCCCAAATCTGTCGGAATGCACAATGGACATGAATGGATGCAGGTGTTCAGACAGGATGCTTACGCATGTATCACCTGTCAGAGTCGTATCTAGACGTATCACTCCAACTGCACACGACCCACACCGTCACCCAGCCTCACCAGCTTGATTAGTCCTTTGCTACTACGCAAAGAGGTGCGTTATTATGTTGCTTATTTACTACAAGTAGTTCCAGTATCAACCGATATGTTGAAGCAAGTGCGTATTGTTATTAAATAAAACGGTATACGTTTTTAACGGCACTCCAGAGCTGTTGAAGAGCTAGGTACAGTGATATAACGGTTATTAATGTTGGCGTTGAAACTTTTCGCAAAGAAATCGGAAAACTGAAAGACAATGCTGCCATATTCGGCTATTGCAGTGTGACCACAGGCAGCTGGAACCCACATGTCAGGCACCGTCGTTTATGCAGCAAAAAGGTAGGACTGCGCTTCTGTGATTGGTCCTGTCTACGATACGAGGTCAACTGAAATTGATATACACGGAACTAGGGAGGGTGATTTTACTAAATGGAGACAAACTGCAGAAACGATTCCACATAGGATAAGGAGCAAAAAGGATCATATGGACATATGTCCATAAATTAGGGATGGGAAAAGCCGACCGGTGAAAACCGATAATGGTACTTATTTTCAGTCTGAATAACCGGTATTGTTCAGTATTTGTTCTGGGTTATAGTAGGTGTTTTTTTAATTTTTGCTAATAAGAGCGTAAAAAACGAAATATCAATTAGCCATAGCAACGGTGCTAAAGGTTTTAAATTTTGAATAACCATTCTTAAAAAAGCGAGTAATTTTTATTCTTATAATTTCGATTGCTTTGAAATATTGCGTTGTTGTGAAATGGGATTGGCGATCAGTGCTATTTTACTAACAATGGCGTCAGAAACGAACAACAAACACATGGCATAAGACATAGTACAGCACTGACGAAACTTTAGTGTACGGGTTAATACACTGAAGAACCAAAGAAACTGGCACACCTGCCTAATATCGTGTAGGAACCCCGCCAGGACGCAGAAGTGCCGCAACACGACGTGGCGTGGACTCTACTAATGTCTGAAGCAGTGGTGGAGGGAACTGCCACCATGAATCCTGAGGGGGCTCTCCATAAATTCGTAAGAGAACGAGGGAATGGAGATCTCTTCTGCACAGTACGTTTCAATGCTTCCCAATTATGCTCAATTATGTACATGTCTGGGGAGTTTGTTGGCCAGCGGAAGTGTTTAAAATCAGAAGAGTGTTCCTGTAGCAATTATGAAAGAGTGGGGCGTTGCATTTCCTGCTGGAATTGCCCAAGTCCGTCGGAATGCACAATGGACATGAAGGGATCGAGGTGATCAGACAGGACGCTTACGTATGTGTCACCTCTCAGAGTCGTATCTAGACGCATCAGTGGTCCTATATCACTCCAATTGCACACTACCCTCACCATTACAGAGCCTCCACCAACTTTAACAGTCCCTTGCTGACATGCAGGTCCATGGTTTCATGAAGTTGTCTCCGTACCCGTACACGTCCATCCGCTCGACACAATTTGAAACGAGACTAGACCGACCATGCAAGATGTTTCCACTCATCAACAGTTCAGTGTTGACGGGACCAGGCGAGGCGTAAAGCTTTGTGTCGTGCAGTCATCAAGGGTACACGAGTTGGCCTTCTTCGCCGAAAGCCCAAATCGACGATGTTTCATTGAATGGTTCGTACGCTGACACTTGTTGATGGCCTAGCATTGAAAACTCCAGCAATTTGCGGAAGGGTTGCAGTTCTGTCACGTTGAAAGATTCTCTTCAGTCGTCGTTGGTCCCGTTCTTACAGGGTCTTTTTCCGGCCGCAGCGAGGTCGGAGATTTGATGCTTTACCGGTTTCCTGACATTCATGGTACAGTCGTGAAATAGTCGTATGGGAAAAATCCCCACATCATTGCTACCTCGAAGACGCTGTGTCCCATAGCTGGTGCACCGACTGTAACATCACGTTCAAAATCAGTTATATCTCGATAACTTGCCATTGTAGAGGCTGTAATTGACCTAACAACTGCGACAGACACATATTGTGTTATATGAGCCTTGCCGACCACAGCACCATATTCTGCCTGTTTACATACCTCTGTATTTAAATACGCTTGCCTATACCAGTTTATTTGGCGCTTCATTGCATAAGGCATACGCTGGTAACCTGAGCACTTTTAACCACTAAGTTACTTATTCGTAAAATTATGACTGAACTGTATGAAAACGCCAACAAAATAAATACTACCAGAAGAAAATTTTTTAAAAGCATCAAAGAACAAAACAGGCAACTAGACAATCATCTTTCTGCTGGTGATACAAGTATAGTAATTATACCCAACAAGCAATAATAAGTTGAGGAAATATCAAATAATGTCTTTCAGAAAATTATTAAGTGTTACTCTGCAAATGGACTCTCACTAAATTTTGAGACAACACAGTTTATACAATTCTGTACAGTATATGGAATAACACCATGGATAAATATAGACCATGAACAAAAGTTCAGCTACTTATGCTAGTAGGGTTGTTGCAATTTTTGCTGATAAACATATCAGTAAATTAGCCTACTGCGCCTATTTTCATTCGCTGCTTTCATATGGCATTATATTTTGGGGCAATTCATCATTAAGAGAGAAAGTATTCATTGCACAAAAGCGTATATTCAGAATAATAGCTAGAGCTCACCCAAGATCACCTTGCACACATTTATTTAAGGAACTCTGGATATTCACAGTACCTTCGCAATACATATACTCACTTATGAAATTTGTCATTAATAACCCATCCCAATTCAAAAATAGCTACCACACTAGAAGAAAGGATGATCTTCACTACGCTGGTTAAAATCTCATTTTGGCAAAGAAAGGGGTGAATTATGCTGCCACCAAATTTTTTTGTCATTTGCCAAATAGTATTAAAAGTCTGATAGATAGCCAACCCATATTTAAAAGCAAATTAAAAGAATTTCTGAATGACAACTCCTTCTACTCAATAGATGATTTCTTAGATATGAAGTAGTAACTGTAAAAAATTAATAAATTAATTAATTATTTTGTGTAAAGAAAACTTATGTTAAAGTGTCACGTTCCACATCATTACGAAATGTCGTATTCATGATCTATGGAACAAGGATTTATGCTTGTATGTACGTAGCATCGAAAATTACGTAAAAGTGTCAATAATAAAGAAACAGCAAAGATCAAGATAGTTCAAAGGCACCATAACATCAAAATTTATTTAAAAGTGCAATTAAAAAAACAGTAAAGTAGTTTAAGGGCACATATGAGCAAACCAATGAACTTTACAACGGACCAAGCTCGAATAACAAGATGTAGATCATAACCTACCCTTTACTCACAGCATCAAAAGGCAAGCCAGTAAAAGACGAAGAGCGCCAAGATCTCATCCAAGAAAACCTCGTTCAGAAGCTGGTATAAACGTGTTTACATTTGCCACAGGTCCCAACAAGCCTACCCACTGGATATTGGTACAATACAACAATTAGGTCTTAGAGCTGTAAAACAGAAAAAACCACAATATTGCGACACATATCATAACATCTTAAAACAAGAACATAATAATTTAAGAGAAGGCAACAGTTTTGCACCTCTCCCACAATTTAAGAGCGAAGAAGAATTTATGTTCCAGTAATCAGTTGAATTACTCCTTTGGCTAAGTTTCACACACTGAAAGCAAGTGTCAGCGTGGGCAGTTCAACACATAATAGCTTACGGCGAGATACCACCCAGGAGGTGCAATATTTACAGATAAATTTAAATCACAGGAATACATACAAGTTACCACTGGCACTCAGGTTAAAATCTTAGATAAAAAAACTACATAAATCCATCGCCTTGTACCACAGCGGTTGACAGATAATTTCTCGACGACTGATATAGCAACAAAAATTAAATGATAGGGCTGCTGAGCTCCCATGATCATTATCAAGATTGATTCACACGACTAGTACGACACCTGCCTCTGGCACCATACAGCCCCGGTAAAGATGTAATACGGTAGATGGGAGCTGACCAATAACTTCCATTGTATGATTATAATGATTACCACAACTGTCTCAGAGCCGATACATCTTGTTGAAGTACCTTCATGGCAGAATTGAAACCTGGATTCATTGCATCGAGATCCTCCAAACCAGCAATGAAAATGCCACGAAGGAACTCATGACTTTATATGTAATTCTCTGTCGCACAGCACACTGTTGGTGCTAATGACTTTTTATTTACTCTGTTTTTGATATTTGATAAGCCAATGTGGCGCCTTTGTTTTTTAAGTCAATTGGGCTCACGTTATGTTTGTGCGATTCATGCACAGCAAAATATTCAGAAGATCCAAATATGACAGTTAGAGTCTGTCGAAACTGGTCATTGAGGAAGTAAAATAAATTAATAATCTTAGCTGCCAAATATTCTCATTTATCTAAAAAATTGTAAACACTCTTCACTTTAAATCACCTGAAACAGAATCTAAAAGCCAGAGCAACACTGTGGCTCCTGAAGCCAATCCACAAGGGACTCAGTTGTACTCAAATAAATTCCATTCCATACAGAAAAGTCGTCAAGGGACGTGCTCTTCCGGTAGTGGTATCTAAGATAAGCCTGGTTCTGATGAAACAATGAAAAATACTGTTCGCCTGAGAACTAGGTGAAGCAGTCGTGCAAATCTGGAAGAGAGCCTGACCTTAAGATCATTTTCTGATTCAGCTGACGGTAGTTGATCACTGGACAGTATCCATGACTAACTGTCTTGGGCAACAAAGTTATTGAAAGTGCATAATGCGACACAGGTGGATGAATTATGCTATCGGCCAGTTGCTGATCGATTAGCTTTCTAAGTTATTTCATTTTTGGGATTGATAATCGATAAGGCGGATGATACAGTGGCATCCTATCTGTCAACTAACGTTATATTCAGTTTTGTTCATGCCACCCAGCCTATCCATCGAAACCTTGGAGAACTGTTCTCAAACGTGTAATAAGACCCCAGCCTGCTCTAGATTCAAACGAAACAAATGAAAATAAGAGTCCTTTTAACTAAACACACCCTTGCTGGTGCTTATGGTGACACAATGGATATTTCTTCCCAGGACAAAATTAAAACATAATCTCCTGATCATTATAATTTAAAAGACATTCGGTATGTTTAAAAAAATCACACCCTTTCAGAACTTCGGCACTCAAACCCTGTATCATAGTGAACTCAATTAGCCATGAGCACTGCTGAATTTTTATAATTTTACTTAAAGTATCACCTTTCTGACAACGAAAATCAATCTCCTGTTGACACTCTGACAACTAACTTTAGATGTTTGCTCCAGTATTTCGGTGGTGTAGCCACGCTGAATTAAATGTAACAGTCACTTGAATTGTCAGTGTCATACTGAATTTCAGCTACATCAATCGTTTTTGTGTTCCTTTGTTTGCAGTTTCTGCTTAAGTTTGTGCTCATTTGACCATTCTATTAAATTCTGCCAGCATTTGCTTTTCTTAAGCTTCTGGAGTTAATTATGTTGGCAGTGGTTGCTCAAAGTTTTTGTGCGACCAGTTGCTTTTCTTATGCCGCAAATGTAAATCTTGTTAGCAGTGTAGCTTAATACTGAAGGCAAGAACTTGTTTGTATTAAAACTGCCGAGTGTTGCTTTCATAAAATCGTAAGAGTAAGTTCTGTTGTGTTTTACTTTTTAATAAGTTCTGCCACCAGCTGCTGTTTGGTAAAGACTCATTTGTAAAATCTGGTGGTAGGTGCTATTCTTATCTGATTGTCTTAAACTTGTCTCAGAGTTCGTCTTGAGTGAAATTTTGTTTGTTTGTATAAATAAAGTGATTTGCTTAAATTTTAATAAAGTTATTTTGTCCCAGTGCCTTACTCCTGCACACGAACTCCCTACCACTGTCAGTTGTAGCAGTACATGGTTGTAATCAAATGGCAGGGTTCTGATCCTGTCTAGTGGCAGGGTTAAAAATTTAAAACTTTTTGTACAGTTCATTGTATTAGATATTTTGGTTACGGGTGTTCTAAGGAAAATAAGGTGGATCATGGATTGAGGCCAGTTCTGGAGATATTCCGTCTCGCTAAATATCAACTGAAATCCGAGCTTGCCATCCATGGGGAAAACGCAGAAGGCAGTACGGTCAAGTTGGCACAGCAGATGCACGGTTTGCTAAGGCGCGGGCTTGTGTCGCGTCTAACACCATAGGCGAGGTATGTGGCAGTTACTCTGTTTGAGGCAACCTCCTGTATAGTATACAAGCCCATTTTCTGTATTGTGGGGTAGTGCCTCCACATGCGTGTGCAAATACTTCAAGTTCAGTTACATCATCTTGTTAACTGTACTCGAGACTTCACCATCACTAACTATGATCCTAAACAGAAATCAGTTATTGTGGCTGCAACTACAAGGAAGTTTGTTGAACTGGCAAGTTAATGTGGTAGGGTTCTGATCTCAGGGAAAGTGCAGTTCAAAAGTACTCTGCACAGGAGAGGAGGATAGGCTGTATGCTTGGAACCTGTTTAATAAACCGCCCAGTTCTCTCCTGCCTGTAATTCAAGGGATTTCTAGTTTGGCTATGGACTAATAATCAAATGGCCCAATTGCAGGATCAGGCTGCGGTGTTTGCAACTTACAGATACCGTACTGTGATACTCCAGGTCATGTAAGTGCTGAAGCTATCAGGGAAGGAATGTTACTGAATAAGTTCTGCCAAAGACTACTAAACAGTAACTTGTCCAGGCATCTTCAATATGAGCATGTTAATCGTTCTATTGCATGTCCAGGGACATGGACAGAGTTTGGTCCAATAGATTGAGAAGGTTAGAATGGCTGATACTGATTTATCTCTTAATATGTCTGAGATTGTAAACAGTATTATAGAGCGGATGCATCTTGAGAGTTGGCCGCAAATGCTATATGCATGTAGACTGCAAAGCTGTTTTGATTTAAATGCATTAGTAGCAAATATCGTGAGCTTGTTATAGTGCTAGGAAGCTTGGTCCCATTGGAGACAATCTGTTTTAGTGGGTGGGAAAACTCCAGGTAAGCAAAGCCCACTGTGATATAGATCGACCAGGGGAGGGGCATGTTTTCGATGTGATAAGGAGGGACATTTGGTGAATGATTGTCTAATGTTGCGGGAGAAAGGAATTCAAAGCTGATACCAGAGATGTGCAGACTGCAGTGGGGATGGGGGGAGGGGAGGTTCACCGATTGAACAAAAGAACTCGGAAAAGTCTCCCAATCGGATTTCCCCTTTGTGCGCACTACTATAGCCCATGAATCTATTTGCACCACATTAGATTCTGGGAGTGGTGTACTGAAAACCGCGCCAAGTGAAAAACGCGCCCAGTGAGATTCGAGTCCAGAAAGGGTCGAGGACGGGTCCGCTAATCCCCTTGCCCGGCAGACAAAAGAGTTGAGGGACGCTACCTGGAGGTTTCCGAGCTGGAGTTTTCAGCCATCAGACAGACAAAGAGAGAGAGAGAGAGAGAGAATTAAGTTTCTACCACACACCACTTCAAACTGCAGTAAATACAAGAGATTACATTCTTTTGCTTCACATGCAGTACCATTCAGCAGTCATTAGCAATATCATTTTCATTATAACAACTACATTTCTTGAATACTCAGAAATATCAAGTGACTCTATACTTGGCGATTAGTAATGTCACTTAATTTTAACTCTTAATTTATAAAAACTAGCGAGGAATCGGGGTGGTGACTCTTGAATGAGAAGTATAATTGTAAGGGGTTGACTCTGAAAAGGGTTCGCTTTTGTTTTGGTGTATTGTAAAACACATATACTGTATTTTAAATATAACCTGATTTCCATCACACTTTATCCAGGCTTTGGACTGGCTAAAGAGCAAAAGTCATTTAGGCGTGTTTAAAATCAGCTTATAAGCATCGTCAATATTTTTTTAAATTTTTATTATTTTTATATAAGTTGCTATCTACATTTGAACACTATTGTATCTATACACATCTTCTGATAAATTCAGTCAAGTTTCTGTAGGTAGGATATGGCTTTCAAGCAATCCTTGATCTCATCATCCTCTTCATATTTTTTTACTATTTTTCCCAACCTTTCTTCACGTTTCATGTAGACTGTTTTTTTCCTTTTACCTTCCATACTCAGTTCTGCCTCATTAAGGCGCACGCTGAATTTTCTGCTTCGCTTTTCAAACACCTAATAACGTCATTAATTTTCGGATTTGATTTAGCAAGCATGTTATTAATTTTGTGGTGCCAACCTTCTACAGCGTTGGTTGTTCGGAGCGCCGTTTGTAGCAACTCCAAAGGCTGATAGGGGTTTCTTCATTTTCCAACCATCTATCTACGAAGTAGTCAAAAAATTCAGGAAGTTTGGGGATATCCGGTGCATGTGAATGTACACTCCTGGAAATTGAAATAAGAACACCGTGAATTCATTGTCCCAGGAAGGGGAAACTTTATTGACACATTCCTGGGGTCAGATACATCACATGATCACACTGACAGAACCACAGGCACATAGACACAGGCAACAGAGCATGCACAATGTCGGCACTAGTACAGTGTATATCCACCTTTCGCAGCAATGCAGGCTGCTATTCTCCCATGGAGACGATCGTAGAGATGCTGGATGTAGTCCTGTGGAACGGCTTGCCATGCCATTTCCACCTGGCGCCTCAGTTGGACCAGCGTTCGTGCTGGACGTGCAGACCGCGTGAGACGACGCTTCATCCAGTCCCAAACATGCTCAATGGGGGACAGATCCGGAGATCTTGCTGGCCAGGGTAGTTGACTTACACCTTCTAGAGCACGTTGGGTGGCACGGGATACATGCGGACGTGCATTCTCCTGTTGGAACAGCAAGTTCCCTTGCCGGTCTAGGAATGGTGGAACGATGGGTTCGATGACGGTTTGGATGTACCGTGCACTATTCAGTGTCCCCTCGACGATCACCAGTGGTGTACGGCCAGTGTAGGAGATCGCTCCCCACACCATGATGCCGGGTGTTGGCCCTGTGTGCCTCGGTCTTATGCAGTCCTGATTGTGGCCCTCACCTGCACGGCGCCAAACACGCATACGACCATCATTGGCACCAAGGCAGAAGCGACTCTCATCGCTGAAGACGACACGTCTCCATTCGTCCCTCCATTCACGCCTGTCGCGACACCACTGGAGGCGGGCTGCACGATGTTGGGGCGTGAGCGGAAGACGGCCTAACGGTGTGCGGGACCGTAGCCCAGCTTCATGGAGACGGTTGCGAATGGTCCTCGCCGATACCCCAGGAGCAACAGTGTCCCTAATTTGCTGGGAAGTGGCGGTGCGGTCCCCTACGGCACTGCGTAGGATCCTACGGTCTTGGCGTGCATCCGTGCGTCGCTGCGGTCCGGTCCCAGGTCGACGGGCACGTGCACCTTCCGCCGACCACTGGCGACAACATCGATGTACTGTGGAGACCTCACGCCCCACGTGTTGAGCAATTCGGCGGTACGTCCACCCGGCCTCCCGCATGCCCACTATACGCCCTCGCTCAAAGTCCGTCAACTGCACATACGGTTCACGTCCACGCTGTCGCGGGATGCTACCAGTGTTAAAGACTGCGATGGAGCTCCGTATGCCACGGCAAACTGGCTGACACTGACGGCGGCGGTGCACAAATGCTGCGCAGCTAGCGCCATTCGACGGCCAACACCGCGGTTCCTGGTGTGTCCGCTGTGCCGTGCGTGTGATCATTGCTTGTACAGCCCTCTCGCAGTGTCCGGAGCAAGTATGGTGGGTCTGACACACCGGTGTCAATGTGTTCTTTTTTCCATTTCCAGGAGTGTATCTCCAGCCAACCATCACATACGTCTTCAGGCCATAGAAACGCCAGCGCAGCACACATGCGAACATGTTGTCTCACTTCTTCGTTTTCTTTGTATTCACGAGTAAGTCCTAGCTCTTGAAATTTTCTCCAGAGACACTTTTTCATATGGAAATAACACCCATGCACTTCAGCTGTCGGAAATACAACTTTAATTGCTGAAATCGCAGCTGATTCGAAGTCTACGGTCACGTTTGCAGGTTTCCATTCTGGAATTTTTTCCATCAAATTTCGGAAAAGACGGACATACGTCTCTTTTCTTTTGTTTGGCATTAGTGGACATATGTTTGTCTCATTATTTGTACTCCCAAAGTCGGCGTGAATGGTGTATATTTGCGAAAACTGTTTGCTGCAGCACTTGAACGTACCATCCATAAAAAAGTCTTGTTTACTCCTTAGAGCCTCTCTTCCTGCCCTTCCGCTAAAAACTATTATCCTCTCTCCTAGTTTGTCGTCGCTTAACAGAAAACTGCTGCCATCGTTCATAGCTAGTAAATCTGCCTCTAGGTCAATTTCTTCTATTGTCGGTAGATCTCTCTCATTGCCCTGTGATTTTGCCCGCTGGTAGTACAAAGCTTTCTTCGTTGTTTGCTGCTCTGGCATTTCAGTGACAAAATCATAGCCTCGATTATCCAGACAACCCAGCTCCAGTGAATTTATTTTTGAAATAGACGTCTCTTCGTCTCTTGCCCTCTTCTTTGCATGATTCAAAGTCTTCCTTACTTCCAACCGAGCGACATCCGGAGGTCCACATTGATGCTCGAATGAAAAAAGCACTGTCAAATCCTTCGTTTTCAGCATTCCTCGGCAGTGGTTTGCTCTCTGTCTTGAACAGCGCCACGTTACTGTTCCATCTTCTTTAGTTCTCTTCACTTTGTAAGAATAACCTTCGTAGTGGCAACGTGGCTTACCGTGATTAGTGGTTGAAAATTACATACCTGAACAACTGTGTGAAAAATACACGAATCGCGCGATGTGAACTCTTCGAGAGCCAGAGCAACACTAAGGCTGTGTTTGTGATCAGACAGTCGGCGGCTGTGACTAGTACCGGGGGAGGGGGCAGGTCCCTGTGTCCGAGGAGCAGGTAGTTTAGGGTGATTAGGACGGCCCGGGCGCGGGTAAGCCCGACACAAAGGGAGCAGGTATTGGACGCGAATCTCATACAATTCTGGTTGGGCGCGAATCTCACTGGGCGCAATTTTCATAGATTGTCTGGGAGTAGCCTCTCGCTGAGTGATGTACGCTGGTATTACAGGTTTGATCGAATCCGTAAATTCCCCGTACTTCAGAAACCTCATATTAGGTGGAGTGATAACGGTGGCTTCATTCTCATTACTGGAAAGGTGATACTTTACCTAAAAATTTAGCAGTGATCGTGGCCGATTGAGTTCACTGTGGTACCGCATTTGAGTATGCAACAGTCGGTTGACATTCAGTTGGTGTGTCAGTCACCTTATCGATTACCAATCCCAAAAATGAGACAACTTAGAAAGATAATCGATCAGCATTGGCTAATGGAGTAATCCGCCCCTCTGTGACTCCTTATCCATCTCCAATGATTTTGGTTCCCAAGGTAGTTGGTGAGTGATATAATCCAGTGATCAAGTACCGTCAGCTAAATCAGAAAGTGATCTTAGAGTAAGTCCCACATCCAGAGTTGCATTATTGCTTCACTTGGTTCTCGGGTGCACAGTATTTTTCAGTTTCCGATCTCAACCAGGCTTGTCATCAGGTACCACTAGCAAAAGAGTCCATGCCCTTGACCGCTTTCTGTGGATTGGCCATGGGAGCCACAGTGTTTCCTGACATTTGGATTCTATTTTAGGTGATTTAAATTTGATGAGTGTATGCAATTATTTGGATGATGTTATGTATAGCAAATTATTTGAAGTCTATCTGAACCGTGTGGGGAATGTATTGTGTCGTCTGTGCGATATCAAAGGTTAATCCAGTGAAGAAGGAAATCTCCTTCGTAGGTAATATAGCCTCTGCCAAAGGTGTAAGGACAGACCAAGGGCGCGCCAAAGCCATCCCTACGTTTCTGACGGCAAAGAATAAGAGATAAATAGCGAGATTCGTTGTCATGACCAACTTTATTCCAAAATTCGTCCAGAACTTTACCCAGCTGGCAGCTCCCCTCAACCAACTAAAGCGAAAGGGAAAGATTTTTAAGTGGCGTGAATTTCAGCAGGCATCTTTTGAAGCTCTTAAGGCAACACTGACAATTTAAGTGAACGTTAAATTTAGTTCCGAGTGGCTAGAACTCCAAAAAACTGGAAGAAATACATTTAAAAGACCATACGGTTTGTTACATAATTCAATTCAAACCAAACGGCACACACTTTGAATCAGAAAACTTATATCACAATAGACACTCAAAATGTAGTGGGATCAAAACTAGACACAGCCATTCATCTTCAACTTTTGTAGTCCTGTCTTCCTCAGTTGCGTGTAATATTACGGCATATTGATAATTTTTACTTTTTGGACCGTCTGACTACAACTGAATGAAACACAGTTTTCGTGCCACACGCGTTTCGCTTTTATTCTGTGCAAGGCGTCTTCAGCGACCTGGAAAGTTTTCTCGTCCATGAAACCTCTAAGTACAGTTCAAAATACTACTACATAGTAGCAAAGATCAACCACCAGAACACCTATAGGTACTTTGCACAAAATGTAAACTAAATAGTAAAAATATGTACAAATTCCAAGACACTGAAGATGCCTTGCAGAGAATAAAGCCGAAACACGTATGGCACGAAAATTGTTTTTCATTCAGTTGTAGTCAGAGGGTCCAAAAAGTAAAAATTATCAAATTACCGTAACAGCTAATCATATTGTGGAACTGTACAAAGGTACCACGCGGAGTGGCCGCGCGCTTTAAGGCGCAATGTCACGGATTGCGCGGCCGCTCCCGCCGGGGGTTCGAGTCCTCCCTCGGGCATGTGTATGTGTTGTTCTTAGCGTAAGTTAGTTTAAGTAGTGTGTAAGTCTAGGGATCGATGACCTCAGCAGTTTGGTCCCTTAGGAAGTCACACACACACACACACACACACACACACACACACACACACACACCCATACATTTGTACAAAGATACAAAAAATTCTCTGTTTAGCTTTGAGCCTTTAGATGTCAACGTAAGCAGAACCACCGCTCCCCCCTGCCAATAAAAAAAAGCCCTATATCCTATTACATGCAGAAAAATAGTGGGCTTTTGTAGCCTCAGTTTTTGTATGTTGTTGCTTACTGGGATACAGAGAAAAAGTCAAAATGAATATAAATTTACTTGCCACAAACAATGACCTTTAGCTTCTCCATACCTCGCAGGCTAGATTCTGAGTGAAAATTCCTTCCACCAACAGGATTGGGACCGGCTATGTACTGTAACTCCAAGTCCGGTGCCAATGTGTCAACGCAATCTAGTGCTCTTGGCTACGCTAAGTCGAACGTATGATACGATAGAATGGTCCGCGAATTCTTATTTTATCCTACTGCGAGAACACAAATAACCGTTAAATGGCAAGTGCAGTATTCCTATTTCCAATTCCAATTGTTGGCTGCAGGGAAACCTGCCAACATGACCGCACTGGGCACACAAAGAGACCCGTGGCGGACCCTCCCTTCCTCCAGAAGAATGTGTGACTGGCTTGGGTTGACGTTGCGCAACCTGTTGATCAACGGCGGCTTGTTTCGTGCAATTTCCTGGCATGTAATTAGCCGCGACCTCACCTAAAGCTTTGTTTTTCCATCCGCCAGCGGATGCTTCGCGGGTGAGCTCACCGCGACGGGAGATGCCGGCGCGGCGCCGGAATCCGCTTTCATGTAAATGAGCTTTCTAAAGCCCGTAGAGTTCTAGTAGCACTCTGGAACGAGCGGTTATGAAAGATGAAGAGAGGAAGCTTTGTATACACTACTGGCCATTAAAATTGCTACACCACGAAGATGACGTGCTACAGACGCGAAATTTAACCGACAGGAAGAAGATGCTGTGATATGCAAATGACTAGCTTTACAGAGCATTCACACACAAGGTTGGCGCCGGTGGCGACACCTACAACCCGTTGACATTACGAAAGTTTCCAGTCGATTTCTCATACACAAACGGCAGTTGACCGGCGTCGCCTGGTGAAACGTTGTTGTGATGCCTCGTTTAAGGAGGAGAAATGCGCACCATCACGTTTCCGACTTTGGTAAAGGTCGGATTGTAGCCTATCGCGATTGCGGTTTATCGTATAGCAACGTAACTGCTCGCATTGGTCGACATCCAATGACTGTTAGCAGAATATGGAATCGGTGGGTTCAGGAGGGTAATACGGAACGCCGTGCTGGATCCCAACGACCTCGTATCACTAGCAATCGAGATGACAGGCATCTTATCCGCATGGCTGTAACGGATCGTACAGCCAAGTCTCGATCCCTGAATCAACAAATGGGGACGTTAGCAAGACAACAACCATCTGCACGAACAGTTCGACGACGTTTGCGGCAGCATGGACTATCAGCTCGGAGACCATGGGTGCGGTTACGCTTGACGCTGCATCACAGACAGGAGCGCCTGCGATGGTGTACTCAACGACGAACCTGGGTGCACGAATGGCAAAACGTCATTTCTTCAGATGAATCCAGTTTCTGTTTACAGCATCATGATGGTCGCATCCGTGTTTGGCGACATCGCGGTGAACGCATATTGAAAGCGTGTATCCGTCATCACCATACTGGCGTATCACCCGGGGTGATGGTATTGGGTGCCACTGGTTACACGTTTCGGTCACCATTTGTTCGCATTGACGGCACTTTGAACAGTGGACGTTACATTTCAGATGTGTTACGACCCGTGGCTCTAGCCTTCTTTCGATCCCTGCAAAACCCTACATTTCAGCAGGATAGTGCACGACCACATGTTGCAGGTCCTGTACGGGTCTTTCTGGATACAGAAAACGTTCGACTGCTGCCCTGGACAGCACATTCTCCAGATCTCTCGCCAATTGAAAACGTCTGGTCAATGGTGGCCGAGCAACTGGCTCGTCACAATACGCCAGTCACTAGTCTTGATGAGCTGTGGTATCGTGTTGAAGCTGCATGGGCAGCTGTACCTGTACACGCCATCCAAGCTCCGTTTGACTCAATGCTTAGGCATATCAAGACCGTTGTTACGGCCAGAGGTGGTTTTCTGGGTACTGATTTCGCAGGATCTGTGCACCCAAATTGCGTGAAAATGTAATCACATGTCAGTTCTAGTATAATATATTTGTCCAATGAATACCCGTTTATCATCTGCTTTTCTTCTTGGTGTAGCAATTTTAATGGGCAGTAGTGTAATTACAGACCATTTTCCCGGACTCTTCAGTCGGGTTCACAAACGGACCTATGTGGCAAACAAGGCGAAATTTGACTACAATTAGCTTCAACGTTTTAGAATATCTTGAATAGTAAACGCTTGGTTGCTCTAGTAAATAATTTATTTAAGAACTGGTTCCGTAGTCTAGAAGCCACATTATCAGGTTAGATATGGTGAATCATGCCATTAAAGTTGAAACGCGGAAGGTACCGAACAGTCCTTGTCTATGAATAAATGACGCAATTAGCGGATTGTCAGGTTAGAGAAAAGTATGTATTTGCGGGTCCTCAAGCTTGCTATGAAACCGGATTGAACGGAAGTAGACCGAACAAAACCAGTGACCCATTGGATTTTGGGGTGGAATACATCCAGAGTATCATAAATAGCCCTACAGCAGACGTTCTCACGTGTACCTCCGTGCACTGCGTTCTGCTGTAGGCCTATTTATTGTACTCTGAATGTATTTTGCCCCCATATTTAATGGTTTACTGTTTTTTTTTTCGGCCTTCTACCGCCCAATCCGGTTGCATGGCGCGCTTGAGGACCTGTTGGTCCATACTTCCCGATTTCCTGACGATCCACTAATTGCATCATTTATTCATAGACAAGGACTGTTCAGCCCTGCCCGTGTTGCAACTTCAATGTCAGGATTAAGCTTATCTAACGCGATGATCTGGCTTCTAGACTACGAAAATGGTCGTTAAATAAATTATTTACAAGAGCAGTCAAGCGATTATTATTCGAGATGTCTTCTTATGCTGCGGTTGCCCCTCATACAAGGTAGTGTGTTTTAAAATAGATTCTGAAAATCTGCTAGCCTTGTTCTTTGATGAGGCATACAAAATGTGGACGAAACCCTAAATCCGTGGATTTTGACATTGCAATTTATAATCTGGCTTGCGATACACTCGGCAGATTACAGATCTCTGACAAGCCTTTCGTTATATGTAACACAGGTGCTGCGTCTATATGAAGATGGTATCTGTTCTTTCGGACGTATCCGAAAGAACAGACACCATTTTCATATAGTTATGGCTAACCGGACATTGACCTTCTTCGTCTGTGCGGATGCACACGTATTGCCCGAACTCTTACGGGACTCGGAAAGATTGTCTGCCGCGAGTAATGAGTGTAATGGGCAGGGGCATTACGAATGTAATGTGTGGACATTAAGTTGGGAATGTGGGTCTCACGGGGAGCGTGCAACGGATAAGTCCCTGCAGTCGCACTATTCTCTGTGCCCTCGGTGGCTCAGATGGATAGACCGTCTGCCATGTAAGCAGGAGATCCTGGATTCGAGAACCGGTCGGGGTACACATTTTCAACTGTCCCCGTTGATGTATATCAATGCCTGTCGACAGCATAAGGTCTTGATTTAATTACCATTTCAGGTGCTGCGTGCGTCAATACTTACAGAAAACCAATGTTAACTGTACTGTGTGCCGACTCTGCTCTAAAATTGCTCTGCTGGAGTTGGCAGGTATCAGCGTAAGATCGTAGCGGCACCTGCGTCTCCTAATACTCAAAGCTAGTGAAAGGAGAGTGTCCAAGCAGGGCAGATGTGCTAGATAATTTTATGTACTATACGAATATTGATTTATTTAATATCTTTAACTACATCTTCCAGAAACATAAGTTATTACAAGATTATGCGGTTCTTTCAGTTGTGGTACCCTAGCGGAGACCAGCACAATGAAACGTGTGCTGTCAAGTACCGGTGCAAACAACACCACGATTAGAAAAGAAAGAATTGCTCACATTTAGTTCATACCATTCCTATTTAGTCAGTTTCATCAGAAAAAGGGAATTGCACCAGAAAAGTAAGGTTGGCTAGAGAGCATTGCACCCACATACATACCCAATTCTGGACTGTTCCCGGCTATCAAGAAATTGCGGAAAGCATGATCGTTATGGAAAACAAGCGCAAAAACAATTTACAACCCTTTTGTAGTGATGTCCGTAGCAGCGACAGACGTCCAGCAGTTTGTTGTGCTCGTCCTATTTGTACATGGAGGGTTGGTGATACCTGAGACGATCCTGAGCTTCGTTCCATCCTCTGTGTGTCGCCGTGATCCTTTGTTGCGTTCATTATTTTCTTTGTTTCGTAATTTTGAACAGTGCATAACGTAAAGTCTTCTAGCCTTGTAGGCCATCTTTTGCAGCCGAAGCAATGCGTCGTTTCCCATGACGATCATAATGTGATAAGAAGAAATAGATGGAAAGAAAAAGGTGACGTCATCCTTCCCATGGGTCAACCTGGCAGAGGAATTATGCAGTATCTTCCTTTTCAAATGTACCAGTTCTAACTGTCAGCCGTACATGAGGAATTTCCCCCCCCCCCCCCCCACCCACGCTTTAAAATAGTAGTGCTACGTCGATGTAATGAATATGATTGTTCGGTGTGGAATTAGGGCCTCAAACCGGGGATAATTCTTTTTATTAATTGTTTCGAAAATTTGTTTCGTGTTGAATAATGAGCCTCCAATCAGTAGTTCAATTCGCCAGGGGACAGAGCAGTTGGACGCAGGAGAAGTGAGCAGTGACGGCAATTTAACAATAAACCGGGCAGCATAAGATGTTTCCGATTAAAAAGAAGATCTGAATTATATTGGAAAGTTATTATTCACGTTGGTACCTGTAACGTATGTGACTGGCAATATACTACCAGACTTTCAGAGAAACATCATCCACACAGTTCCGAAGACTGCAACAGCTGACAAGTGTGGGAATTATCACAGATTCATGTATCCAAATTCTTAGCCCGCCCGGTTAGCCGTGCGGTCTAACGCACTGCTTACCGGGCGGGAAGGCGTGCCGGTCCCCGGCACGAATACGCCCGGCGGATATGTGTCAAGGTCCGGTGTGCCGGCCAGTCTGTGGATGGTTTTTGAGGCGGTTTTCCATCTGCCTCGGTGAATGCAAGCTGGTTCCCCTTATTCCGCCTCAGTTACACTATCTCGGCGATTGCTGCGCAAACTCTTTCTTCACGAACGCATACACCATAATTACTCTACCACGCAAACATTGAGGTTACACTCGTCTGGTGTGAGACGTTCCCAGGGGGTGTCCACTGGAGGCCGAACCGCACAATAACTCTGGGTTCGGCGTGGGGCGGCGGAGGGGTGAGTGGACTGCTGTAGCCTGTTGTGGGGTTGTGAACCGCTGAGGGTTACGGCGGGGACGAAGCCCCTCCGTCGTTTCTAGGTCCCCAGTTCAATACAATAGAATCCAAGTTGTTGACAAGAATAATATACAGAAGAAGAGAAAAGAAAATTGAGGATGTGCAAGACGGCGATCACTTTGGCTTTAGGAAAGGCAAAGGCGCCAGACAGACAGTTCTCACAGTGCAGTTGATAGTGCGAGCAAGATTTGAAGAAAAATCAAGACACGTTCGTAGGATTTGTCGACCTATAAAAAGCGCTCGACAATGTAAAATGGTATAAGATGCTCGAAATCCTGAGAAAAATTGACGTAAGCTGTAGGAAAAGACAGGTAATTTACGATGTATACAAGAACCAAGAGGAAACAATAATAGTGGAAGACCAGGAGCAGAGCGCACAGATTAAAAAGGGTATGAGACTCGGATGTAGTCTTTCTCCCCAGCTGTTCAGTCTATACGTCGAAGAAGGAACGACAGAAATAAAAGAAAGGTTCAAGAGTGGAATTAAAATTCAAGGCGAAAAGATATAAATGATAAGATTCGCTGACAACATTTGTATTCTCAGTGAAAGTGGAGAGCTGCAATATCTCTTGAATGGAATGAACAATCTAACAAGTGCAGAATATGGATTGAGAGTAAATCGAAGAGAGACGAAAGTAATGAGAAAAAGCACAAATCAAGACTGTGAGAAACTTAGCATTAGAATGGGTGTTCAGAAACTAAGATAAGTTAAGGAAATCTGCTGTCTAGGCAGAAAAGTAACTCATGACAAACATAGCAAGGAGGACAAGAAAAGCAGATAAGCACTCGCTAAAAGAGACTCCTGGCCAAGAGAAGTCTACTAGTATCAAACATGGGTCTTATTGCCCACCCGGTTTGCTGCACGGTCTAACGCACTGCTTCCGGGTGGGAAAGTGTGCCGGTCCCCGGCACGAATCCACATGGTGGATTAATGTCGAGGTCTGGTGTGCCGGTCAGGCTGTGGTTGGTATTTAAGGCGGTTTTCTGTCTACCTCAGTGAATACGGGCTGGTTTCCTTATTCTGCCTCAGTCACACTGTGTCAGCGTTTGCTGTGCAAACACTGTTTCCACGTACAGGTACACCGTAATGATTCTACCACCCAAACATTTGCGGTTACACTCGTCTGATATGAGATGTTTCCAGGGGGCTCCTCTGGGGGATGAACTGCACAATAACCCTGGTTTGGGGTGGTGGTGGGGTGGGTAGACTGTTGTGGCCTGTTGTGGGGCTGTGAACCACTGAGGGCTGCTGCGGGACAAAGCCTTTTCACGGTTTCTAGGTCCCCAGTTTAATACATACAAGCATGGGTCTTATTTTGAGGAAGAAATGTCTGAGAATTGTCGCCACCACTGCCAAATGTAGATGTTGACTAGCGGTGGAAGAATGCTGGACATCGCTGGAAACTGTCAGGATGCGCCATATTGAAACTCAGCCATGATCTTCAAGTGTTTTATTATTCCCAGCTACAGTGCTGCATTCCTCTTTGTCTATGTCATAGGGTCCCGCGAACCTGAGGATGCCACTCCGCTGTCTGCAAAACAGCTTGTAGTGGAAGGGCTCCCTCAGCAACCCGTGCCAGTCGTGTACAGCTTTGGAGTTTTGTGATGTCAGTATGCGCCGGCAGTCAACTCAGTGGCCTTCGTCCCTGTTGCCTCAGTGCCGCTTGCTGAGAGCCAACAAGACTGCCCACGGTAGAGAACTATTGAGTGGCCCGAAACTGGCTGGCTACGGACCCCACATAGGCCTCAGATGTTCGAACCAGCAACCCACCGTGGACTGGAACGCTGGCGCCCTATCTGTTGCTGCTTGTAGCCGGTGGTATGATATGCCCTTGCTGTCCAGGAGAGCTGCCACACTTCAATCCCCCTCGTTAGAAAACCGGCACCTATTTATATGCGGCAGTGCGCCTCTGTTTTGCTAATGCGCCGCTCTGAGTCATATACACATAACACCTAGGTTGCGCCAGTGGGCCCCTTCTGCCTGTTACTTGCCCCATGCAAGACCTCTGCGTTTACTCTTTTCAGCGGCTCTACACCCCTGTGGGCTGCATTTTACTTCGCAACCGCTGGTAAGCTTAACTTACTGTCAACAGCCCCGCACCTGGCTGTAACCTGTGTGCTCAGAAATATTGCACTGAATCTAGCTTTTTCCAATCTTAAATGGTGGTGCCGCTACAGAATGTACGTTTGGAGGACATTACTGTAAGGCAGTGAGGCATGGACTGTTGGAAAACCGGAAGTGAAGCAAACAGAAGCATTTGAGATGTGGTGCTACAGAAGAATATTGAAAATTAGGTGGACTGATAAGGTAAGGAGCGAGGAGGTTCTCTGCAGAATCAGTGAGGAAAGGGATATATGGGAAACACTGACAAAAAGAAGGGACAGTATGATAAGACATCTGTTGAAACATCATAGGTTAACTTCCATGGTACTAGAGAGAGCTGTAGAGGGAAAAACTGAAGAGGAAGACAGAGACTAGAATACATCCAGCAAAGTCGTACTCTGATATGAAAAGTTTGGCACAGGACAGGAATTCGTGGCAGACTCCATCAAAACCAGTCAGAAGACCGATGACACCTGTTGTGAGACCGATTTCAATCTTTTATGGCGCTAGGCCAGACTAATTACCGTTTATATTGAACTTGAGTTACATGAAAGATAGTTAGGGATTACACCGCTGTAACTGTGTATGTGTTTTCAGAATGCGTTTGAAAGATTAGGGTTCCATACTTCCGTTATGTAGTGCCTATATGATGAAGTTATGCTAATTTATTACAATACAATGCAACTTACACTCCTGGAAATTGAAATAAGAACACCGTGAATTCATTGTCCCAGGAAGGGGAAACTTTATTGACACAGTCCTGGGGTCAGATACATCATATGATCACACTGACAGAATCACAGGCACATAGACACAGGCAACAGAGCATGCACAATGTCGGCACTAGTACAGTGTATATCCACCTTTCGCAGCAATGCAGGCTGCTATTCTCCCATGGAGACGATCGTAGAGATGCTGGATGTAGTCCTGTGGAACGACTTGCCATGCCATTTCCACCTGGCGCCTCAGTTGGACCAGCGTTCGTGCTGGACGTGCAGACCGCGTGAGACGACGCTTCATCCAGTCCCAAACATGCTCAATGGGGGACAGATCCGGAGATCTTGCTGGCCAGGGTAGTTGACTTACACCTTCTAGAGCACGTTGGGTGGCACGGGATACATGCGGACGTGCATTGTCCTGTTGGAACAGCAAGTTCCCTTGCCGGTCTAGGAATGGTAGAACGATGGGTTCGATGACGGTTTGGATGTACCGTGCACTACTCAGTGTCCCCTCGACGATCACCAGTGGTGTACGGCCAGTGTAGGAGATCGCTCCCCACACCATGATGCCGGGTGTTGGCCCTGTGTGCCTCGGTCGTATGCAGTCCTGATTGTGGCGCTCACCTGCACGGCGCCAAACACGCATACGACCATCATTGGCACCAAGGCAGAAGCGACTCTCATCGCTGAAGACAACACGTCTCCATTCGTCCCTCCATTCACGCCTGTCGCGACACCACTGGAGGCGGGCTGCACGATGTTGGGGCGTGAGCGGAAGACGGCCTAACGGTGTGCGGGACCGTAGCCCAGCTTCATGGAGACGGTTGCGAATGGTCCTCGCCGATACCCCAGGAGCAACAGTGTCCCTAATTTGCTGGGAAGTGGCGGTGCGGTCCCCTACGACACTGCGTAGGATCCTACGGTCTTGGCGTGCATCCGTGCGTCGCTGCGGTCCGGTCCCAGGTCGACGGGCACGTGCACCTTCCGCCGACCACTGGCGACAACATCGATGTACTGTGGAGACCTCACGCCCCACGTGTTGAGCAATTCGGCGGTACGTCCACCCGGCCTCCCGCATGCCCACTATACGCCCTCGCTCAAAGTCCGTCAACTGCACATACGGTTCACGTCCACGCTGTCGCGGCATGCTACCAGTGTTAAAGACTGCGATGGAGCTCCGTATGCCACGGCAAACTGGCTGACACTGACGGCGGCGGTGCACAAATGCTGCGCAGCTAGTGCCATTCGACGGCCAACACCGCGGTTCCTGGTGTGTCCGCTGTGCCGTGCGTGTGATCATTGCTTGTACAGCCCTCTCGCAGTGTCCGGAGCAAGTATGGTGGGTCTGACACACCGGTGTCAATGTGTTCTTTTTTCCATTTCCAGGAGTGTATTTTTCGCTTAAAGCTTGAGATGTGTTATAGGCAGAGAGTTTTTGTTTGCTTATGGTGTTTTACTTGTTAGAATTATTATTCACCTGCAATGGTGGAGTCTTTGCTGTTGTACGAATTATGTGTGTTTAGGTAGACAGATGCGAATTTAGGGCCTCAGTAAGACTTTAAGTACTTATCCTTAGCCCATATTCGGGGATTTTTGTGTTAGGCCCGATTTTGTGGACTGTTCACCCGAAACAGTTTAGCAGAACTGATATTTAGGATTGAAGTGAGCGCTTGGGATCTTGAGGTTGGACTTTTCTCAGCAAAATCCGATCATTTAGGTCATTAAATACGGGAACCGCCACACAGCACATAAGACTTTCTTAAAAAGGTTCCAGGACGCATCTTCCTGCGAAACACGGCTGTATTGTGCATTGCTACATCTAGAGGCCAAATTGATGTTGTGCAAATGGTTGTGTACTGTCCCAGTTGACAACGCCCTCCAGAACAACAGTGCGCAGTTCTATTGCATTTTCCTCAAAGTACGAGACAGTACGAATTATAATTTCTAAATAACGTTTATAGCCTGGTGTTTTTATGTTCGAGGGTTATTTTCAGTGTTCTACTCGTATTGTGGATGAACGAGTAACGTCGCTCTGGGATTGCCAGTCCAGCGGCCAACTATGCGTGCTGGCAATCTCTCTAACCATAAAGTGACGAAGTGCACACGGTCTGAGTTTGACATAACCGTTAGAGACATGAGGACAGAGTGAACAGTGCATACAATCCTCAGAGTCCGGATCGCGATGGCGCACTCTGCGCGCTCTATTAAACTGCAATGACAATGCAAGTTTGTTTACTTTCACCTCCGTTACACAGGAAGTTGTACGAAATGATTTTATATGGTCAGAAGAATACAGAAGAAGATGTTTCTGATTTACAAAATAATTGAAAAATTGTGCAAGTCAAGAGGTTTTGCAAAACCTTTTTCGAAGAGTTTGTAGGAAAGCTTGAGATAGCTATAGAAACTCTGCTAAAATCTGTGGGAAACGTAAGGGCGCTAAAGCAAAATAAAAGTTTCAAACACATGAGGTGATGCCTTAGCTGTAAACAACGTGAGACATATACAGCAGCGAGTATACATTCTTGTTTGTGAAGGGTGATAGGTATTAATGAACGTATGGCAGGTTTCTGATCTACTGCAGAAGTATTGGGTGCACTGATTCAAGTACGAACTTATTTAAGGTGCTCCTGATAACACAATGTGTAATCTCCGGAGTTACAACTTTTTAGGCCAGGAGACCTTTTATGCATTGTGGAGATTCCCACAGAGAGAACAGGAATGATTTTGAAACGGTTCCCACGGTTGGCCTAGATTGTGTCGAGAAAATGTTTTCATCATCATCGTGTACACTTTCTGCTTAGATCTCTTTGTTTGTTCCGAAACCAAGCAGTTTAAAGCTGATCACGCCGTCTCCTTCGTTGTCATCCTATCCTTCTCTTGCTATTGGGTGTACAATCATGGGTTTTCTTGGAATCCGGTTATCATCCTCACGTAATAGATGACCATGGCATTCCTTTCTATACTATTGGTCTTTTCTACCCTTCCTACAAAGGAGCTCCTATCTTACCTCATTGTTCCTCCTATGCTTCCATTATTCGTCAAGTGGACAACAATTCTATCCCTTCTCTAGCCTTTTTCAACCTTCCTTAAATTATCTGGATATTCCAACAGCGGTGGACTTGTGACGGTGACATTCAAGGACTTTACATTCAAGGAATTTTCTCGTATTACAGTAAACGGGGATTGGTGGAATCACTTAGTGTGGATTCCCGGTTACTGACGAAACGAGAAGAACGAATGACGACTGAACAGACGAACTTCCAAGAGTTTCTCTTTATAGATAGTGTACCAATACGTAACTACGTCGATGTATTGTAGACTATCGACAAATTCTCACGAACGCAATACACTCGTTCCGAAGGGATGGTGCATTGGCCAAACATCCTTTTATTTGCTGACAGAAAAACTGAAGCAATTAACGGAATTTGATAATATTATCAAGGCAGCAGCTACGAAGAGCGAGCCGCATGAATCTAAAGTGGAACAGCTGAATGACAGAATTCAGCAACGAGAGCCAGATTTTGCGGGGAATACTGAAGCAGCCAACGGAAGTCTCAATACCCGATTAACAGAACTGGATGGGTTTATCAAGGGAATAACTGTGGAAGTCGAGTTGTATAAATCTCTGATGGGGACCATGAGTGAACGACTTCATCGATGTGAAGCTGAGATACAGAAATGCCGAGTGACCAGTATTTAAATAGCTCTGAGCACTATGCGACTTAACTTCTGAGGTCATCAGTCGCCTAGAACTTAGAACTAATTAAACCTAACTAACCTAAGGACATCACACACTTCCATGCCCGAGGCAGGATTCGAACCTGCGACCGTAGCGGTCGCCCGGCTCCAGACTGTAGCGCCTAGAACCGCACGGCCACTCCGGCCGGCCGACCAGTATTTAGCAAAAGTGTTAGGCAAGCGATGCAGTGGCCACTGAAAATAGATTTCATCAGAGGTTTTTCAGCACTGGATTCGTAAATAATATTTTTCAGTGTGGTCCATCTTCATGGTTTAAAAATTTGAGCTGGCAGATGGCGACGATCACCATCTGCAGTTTGTTGGCTACAGCAGCTGAACATGACATTTGCTGTTTACCCAGTTCGAAATTCTCGCATTAGATCTGTATCATGATAGTCTATGCGTAGTATGCTAGAAGTAGGAGATGAAATGCACTAATCGACCGACGCTGATGTAGCTGCGGTTAGCGACGCTCAAACGTTCATCGAAATTCCATTCAGAAGCTTTTGTTATCTGTTGAGCATTGTAATCTCGACAGATAACTTTCCGAGTTTGGGAGAAGTACGAGGTGCATTCAAGTTCTAAGGCCTCCGGTTTTTTTTCTCCGGACTGGAAAGAGATAGAAACATGTGCATTGTTTTAAAATGAGGCCGCGTTCATTGTCAATACGTCCCAGAGATGGCAGCACTGTACGGCAGATGGAATTTTATCGCCAGCGGCGATTATGAGAACTGTTTTAAATACTTAAAATGGCGACGTTTTCCTTACTTGAACAGCGTGCAATCATTCGTTTTCTGAATTTGCGTGGTGTGAAACCAATTGAAATTCATCGACAGTTGAAGGAGACATGTGGTGATGGAGTTATGGATGTGTCGAAAGTGCATTCGTGGGTGCGACAGTTTAATGAATGCAGAACATCGTGTGACAACAAACCGAAACAACCTCGGGCTCGCACAAGCCGGTCTGACGACATGATCGAGAAAGTGGAGAGAATTGTTTTGGGGGATCGCCTCCAGAGTTGGCATTTCTGTGGGTTCTGTGCACACAATCCTGCATGACGACGTGAAAATGCGAAAAGTGTCATCCAGGTGGGAGCCACGAATGCTGACGGGCGACCACATGGCTGCCCGTGTGGCATGTTGCCAAGCAATGTTGACGCGCAACGACAGCATGAATGGGACTTTCGTTTTGTCGGTTGTGACAATGGATGAGACGTGGATGCCATTTTTCAATCCAGAAACAAAGCGCCAGTCAGCTCAATGGAAGCACACAGATTCACCGCCACCAAAAAAATTTCAGGTAACCGCCAGTGCTGAAAAAATGATGGTGTCCATGTTCTGGGACAGCGAGGGCGTAATCCTTACCCATTGCGTTCCAAAGGGCACTACGGTAACAGGTGCATCCTACGAAAATGTTTTGAAGAACAAATTCCTTCCTGCACTGCAACAAAAACGTCCGGGAAGGGCTGCGCGTGTGCTGTTTCACCAAGACAACGCACCCGCACATCGAGCTAACGTTACGCAACAGTTTCTTCGTGATAACAACTTTGAAGTGATTCCTCATGCTCCCTACTCACCTGACCTGGCTCCTAGTGACTTTTGGCTTTTTCCAACAATGAAAGACACTCTCCGTGGTCGCACATTCACCAGCCGTGCTGCTATTGCCTCAGCGATTTTCCAGTGGTCAAAACAGACTCCTAAAGAAGCCTTCGCCGCTGCCATGGAATCATGGCGTCAGCGTTGTGAAAAATGTGTACGTCTGCAGGGCGATTACGTCGAGAAGTAACGCCAGTTTCATCGATTTCGGGTGAATAGTTAATTAGAAAAAAAATCGGAGGCCTTAGAACTTGAATGCACCTCGTACAATCGAGCCCACGCCGCACGTAAGACTTTCCACGATAATCAGGGGATCACTTCGCACTCCTTGGAAAAGCAAAGTACGTCGTATAATATGCATGACAATGCATCTTTCCTTGACAATTACGTTAGTGGAACATCATTAGGTCCAGTCACGATCCAATCGCACAATTACGAAATACGGAGATTACATGTTGCGCAGAGAGGAGGCCAGTAGTAATTGCGGTTTGTCTGGATACTGAAGACCCGTAATGTATATTTGAAACAATCGAAGTCTACATTGCTTCTGCCTTTTCGCTTACGTAATTGTCGGTATACCAATTATCACTTTATATTAGCTATTACATATAATATTGTGGGGGAACGTCTGGAGTTTTCCTCTGGAACATCGCTGTTGGTTGCGGTGAGGCTACCATATCTACGTTTGTGCATTAACTTATGAACTGTGTCGACGGAAGAATTTCTCGACTCATAGCAAGGGATATGGCCAGTCAATCGCTTAACAATGCTCTCTGATGCTGCTTTTCTGTTGATGCGTCTGCAGCTCTTGTCTAAGGTACTGCATCTGACATTGAGTAATGGGTACTGGCCCGTTTGTCAGGAAAGGTCTGACTAGAACCAGAATTAATCGTATCAATTATCTCTTACTTATCACTCACTGGTTAAATAACAGATAGATTCAGTACTGAACGGATCTGATGTGTTCGCCTCGCATAGGAGACCAGCATCATCTGACGTTGAACGATAACAGGGTGACGACTGACCCCACCTCACCACGAGGGCGTCCTACGAGTACGAGTATTTTTTATTTATTTATTTTATTTATTGATTTATTTAACCTGGCAAGATTAGGGCCATCAGGCCCTCTCTTACATCTAACCAGGCATTCTACTTATTTTACATTCATATGTACAAAAAGTGAAATAAACAATTGCAAAGGCACGCTTGGAAAAATACATACATATAGAGTTTATATTCGTAGATGATAAGTACTGTTATAATTAGACGTAATGAAAGAGACAGATTGTAGATAGGAGTGCCAGCAGCAGGGGGTATGAGGGAGACTAATGGTGAGGGGAGGAGAAGAATAGAGACATGGTGAAACACAGCTGTTGTTGTTGATGTTGTTGTTGTTGTTGTGGTCTTCAGTCCTGAGACTGGTTTGATGCAGCTCTCCATGCTACTCTATCCTGTGCAAGCTTCTTCATCTCCCAGTACCTACTGCAACCTACATCCTTCTGAATCTGCTTAGTGTATTCATCTCTTGGTCTCCCTCTGCGATTTTTACCCTCCATGCTGCCCTCCAATACTAAATTGGTGATCCCTTGATGCCTCAGAACATGTCCTACCAACCGATCCCTTCTTCTGGTCAAGTTGTGCCACAAACTTCTCTTCTCCCCAATCCTATTCAATACTTCCTCATTAGTTATGTGATCTACCCATCTAATCTTCAGCATTCTTCTGTAGCACCACATTTCGAAAGCTTCTATTCTCTTCTTGTCCAAACTATTTATCGTCCATGTTTCACTTCCATACATGGCTACATTCCATACGAATACTTTCAGAAATGACTTCCTGACACTTAAATCAATACTGGATGTTAACAAATTTCTCTTCTTCAGAAACGCTTTCCTTGCCATTGCCAGCCTACATTTTATATCCTCTCTACTTCGACCATCATCAGTTATTTTGCTCCCCAAATAGCAAAACTCCTTTACTACTTTAAGTGCCTCGTTTCCTAACCTAATTCCCTCAGCATCACCCGACTTAATTAGACTACATTCCATTATCCTTGTTTTGCTTTTGTTGATGTTCATCTTATATCCTCCTTTCAAGACACTGTCCATTCCATTCAACTGCTCTTCCAAGTCCTTTGCTGTCTCTGACAGAATTACAATGTCATCGGCGAACCTCAAAGTTTTTATTTCTTCTCCATGAATTTTAATACCTACTCCGAATTTTTCTTTTGTTTCCTTTACTGCTTGCTCAATATACAGATTGAACAACATCGGGGAGAGGCTACAACCCTGTCTTACTCCCTTCCCAACCACTGCTTCCCTTTCATGTCCCTCGACTCTTATAACTGCCATCTGGTTTCTGTACAAATTGTAAATAGCCTTTCGCTCCCTGTATTTTATCCCTGCCACCTTTAGAATTTGAAAGAGAGTATTCCAGTCAACATTGTCAAAAGCTTTCTCTAAGTCTACAAATGCTAGAAACGTAGGTTTGCCTTTCCTTAATCTTTCTTCTAAGATAAGTCGTAAGGTCAGTATTGCCTCACGTGTTCCAGTGTTTCTACGGAATCCAAACTGATCTTCCCCAAGGTTGGCTTCTACTAGTTTTTCCATTCGTCTGTAAAGAATTCGTGTTAGTATTTTGCAGCCGTGGCTTATTAAACTGATAGTTCGGTAATTTTCACATCTGTCAACACCTGCTTTCTTTGGGATTGGAATTATTATATTCTTCTTGAAGTCTGAGGGTATTTCGCCTGTTTCATACATCTTGCTCACCAGATGGTAGAGTTTTGTCAGGACTGGCTCTCCCACGGCCGTCAGTAGTTCCAATGGAATATTGTCTACTCCAGGGGCCTTGTTTCGACTCAGGTCTTTCAGTGCTCTGTCAAACTCTTCACGCAGTATCATATCTCCCATTTCATCTTCATCTACATCCTCTTCCATTTCCATAATATTGTCCTCAAGTACATCGCCCTTGTATAGACCCTCTATATACTCCTTCCACCTTTCTGCTTTCCCTTCTTTGCTTAGAACTGGGTTTCCATCTGAGCTCTTGATATTCATACAAGTCGTTCTCTTATCTCCAAAGGTCTCTTTAATTTTCCTGTAGGCGGTATCTATCTTACCCCTAGTGAGATAGGCCTCTACATCCTTACATTTGTCCTCTAGCCATCCCTGCTTAGCCATTTTGCACTTCCTGTCGATCTCATTTTTGAGACGTTTGTATTCCTTTTTGCCTGTTTCACTTACTGCATTTTTATATTTTCTCCTTTCATCAATTAAATTCAATATTTCTTCTGTTACCCAAGGATTTCTACTAGCCCTCGTCTTTTTACCTACTTGGTCCTCTGCTGCCTTCACTATTTCATTCCTCAAAGCTACCCATTCTTCTTCTACTGTATTTCTTTCCCCCATTCCTGTCAACTGCTCCCTTATGCTCTCCCTGAATCTCTGTACAACCTCTGGTTCTTTTAGTTTATCCAGGTCCCATCTCCTTAAATTCCCACCTTTTTGCAGTTTCTTCAGTTTTAATCTACAGGTCATAACCAATAGATTGTGGTCAGAGTCCACATCTGCCCCTGGAAATGTCTTACAATTTAAAACCTGGATCCTAAATCTCTGTCTTACCATTATATAATCTATCTGATACCTTTTAGTATCTCCAGGGTTCTTCCATGTATACAACCTTCTTTCATGATTCTTAAACCAAGTGTTACTTATGATTATGTTGTGCTCTGTGCAAAATTCTACCAGGCGGCTTCCTCTTTCATTTCTGTCCCCCAATCCATATTCACTTACTATGTTTCCTTCTCTCCCTTTTCCTACACTCGAATTCCAGTCACCCATGACTATTAAATTTTCGTCTCCCTTCACAATCTGAATAATTTCTTTTATTTCATCATACATTTCTTCAATTTCTTTGTCATCTGCAGAGCTAGTTGGCATATAAACTTGTACTACTGTAGTAGGTGTGGGCTTCGTATATATCTTGGCCACAATAATGCGTTCACTATGCTGTTTGTAGTAGCTTACCCGCATTCCTATTTTCCTATTCATTATTAAACCTACTCCTGCATTACCCCTATTTGATTTTGTGTTTATAACCCTGTAGTCACCTGACCAGAAGTCTTGTTTCTCCTGCCACCGAACTTCACTAATTCCCACTATATCTAACTTCAACCTATCCATTTCCCTTTTTAAATTTTCTAACCTACCTGCCCGATTAAGGGATCTGACATTCCACGCTCCGATCCGTAGAACGCCAGTTTTCTTTCTCCTGGTAACGACATCCTCTTGAGTAGTCCCCGCCCGGAGATCCGAATGGGGGACTATTTTACCTCCGGAATATTTTACCCAAGAGGACGCCATCATCATGTAATCATACAGTAAAGCTGCATGCCCTCGGGAAAAATTACGGCTGTAGTTTCCCCTTGCTTTCAGCCGTTCACAGTACCAGCACAGCAAGGCCGTTTTGGTTATTGTTACAAGGCCAGATCAGTCAATCATCCAGACTGTTGCCCTTCCAACTACTGAAAAGGCTGCTGCCCCTCTTCAGGAACCACACGTTTGTCTGGCCTCTCAACAGATACCCCTCCGTTGTGGTTGCACCTACGGTACGGCTATCTGTATCGCTGAGGCACGCAAGCCTCCCCACCAACGGCAAGGTCCATGGTTCATGGGGGGGGGGGGGGGGGGGGGGGGAAATATAAAGGAAAAGAAGATTGCGTGGCTAATAGAGATAGATGAAGAGGAAGAAGAGAAAGGAGCAAGATAGGAGACACTAGCTTTGCTGTTTGACAGAGGAGAGGATTGACCTTGTACATTAACTTTGTGGAAAACGTTATGAGGATGATAGTAGGAAATGCTTCAGCTTCTTCTTAAAAGCAGCAGGTGATTGAATTTTGCGCAAGATAAGAGGCAGTTTGTTCCAGAGGCGGACAGCGATAACTGAGAAGGAGTTTTCAAAAGTTCTTGTTTTGTGAGTGGGCACAGTTAGGATGCCAAACAAGAGTGACCTTGTATTTCGATTATGATGGCATGAACGGTGTTAAATCTCGCACCACATCGTCGCAAAAGATGCTCTTTTTTCTGCCATCAGTCTTCTAGTCTTCTCACTGATTTGATGGGTCCCGTCAAGATTTCTCCTCCTGAGTGAATCTCTTCATCTCAAAGCAGCACTTAATGCAAACGTCATCGATTATCTTCCTGCGCAGTTTTTGACGTCTATGGCTCCCTCTAGTACCATGAGAACTATTCCTTGATATCTTATCACATATCCTACATGCTGTCCCTCTTAACCCTTTCAGTCCCTCTGGCTATGATTGTGTACATCGACTTTTACTGCGTCCTAGTTGCAACAGAAGTATTTTTTCCCAATGGAAACCTGAGTTACACATTTGTGAATGTTCAGCCTTTTCACCATGGTCAGTTGCTGCCAACTGTTGGGCATCACTACGAAAATATTAGCAAGTCAACGTAGCAGTACGCAACAGTGTGCTGCGATCGTGACCTCCAGAATACACGGATGTGATTGGTTCGCTATATTCCACAGTATAACTGAATATTTTTATAGGTTTTCTGCATGATAATTATTGAATGATCATTTTAGTATTTATTACAACAGAGAATATTTCGTAATTAGCTATTTTAATCCATAAAATGAAGCCAAGTGCACAAAGTATGTTTTAAAAGCCGATATATTCATATACAGGGTGGTCCATTGATCGTGACCGGGCCAAATATCTCACGAAATAAGTGTCAAACGAAAAACCTACAAAGAAAGAAACTAGCTTGAAGGGGGAAACCAGGTGGCGCTATGGTTAGCCCGCTAGATGGCGCTGCCATAGGTCAAACGGATATCAACTGCGTTTTTTTGAAAATAGGAACCCCCGTTTTTTATTACATATTCGTGTTTTAGTTGGATCACTTTTTCGCTTTGTGATAGATGGCGCTGTGATAGTCACAAACATATGGCTCACAATTTTAGACGAACAGTTGGTAACAGGTTGGTTTTTGAAATTAAAATACAGAATGTAGGTACGTTTGAACATTTTATTTCGGTTGTTCCAATGTGATAAATGTACCTTTGTGAACTTATCATTTCTGAGAACGTATGCTGTTACAGCGTGATTACCTGTAAATACCACATTAATGCAATAAATGCTCATAATGATGTCCGTCAACCTCAATACATTCGGCAATACGTGTAACGACATTCCTCTCAACAGCGAGTAGTTCGCCTTCCGTAATGTTCGCACATGCATTGACAATGCGCTGACGCGTGTTGTCAGGCGTTGTCGGTGGATCACGATAGCAAATATCCTTCAACTTTCCCCACAGAAATAAATCCGGGGACGTCAGATCCGGTGAACGTGCTGGTCCTAGTATGGTGCTTCGACGACCAATCCACCTGTCATGAAATATGCTATTCAATACCGCTTCAACCGCACCCGAGCTATGTGTCGGACATTCATCATGTTGGAAGTACATCACCATTCTGTCATGCAGTGAAACATCTTGTAGTAACATCGGTAGAACATTAGGTAGGAAATCAGCATACATTGGACCATTTAGAATGCCGTCAATATAATGGGGGCCAATTATCCTTCTTCCCATAATACCGCACCATACATTAACCCTCCAAGGTCGCTGATGTTCCACTTGTCGCAGCCGTCGTGGATTTTCCGTTCCGCAATAGTGCATATTATACGGGTTTACGTTACCGCTGTTTGTGAATGACACTTCGTCGCTAAAAAAAAAAGCGTGCAAAAAATCTATCATCGTCCCGTAATTTCTCCTGTGCCCAGTGGCAGAACTGTACACGACGTTCAAAGTCGTCGCCATGCAATTCATGGTGCATAGAGATATGGTATGCGTGCAATAGATGTTGATGTAGCATTCTCAACACCGACGTTTTTGAGATTCCCGATTCTCGCGCAATTATTCTGCTACTGATTTGCGGATTAGCCGCGACAGCAACTAAAACACCTACTTGGGCATCATCATTTGTTGCAGGTTGTGGTTGACGTTTCACATGTGGCTGAACACTTCCCGTTTCCTTAAATAGCGTGACTATCCGGCGAACGGTCCGTACACTTGAATGATGTCCAGGACACCGAGCAGCATACATAGCATACGCCCGTTGGGCATTTTGATCACAATAGTCATACATCAACACGATATCGACCTTTCCCGCAATTGGTAAACGGTCCATTTTAACGCGGGTAATGTATCAAATGGCTCTAAGCACTATGCGACTTAACTTCTGAGGTCATCAGTCGCCTAGAACTTAGAACTAATTAAACCTAACTAACCTAAGGACATCACACACATCCATGCCCGAGGCAGCGGTCGCTCGGTTCCAAACTGTAGCGCCTAGAACCGCACGGCCACTCCGGCCGGCGGTAATGTATCACGAAGCAAATACCGTCCGCACGGGCGGAATGTGACGTGATACCACGTACTTATACGTTTGTGACTATCACAGCGCCATCTATCACAAAGCAAAAAAGTAGTCCAACAAAAACATTCACATCTCTTTACGTACTACACGAATATGTAATAAAAAATGGGGGTTCCTAGTTTAAAAAAACGCGCTGCCGTAAAAAATCATTAAGCGGGTCAAAGGCTTCAGTCCAGTCACTCTTCGACCAGTCTTGGGGGGGGGGGGGGGGGTTGGGGAGGGGCAATAGAAGACAGGAAATGGAAAGCAGAAATTTTCAATTTCACATTCAAGAAATTATTCACGCAAGAGGGTCGTACATACGTACCGTCGTTAGAGTGCCGTACAGACTCTGGCATGGAGGACATAGAAATCGTCATCCGCGGCTTTGAGAACCAATTGAAAGAGTTGAGAACAAATAAGTCATCCGGTTCAGATGGAATCTCAATTTGTTTTTACAGAGAGTAGTCTGCAGCATTGGCCCCTTACTCAGCCCTCCTTTACGCGAATCTCTCGCCCAGTGAAAAGCCCCAAGCGACTGGAAAAAAGCGTAAGCGTCTCCTGTATATAGGAAAGGTAAAAGAACGGATCCATAAAATTACAGACCAGAATTCTTGAAAACATTCTGAGTATGAATATAATAAATTTCCTTGAAACAGAAAAGCTTCTGTCTACACACCAGCATTGATTTAGAAAGCATTACTCATGCGAAACTCGGCTTGCCCTTTTCTCACTTGATATACAGCGAACTGTAGATGAAGGACAACAGACAGATCCCATACTCCTGGATTTCCGTACACGGATTGACATCGTGCCACACAGCAGATTGTTTGCGAAGGTCCAAGCATACGGTTTAGGTTCCCAGAGATGTGAGTGGTTCGAAGGCTTTTTGAGTAATAGAACCCAGTACGTGGTTCTCGAAGGCGAGTGTTTTTCAGAGACAAGGATATCGTCAGGAGTGGCTAGGGAAATGTGATAGAGCTGCTTTATCCTCTGTATACATAAATCACCTGACTGGCAGAGTGAGCAGCGATTTACGGCTCTTTGCTGATGTCCGGGAAGGTTTCATCGTTGAGTGACTGTAGGAATTTGCATGACGGCTTAGAAAATTTTCTAGTTGGTGTGATGAATGGCAGCTTGCCTTAAATGTAAATTAACGCGGATGAGTTGGGAAAACAGTCCTGTAACGTTCGATTACAGCATTAGTAGGTTGCAGTTTGACACATTCACTACGATTAAGTATCTAGGCGTAGCACTGCAAGGCAATACGGGATGGAATGAGCACATTAAGCTGGTAGTGGGGGAAGGGAATGCTCTGAGACGGCGTATAGAACGCAAGTGCGACTCATTCTTGAGTACTGTTTTAGTGCTTGGAAGCCTCACCAGGTCAGATTAAAGGAAGACATCGAAGCGTTTCAGAGACAGGCCGCTAGATTTGTTAACGGAAGGTTTGATCAGCATTCGTCTTCAAGTCTGAGACTATTTCGCCTGTCTCATGCATCTTGTCCCCAGATGGGAGAGTTGTTATGGCTCTTTCAAGGCCATCAGTAGTTCTGACAAAATGTTGTCTACTCCCGGGGCCTTGTTTCGACTTAAGTCTTTCATTACTCTGTCAAATACTTCACAGAATATCATATCTTCCATATCATCTTCATCTACGTCCTCTTCCATTTCCATAATGTTATCCTCAAGTACATCTCCCTTGTATGGACCCTCTATACAGGGTGGTCCCGAATTCATGGTACAAACTTTAATGGTAGGTGCAGGACATTGTAACAAGGATATATTGTATAGGAATGTATAGTCCCAGGTGACGCGGTGAGGCGTAAACAGGGGAAATAACGGCCGAAAGGAAAACGAAAGATTTTATTGAAATCGTTGTTGACAAGTGTCATGTTTACAGTAAGTGTTCAAAATTGCGTCCACCATGAGCGATACATGCTTGACAGCGTCGGTGCAGCGATTGGCGTACACGTTCAAAGATGCCTGGTATTTCACGCACACCTGCAGCAGCTACAGATATGCGAGCAACGAGATCCTCATCTGAGTCAACTGGAGTCTCATAAACAAGACTCTTAAGATGTCCCCATAAAAAGTAATCGAGGCAAGAGAAATCAGGAGATCGGGGTGGCCAAGGGACTGGTCCACCACGCCCAATCCATCTAGCACCAAACGTGGCATTCAGGTAATTCCGTACAGCAGTGCTGAAGTGTGCTGGCGCTCCATCGTGCTGAAACCACATGCGGTTACGAATGGCGAGCGGAACATCTTGCAGCAGTTCTGGTAACACTTCTTGCAGAAAAATAAGATAGCTTTCGCCACAGAGTCGCGTGGGTAGTAAGTATGGCCCAATCAAAAAGTCGTTCACAATACCAGCCCACACATTAATACCGAAACGTTGTTGATACGCATGTGGACGCGTTGCATGTGGATTATCTGTTGCCCACACATGGGAATTTTGCGCATTAAAGACACCCTCGCGTGAAAATGTCGCTTCATCTGTAAATAGCACATGACCTACGAAATCCGGCTGCAACGCACATTGCTGCAACAACCACTGGCAGAAGTTCACGCGAAGAGGATAATCTGCCGGATTCAATGCTTGTACTTTTTGAAAATGGAAGGGGTGTAAGCGATTTTCATTTAACACTCTGCATACAGTCTGATGACTCACATGTACGTCACGCGCAACAGTTCTTGTGCTTGACTCGGGTCTATCAGCCACTATGTTCAAGATGCGTTCTTCCAGTCTTGGAGTGCGTACAGCTCTTAATCGACCAGCGTCATGTCTGTTGACGTCGAACGTACCTGTTTCACAAAGTTGACGATGTAACCGTTGAAAAATTCTATGATCCGGCATTCGTCGATTAGGATACTCCGCGCGATACATTCGTAACGCAGCTCTGGCGTTACCATTTGCACGGCCGTACATGTAATGCATGTCTGCTTTTTCTGCATACGTAAAGTCACCCATCGTCTACGGCAGCACAATTGTGAATGGCGCTTGTCCCTACTGCGATACATCATGTTCATCTACTGCCCTCTACCGGCAGTGACACCAACCGATCACTCCATTTCTCTTTCCCCTGTTTACGCCTCACCGCGTCACCTGCGACTATACATTCCTATACAATAAATCCTTGTTACAATGTCCTGTACCTACCATTAAAGTTTGTACCATGAATTCGGGACCACCCTGTATATTCCTTCCAACCTTCTGTTTACCCTTCTTTGTTTAGGGCTGGTTTTCCATTTGAGCTTTTGATATGCGTACAGGTGGTTCCTTTTTCTACAAAGGTCTCTTTAATTTTCATGTAGGCGGCATATACCACAGTGATATATGCTTCTAAACCCTTGTATTTATCCTCCAGCCATTCCTGTTTAGCCATTTTACACTTCCTGACAATTCCATATTTTATACGTTTGTATTCCGTTTCGCCTGCTTCATTTTCTCCTTTCAACAATTAAATTCAATATCTCTTGTGTTACTCAATGATTTCTACTAGTCCTCGTCTTTTTACGGAACTTGATCCTCAGCTGCCTTCACAATTTCATCTCTCAATGCTACCCATTCTTCTTCTACTGTTCTCCTTTCCCCTGTTCTTTCTCTAAGATAACTCTGAAACTCTCTGCAACCTCTGGGTCTTTCAGTTTATCCAGGTCCCATCTCCTTAAATTCCTACCTTTTTGCAGTTTCTTTAGTTTTAATATACAGTTCATAACGAATAAATTGTGGCCAGAGTCCACATCTGCCCTTGGAAATGTCTTACAGTTTAAAATCTGGCTCCAAAATCTCTGTTTTTACCATTATAGAATCAATCTGGAACCTTCTGGTGTGCCGAACGGTTCTAGTCGCTTCAGTCTGGAACCACGCTACCGCTATGGTCACAGGTTCGAATCCTGCCTCCGATATTGATGTGTGTGATGTCCTTAGGTTAGTTAAGTTTAAGTAGTTCTAAGTCCTAGGCGACTGATGACCTCAGAAATTAAGTCGCATAGTGCTCTGAGCCATTTGAATCATTTGAACCTCTCCATTTCCTACTAGCAAATCAATTGAAAAACTGGTAGAAGCCGAACTCGGAGAATATCAGTCGGACTCCGGAGAAAAGTAGGAACACTCGAGGCAATACTGACTCTACGACTTCTCATAGAAGATAGTTTAAGGAAAAGCAAACTACGTTTATAGCATTTGTAGACTTAGAGAAAGCTATTTACAATTAGTATAGAAACCAAAAGGCAGTTACAAGAGTCGAGGGGTATGAAAAGGAAGCAGTGGTCGAGAAGGAAGTGAGGCAGGTTTGTAACCTACACCGATGTTATTCAGTCTGTATACTGAGCAAGCTGTTAACGAGGCAAAATAAAAATTGGAGTAGGAATTAAACTCCAGGAATAAGAAATAAAAACTTTGAGGTTTGCCGATGACATTGTAGTTCTCTCAAAGACAGAAAAGGATTTGGAAGAGCAGTCGAACGGAATGGACAATGTCTTGAAAGAAGGATATAAGGTCCAAACGAGGATAATGGAATGTAGTCGAATTAAATCAGGTAATGCTGAAGGAATTAGGTAAGGAAATGAGACACTTAAAGTAGTAGATGCGTTTTGCCATTTGGGCAGCAAAATAACTGATGATGGTCGAAGTAGTGGAGATATAAAATGTAGACTGGCAATAGCAAGTAAAGCGTTTCTGAAGAAGAGATATTTTCTTAACATCGACTATAGATTTAAGTGTCAGGAAGTCTGTCCTGAAAGTATTAGTATGGAGTGCAGCCATGTTTGGAAGTGAATTATGGACGATAAACAGTTTAGACAAGGAGAGAATAGAAGCTTTCGAAATGTGCTGTAGCAGATGATGGTTGAAGATTACAGGTGTCGATCATGTAACTAATGAGGAGGTATTGAACAGAACTGGGGAGAAAAGAAATCTGTAGCACAAATTGACCGAAAAAAGGGACCGGTTGACAGGACACATTCTGAGACATCAAACCAAACTAAACTACGCCCGAACAGGCCATGAAGGCCCAACGGTACCGACTGGCCGTCGTGTCATCCTCAGCCCTCAGGTGTCACTGGATGCGTATATGGAGGAGCTTGGGGTCAGTATATCGCTCTCCCGGCCGTATGCCAGTTTACGAGATCGGAGACGCTACTTCTCAATCAAGCAGCTCCTTAGTTTGCCTCACAAGGGCTGAGTGCAGCCCGCTTGCCAACAGTTCTCGGTAGACCTGATGGTGAAGATAGTAACTATTCTGAAACAACAGATACCAATGATGACCATGCAGCTTCTCTAGAAAGAAATAATAGTTAATCGAAACCCTCAGCTGCCAACAGGTGTTATTGATATACCCCAGTGGGGACAGCTGAAAATGTGTGCCCCGACCGGGACTCGAACCCGGGTTCTCCTGCTTACATGGCATCTGAGCCACCGGGGCACAGAGGACTTTTAATAAAGATATTTGAGTCTCACACAATCTTTTCTTGTGATATTTCATCGTGGGATGCATATTTTTCTTTTCACTCACTTTGATTTACAGTTTTCCTTCGTTTATCGGGTATTAAAACTTAGAAATAAATGTAATTTTTTTCACTCTATTCAATACATCTTTACACCACGCAATCTACAAAAATTTTAAGTAAACAGATTCGTGTATCACTGTTCATATATAACGCATTGTAATGGAAAAATTGAGAAGTAACCTCATTCACTGCCGCCAATAATCTTGCACCGTCCTGATCAGCTGAGTTTCGTGACAGCGAGTTATGAAGACGCTATGTTGCACATTTGCAGCGCTGATTATCAAATGAATTAAATGAAGGCTGTTGTACAACAGTTACTCAGAGAGTTGCACTCACTGTCAGCTCTCATAGGTTGGCAGTAGCTCCAATGACGACGGCTTCGTACTTCTACTGACATAGACCGATCATCAACCACACAGAGCAAATGATCACACCCTCAGCAAACGAAATGTAACACAATATGCTACTTTAAATTAGCGCCTGACTGTTGTTAGCCATTATTTGAATTTTGAAGAAGTAAGCAATTGTAAAGAGTGTTCCGTCGGACATCTGTCTTCTTATACCGATAGCCATTTGACGTGGGAACGGGGAGGGTTACTTTTTCGTTCCCTTGGAAGACAATATTTTCGAGACGGAACTCTCAGCATGGATATCCTTCTCAATGGAAACATGTATAGATGAGTATTTTCGTCACTGTCAATGGGCAGCATCACTTCATTATTAGTAATTCCCCGAGTTTGCTGATATGTGATCTTCCTTTCTTTTATTAATTACGCATTGTTCAGAAGTACTAACATACGAAATATTCTGGCTGAAGAAATATAAATTTGATTTTGTGTTTCTCTTTATGTAGATACCGTTCAGTATTTAATTTTCCAGGATGACGTTATTTTTAAGATTGTATTTCATTTCAAACATGTTTATGTTTAACGTTAATGTTGGTAATAAGTGCTAATTCTTTTAATTTTGGCAAGAAGGAACAATTCACATTTCTGAGGGGGAACAACATTAATTTTTCTCAAGAACGTATTCGTAAATGTTGAGAGTAAATTGACAATCATTTAAAGTTGTTAATTTGTACGAGGTATGGGAATGGAAATAAAACGGTCGATATTTTGAATCTATATTGCACCAAATGTAAGTTCTATATGTGAAAAAGCGAGAAATTTGTTTCGATTATGTAGACCCGTTTTTGAAACTGAAGGAAAATATCAAACTACAAACTGCATTAGCTACGAGAACGTTTTGTCCGACAACAGATGTTCCGTCACTTTCGATAGCCTCTGCATACTGACAGTCATACACTGCAGTAGCTATGAGATGATTACCAATTTTGGTACATCTTCAAAGAATGATATTCTTAAAGAAAAGCTCATTGATTTTAAATTTAGTCTTTTTGTAATTTCAGTTCCAACCTCCTGTAAAACGTTCGTTACTCTAGTTAATGTTGGAACTCCCTTTACATACGTTTTATTTCATTTTAAGTAATTCTTTCGAGTTTTATGCTCATTTTGGTTGTCACTTTCCAGGTATTTTAGATCACAGAAGCCCGGGTCCTTCAGTTAGAGGTACTTTTTCGTATTCGTAAACTAAATGAATTCTCATTATGGGCAGTTGCAAAATAGTCTCAGGGGAAAATATTTCGCTGAAGATTCATTGCTGCGTTTCACTACAGGGCGAATTAGCATTGGAATAAAAGCATTTAGTCTCGGTTTCGTAATGAGCTTCGGGCAGTTGTTTCTATGACGAACACCGGTCCGGCCTAGCACGCAACACCTCGGAAGCTATAGAATCTATGAATGCACTAACTAACTACATCAATACACTGTACAATAGGACGCAGTTCAACTTATGAAAGTAGAGCTTAGACTCAAAAGAGCATATTACACACTGGATCTCTTCCATTTTCTTCAGACTTATAGAATTTGAAACTCCTTTTCTAGAAACAGTTTCCCAGAACAGTACAACGCAACTGAAGAAGAAACCTCGAAAAAACTGCCTTTGAAAATTAGAAGATTTTTGACCGCTGTTATGTAAATTCCTCCCCCCCCCCCTCCCCCCCCCCCTCCCGCTCCTCCTGCCCCCGCCCCCCACCACCAATGGACCATGAACCTTGACGTAGGTTGGGAAGCTTGCACGCCTCAGCGATACAGATAGCCATACCGTAGGTGCAACCACAACAGAGAGGTATCTGTTGAGCGGCCAGACAAACGTGTGGTTCCTGAAGAGGAGCAGCAGCCCTTTCAGTAGTTGCAGGGGCAACAGTCTGGATGATTGACTGATCTGGCCTTGTACCACTAACCAAAACAGCCTTGCTGTGCTGGTACTACGAACGGCTGAAAACAAGGAGAAACTACAGCCGTAATTTTTCCCGAGGGCATGCAGCTTTACTGTATGGTTAAATGATGATGGCGTCCTCTTAGGTAAAATATTCCGGAGGTAAAATAGCCCCCCATTCGGGTCTTCGGGCGGAGACTTCTAAGGAGAACTTCGTTATCAGGAGATACGAATGTGCCATTCTATGGATCGGAGAGTGGAATGTCAGACCCCCTAATCGGGCAGGTAGGTTAGAAAATTTAAAAAGGGAAATGGATAGGTTAAAGTTATATGTTGTGGGAGTTAGTGAAGTTCGGTGGCAGGAGGAACAAGACTTTTGGTCAGGTGAATACAGGGTTATAAATACAAAATCAAATAGGGGTCATGTAGGAGTAGGTTTAATAATGAATAAACAAATAGGAGCGTGGGTAAGCTACTACGAACGCATTATTGTAACCAAGATAGACAGGAAGCCCACGCCTACCACAGTAGTACAAGTTTATGTGCCAACTAGCTCCTCCGATGACGGAGAGATTGAAGAAATGTATATGTGATAAAAAGAAATTATTCAGATAGTGAATGGAGAAGAAAATTTAATAGTCATGGGCGACTGGAAATCGATAGTAGGAAAAGGAAGAGAAGGAAAAGTAGTTAATGAATATGGAATGAGGGTAAGAAATGAAAGAGGAAGCCGCCTGGTAGAAATTTGTACAGAGCGTATCTGAATCATAGCTAACACTTAGTTTAATAATCATGAAAGAAGGTTATATACGTGGAGGAGGACTGAAGACACTGGAAGGTTTCAGATAGATTATATAATGGTAAGAAAGAGATTTAGGAAACAGGTTTCAATTTCTAAGACGTTTCCGGGTGCAGACGTAGACTCTGACCACTATCTATTAGTTATGAACTGCAGATTAAAACTGAAAAAACTGCAAAAAGGTGGGAATTTAAGGAGATGGGACCTGGATAAACTGACAGAACCAGAGGTTGTAGAGACTTTCAGGGAGAGCATAAGGGAACGATTGACAAGAATGGGGGAAAGAAATACAGTAGAAGAAGAAAGGGTAGCTTTGAGAGATGAAATAGTGAAGGCAGCAAACAGCAGAAGATCAAGTAGGTAAAAAGACGAGGGCTAGTAGAAATTCTTGGGTAAGAGAAGAGATATTGAATTTTATTCATGAACGGAGAAAATATAAAACTGCGGTAAATGAAGCAGGCAAAAAGGAATGCAAACGTCTCAAAAATGAGATCAACAGGAAGTGCAAAATGGCTAAGCAAGGATGTCTATAGGACAAATGTAAGGATGTAGAGGCATATATTTCTATGGATGAGATAGCTACTGCCTACATGAAAATTAGAGAGGCCTTTGGAGGAAATAGAACAACTTGTATGAATATGAAGCGCTCAGATTGAAAACCAGTTCTAAGCAAAGAAGGGAACGCAGAAAGATGGAAGGAGTATGTAGAAGGTCTATACAAGGGTGATGTACTTGAGGGCAATATTATGGAAATGGAAGAGGACGTAAGTGAAGATGAAATGGGAGATATGATACTGCGTGAAGAATTTGACAGAGCACTGAAAGACCAAAGTAGAAACAAGGTCCAGGAAGTAGACAACATTCCATTAGAGCTACTGATTGCCTTGGGAGAGCCAGATGTGACAAAACTCTGCCATCTAGTGAGCAAGATGTATGAGGCAGGCGAAATACCCTGAAACTTCAAGAAGAATATAATAATTCCAATCCCAAAGTAAGCATTCGTTAACAGGTGTGAATATTACCAAACTACTAACATGAATTCTTTACAGACGAATGGAAAAACTAGTAGAAGTCAACCTCGGGGAAGATCAACTTCGATTCCGTAAAAGTGTTGGAACACGTGAGGCTATACTGACCCTATGATTTATCTTAGAAGATAGTTTAAGGAAAGGAAAACCTACGTTTCTAGCATTTTTAGACTTAGAGACCGCTTTTGACAACGTTCCCTGGAATACTCTCTCTCAAATTCTGAAGGTGGCAGGCTATTTACAGTTTGTACAGAAACCAGAGGGCAGTTACAAGAGTTGGGGGGGGGGGGGGGGGGCATGAAAGGGAAGCAGAGTAGTTGGGAAGGGAGTGAGACAGGGTTGTAGCCTGTCTCCGATGTTATTCAATCTGTATACTGAGCACGCAGTAAAGGAAATAAAAGGAAATTTTGGAGTAGGAATTAAAATCCATGTAGAAGAAATAGAAAATTTGAGGTTTGCCGATGACATTGTAATTCTGTCAAAGACAGCGAAGGACCTGGAAGAGCAGTTGAAATAAATGGACTGTGTCTTGAAAGGAAGATATAAGATGAACCGCAACAAAAGCAAAAGGGGATAACGGAATGTAGTTGAATTAAATCAAGTGACGCTGAGGGAATTACATTAAGAAATGAGACACTTAAAGTAGTAGAGGAGTTTTGCTATTGGGGAAGCAAAATAACAGATTATGGTCGAAGTAGAGAGGATATAAAAAGTAGACCGGCAATCGCAAGGAAAATGTTTCTGAAGAAGAGAAATTTAACATCGAGTACAGATTTAAGTATCAGGAAGTCTTTTCTGAAAGTATTTGTATGAAGAGTAGCCATGTATGGAAGAGAAACATGGACGATAAATAGTTCAGACAAGAGAATAGAAGCTTTCGAAATGTGGTGCTACAGAAGAATGCTGAAGATTGGATGAGTAGATCACGTAACTAATAAGGAGGTACTGAACAGAATTGGGGAGAAGAGGAATTTGTGGCACAACTTGACTAGAAGAAGGGATCGGTTTACAGGGCATGGTCCGAGGCATGAAGGGATCACCAATATAGTATTGGAGGGCAGCGTGGAAGGTAAAACTCGTAGATCGAGAACAAGAGATGAATACACTAAGCAGATTCAGTAGTTACTTGGAGATGAAGAAGCTTGCACAGGATAGAGTAGCATGGAGAGCTGCATCAAAGCAGTCACTGGACTGAAGACCACAACAACAACAACAACATTCACGTTTCCTACTAATCGACTAATTAACATAGTTGCTGGTAACTGAGTGCGTAGCTTAAATATCTAGCAATTGCAGAGTAATTGATTCGAATTTCGGTGGTAGCAGCTTTTTATTTTACTTTCATTTCAGATGGTTCAAATGGCTCTGAGCACTATGCGACTTAACTTCTGAGGTCATCAGTCGCCTAGAACTTAGAACTAATTAAACCTAACTAACCTAAGGACATCACACACATCCATGCCCGAGGCAGGATTCGAACCTGCGACCGTAGCTGTCCCGCGGTTCCGGACGGAGCGCCTAGAACCGCTAGACCACCGCGGCCGGCTTACTTTCACTTAAACTCCGTTTTTAGTAACAAATGAAAATGTTCACTATGGGATATTAATGCTGGTGCATGTAACTTTTTCATTTCACAATAAGGCATTTCGCATGCCTATCAGATTTTAATTTATTTTCATGGAACTTGTTATTAAAAATAGAAGTTAGTAAATATGGAATTTAAATATAAGTTGCATTTGTTAGTAAATCTTCTATTCCCTGACCTCATCCTAAGTCTTCATGGAGTCGGCATGTTAATCTGGATCTGGCGGTGTTAGTAGCAGAGGATTCCCGAATGCCCTTCCGGTCCCCAACCCCCTTCTCTCCCCCCCCCCTTTCCAACCCCGCCGCCCCACACATACACACCCACACCGGGACGGAATTCGTGCACCTCACTTGTTTGCGGCTCATCTTATCCCAAGGCAGCAGTACATTTCAGAGGAGCCACATCAGAAACATTCGAGATTGAGACAGGCCTCAGACAAGGGGATGCTCTCTCATGTGTTCTGTTCAATGTCGTCTTAGAGAAAGTAATAAAAGAGTGTAGGCAACAGGAGTGGTTCAAATGGCTCTGAGCACTATGAGACTCAACTGCTGTGGTCATAAGTCCCCTAGAACTTAGAACTACTTAAACCTAACTAACCTAAGGACAGCACACAACACCCAGCCATCACGAGGCAGAGAAAATCCCTGACCCCGCCGGGAATCGAACCCGGGAACCCGGGCGTGGGAAGCGAGAACGCTACCGCACGACCACGAGATGCGGGCGCAACAGGAGTGGGCTGGAGTAGAGATGGACGGTAACTTCAATTGTTTCGCATATACAGTTGAAAGAAATGTACCAGAAAATGGACAATTATGCGCAGAAGGTAGGGCTCAAAGTGAATCGAGACAAAACAGAGTTCATGCAATTAGGAAGAAGACAAGAGCAGATAGAATTTCTTGAGATAGATGGCAAGAGGTCCAAGGGAATAGGCCAGTTCAGATACTTGGGATCGTGGTTTACCAAGGACAACTACATAAAAATTGACATCAAGGAAAGAATAGCAGTGAGAACGAAATGCATGCATACCCTCAGAGAGACACTTGGCTCTAAATCGATCTCAGTGAACAATAAGATGAAAATCTACAACACAGTGTGAAACGTCCCCTTAGAAAAATTATTGAATTACTGTGCTGATAAATCTCTTACAGTATTTGATTTTCGAACAGCTGAGCAAAACTGAACGTACTCAGACATTTCGCTCTTTACCTATTCTGATCAACACAAACTGACACACAATATTTTTTAGCGCAACGCAATCTGACTTTCAATAATCCCTACAAAAGAATGGCCCTGACTAAAATTAACCTATACAAATCACAAATCACTTACCTCACAAAAATCTTCATTACTCGAACTACTGCAATACAGCGAGCGCCTCTACTGACAGCTAAATGAAAGATTCAAACTACTGAACGCACTAACTACTGATAGGCATAGTTAGCAAATGAAAGATTTTGATAGAGAACAAACAATGTATTTACCTGAATAGTGTTCAAAAGTCATAATATATATAGCGGTTCATGACATCCATTCTTACAAATGTACTGTTTCTGATGGACACACGGCCAGCTCATCCGCTCTCAAAAATCCGCCATCTCACTTCCCCACATCCACCACTGCTGGCGGCTCACCTCCAACTGCGCAACGCTACGCGCTGTTAACAGCCAACAGCCCAACACTACAATAGCGAATATTACAACAATGCCACCCAGCCTCAGGCTGCACACGACACAGTCAGTGATTTTCATATAGAGCGCTATGTGGCGTTAGCAATAAAAAAACCTAAACAGCCTACTTACAAGTGATATGCCCAGCAGTTAAGTATGGTTCAGAAACATGGAGCATGACTAAGCGAGAAAGGGAAAAACTGTTAATATTTGAAAGAAGAGTAATGAGGAAGCTGTGGGGACCAGTTTTAGATAATAGAGAATGGAGGAGGAGGAAATGTACCTTCTGATGCGACAACCAACTACGCTACTGGCCATGTAGCCAGTATGCTAGATGGAAGACAGGCGAAGATGGCACTAGCGGGGAAACCTAAAACCAAACACTCCATTGGACGACCAAGGCAGCGCTGGATGGACGACCTGGTGAAGGACCTAGCAGCCCTGGGAACTGAAGACATCTGGTGGAACCGGGCACAAAACAGGGAGGGATGGAGGCAGTTTGTAGTTGCGACTACATTTCCTGTACATGCAGCCCTCGTCGTTAATCAGTGAGGCGGATTCGATCCGGGGCCTTGTGCCTACCTGGATCTCGGAAGCAGAGTGCTACATCACGCGGCTCTTGGGGTGGGTCACCGTTCGTTGATAAATCCAGAATTTAAATAAGAATCCCATTTCTCAGTAAATAGGTAAATCGTCCAAGCGTGCAGAAGAACAAACAGGTCCTCCTCTTGTCAGACAGTATAGGCGGTGTAGTAGCTGCACCAAAACGAGGGTCTGGGCGCCTGCAGGTGTGACTGGACGGCTGAGCGGGAAGGCGGCAGCGGCAGCCGAGCGGCTACGAAGCGACTGACTGTGTGAGTCGTGACCGCGAATAATGGGCGACGGCGCCGCACACGAACACAGCCAGACTGACAGCCAATTACGTTTCTACAGCTGCGTGACGCAGCACGCCGCGCCGCAGCACGCTGACAGCGCTCATTTCTCTCCAATTATTCCTCACTCTAATCTATTTTCCATTTGATCCCAGCTACCAGCTGAACGTGTTGCTGTCTGCGCGGCGTCACCACTTCTTATTGAGTGTGTTTGGTCTCAGCTGTTAATCACCAATAAGGGGGCCCGCTACTGACGCGATGAATCATTAAGCTCCGATTCTTTTGCCTCTATTTCTGTATCACCAAAACAGGGAACCTAATATGGTTGCCATCCTGTGTGCAGTAATGACGACCACGCAGGTAATTCGTACCATAACATTATAAATGCGAAAGTATTCCTGTTTGTTACGTTTTCGTAACAAAATCGCTGAACCGACTTCGATGAAACGTAATACGGAGATAGCCTGAATCCTGAGGAAGAACGTACGCTACTTTAGAAAGTGCAGTGCAAGCTATTTATTGTGTTGAAGAATATTACCCCAATTAGAGAAAATATTTTCTCTTACAAAATGCTGTTTACTCTTTCACTTCTGAACTTTATGTTTATGAAATGGAAGTGGAATGATCATATAAAATTAATTGTTGGTAAGGCGGGTACCAGGTTGAGATTCATTGGGAGAGTGCTTAGAAAATGTAGTCCATCAACAAAGGAGGTGTCTTACAAAACACTCGTTCGACCTATACTTGAGTATTGCTCATCAGTGTGGGATCCGTACCAGATCGGTCTGACGGAGGAGATAGAGAAGATCCAAAGAAGAGCGGCGCGTTTCGTCACAGGGTTATTTGGTAACCGTGATAGCGTTACGGAGATGTTTAATAAACTCAAGTGGCAGACTCTGCAAGAGAGGCGCTCTGCATCGCGGTGTAGCTTGCTCGCCAGGTTTCGAGAGAGTGCGTTTCTGGATGAGGTATCGAATATATTGCTTCCCCCTACTTATACCTCCCGAGGAGATCACGAATGTAAAATTAGAGGGATTAGAGCGCGCACGGAGGCTTTCAGACAGTCGTTCTTCCCGCGAACCATACGCGACTGGAACAGGAAAGGGAGGTAATGACAGTGGCACGTAAAGTGCCCTCCGCCACACACCGTTGGGTGGCTTGCGGAGTATCAATGTAGATGTAGATGTAGAAAGTGCTTCTACTGGTTGATATGTTCTACATAATCCGATTCAACGTACCGAACATAATACTTACAAAACTCTCAACGTTTTTCATCCATACTTCCAAATTGATATTGTTAAATGCAAAAGTAACTCTGTTACGTTTCCACGACTCATCCGCTGAACCGTTTTCAAACGAAATGCAATACGGAGATAACGTGAACCCTGAAAAAGAACGTAGGTTCCTTCAGGGGGAAAAATCGATGCCTAAGAGGGTCAAGCAGGGAATGAAACATCTTTTTCTGCATCTGTCAACATAAACAATATTTAAAAACCTCAGATAAGTGCGAGTAGGATTAGTACATTGACGGTTTCGTACAGAGGTAATTATGTATGTAGATAGTTCGTCCGTCCAGGGAATCAAAAATCTTCAAGATTTTTGCCTGTATATTGATACTGGTGAGATATCGTTCCCAAGGATATCCCATATCTTTCGAGAATGGCAAAAAATAGTTTTTTCGTGTGATGTAATTCTAAATTAACAACTTTCGGATTTTTTCCGTTGCTTGTACTGTGAAATCTTGGTTCTTGCCAAATTTCATGATTCTTTGTCAACTGGAAGTATCCTTATGGTTTCGATTAGTGAGTTTGGGAGTGTCAAAATATGTGATCTAAATAGCCGTAACTTTGGATTTCATTGACATAGAAGCTTACTTTATTGCACTGTCAAGGGACCATAGACCCTACTAGGCGACATAAATTTTAACTGGATAGCCTACTCGCTCCTGAGAAAAAGTGGCCTTAGCACACGGATGGACAGACTGACAGTCGGATAACAAATAATAAAAAATTTTTCTTGTGATGTAATTACAAATTCACAGTTTTCTGATTCTTTTCCTTTACTTCCACTGTGAAATCTTGCTTCTTACAAATTTTCGTGATTCCATGTCAATTGGAAATATCCTATAGCCTTTATGAATGAGGTTACGAGCAACAAAATATGTGACATAAACAGCCGTTTGTTTGGATTCCACTGACCTAGAAGCTTACATTTATTATTCTGCAAGGAACTGTAGACCTTAGTACGCAACATAAATTTCAACTCGATACGTCAAACTCTTCCTGAGAACATGGGCTTTTAACAGTTGGACAGACAGGCTGACGGATAACAAAGTAGTGATTCTATCAGCGTTCCATTTTTGCCGACTGACGTACGGAACCTTAAAAAATTATTAATTTTTTCCCATAATGTACACGTCGAATAATGTATAGGTGCTTCAGCAGCATGATGCTCAGATGCGCGCTCCTGCCCACGCCCCTCCAAACAGACAGACACGTGAGGGCAGCTAACGGCATTGCACGTACAGTAGCTTACTCACACATCATAATAAAACTACCGATATGCGAGCGCAGCGACGGGTAATAGCTAGTATAGTAGTATAAATCTATACTTTTATTGAACTGATTCTTATTTTTTAGAACGTTCCAGACTCTATCAAAATAGCACCATAGCCAATACGGACACGCTGTTGAAGGGTCTCCACTTCAGCAACTGGTACAACATACAAACAGTTTTCAGATGTCTCCACAAGTAAAAATCAAAGGAGTTTAACTCCCATAATCGTGCTGTAAACGCACATGGTACTCCCGGTCCTATACATCTCTTGGGGAAAATATTTTTAACATTTTGACGTACAAAAAGATACGGAAAAACGTTAGTACTGAACATACATTCTTTGTCATCAGCCTCCTGACTGGCTCGATGAAGCCCGCCACGACTTTCTATCTTACACCAATCTCATATCTCAGAGCAGAACTCATATCCAATGTCCTGTTGGACTAACTGTACCCCACAGTGTCAGCCACAGTTATACGGTTATTTATAAACAAATGCTTTGCTATGTATTTATTTTAGCCTTCTGTTAGTCCATCTCTATCTTCCACTTCTCTCTGTCCATCGCCTCCACCCGCTCTCTCTGTCCACCTCCTCCTTGTCCAACCTCTTTCTCTATGAACCTCCTGCACTCCCCACTCTCTGTCAATCTTCTCGTGCCCCTCTCGGTCCATCTCCTCCTCCCCCCTCTTTCTATCCAACTCTTCCTCCCTCCTATCCATCTCCTCCTCCCCCTCTCTCTGTCCATCTTCTCCTCCTCCACCCTCTCTACCAACCTCCTCCATTCCCCACTCTCTGTCAATCTTCTCATCCCCCCTATCTACTCATCTCCAACTCTCCCTGTCCATCTACTCTTCCCCCCTCTTGCTGTTCCTCCCCTCCTTCCTCCTCTCTCTATCCATCTCCTCCTCCCCCTTTCCCTTTCCATCTCCTCCTACCCCTTTTGCTGCCCCTCCCCTCCTCCCTCCTCTCTCTCTGTCCATCTGCTCTTACTTTCTTTCTCTGCACATTTCCTCCTCACCCTCTCTCTGTTCATCTCTTCCTCCTCTCTCTGTCTCCTCCTCCACCTATTTGTGTCCATCTCTCTTTCCCCATTCTCCCTCCACGTCATTACCGCCAACACAGTAGGAAGCTCGCTGTTTTTACCCCCACAGTATTTCTTCCCAGATCGTAACTAATATGTGCACCAAATCTAGTTGAAATCGCTCTAGGGGCTTAGCATGAGATTTTTACCCGTGGCCTTCCCCGCGTAGGCACATTTAAAGTACATTACGTAAGTATTTGACACATTTTACACATATTTGTATTTATAGCGAATTTTGCTCTGCAGTTTAATTTTCACGTACCTCAAAGTTTATGACATCGTATCGCCTGAACTATGTGTCGTACAATGACATAATTTTGCAGGTACATTTAGCAACATATATGGATCCTGTCTCCGAAATGATTTGCGAGGAGAGTTCGTGGCAAAGAAGTAATAAATTTAAAGGTTATTCATGATGCAGCAATTTTTCACCCATCTTGGTTATTATGACTTATATCTCCTGAATTATGTGTCATGTAATGATATAATTTTGCTGGTACGTTCAATAGTATATCTGAATACTGTCCGCAACATGTATCGTGAATACAGTTAGTAGTAAATAAGTAATAAATAAGATTGTCATGCTTCATGCGGCAGTTTTATTGCATGAACAGCAAAAATGTAGTAAGCGATAAACTATTTCCCTTTATTCCTCTTGAAGGTGTTGTCATAGAGAAAAAGATTGGTAAATGTTTGATTTTATGTGTAAAGTTTGCTGCTCTCGTTCTCAAATGCTGGATGGATAAATTTAGGATATTCGCGCATCGTGGGCTACACTTCATTTGCAGCCTCAAATAAACCGACACACACACACACACACACACACACACACACACACACACACACACACAAATTATGCATGCCGACCGATGTGGCCGTGCGGTTCTAAGCGCGTCAGTTTGGAACCGCGTGACCGCTACGGTCGCAGGTTCGAATCCTGCCTCGGGCATGGATGTGTGTGATGTCATTAGGTTAGTTAGGTTTAAGTATTTCTAAGTTCTAGGGGACTGATAACCTCAGTAGTTAAGTCCCATAGTGCTCAGAGCCATTTGAACCATTTTTGAACGAATTATGCATTTATAATACATTTAAGATATATTCCGCTCTCGGTCCTTCCCTACTGTTTTACTCTCTATAGCTCCCTCTAGGGCCAAGGAAATTATTCCTTGATGTCTTAATATATGTCCTATCATGCTTTCCTGTCTTCTTTCCAATATTTTCCATATGTTTCTACCCTCTCCGAATTTGCGGAAAACCTTCTTATACTGTATCTCATCAGCCCATCCAATTTTCAACATTCTTCTGTGGAACCACATCTCCGACACTTCTATACTCTTCCTCTCAGCTTTCCCCACAGTCGAATATTAAATGCCGTACAATTCTGTGCTCCAAACGGACATTCTCAGAAATGTCTTCCTCAAAATAAGGCCATTTGATACTAGCAGACTTATGTTGGCCAGGTGCACCCTTTTTTCCTGTGCTAGTCTGCTTTTTATGTCCTCCTTGGTCCATCCATCATTGATTATTTTGCTGCCTAGGTAGTAGAATTCCTTAACTTCATCTACTTCGTGACCATCAATCCTGGTATTAAGTTTCTCGCTGAGCCGTGCTGGCCCTGGCTTACGTGCGTTGGTTTATACCTTGACTGTTACTCTGCGTTTGATTTCCCGCGGTTATTGAGGTTATGTCGTGGTTCTTACTCTTTCTACGTGTGGCAGCAGCGGTGTGTATCGATATTCGCACCTTGTACTATCTTTGGTCCGGTGCTTATAGCTTCTGGCTAGCCGGTGTGCGGCGGTCGGTCGGTTGGGGTCGATCAGTCAGGAAATCTCCGCGCGGCGTGGTGGGCCGGGCCCGCTGGCGGTCTCTTCACAATGTTGGAGTGTGTGGGAGCTGTTCCGATTGCTACGGGTTTAGTGGCTCACTGACCAAGGACATCAAAGTTGAGTGGTGATTTAATTACCGAAGCCAGTCTGTTCACATTGTGCCGTTGGTTTTCATGGTTGGCTGTTGGGGTATTCCCGTGAGTAACAGCGAGTGTTCGAGTTGGCGAAGGTTTGGCCACCATCCGGTGAAGTTTAACGGTATTTTGATTATTTGAAGTCAAAGTGCACCAGCGGAATTTTCTGCCTTGTGGCCGTTAGCGTTCCGGTTACCTGCCCTGGCCGCTGATGTAGAATTCAGGCAGTGTCCTTTCCTCACCGTGTTGTCGCTGTCCAACACCTTTGTGTAGTTTTGACAGCTTATGCATACTTGCTAGTGGGGAGGGGGGAGGGGGGCGCTACGCCTTTTACGTTTCGGCATTGGAGTTCGTTGTGTACTGGTAGGGTGAAAAGCAAGCCGTCTTGTCGGTGGGTCCGTTGACTGTCTCTTAGTTGCGTTGCCGGCGGATCGGATACAGTTTGGCCGACTACCTGTCTCCCCTAAGTGAACGTTAATATTTCAAGTGCAGACCGACCCCCGAAAACTTCTGAGCACCACTGCCTGTACTGCCTCTTCTTATTGGTGTTTCATTGTGTATTTTAATGGCTTATAGCTGATGGTTTGAATTTGTATGCTTTTAATTGGGTTTTAAATAATTGGCCTTCAGCCGCTTTAAACTTGAAAGTTCCATACTTGTTGCATTGCTTGGGTCTTCAGCCTCTTTTAAAATAATTTTTTGGATAAAGCTTTGGGCCTTCTGCCTACTAAAAATTATTTTTGTTGTTTTAAGTAATCAGCCTTCAGCCGTTTTTAAATTAAAGTTCTTGTCTTTCAAGTATCAGACTATGTAGGGCTTTCAGCCTAATTAAAGATAAGGCCTTCTGCCTTGTGTGTGTGTGTGTGTGTGTGTGTGTGTGTGTGTGTGTGTGTGTGTGTGTGTTTTTTTTTAAATTTTACCTGCAGTCTTAAATCATGGGCCTTCAGCCGTCTTTAAATTGTTTGCTTTTCAAGTGTTAGATTTGCTGGGCCTTCATCAAAGTTATAGAACTTACGTACGTGAGGCCTTCTGCCTTCTAAATATTCTGTTTTGAGTCTGCATTTTAAGATAATGGCTTTCAGCCATTTTTAAATTTAAGTGGTTGTGCCCTTAAGGCATAAAATAGTGGCCTATTCAGCCAATAACTAAGTTCAAAAATTTTTGCTGTATTGTTTGGGCAACTAAATAAAGTTATGTGTTTGAGTGTAACTGGCAGCCCCTTTTGGCCCCTTTCCACAATTCCAACCACCTGTTCTGTTCTGCGGACTTAAGCAGGGCGTTTCACTGGTAGCAAAGCGTGGTTGCGCTTGTGCTTGCCATTCTAGTTGCTGTCAGTTTCACCCTGGTTTCTGTTTGTTTTAGGTGGTACTGTATTGCTTTGGCTGTGACTTGTTTCACGTGCTTGTCAAAATGGCAGTGTCCGGGGATTGGCCTGCTCTGGAAAAACCACTTTGTCTACGAGATGGCAATAAGACGCCAACCTATAGAAGGAAGTGTTCCGGAATTGGTAGCCCGTTTGCGCGGTGCCGTGCTGCAGCCGGTCTATGTCACGCTGGCGGTGGTCGGTGAGACGGGAGCGGCAATTCAGTTTTTGTTTGAGGCTATTCTCATTTCTGCAACTTCATTACTTTAGTGTTTCTTTGATTTATTCCCAAACCATATTTTGTACTCATTAGACTATTCATTCCATTAAAATCATGTAATTCTTAATCACTTTCACTCAGAACAGCAATGTTATCAGCAAATTGTATCACTGATATACTTTCACCTTGAATTTTAATTTAACTCCTAAAACTTCCTTTTATTTCCATCATTGCTTCGTTGATGTACAGATTGAACAGTAGGGGCGAAAGACTACATCCCTGTCTTACACCCTCTTTAATCCGAGCACTTCGTCCAGACTTCATATGCATACGATTCTGGGCTCCAAATATGTTTCTTCTTCATCTTAAGGCCAGTCTTTGATACTAGTGGATTTACTTTGGCCAGGAACACCCATTTTTCCTGTGATAGTCTGCTTTCTATGCCCTTGCTTCGTCCGTCATTCGTTATTTTGCTTTCAAGGTAGCAGAATTCCTTAACTTCGTTGTCCCCAGTTTTGATGCCAGATTTGTTAGTAATCTCATTTACGCTACATCTCTTCGCTTTCGCCTTTCTTCGAATTAAACAGCAACAAATCACAAATTGGTTCTAAGTTACGTTATTCAAAAAATACTTTTACCGGTTTCGAATTTGTACAATTCGTCACCAGACGGCTTTCATGCTTTCATCAAAACATATGAGGCATTGGTTTTCTTCATTTCATTGGTTTTCTGGTGAGTTTTCCTAGTGTAAACAATTCACGATTAGAAACTTGTAATAAAGATGGTTGCGCTACAGTCTTGTGGTAGGAAGCAACTCACGTGAAATGTTCGTCTGGAACATTCGTTTTCAGTTTTCTTCCAACGAGTCATATTCGTAAAATTGTTCGTATTTTCACTATCACATGTCAGTTTACATTATTAAACACTTCCGTTTGGTCATGAAACTAATTTACAATGCGCAACAAGTTTTAACTCACTTACAACATGTGAGAATAAATACAGAGTTTACAAAGTATGCGAGTTTCAAAGATTTACGATACAATGATATGTGACTAAAATTTGAAATTTTGGGAAACGAAGCGTAAATTACAGTTATCTTAAACTGAGGAAGTGTTTTGCATTAGACATAAGGAGTTACTTACAAACGGATGATGTGCTTTTGTGAATTAGTCTTCAAACTTATTTTACCAATTGATAGAGGAATGAATGTAGATAGAGTACGTGTAATCCTTGTGTACTAACTGAACAGCGATGACAACAGTAATTACAATTTATTTACATTTAGTGCCGTCAAAATTATTAACTGTCGTAGATATATAGTACACTGAGGTGGGATAGCCATACGCACACATACAGATTTCGGTAGTATCGCATACACAAGGTTTAACTGGCAGTGCACTGGCGGAGCTGTGATTTGGACCCAGCTGATGCATGCGAAAAGTTTCCGACATGGTTATGATCACACGACAGAAATTGTAAGTAGGCTGTTTAGGTTTTTTTTATTGGTAACGCCACCTCTGTATGAAAATCACTGGCTGTGCTGTGTGCAGTCTGTGGCTAGTTTGCATTGTTGTCTGCCATTGTAGTGTTGGGCAGCGGCAGCTGTAGTGTTGGGCAGCGGCAGCTGGATGTGAACAGCGCGTAGCGTTGCGCAGTTGGAGGTGAGCCGCCAGCAGTGGTGGATGTGGGGAGAGAGATGGCGGAGTTTTGAAATTTGTCATGAACTGCTATATTTATATATGATGATATCAAGGTAAATACATTGTTTGTTCTCTATTAATATCTTTCATTTGCTAACTATCCCTATCAGTAGTTAGTGCCTTCCATAGTTTGAATCTTTTATTTAGCTGGCAGTAGTGGCGCTCGCTGTATTGCAGTAGCTTGAGCAGCGATTTTTGTGAGGTAAGTGATTTGTGAAAGGTATAGTTTAATGTTAGTCAGGGCCATTCTTTTGTAGGGAATTTTGAAAGTCAGATTGCGTTGCGCTAACAAAATATTGTGTCAGTTTAAGCACAGTCTTGTATAATTGTTCAAAGGGGACGTTTCAAAATTAAGACTTTGAACGCGGAATGCTAGTTGAAGCTAGACGCAAGGGACATTCCGTTTCGGTCATCGTTACGGAGTTCAGTATTTCACAGTGTAAAGAATGGGCCGAGAATATCAAATTTCAGGCATTGCCTCTAACCACGGGCAATTCTGTGGCAGAGCGGAGTTGGTGTAGAATTGTCGGTACTAACAGATAAGCAACACTGCGTGAAATACCAGCGGAAATCAATGTGGCAATGAGCGTATCCGAGAGGACAGTGCGGCGAAATTTGGCATTAATGGGCTTTGGCAGCAGACGACCGACGCGAGTGCCTTTGCTGACAGCACGACATCATCTGCAACGCGTCTCCTGGGCTCGTGACCATAAAGACTAGACGACTGGAAAACCGTGGCCTGGTCAGATGACTCCCGATTTCAGTTGGTAAGAACTGATGGTAGGGTTCGAATGTGGCGCAGACCTTACGAATCATGGGCCCAAAGTTGTCAATAAGGCACTGTGCAAGTTGGGTGTGGCTCCATAATGATGTGGAGTATATTTACAGTATGTGGAATGGACTAGGTCTTCTGGTCGGACTCGCAACGTTCCAAAAGAGAAGTTGGTATGTCGCAAGGTTGTTCGTCGCCTCTAATTGTACCAAAATGTCGGTATAATTGTACTAAAATGTCGGTATTAATGTAATGTTATTTACATGTTTAGAAACCAGGGGAATTTAGTGTTATTTGTACTTCGAGTTTGTAAATCGTGTCGTTGAATAAGTTACAGAATAGTTGCAACTGGAGGCAGAGATGTTTGGGCAGCCCCTGCTACAGTTTTCGTCGCGGAGCAGAGCAATTTTTCCGGGAGGAAAGCAAATTTTATATTGTTTTGCGAGTGAAGCGCTTTACTTTTAGTCGAATAATTGGTTCTACGTCAGATTACATTGTAATAAGGGCAGTTTTCCAATCTGAGATCTCGTGGGCGACAGCGGTGGTAAGATTGCAGCTTAAGAAAAGGTAAAAGTCTGTGCTGGGTACATATATAGCTACAGCCGTTAGTGTCTTTAGCTTGAGAAAAACCAATTAAAAAGGACCCAAGAAAATTACTGTAGCCCCGGCAGCGATTTACGAGAGTGATTTTAGCCATTCGTGTTGTGGAGTTCATATTTTGACCTTTAATGCGACCTTGGTGAAGTTTTGTGTATAAAGTTGATGATGAAACAGTTCCGATGATAATACTGGTAAGAATTGTGGTTCTTGACCGATAAGACTACACGAAGCGCAATGTGTGCTGGAGTAATTACATGGTGGGGAATTTTAACAGAAAGGTCCTTGGTTAGAGGCTTACCCAACTGTGTGTAGCCACGGTAGCCGTTTATTGGTAAATTGTGAGAAAAATCGGTTGATCGCCGATTCGTTGCTAAAGTCAAGATTGTAGGCAGGTTAGGTGACTGACATAGTGGAGACATAAACGGTGATTCGTGACTATTGTATTGAAGGATCTGTTGGAACTTTCTTTCTTTTCTTTTTTCTTTTTTTTCCCCCACAGCGCTACACCATGTTAAGCACTTTAGGAGTGACGAGTGATCCATCGGAGCCACCGCAGATTATTGGGATGTCGGTAGGTTTTGTTAGCCAACGCTTGAAAAAGCTGAGTTTTTTGTGTGAGCATCTATAATTTCTGGGACCAAAGAGATAGTAGCTACTTTTTTTAAAATGGGGATTTTTTAATTCGAGAGGGGGGGGGGCACTAAAAGGATGCTCGTCACAAATTTTTCTTAAGCTGCCTGTGTAATTTTGCTTTATACTGAATAAACCAATGGTTATATGTTGTGTAAAAACAAACCTGTGAACTAATTTAGATCCCTATCAAACTCATACCTTAACCCTAAGATAAACCCATTAAACACTGGAATGTCTCTATACGGCAAATTATTTCGAATAGTTACAACAAAACCAAAGAAAGAATTTCTATCTATAAGAACAGTAAAGACAGTTTTTTAATTTTTCTCGATGACAGGCAAACAAATCGCATTTGCGATTCATTATATTCATGAACACCAGCGAGGGAACAGTTAAGCTATTAGGTACTGTCGATCGCAATCGACTCAGGACGAGAGAAATATTAACTTTAAATGATGAAAGTTGTCGCTTTAGATAACAAATAACCTGAGATTAAATAATTCGAAGTAACGACCAAAAAGGAAAAGGAAGTTAGTATTAATATTTTTGAAAGAAAGGAACAACTGAAAAAATATATATTTTAAACCTATATGTATGAGAATAACGAACGTAACAATAATGACTGAGTTACTAGCAGATGTAGTTGTTCACTGTGATGGATACAAGGAACATCTGTTAATTAAAAGAATTAAATTGAATTTAAACGTAGGAGACGGGAGTAACCTGCGACGACAAGGTAATAATTTATACGTTCCACCAATAAGGCAGTGAAAGTTATCATTCTGGTTAATTACTGAAAAAATTCAAGCTGTAGAAGATACTACAGCGGTATGTTTACGAGTGCTCTGATTATCTAAATTTTACGTTACGTCAGTAAATAAGAGGAAACATACTTTAACACCTTGGTGGAAGAAAATATATTTTTTTGTAATATACACCTACTGGACAGAGAGATCATATGAACCTTTCTTGAGCGTATAAAACATACATATTTTTGCTTTCACTAGCTGATGACACTGCAACGCTATAAGCATAAAATCCAAGCATCTGAAATAATTCTTGACTACTGGAGTGGTTGCTGATTATTAGCTGAGATATAGTAATTTTTATTTCTTTACTTCGGAGTGGAACCAACAGTACAAATGAAGTGCTGTGTGTATTGGTATTTTCTGGTTCATAAAAGAAAGACGCTAATGAGTCGCTAATAATTATATTAAATGAGTAATAATCTTAAGTTCAGAGAGATAATAAGTTAACTAATTTTTGGATCTTTTTCACTGTTAATAGACAGCGGCCACTCACTCCTATGGCTATACTACCATACTCTGGCTAAAACGTACATTTAAGACAGAGTTTTGTAAAAGCATTAAGAACCTTGATTCTGAACATGATATACATAGTGTGTTGCGCAAATAATCTAATTGTTACTCCGTCTAATTTTTGTTTCTTGGTGTTCTTAGATGTGTGTCTGGCTGAGTGTGATTGACTACGGACAAACAATTCAGATGTGGCTAAAAGAATTGCTAGAGGTAACCCACATGTCCTCCACTAAATAAACAAGCTTTGAGTGATTCTTGGAAGTAAATACTCGCTAGTCACAGGCCCACTGTTGTTAGGAAACGCATTTTACGTTAGTGGTCAGTCCATCTGGACCAGGACGATGGGTATATAATATACACTGAGACTAAGTAGCCACCTAACAAAACAATGTTCAAACTGATCGATCAATACTTGTAGTATGAGCATAGTAACGCTGTCCACTATCACCACATATCACCCCGATAACGCGCAGTGCAAACTGAACCCATCATTGACTGGAAATGGTTATGTTCGGCTACTTGGAGCACATTTGCAGTCATTCATCGCTTCATGTTCCCAAACGACGATTACATGTCACCAGGTCACTATTGTTTTCGACTGGTTTAAAGAACATTTTGGACAATTAGTGAAAGGTTTGGCCACACAGGTCGCCTGACGTGAATCACATCGAACATTTATGGGATGTAACTCAGAGGTCAGCTTCTGCACAGTATCCTACACCGGCAACACTTTCGCAATTATGGACAGCTGTAGCGGCAGCATGACTCAATATTTCTATAGGGTCGTCTATCGACTTATTCAGTCCGTGCCACGCGCCGGGCAAAAAGAGGTCCGACATGTGACTAGGAGGCAAGACATGACATTCGTCACCTCAGTGTACTGTATTATAAGGTTTGTTATTTGATCTGCAGAAAGGTGCAGAACCATTTTTCATACTGGAATGTGGAAAGTACTTTCTGAAAGTTTCTCCGGAAAGGAGTATTAGCCAGTTCAGTCTTTCTCGTAGAGGACGTAATCAAGGGAGCTTTTGTGTGTGTGTAATAATATTTCTTCTAACAAATTCACAGCGGCTTTTTTTTTTCTGCTAAGTGTTTTAAAGTTCTTATTTTTATTTTCTCTATTATTTAATGAGCGTTTCATTAATGCGAGTGCGTATTATTATTATTTGATTTTTATTTATGGTTTGGTTTAGCGCTTCCTCTTTACTGTTTGCTCCTTTTGAGTCCTTTTAATTATGTTTGCGGTAGTTATGAATTATATATTGCTTACCGTTTTCCGTAAGTTAAGGAATACGGTAACACCATATGCGTTTCGCAGCAGCAGATCTTGTTGAGTCTCCTTGCTGGAACTTCTCCACCTGAAATCGCTAAAGATAATTTATCTCTCTACGGAAATTGATCGGTACAGCCAAGTGCTATGCTGTGTCATGTGTATGGTATATGGCGTCTAACTTTATTTCGTAAAATTATTTAGGTCTTCGGAGAAATATTCTCGACGAATCGCAAAACCATGTAAAACTGCAGGTTCGCACCATCAAACCACACAACGCTTCCGAACTACTTGCGTCTTTACAATCACTGAATATTTCTTTTTGAATGATTAAGGGTTATGAACTCTACACACCTGATACTCCTTTTGTGCTTTTATGTGTATTTATATTCTTCAATACCATAAAACATAGATTAGTACCTTAAAGGCGGCTTCCAACAATCTCCTCTCAATCCGACATAGAACATCTCTCTTCCAATGTCCAACATGGAATAATTATCTCTTTGCCGTAGCTTAATACAGCCTGTATCTCTTTATCAAGTTCGCACAGAGATCCTTAAATTCCAGGGAGTATGTATCTCTCGCGCAGGTAAATTTTACATTTATCGTGATATTAATACTTCGTTGCACTTTGTTCGTGGAATTTGCATCACAAACCGTTAGAGTGTAAGAATTTCGTGTTCTCAATATTTCTCACTGAATTATTTTCTTCAGAAATGTGAAGTGCAAATGTAGGTTTGTTGAAGTTGCCATGTCTTAATATGTCACCATGTTCATAGTAACTTATCTAAAAACTTCTGCATTTACAAACAACGTTGGAGTCTGGGCAAAAATCATATTGGAACTTGAATACTCCTGATTTATTGTAGACGTCTTGGAAGGATTTACGTCATGAATTACTTTTTGTTGTGATTTACTGTTAGTAGAGAAGCCGATTTTAATATTCTTGGTTTGATAATGGGCCTATGTATGTGATGGCAGTATATTTAGTTGTCGCTTCTATTGGGGTCTAGTTTGTTTTAAAGTAGACCTGTAGTTTTTGTTTTTATTTTGTTGTTGAATTTGTCTCTTACTATAGGATCACAGCAATTATTATGATCAACTGTTTTAATTACATTGATTTCATTTTGTTGATCTGTGTGACTCATAGATACTTTTTACATTAGATGTACCATAGCTCTGAAATATAACATGTTGTGTTGACTGAAGTGACACAGAGTTGTCAATGCTGACATCTCTGGTGGTAGGTTTTCTATTGATGTTAAATTGATGTTTATGATTAGTGTTACAGATTGTTTTATACCCAATTACGAATTTAATATTTATATGCTTTTTGTTGAGGTCTGCTGCTATTGCATCAATTTCACTGCTTGCTACATCAAACAGCAAGATTGTGTCATTAACATACCTTTTGTAGAATATTATTTTGTTTTTGATATACTGATTAGTTGGGAAGAATTTTTGTTCTGCATGGTTTATGAAAATGTCACGACGTCAAAACCCTCATAGCCTGTATAAAACTTGCATGTGACACAGTTAAACTAGACAAAAAAAGGCACACGATTTTAAGTCAAACTGTTAACATAACAGCCAAAGCAAATAATATCCACAACAGCACTAAAGTGAAAGGTTGAAAAAATATCAACAAATTATCTGGAAGGAATGCACTGATCGTAAAGTCTAATAAAGAAAGTTCTATTTTCATATTACAAGAAAAAGAACACACAGAAAAAGCTTTCCAGCTTTTCAGTTTTTCCAAACAGCTACTGAACTAAAATCTCATCCCAAAATGAAATTTGAAAGTAAACTCCATAAATTATTACATAACTATGACTTTGTATTGAACAAATGTGAAGTATGCAACTGTTTGACAATGAATTCCTCAGCGCCAAAGCTGCCTGCACAGCCAAAGATTCATGTTGAAAAATGTTCCATTCAACCAATAGCTGACTCGGGAAACAGCTCTGCATACTTTATGAACAAAAAAAAGACATTACCAAATACTATACGTTTGAAAATACACTCCTGGAAATTGAAATAAGAACACCGTGAATTCATTGTCCCAGGAAGGGGAAACTTTATTGACACAGTCCTGGGGTCAGATACATCATATGATCACACTGACAGAATCACAGGCACATAGACACAGGCAACAGAGCATGCACAATGTCGGCACTAGTACAGTGTATATCCACCTTTCGCAGCAATGCAGGCTGCTATTCTCCCATGGAGACGATCGTAGAGATGCTGGATGTAGTCCTGTGGAACGACTTGCCATGCCATTTCCACCTGGCGCCTCAGTTGGACCAGCGTTCGTGCTGGACGTGCAGACCGCGTGAGACGACGCTTCATCCAGTCCCAAACATGCTCAATGGGGGACAGATCCGGAGATCTTGCTGGCCAGGGTAGTTGACTTACACCTTCTAGAGCACGTTGGGTGGCACGGGATACATGCGGACGTGCATTGTCCTGTTGGAACAGCAAGTTCCCTTGCCGGTCTAGGAATGGTAGAACGATGGGTTCGATGACGGTTTGGATGTACCGTGCACTATTCAGTGTCCCCTCGACGATCACCAGTGGTGTACGGCCAGTGTAGGAGATCGCTCCCCACACCATGATGCCGGGTGTTGGCCCTGTGTGCCTCGGTCGTATGCAGTCCTGATTGTGGCGCTCACCTGCACGGCGCCAAACACGCATACGACCATCATTGGCACCAAGGCAGAAGCGACTCTCATCGCTGAAGACAACACGTCTCCATTCGTCCCTCCATTCACGCCTGTCGCGACACCACTGGAGGCGGGCTGCACGATGTTGGGGCGTGAGCGGAAGACGGCCTAACGGTGTGCGGGACCGTAGCCCAGCTTCATGGAGACGGTTGCGAATGGTCCTCGCCGATACCCCAGGAGCAACAGTGTCCCTAATTTGCTGGGAAGTGGCGGTGCGGTCCCCTACGGCACTGCGTAGGATCCTACGGTCTTGGCGTGCATCCGTGCGTCGCTGCGGTCCGGTCCCAGGTCGACGGGCACGTGCACCTTCCGCCGACCACTGGCGACAACATCGATGTACTGTGGAGACCTCACGCCCCACGTGTTGAGCAATTCGGCGGTACGTCCACCCGGCCTCCCGCATGCCCACTATACGCCCTCGCTCAAAGTCCGTCAACTGCACATACGGTTCACGTCCACGCTGTCGCGGCATGCTACCAGTGTTAAAGACTGCGATGGAGCTCCGTATGCCACGGCAAACTGGCTGACACTGACGGCGGCGGTGCACAAATGCTGCGCAGCTGGCGCCATTCGACGGCCAACACCGCGGTTCCTGGTGTGTCCGCTGTGCCGTGCGTGTGATCATTGCTTGTACAGCCCTCTCGCAGTGTCCGGAGCAAGTATGGTGGGTCTGACACACCGGTGTCAATGTGTTCTTTTTTCCATTTCCAGGAGTGTAGATACATCATAAATGGTTCAAATGGCTCTCAGCACTATGGGACTTAACTTCTTATGGTCATCAGTCCCCTAGAACTTAGAACTAATTATACCTGATTAACCTAAGGACATCACACACATCCATGCCCGAGCCAGGATTCAAACCTGCGACCGTAGCGGTCGCGCGCTTCCAGACTGTAGCGCCTAGAACCGCTCAGCCAACCCGGTCGGCAGATACATCATACATAACACACATGATCTCACGGACTTCACTGAAGACATCAAAATCACAAACACAGCCCACATAGCTGAAGAAAACCATTCAGTGTGAAACACTGTAGACGACATGAAAGTAATACACTTGGTAAAAAAAGGGAGCCTCTATGAATTTGTTAGAAGAAATGGAAATAACACACACACACACACACACACACACACACACACACACACACACACACACACACACAAAACAACTCCCCTGATGACATCGTTAATGAGCAGACTTTCAGAAAGTGCTTTCCACACTCCAGTATCAATAATGTTTCTACATCTATCTGTGGATCAAATAATAAATCATGTATCGTAATATTGTATATAGCCACAGTAGTCAATAATTTTCATGGCACTAAATATGAATAAATTTTAGTGTACTCATCATCATAGCACATAAGGATTACACTTACCTTCTTACATGCTTTTGACAAAACGGTATTTATCTGGACTACTCACAGTCCACATTCTATGCTCAATAGACTAAACTCTTGCTCGCTTACCCTGACGACATTCCAGAAAAGAGGCAGAGTGGTCTGCAGAAGTGTCACACACCTGCGTCCGTTAACACATTGTGATCTGTAGCGCAATGTCTTACGTTTGTGTTTTTGTTGACGAGTATTGTGTGTAAAGAAAATAAAGATGAAGGTATAGAAGGCCATTTAAATGGAATGAATAACATATAAGGACTGCTGAAGACAGTAGTATAAGGAGTGCCTAGGAAGCAAGACTCCACACTAAGAAAGAATGAAGCTATCAGAAGTACAATGGCATAGTAGAAGAAATGCTTCAGTGAGAGAGCAGTGCCAGTATCTATTATTGATTTGAAATGGAAGCTCCCGGAAAGATGTGAAGCGTATACTATGGAAAATCCTTAAAAAAAGAGTTTGTAACATTTTAATTTTGTTGCTACAGAAGAATTAAGAAAAAACCGGAGAGATAAAGCACGAATGAAGCGATGCCAGAAAGATTAGGAGAGAAATTTAAGGGAATCTTCACAAGAAGAAGAGAGAGAGTGATGAAGCATCTTCAAAGACATACAGGAATATTTAACATTCCCTTGAAGGAGCACTGAAAGCGGGTAGGGTAGGATCAGCCGAGATTAAAATAGGTAAAGAGATTGTGAAGTATCCATATGGAAAGACTAGCTTGTAAGATGAGACGAAGAACAGATGAAACACAGATGATAATTTTTTCCTTGTGTTAGAATAAGAATTGCATGCGTTTCTTAACATAATAATTAATAATTATGACTATGTAAACTGTGTGAGGTTACTGGTTCGGCAAAAAAAAAGGTCTGGGGCCTTAGAAACAAATGAATCGCATTCAAGTGGTTTAAAAACATGCGGATGAAACAGAGAAAATGTATGTTAAGTAGATTAAGAAAAACCTTGGTCAGCAATCTGAAATTTTTCTGCACTTGGTACTAAGTAAGACTAGAAGAATGTGGTATCTTGAGTCTATAAAAACCGATTTGCTTTAAATAAAAATATTGGCCACTGAAGAACCGCGGCTGGCTGAACAGACACACGATAACTAGCTGAAGCACTTTCTTTTCATTGCTGCTAAATTAGATTCCGAGTGAATGCCTTAGTACAAGAACGAAAGGGTTAAGTAATTAACTTAAAACAATAAACTGTTTATCGGAGTAGTAAGTTTTGATAAATCTGAGGAGAGGAAAACAGACAGTATAATTTTCCTGTAGTAAACTCCCAAGCGATCAACGGCTCATGAAGTATAACCCAGACCATTGCAAGACGATTTCGTTTATGATATTCAGGCACAACATCGAAATAGCTAGAATAATTCATTTCATCACACCTGTGTCACACTTACGCGTACCCTGTTTGGCGTGAATAAGTCTTTATCATTGGAGCCGGGCTTGAGGAGCCAGTCAGCGAGACAGAAGTGAAACATTTACAGAAAACGACTGTCGACATGCCAAAATCTTTTGCTTTCTGTTGTTTGTTTATAAAGTGACCGTAAGATCTTGTTGGTGATGTTGGTTACCACGACGACATTGCGAGACTGTTGGTGGTAACTGAATTTATAAACAGGTTTAAGATACTAGCATGTTCGCGAACTGAGCTGTGTTGATCAGTAATTTCAGCTTTACTAGGAAGTTACTACAGTACTTATTTGTTCTTGACGTCTGTGCGGCACTTACATTTAAAGTATACACGCAAACAGCACTAAACGTTTACTGCTTACTACTCTTGTATGCAGGCAAATAGCATTGTAGAGGTAGATTAATACGCACCATTAACTATTTTCATAGCACGAAGAAACTGTCTGTAAACGGATTAGATCAGTATATCCTGTGCTTATGTACAGTTAAATGATTTATGAACAGTGGGCTAATTAGAAGAAAACAATTTAAGTAACTTACCAGTAAGACTTCTTGATTTGCTCGTATGGTTAACCAGTTTTCAGTTATGAATGTCTGGTATCTACTGAACTGATTGATATTTGCTTAAAGTTCTCAGAGGCAGAGCGATTTTGATAAGCCTGTTACTTGGATACAAATGTTTAACATTGGTTCCTATTCTGCAATGTTATCCCAAAAACGTATTCATGACTGCTTATACTGGAGTCTTACTTTTAAAACTCTTTTGAACTAGGTGATCTGTCGCCAAGGAGTTCTGGTGAGATTAATATTAAATGGAGATCTTAGCTTAAGAAAAAATATCAAACTACGAGATCAAATACCTGAGGAGAGGAAAACGGGCATCATAATGTTTCCGTAGAAACTCCCAAGCGATCAACGGATAACATGAAATAAAAGCCAGACCATCGCTACACAGTTTCGTTCATGATATTCATGCCCACATCGAAATACTAGCGAGAACAATTCCTTTCATCACTCGGATGTGAATCGGTTGTTTGTGAAGTGGAGCATGACAACACTTCACCGTTTACATATTTTGACCACGAATGTGTGTTCAGTGTGTGTAGAACTGCTGACAATAAATTTTAGAAAATTTCTTCCTCTAACTTTAAATGCGAATGCGATGGTACCGGTACACAGTGTCTTTCAATTTGTGCTACGAAAAGTAGTCGCAAGGAGTCAGATTAGACTAATATAGAGGCCAGTCCATCACTGCGCCAGTAAATTTGCAATAATTATCCAACGCTATGACTCTATTCTCGAAGAATTCATCAAGAAAGCGAAATACATGTCTGGTGCCAAGTTGTCTGATCCCATCTTGCATGTACCACTCGATACCAGTTCGATCGTTCAACGCTGTGTGGCGACAAATTGTTCCAAAACTGCAACGTAACGTTCTCTAGTGATCGTTTCTCCCAGGAAAAAAGGGCAATAATACCTCTGCGGCAGATCGCAGCCCAAACAATAACGTTGGGAGAATACAGTGGTTTCGCTTCACACAAATGGGGATTTTCGGAAACGCAAAATCACTAGTTTGGTTTAGTCACGGCTCCAATCAGCTGGAGGTGTGCTTCATCTCTGAACCAGATACAGCCAACATAAAGTCCTTCATTATCACTCATTGTGCGAATTTGGTTCATCTAGGCTGCTCTCTATCACACAGACCGTACAGATATGATCTGGTGGCTCTGCATTTTGAATGGAAACCTGTGAAGGCTTTGTCTCAGTATCTTCTGCATGCTGGAACGCTTCAAACCAGTCTCTGCTGCAGTACTTCGGACCGAATTCTTTGGATTATTCTGAATAATACCAAAAACTGTGGCAACATTTTCAGGAGTGACTACATTATGCCTGGCGCCAACATTCCTCTCCAGCAACGCAGCCCGTCCGTTGGACTGTGTTCTGAACTGTGGTATTCCAGTGTTCAGCAGAATACGTTATTTCGACCTTTTCCTTCGGTACGCTTACCTACTTTCACTCTTCAACGAAGGAACTGATCACTCTGAACTGCAGCGCACTATTTACAGGCACTAAGTATTGAGATTACTGTTCGAAATATTTCGAAACTTCTATATAAAATACTTACAGTTTTCATAATAGACATACCGTTTGTTGTACTCGTTTATCGATCTTAATTTCTGAGATATTTAATTTTGAAGTGAGGTACCCTTTCGCTGGACACCCTGTAAAGTGCATTTTTTTTCCTGCGGGTAGGTCATGAAGGACCATGTTCCAATTTCAGTTCTTGGCACTTTCTCCTTTCTGCCTTCAGACTATTTTGAACCAATCTTTTTAGCTACCCTGCCTTGGAATCCTTCCAATTTCGATACTTTTTTCCCGAAAAGCTTCTCTGTTGCTTAAATATTCTATTTTTCAATGTTTCTGTCCAAACCCTTTTTTACTTCGTTGAACCAGCTTGTTGTGGGCTTCTTTATCCCACAGATGTTAATCTACTGCCTTGCATTCGAAAAAAACGTCCAAAAAACATTAGTCTTCTTTTTCTCATTTAGTTTGAAATACACTCCTGGAAATTGAAATAAGAACACCGTGAATTCATTGTCCCAGGAAGGGGAAACTTTATTGACACATTCCTGGGGTCAGATACATCACATGATCACACTGACAGAACCACAGGCACATAGACACAGGCAACAGAGCATGCACAATGTCGGCACTAGTACAGTGTATATCCACCTTTCGCAGCAATGCAGGCTGCTATCTCCCATGGAGACGATCGTAGAGATGCTGGATGTAGTCCTGTGGAACGGCTTGCCATGCCATTTCCACCTGGCGCCTCAGTTGGACCAGCGTTCGTGCTGGACGTGCAGACCGCGTGAGACGACGCTTCATCCAGTCCCAAACATGCTCAATGGGGGACAGATCCGGAGATCTTGCTGGCCAGGGTAGTTGACTTACACCTTCTAGAGCACGTTGGGTGGCACGGGATACATGCGGACGTGCATTGTCCTGTTGGAACAGCAAGTTCCCTTGCCGGTCTAGGAATGGTAGAACGATGGGTTCGATGACGGTTTGGATGTACCGTGCACTATTCAGTGTCCCCTCGACGATCACCAGTGGTGTACGGCCAGTGTAGGAGATCGCTCCCCACACCATGATGCCGGGTGTTGGCCCTGTGTGCCTCGGTCGTACGCAGTCCTGATTGTGGCGCTCACCTGCACGGCGCCAAACACGCATACGACCATCATTGGCACCAAGGCAGAAGCGACTCTCGTCGCTGAAGACGACACGTCTCCATTCGTCCCTCCATTCACGCCTGTCGCGACACCACTGGAGGCGGGCTGCACGATGTTGGGGCGTGAGCGGAAGACGGCCTAACGGTGTGCGGGACCGTAGCCCAGCTTCATGGAGACGGTTGCGAATGGTCCTCGCCGATACCCCAGGAGCAACAGTGTCCCTAATTTGCTGGGAAGTGGCGGTGCGGTCCCCTACGGCACTGCGTAGGATCCTACGGTCTTGGCGTGCATCCGTGCGTCGCTGCGGTCCGGTCCCAGGTCGACGGGCACGTGCACCTTCCGCCGACCACTGGCGACAACATCGATGTACTGTGGAGACCTCACGCCCCACGTGTTGAGCAATTCGGCGGTACGTCCACCAGGCCTCCCGCATGCCCACTATACGCCCTCGCTCATAGTCCGTCAACTGCACATACGGTTCACGTCCACGCTGTCGCGGCATGCTACCAGTGTTAAAGACTGCGATGGAGCTCCGTATGCCACGGCAAACTGGCTGACACTGACGGCGGCGGTGCACAAATGCTGCGCAGCTGGCGCCATTCGACGGCCAACACCGCGGTTCCTGGTGTGTCCGCTGTGCCGTGCGTGTGATCATTGCTTGTACAGCCCTCTCGCAGTGTCCGGAGCAAGTATGGTGGGTCTGACACACCGGTGTCAATGTGTTCTTTTTTCCATTTCCAGGAGTGTATTTTCTATATTTTGCTATATTTCAGCATTACTTCGAAATTTCCAACCTTCTGCTGCGTATTGTGGTCCTAATGTTTTCCTTATAATTCGCCTTTCTGGTACTTCCAATTTATTTACACTGTAGTTTAACGTCAGGCATTCGCTTACATGTAGGCGTTCTGGCTTCGCTACTGTGTTGTAATGCCTTACTTTTGCAATTTTTTGATAGGCACTTTTTATTGTGGAGGTCCCTTGGTGATACCATATGCTATCCCCATTTTAGGCAACCTTTCCTCTATTGCAGATTTTTTCCAAAGTATTTTTTTCGATTATCGCCATTAGTTATTTGAATTATTTACCCTCAGGAATTTTGGAGCATCCTTCAAGTTTGTTACAAATTTTGTTTTTCTGCATAAATTCTTAAATCAATTCTGCTGGCTATTTCTTCCAGGAAATTTATTTGTGTTATAACTGATGCCACATTTTCGGAAAGTATAGAAAAATCATATGCAAAATGTAAGACAGTCGATTTCGATCTCTTTTCTTCCTCTTCTCAACCTAATTGGCGAAATTTTGAGGTCGATAAGTTTATCGTTCCAAATTCTGCCTGTTTTCTCTAACACACTGTTACAAGGATTGTGGGTGGGCTTCACCTTGTTGCACACCTGCTTTATTTTGAAAGAGTGTGAAATTTCTCCCATAAATTTTGCTTTACAGACTGTATCTGCAAGTGTTTCAGGGATAGGTTTGCCAGTTTAGACTTTATGCCAAATTCACGAATTACTTTATCTGTAGTTTCTCTGTCAACAGAATCAAAAGCCTTTTTGAAATCCACAAACATAGCCGGCCGGAGTAGCCGAGCGGTTCTAGGCGCTTCAGTCTGGAACCGCGCGACCGCTACGGTCGCAGGTTGGAATCCTGCCTCGGGCGTGGATGTGTGTGATGTCCTTAGGTTAGTTAGGTTTAAGTAGTTCTAAGTTCTAGGGGACTGATGACCTCAGATGTTAAGTCCCATAGTGCTCAGAGCCATTTGAACCATCCACAAACATAACTACAATGTCCTTAGAATTAAGTAATCTGCGGCGAATTCCTTACTTTCCTAAAACCACCTTGATATTCACCTACATTTTTGTCTAGTGTTGTTTCTATTCTGCTCACTAAAATCTTAGAAAACACTTTATACGCTACTGGCAGAAAAGAGGTTCCTCTATAGTTGTTTCCATCATGTTTATCATCTTTTTTGTGGACTGGATTTATCAAGGCAACTTTCCATTCCTCTGGGATCTTTTCTGTTCTCCAGATTTCTTTAAAGAGTAAATTTGGCTCTGTTGCTATATTTTGAAAGGACCACTTCAAGAATTCAACTATAATAGAATCTTTGTTGTTTTTCAAGGTCTTAATTACTTCTTTAATTTCTTTTATAATTGGTGATAAATATTCTTCCAAATTCTCGTTGATATCTTAGAATTGCAATTTATGACTTGGTTAAGGACAGTTTAGAATAATGTGAGAGGGAGCTTTGGAGAAAGGGTGTAATACATCTTTCCACGTGTAAGCTCACAACTTTTTATTTATTACAAAGTGTTTCTCTCTGCGATACGCCTACGGGTATTTAAAGGATCATTAGGCCAGTATACGCTGACATTTCTTTGTTTCTTTATTGTAAAGTTTATCACTTCCGTACAGGCTTTGAATCTGACGTAGGTATATTTCAAGTGTAGGCGCATGGTAGAGAAAGAGTTGACAGCGCTGCCAGTAGAAATCTTTGCTATTTTGAAAGACGCAGCAAAGATGGCCACTGTGTCCCTTGTCATCTGTTTCACAATATTTTAGACAGTTATTTCCAGTAAGACACTAGATTTTATGTATGATTAGTATTTCCAACTTATTTTCACACTTCTTCATTTGTACAGAACTTTCATGGTCTTGTTTAATTCTTCCTTTTGGAACCATATTTAAAATTTAAGATTTTGCCGCCGCCCCCAAAAACTTACCACCCAGGGCGGTGACGGGGGCAGTAATTTGTGAGAACAATGGTGAGCAAATGATTGTTCTTAAATTTATTAAGAGCTTGTATACTGAGATGGGACGAATGGTTGTCCAGCAGTAGTAGGACAGGAGCTTCTTTTGTTGGTCTGGTTTGTGTAGTGGGACGAAATTAAACGTCACCCATCCACCAAGTCAGCCCAGTTTGCAGGTGACTATAAGTTTAATTTAGTTTTTGTTTATGTGTTTTCTTATTATTTGTAATAAATGTGAATTATCTAAAAGTTTTGTATTTTTTTATGTGTTTCATGTACGGAGAGATCGGCGCAACGAACGGGGACAGCATCTTCGTTGCCGCGACCAGAGAGGAAATTGCTGGCCGCTATACGTCGCGGGTCGACAGCCAAGGAGCAACAGAAGATCCTGGAACCGAGTTGTTGCGTCGTGTTTCTAAAAATTAAAAATGAATTTTTATACTCTTTTTGTACAACAATGACAAAAAAAAAATAGAGCGTAATCTTATTGAGAAGTCAGTCACTGTCTGTCAACGCTCAAGTTCACATCTGTATGTGTAGGAAGCTAATAAAATAGTGTATGCTACTAAAGTTGAAACACGTGTCTTGAGGATTTATTTATGAAGAGTTATGTGAACGGATTAATAATATATTTGACAAGATTATTGAGTCAGACAGCGTTGGCCGAAACTTTGAATCTAAAAAGTTTATTTAATGTGTGATTCTGATATCGATTAGATCAAGATAACGTGTGTCGATATAATTTTCTGAGGAGAAACAAACGAAATTTAAATTCGAAAAAGTTACGAAAACCAATTGGCCCAAGTGATGTAATTCTCTGCACACGACTCAACTGATGTTTTACAGTTTCGTTCAAGAACCATCCTATAACAATTTAAAAGGCATATAAATCATTTGTGAAGTGAGTGTAACTGACGTGGGTGACGAAGTCTGCACATGGTCATACATATATCAAACGAAAAACCTAATAAGTCGTTACACCGCACCGTGGCGACCGTGACAGGACTTGTGTGCAACTAAGGCACACAGGTACGAAACAAAACATCAAGAGTCCTTCGGAAGTCAACGCGAGTTTTCGTGGAGCCTTCACCAGCCAGCGGCGACTTCGTGGGTGTGGGCATCTGACGGAGTGCAGCCAAGCAGTACGGTCACGCAGTTGTTCCACGAGAAGGCGCATCTGTTGGGCAGCAGCTGAACGCTGCAAACCTCGACAACCCTTTTTTTCCCTAAACTAATAGGCCCAGTACGTCAGCTGCGGGGCGTTCCTCCGGCTGGTATTAGAGGTGTTGCTGAGGGCTTCGCCTGTCTACGGCGGTGCCGGGCGTGGTTGCAGCTAGCGACGTTTCCGGTGTTCGACTCAGCGTCCTGCCGGTTGCGGAAGCGGGGTCGCAGCATCTCAGCGGCTGCATCGACGGCTGTTTCTTCTGCAGCCCCATAGCAGCACTCTGGTCATCGAGAACTACAAATTACAATATTAAGTGTCCGGTGAGTTTGTTTCAAGTTGGAAGTGGAGTGTTGTATATAGGGAGTGTGCTTTTATAGGATTGTTGATTACAAGTCTGCGTGTGTAAATAGTTAATATCTTACAATAATGTCGGGAAGTGAAATGTCAGACGAAGAGCAATCTATGTCCGATAGGAGCATGAGAGCCCTTTTTAGGGCGATCGCTAAATTAAAACAATCTAACGAGGAATCTACTGCTAGATTAAAAGAGGAACTAAAACAGGAATTAAAACAGTCTAACGAAGAATTTACTGCTGAATTAAAACAATCTAATGAAGAATTTATGGCTAGATTAAAACAGTCTAACGAGGAATATACTGCTAGATTGAAAGAGGAACTAAAACAGGAATTAAAACAGTCTAACGAGGAATCTACTGCTAGACTTAAAGGGGAGCTAACAGAATCGACAGACAGGTTACAGGAACATCTTAATGAAACCAGTCGAGAATTAAGTGATAAAATAGAGTCTTCTAAAGTTGAAATGCAGGAAAAATTAGTAGGACTTAGTAATAAGATTGCTGATAATTGTAAAAGGTTAGAAGAACATATCCAGGAATCGCGCGAGGAAAAAGCTCGCATGCGACACGATATTACTGACTTATCCGAGAGACTAGATAGTGTCAATATCTTAGTTGTAAAGGAAATACAGAAAAATAACAACATGTTACGAGATGAACCTTCTATGCAAACGGAGACGGTTCGTAGAGAATTAGTGGAATCTATTAAAGAGGTCTCTACCAAACCTGTAGAGATTTCTTCAATAGATAATGTAGAATTAGAAACATTAACTCATCAAGTAGAAAAGGACCATACCGAAATCGAAAACATGAAATTTTTAATTACTGAAATATGCAGTAATCTTGAGACTGCCAAAGATAATAACATTGATGAAGGTACAGAGCGTTCACATCGTGAACACAGTGAAGAATCGATATTAGCTAATCGCGTATCCAATACAGAAACGCGGATACAGGAAATTACTAAACGGTTACCGGAATTAGATAATAACGAGAACATTTCAGGTAGCAGAGGTAATAACATAATCAGAGACAACAGTCGCATCGAATTTGCTAGCTCGGACGACAACAATATGAATAAAGCAATCACGGCAAGCCAATCCGATGCAACTCCGTCTCTGCAATCTAAACAAAATCCGACTATTTCTCTCGCAGAATGTCGGGATGACATAACGACCAATTCAAATGTAGCAAGTCGATTTCCTGTATTCAAACCAGGAGGCGAACTTCATCCTATAATCTTTATAAAAGCTTTTGAAACATCATTATCTTCTAAATGGAGTAATGAAAAACGCATTCAATTTGTAATAGGACATTTAGAAGCAGAAGCTGCGGAATGGGCAGTACTGCATAGAAATGAATTCAGGGATTGGGATGATTTTGTTAAGCAGTTTAAACAAAATTATTGGTCAAGACGAAAACAACAACACTTAACTTTAAAGTTGTTAGCCCCTCCTCCATATTCTAAACGGTGGAGAGGTTATAGGAATTATTTTGAATGGAATTTAAACCGTGCTAAATTAATTGAAAGTCATTTAATACGAGTCCTAAGTAGTAGGTTACCGTATTACATAAAGGAAAGAAAAATGTTATTCTACGAATTATACAAAACCTTAATAATGAGGACGAAACAGTTAACACCCGGGGTGTGTGGTTATATTTTAACGACTTGTTGTAGTGGAAAGCACAGAGGGAACACCAGAGATGGAAAATCTGCATTCCGAAAACTGTTGTGGACGAGTTAATTACTTATATTCATGAAGGTTACGGGCATTTTGGAATTCATAAATGTATTAAACATCTAATGAAGTATTATTATTTCAAAAATATGTCCCGTATTGTGAGAAGTATTATTAGGGCTTGTGAAACCTGTCAAAAGGTTAAAGTTAATAACAAATCCAAGCGTTATAAATTATATGCTGTAATTCCTCGAGGTTTGTGGGATCTACTATCATTAGATTTTTTCGGCCCTCTGCCTCGGAGTTCAGGAGGATTAACATATGTGTTTGTTGTAATGGAATGTTGGTCCAAACATGTGAAACTGTATACTTTGAAACGAGCGAATACAGCAAGCGTTATACGCTGCCTCACCCGAAATTACTTTGTTAACTGGGGCATTCCTAAACGACTTATGTCTGACAACGGTAGTGCCTTTATTAGTCAAAGATTTCAAGATATGATAAGACAATATGGAATCAAACATATATTAATTTCGAAATATCACCCTCAAAGTAATTTAGTAGAAAGAGTCATGAAAGAATTAGGACGATTATGTAGAACTTATTGTGCACATAAACATACTCGGTGGGCCAAACTAATGCCTGAATTCGAAAAGATACTAAATGAATTGCCTCACCTAACGACGGGATTATCACCTATAGAAATTTTAGGCAAACGAATTATAGGTGAGCCTTTACTAGCTGCTTTACCTTGGCCACCAGTAAATGAGATACAACAAGATATTCCAGACGAAAAAGTTTGCGAACAGATTGTAAAAAATGCCGAACGGAGAATTAAAAGTTATAATCAACAGGCTGTAGAACCCTCATTTCAGGTAGGAGATCTTGTGTTAGTACGATCTCATCCTAAAAGCTCTAAGATCGATAAGGAATGTAGAAAATTCTTCTTTATCTTTGAAGGTCCATATGTTGTACATAAGATTGTACATCCCAAAGCATCACTTCTTATGGAACCTTCATCAGGTGTAATTAAAGGATTATATAGTGTTGATCAAATGAAACTCTTCATTCCTAAATAAGTTAATATTTAGTATATGTTACACACGGAAGAGCGTTCATAGTTATTCATGTGAAGTTTTTCGTGATAGTTACGTATTATTTTAAAGAATAGAACAGAAAGCTTAAACAAGTGTTCTACAATAATCTACTGGTACTTCAAAAAGAGAAAGATAACCCAAAGGGGGATTTATATGGAAGAAATTTTGCTCTTAGGTCAAAAGGAATTTTGCATATTTTAAATTTACTCGGATAGTAGGAACCAAAGGGGATGGTTAATAGTTTTAGGGACCATGGGCGTCCAGAGCTATATGGCTCACGAGAACATAGCAGAGTGCCTTTAATAGAGGTTTGTAATAGTGTTAATATAGAACACACCAAACGGGGCTCTCTCGCTTGTTTCTCCTAAATAAATGGCCATTACCCAACAAGGTGTCCGAAGGTAAAGAAAGCCGTGCCGAGATTCTAAAGAAAGTTTTGCTTGATTTCTTCTTGACCTCAGGCATAAATAAGGCATTAGGGAAGAGAATGACGTAAAGTAAATAGTACTATTAGATATTGTGAGAAACTTATTAGTAATATACATTCTTGAAAAGAATAACTCTAGTAAATAAATGAAACTATAACTAATCTATCACAATTTGAATGCTCTGTCCTAATGTACAACGTTAAAAAACGTACTAAATTAGTATTTATTAGCAACTATTAACTGAAGAGGAGCAATCTCCCTATATTCGGCTACGAATTACCATAATAGCACAATTAAGAGTAAATGACAAATAGTCACAACAATATCGTATTAAAAGGATTAAATCTATCTAAGAGCAAGGGCTCTAGGTTACGTAAAATGTGAGAAAAATGTATTAACAGTTAAATATTGTATATTGAAAAGTTTTAATTTCGGTTAAGACCTGACAAACTGAGCTTGTGGGTGGGGTATGTAGTGGGACGAAATTAAACGTCACCCATCCACCAAGTCAGCCCAGTTTGCAGGTGACTATAAGTTTAATTTAGTTTTTGTTTATGTGTTTTCTTATTATTTGTAATAAATGTGAATTATCTAAAAGTTTTGTATTTTTTTATGTGTTTCATGTACGGAGAGATCGGCGCAACGAACGGGGACAGCATCTTCGTTGCCGCGACCAGAGAGGAAATTGCTGGCCGCTATACGTCGCGGGTCGACAGCCAAGGAGCAACAGAAGATCCTGGAACCGAGTTGTTGCGTCGTGTTTCTAAAAATTAAAAATGAATTTTTATACTCTTTTTGTACAACAATGACAAAAAAAAATAGAGCGTAATCTTATTGAGAAGTCAGTCACTGTCTGTCAACGCTCAAGTTCACATCTGTATGTGTAGGAAGCTAATAAAATAGTGTATGCTACTAAAGTTGAAACACGTGTCTTGAGGATTTATTTATGAAGAGTTATGTGAACGGATTAATAATATATTTGACAAGATTATTGAGTCAGACAGCGTTGGCCGAAACTTTGAATCTAAAAAGTTTATTTAATGTGTGATTCTGATATCGATTAGATCAAGATAACGTGTGTCGATATAATTTTCTGAGGAGAAACAAACGAAATTTAAATTCGAAAAAGTTACGAAAACCAATTGGCCCAAGTGATGTAATTCTCTGCACACGACTCAACTGATGTTTTACAGTTTCGTTCAAGAACCATCCTATAACAATTTAAAAGGCATATAAATCATTTTTGAAGTGAGTGTAACTGACGTGGGTGACGAAGTCTGCACATGGTCATACATATATCAAACGAAAAACCTAATAAGTCGTTACACCGCATTTGCCTAATAAAATGATCGATAAATGTTACAAAGGATTGCTGCACCTGTGTCAGCACTGATGTATCCGATGGGCTCGTCACGAATAAAATGATCTTTAAAGTTATTTCTTGGAAAAATAATCGTGGGTGGAATGAATCTGTCTTGTGCACATTTAGCAGCTGCTACTGTTACCTATACTCTCCGTTCACCAGAGCTCAAAATTGCAACTTGTTTCACACCTTTGTGATGAGCTATCCTGTTTGATTCAGCACTGTAGTTATATCTATTTCATTCATGTTCCACATTATGGAAGGGGGAAGAGGGTGCTTAGAACAAATATCTCCTAGCTTTTGGAAAAACTCCCCATTTTTTCTATTAAATCCTGTCAGTCTTCCCAGACTTCTGCTTTCAGGTTGTCTGCTGGAAAGATAATTGTTTGTCTCAAAAAATCCTGAAAGCAATCGGCCTTCCTTTTGTGCCCAATATGATGGCATTTTCAAGTTAAAGTATTTTGTACGAAGATACCCCAAAATTTACACTTCTTCTTTGGTCAACCCGAACATAATGTCTGGATCTCGCGATATAATCCCTCATTATCTTTTCCTAACTATCTGAAACCACTTTCATGCTTTTAGAGTACCCACAAATAACGTTTCCGTCTGTTTCCTTTTTCTTTTTGATGAATCGAGAAAGGGCATACAAGCAAATATTAAATTCTTTTGCAGATTGTCTAATCAAATAGTGGCCCTTTCTCCATTTTCCAGAGCTAAAGTGGCTGCTCTCTTCATTACATCTAAAGATTTCAAATCTTTTTCTGTTTTGCGTTTGTAATGACGCATTTTCTTTACCTGAAAGTAAAAATTTAGAGTGAGTAAACGTAAAATACAAGAACAAGTAAAAGAAAAGCATTACATTGTCTAACATAAAAATTCGACCTAACTAAGAGCGAGGTTATTTGCAGCTCCGTGTTACAACATGCCCCGCTTCGCACCGCTATATAAATCGCAAGTAACATCCCGACAATGACTTTAAACTAAAATCAGCTACTACATTGTTAAACTACAAAAAGTAAGTGTCACTTCTGAAGTCTAATGTTTGTCACCGAACCTGTTATTATACAGGGCGAGTCACAAAATATTGCCACCTAGAATAACTGCGGAAGTATGATAGTAGCTGATAAGTTTGTGAGACAAAAGTTACATGGGACAACGGGGGCCATAACATGACGTTGGTCTTTTATTGCGAGGTGGAGTAGCGTCAGAGATACGAAGGTCAATTTTGATTTTTTAAATGGGATGCTATAGCTTGGTACTTATTTTCTGATAGCGGCTATCGAGACTAATCCAATGATGCATAACAGTAAGGTCTTTGAAGGTCAACGAAGGTCACAAATATGGCATGAACGTCCATTAACAGAAGGTGTTCGAAGTAATGATCATTGGTATCAATACAGTGCTACAATCTTCTTGTCATGGACTGAGTGGTATCCCTTATCACATCGGCACTTATCGAAGCACATACTCTGACAATTCTCTCTCTTATATCTTCAGGTATAGTTGGAACGTCTTTATAAACAATGTCTTTTACGAAACCCCACAAGAAAAAATCCAGAGACGTCAAGTCGAGCGAACGAGCCGGCGGCGACACATCTCCTCCGCGTCCAACGATTTGGGAACTGTCTCCGCAGCTCATTTATAGCCATCAGCGAAAAGTGTGCCGTACATCCATCGTGTTGGTACCACTTTCTGTTCCTTGTTCCTAAAGGTCTTTCTTCCAATAACAGAAGTAATGTTTCTTGCAGAAATGTGGTGTACTTCCTATCATTAAGATTTCCTTCGATGAAATAGGGGCCTATAATTCTGTCCTCCAGAATCCCACACCATGCATCCACCGACCACGGTTGTTGATGTGCATCTTGCCGCAGTCAACATGCCGCGCGGGATTAGCCGAGCGGTCTAGGTGCTGCAGTCATGGACTGTGCGGCTGGTCCTGGCGGAGATTCGAGTCCTCGCTCGGGCATGGGCGTGTGTGTTTGTCCTTAGGATAGTTTAGGTTAAGTAGTGTGTAAGCTTAGGGACTGATGACCTTAGCAGTTAAGTCCCATAAGATTTCACACCCACATCTTCTTCACGCAGCAAACATAGATTTTCAATTGTCCAATAATGCTTGCTATGCAAATTAACATTTTCCTGGTTCGTGAATGTAGTCTCGTCAGTAAGTAAAATCAAATTAATAAATGTGTCATCCCTCTGAATCTGAAGTTGAGCCCATCGGCAGAATTCAATGCGACGCATAAAATCCGTATCAGAGGAGACTGATATGGTAAGGATGATATTTATGGATACACAGAAGACGAACAACACTACTCCGGCTCATACCAGATTCCCTTGCGATTTGACGCGAACTAACACAAGGATCTCGAACCACAGAGGCAAGAGTACCAGTTTCAGTTTCCTCGTTAGCAACTATCCTTTGCCGGATATGTTTTGGATGCGTTAAAGATCCATTTGTTCTCAGTTTATCATACACACATTTAAATGTGCGACGTGTAGGGTGAGTACGTTGAGGATATCTTTCAATGTATAAGTCTCTAGGTCTCAATGAATTCCGTTGGCATTCTCCGTAAATGAGAAGCATATCGACTTGTTCTTCGCAGGAATACATCATTCACATTCGCTTGATTCGACGATACTAGTCTTACCGTCCCTATTAGTGTTGTATTGCGAAACCGTCGAATGGTGTTTAGATGTCAATGGTACGTTAGATGGATACATTGTATTCGACGAATATTTACTATTTGCACGATATGCGAGAGAGAATTGTCAGCGTATGTGCTTCGATAAGTGCCGATGTGATAAGGAATACCGCTCAGTCTATGACAAGAAGGTTGTAGCCCTGTATTGATACCAATGGTCATCACTTCGAACACCTTATGTAAATGGACGTTCATGCCACCTTTGTGACCTTCGTTGACCTTCAAAGACCTTACTGTTATACATCATTGGATTCGTCTCGATAGCCGCTATCAAAAAATAGCTACCAAAATATAGCATCCCATTTAAAAAAACAAAGCTGACCTTCATATCTCTGAAGCGACTCAACCTAGAAACAAAAAACCAACGTCATATTATGGCCCCCGTTATCCCATGCAACTTTTGTCCGACAAACTTTTCAGCTACTATCATACTTTCGTAGTTATTCTAGGTGGAAATAGTTAGTGACTCACCCTGTACAACTTTTTTGAAACTATAAACAGTTACCCACCAATGACGATTTCGGTCAAAGAAAGAGAACAAGAAGGAAAACGTCTTCCCGCGCCGACTCTGACCATCACAGTGAGGATATTACGCAATTGAAAATGTCTCCACACGATGGCAGCACCGGATGAGATACTTCATGAAAAAATGCAGATGTTGCAGTTTACCCCTGTAGCAACATGCCCCTCTCTCCCCTGTTTCACAACACGGCTCATACATTTGTCGAGGTCTTTGACTAAATTATCAACGAAAATATAAATGTGAAGGTAAAATAAACAAAATAAAATATTTCCAGTGCCCATAGACTCTATTCCTTGTCGTGATGTCACATACACGATTACTCTTTGTGAATATTGAGAAAACAACGATGGCTTCTAGATAGTAATACGCGTAAAGAACATATAGCTAATTGTGTTTTCGTTTTGCTGTTTTAGTCTTTGAGCAGGTAAGTGATGATGCTACCAAAAGCACTGTCCGCCACATATTATGTGATAACTTTCAGAACGTAGATGTAGGTGACACTAGAGATCCGTACATCGATTTCTGATAATATAGTATTATTAAAGCAGTCCCACTGTGCAAGCAACTCATTGTGATTTTACTGTTTCCTGCTTTCCCAATTTTTTTCTCACGTGACAGGTGTGGAGAACTGTCAAAGCTTCAGTTGCTGAAACTTACTGGTAGATTAAAATTGTGTGCCAGATTAGGCATCGAAACTAGGACCTTTGCCTTTTGTGATGTTTGGAAGGTGGATAGGAGGCACTGCTAGAAGTAAGGCTGTGAGGGCGAGTTGTGAGTCGTAAAGGTAGCTCAGTCGGTAGAGCACTTTCCCAGCAGGGGAAAGGATCACAGGATGGATATCGGGTCCGACACACGTTTTGGTCAGCCAGCAGGTTCCAAATCAGAGCACACTCCGCTGCAGAGTGATAATTCATTCTGGCATCAGCTGCTTGAAAGAGCCAAAAGGCTTTGGTCCGTGGAGGAAATGAACACAAAATGCTAAACACAGCTTCTTTTGAAGAGCTATGTGGCAGAGGGAGGAAAGCAGTTGACCCGACGTCTGTTGAAGAGTTCGGTCACAGCATTGTGGGAAGGGTCGAGCAGTGGTGTGTTAACATGCAGTACACATATAATTGCCCGAACGCTCGACATGCCTGCGAGCACGGAGCATAAAATCCTGCGAAACTTCTTGCATTGCTGTCCATAAAAAATATCCTTCATTCAGGAGCTGCTTCCTGCTGACTTGCAAGAAAGACAAACGTTCGCTTTGGACTTCCTCGCTCGCATGGAAGTGGACAATAAATGGCTTGGAACTTTCTGTGGACAGATGAAGTCCATTGCATCTCCAAGGATATGTCAATATGCAGAAATGCAGAATATGGCCAACGGAAAAATCGCACGCACATCAACCAGGACCACTTATTCTGCAGAGGCGACTGTGTGGTGCGGGTTGACGGCATCGTTTATATTAGGCCAGCATCTTTTCGAAGAGATGAGTCCTGCTTGTTCTCTTACATATACATTTACATCTATACTTCGCAAGCCACCTGACGGTGTGTGGTGGAGGGTACCTTGAGTACCTCTATCGGTTCTCCCTTCTATTCCAGTCTCGTATTGTTCGTAGAAAGAAAGATTGTCGGTATACCTCTGTGTGGGCTCTAATCTCTCTGATTTTATCCTCATGGTCCCTTCGCGAGATATACGTGGAAAGGAGCAATATACTGCTTGACTCCTCGGTGAAGGTATGTTCTCGAAACTTCAGCAAAAGCCCGTACAGAGCTACTGAGCGTCTCTCTTGCAGAGTCTTCCACTGGAGTCTACATCTCCGTAACACTTTCGCGAAGCGCGCTGCTCTCCGTTGGATCTTCTCTCTCTCTTCTATCAACCCTATCTGGTACGGATCCCACACCGGTGAGCAGTACTCAAGCAATGGGCGAACAAGTGTACTGTGTACTTCCTTTGTTTCCGGACTGCATTTCCTTAGGATTCTTCCAATGAATCTGTCTGGCATCTGCCTTACCGACTATAATTTTATATGGTCATTCCATTTTAGATCACTCCTAATGCCTACTCCCAGATAATTTATGAAATTAACTGCTTCCAGTTGTTGACCTGCTATATTGTAGCTATATGATAAAGGATCTTTCTTTTTGTGTATTTTCGGCACATTACACTTGTCTACATTGAGATTCAGTTGCCATTCCCTGCACCATGCGTCAATTCGTTGCAGATCGTCTTGCATTTCAGTACAATTTTCCATTGTTGCAACCTCTCGAGATTCTACAGCATCATCCGCAAAAAGCCTCAGTGAACTTCTGATGCTATCCACAAGGTCATTTATATATATTCTGAATGGCAACGTTCCTAGGACCTTCTCCTGCGGCACACCTGAAATAAGTCTTACTTTGGAAGACTTTTCTCTATTGAGAATGACATGCCGCGTTCTGTTATCTAGGAACTCTTCAATCCAATCACACAATTGGTCTGATAGGCCATATGCTCTTACTTTGTTCATTAAACGACTGTGGGGAACTATATCGAGCGCCTTGTGGAAGCCAAGAAACACGGCATCTACCTGGGAACCCGTGTCTATGGCCCTCTGAGTCTCGTGAACGAATAGCGCAAGCTGGGTCTCACACGATCGTCTTTTTCGAAACCCATGCTGATTCCTACAGAGTACATTTCTAGTCTCCAGAAAAGTCATTATACTCTAACATAATACGTGTTCCAAAATTCTACAACTGATCTACGTTAGAGATATAGGTCTATAGTTCTGCACATCAGTTCAACGTCCCTTCTTGAAAACGGAGATGACCTGTGCCCTTTCCAATCTTTTGAAACGCTACGCTCTTCTAGAGACCTACGATACACCGCTGCAAGAAGGGGGCCAAGTTCCTTCGCGTACTCTGTGTAAAACCGAACTGATATCCCATCAGGTCCAGCGGCCTTTCCTCTTTTGAGCGATTTTAATTGTTTTTCTATCCCTCTATTTCGATTGTACCATTTTGTCATCTGTGCGACAATCTAGAGAAGGAACTACAGTGCAGTCTTCCTCTGTGAAACAGCTCTGGAAAAAGACATTTAGTATATCGGCCTTTAGTCTGTCATCCTCTGTTTCAGTACCATTTTGGTCACAGAGTGTTTGGACATTCTCTTTTGATCCACCTACCGCTTTGACATAAGACCAAAATTTCTTAGGATTTTCTGCCAAGTCAGTACATAGAACTTTACTTTCGAATGCGTTGAACGCTTCTCGCATAGCCCTCCTCACACTACATTTCGATTCGTGTAATTTTTGTTTGTCTGTAAGGCTTTGGCTGTGTTTGTTTGATGTGAAGTTCTCTTTGCTTCCGTAGCAGTTTTATAACTCGGTTGTTGTAATACGGTGGCTCTTTTCCATCTCTTACGATATTGCTTGGCACATACTCATCTAATGCATATTGTACGATGGTACCGTCACAGGTAAACGCCATGAGGTTTTTGCACACGAACGGCATTCAATCCTTCAGCAACGTGGATGGCTGGATAGGATTATTACTATGAAAGATGGCGCCCCTCCGCAAATTGGATAGCCAGTAAAGCAGCTGCTGCAGAGGCATTTCGGAAACGCTAGAATGATCAGCCTTTATTTCCCTACAGCCTGATCGTCCATATCTCCTGATTTTAATCCATGTAACTTCCGGCTGTGTGGTTATATGAAAGATGTTGTGTTCAGTGCTGAAATTACGAACGTAGCTGACCTGAAAGCACGCAATCCGGAGCAGATTCCGAATCTCAAGAAACACTGACCTGTTGTGGAACATGCTGTTTTTCGATTTCAATTTTCAGCGATGGACAGCATACTGAACAAGTCTTGCACCAATCTCACGACAGTTATAAACAGATGTCATTTTGCTTTTCACGAGGTTTTTGACCTAAAGACAATTGAAAACCGATTTTTGCCATCCGATGTGGTACGACTTTGCCGTAGTGGATGGGCTAACCTAACGAACAGTGTCCCAACTACTGACTGCCCAACTTGTGCAGTCATGCCCATTGAACAGTACGGATGGTGTAATATGTAACTAAAACCAAAGCCGTCGTATTGCGAATCGTCGGTCATTTGTAGCCGATACTATTTACGTTAAGACGCTTATACCGTCCCTTTTTTTGTTCCGCGACGTTTCCTCCTTCGTCAATAACATACTGTTAAAATTTGACATCATTCTGGGCAGTGGTTGTCTTTCTACAGTGTTTTGAAATTGGAACTTTAATTATGGACACCCTGTAACTACTTTCGTCCGTTCTAGTTCATTTAAAATAACTTTCTGAATTCCAGTATGCCTGGAAACAGTATTGTGCAGAAGCTATTAAAACTGCGGTCGTATGCCCATGTCTCTAATTATGAGAGTAACCGCAAGCCTTCAGTTAGGAAGCGATTGGAAACATTTCGCAGAAAATTGCTGCTAGCTTGAAAGTAACCTGTCAGGCGACTTTCGCAACAGAAAGGTATTCTGAGCTTAAGCCTTACAGCATTTCGTGTTTCCAGGCATTGCTGCCAGTTGATAGAAAAAAAGAGGTTTAAGCATTGGGAGTCGTCAGTTAAAAAATTGTGGATTGCGATCTTGACTCGAAGTGTAATTGAAGGTTGGTTTCAATCTTTCTGGGCACTTGAATAACCAGGCTAAATGCTAACGGTCCACTGAACACCCTCAGATTGTGCCTGTACATAAAGTTCTGCCTCAAGTACTTCTTAAAAAAAATGGCGCGAAGTTTGTAGCTGTTGTACTGTCGGATCAATTTTCTTTGAAGTCAGTGTAATCACAGACGTTAATCTTCAAATTTTCGAGTACTTCTACTCTTAGTTAAAGGAACTTAAAAGCATCAATGCTTTTTTTCAGCAAAATAGAGCAACATGCCATACGTATAGTGAATTGGTGTGTCACATTCATGAGACATTCACAGAAAACCGCACAAAAGGCGAAGGTATGTGGCCACCTAGTTCACCAGACTTGTCAGCTTGCAATTTTTGGAGAGGTTTAAAACGAAAGGTGTATGAAGATAATCCTACAACTATAGGCTTGTCATTGTACACCCGGGTGACGAAAGTCATGGGATTCCGCCTAATAGCGTGTCAGGCTTACTTACGTCCTGCGTAGTGCAGCAACTCGTTTTGTGGCATGGACTCAGCAAGCCGTGGGAAGTCCCTTGCAGAAATATTGAACTACGATGCTTCCGTACCCGTTTATAATGGCGAAAGTGTTGCCGTTGCAGGACTTTGTGCTTGATCTGACATCTCGGTTGCGTCCCATTAACGTTCGACGGGATTCAGGTTGGGCAATCTGGGTGGCCAGACCATTCCTCGAATTGTCCAGAACGTTCTTCAAACCAATCGCGCATTGTCAGCCATAAATGTTCCATTGTTGTTTGAGACCATGAAGTCCATGAATATTTCCAGTGGTCTCCAAGTAGCCGAGCATAACAATTTCCAATCATAGATCGGTTCAGTTGGACAAGAAGACCTAGTCCATTCTATGTAAACGTAGTCCACTTTGTTATGGAGCCACTACCAGTTTTCACATTGCGTTATTGTCAACTTGGGTCCATGGGTTCGTGGTCTCTGCGCCACACTCGAACCCTACCATCAGCTCTTACAAAGTGAAATCGGAACTTATATGAGCAGTACACGGTTTTTCAGACGTCTAGGTCCCAACCTATATGGTCACGAGCCAAGGAGAGGCGCTGCAGGCGATGCCGTGCTGTTAGCAAAGGGACTGCGTCAGTCGTCTCCTGCCATAGCACATTAACGCCAAATTTCGCCACACTGCCCAAACGGATACGTTATTCGTACGTCCCACATTGATTTCTGCTGTTAGTTCACGCAGTGTTGTTTGTCTGTTAGCACTGACAACTCTACCCAAACGCCGCTGCTCTCGATCGTTAAGTGAAGGTCGTCGGCCACTGCGTTGTCTGTGGTGGGAGGTAGTGCTTGAAATTTGGTGTTTCCGGCACACTCTTGACACAGTGGTTTGTAGAATATGGAATTCCCTAACGATGTCCGAAATGAAATGCTCCATCAGTCTAACTCCAACTACCATTCCGCGTTCAAAGGCTGTTAATTCCCGTCGTGCGGCCATTATCACGTCGGAAACCTTTTCACATGAATCAGTTAAGTACAAATGACAGCTACGCCAATGTACGAGGTGCATTCAAGTTCTAAGGGCTCCGATTTTTTTTCTCCAGGCTGGAAAGAGATAGAAACATGCGCATTGTTTTAAAATGAGGCCGCGTTCATTGTCAATACGTCCCAGAGATGGCAGCACCATACGGCAGATGGAATTTTACCACCAGTGGCGAGAATGAGAACTGTTTTAAATACTTAAAATGGCGACGTTTTCCTTACTTGAACAGCGTGCAATCATTCGTTTTCTGAATGTGCGTGTTGTGAAACCAATTGAAATTCATCGAAAGTTGAAGGAGACATGTGGTGATGGAGTTATGGATGTGTCGAAAGTGCGTTCGTGGGTGCGACAGTTTAATGAAGGCAGAACATCGTGTGACAACAAACCGAAACAACCTCGGGCTCGCACAAGCCGGTCTGACGACACGATCGAGAAAGTGGAGAGAATTGTTTTGGGGGATCGCCGAATGACTGTTAAACAGATCGCCTCCAGAGTTGGCATTTCTGTGGGTTCTGTGCACACAATTCTGCATGACGACCTGAAAATGCGAAAAGTGTCATCCAGGTGGGTGCCACGAATGCTGACGGACGACCACACGGCTGCCCGTGTGGCACGTTGCCAAGCAATGATGACGCGCAATGACAGCATGAATGGGAATTTCTTTTCGTCGGTTGTGACAATGGATGAGACGTGGATGCAATTTTTCAATCCAGAAACAAAGCGCCAGTCAGCTCAATGGAAGCACACAGATTCACCGCCACCAAAAAAATTTCGGGTAACCGCCAGTGCTGAAAAAATGATGGTGTCCATGTTCTAGGACAGCGAGGGCGTAATCCTTACCCATTGCGTTCCAAAGGGCACTACGGTAACAGGTGCATTCTACGAAAATGTTTTGAAGAACAAATTTCGTCCTGCACTGCAACAAAAACGTCTGGGAAGGGCTGCGCGTGTGCTGTTTCACCAAGACAACGCACCCGCACATCGAGCTAACGTTACGCAACAGTTTCTTCGTGATAACAACTTTGAAGTGATTCCTCATGCTCCCTACTCACCTGACCTGGCTCCTAGTGACTTTTTGGCTTTTTCCAACAATGAAAGACACTCTCCGTGGCCGCACATTCACCAGCCATGCTGCTATTGCCTCAGCGATTTTCCAGTGGTCAAAACAGACTCCTAAAGAAGCCTTCGCCGCTGCCATGGAATCATGGCGTCAGCGTTGTGAAAAATGTGTACGCCTGCAGGGCGATTACCTCGAGAAGTAACGCCAGTTTCATCGATTTCGGGTGAGTAGTTAATTAGAAAAAAAAATCGGAGGCCTTAGAACTTGAATGCACCTCGTACTGTCCTTGTAAACTTTGTGTATGCGATACTACCGCCATCTGTATATGTGCATATCGCTATCCCATGACTTTTGTCATCTCGGTGTATATCAGCAAAGTTTCAGTGTCAGCGTTTGGGTTCACATTTGGGTACTCTCAGCGTAATGTGAGACACTGCCTTCGTACTGAGTAGCGATAAATAATATCCGTGATGCTCCGGAGGTATATACATAAGCAGGTCTACGACGTCAGACAGTTTCTTGTGCTGTATGGAAATACTCCTGCTATACTTTGATGTTAAGTTTGTAACTCGTGATTTCTGTGTAGGACGATCTTACTTCTTGGCATTAATTTCACGGAAGCGTCCGTAAACATTGAACAATACAGCAATTTAGCATCTATATAATGGCAGCCCACAGTAACCCCTATAGCAGGCATTTAGTGATGCCCTCAAAATTATAACAATCGGTTACGGTTAATCGGCTCCAGATAAATATTTTACAGATCGCCCCATAGTTCATGGTTCCACTAAATATTGTAGTATTTAAGACTGTTACATGTACGGTACTGTCATAATGAACCACATAGCCACATGCTACAGGGTGCTCTAAAATTACTCTTAAAAACTTCTAGAACCTGTAGAGGGGGCTGAGTAGACAATATTTTGAATTGGAACCCATGTCCGAAAACGTAGCAGTTTCCGTGCTACTGCCCTTTGAAAACGTGTTTTTTGGGTACATAAACAGCAGGGCAGTCACGATACGGGCGGGGGACGGTGTTAGGGGGGAGGGCGGGGAGCGGTATTTACTTTGGATCGTGGGTCGGCTAATGTCATCTGACTTCAGTCCTACTTCTCTGACCTGGTTAGAGCACCTTCAGTACGTGTTATACCAACATGGTTGAGACACATTTGCAGACTACACCAATATGGTCCTTCTGTATGGCGAAGTTCACGGTTATGGAAGAGCTACTCGCCGCCTTTGTCAAGATCGTTATCTACTCCATTCCATACCGTTTCCACCAGAGTTACGCAACGGCTTCGAGAAACAGGTGCCTTCAACGTTGGCAGGCGTGACTGTGGTGCTCCAAGGAGACGCCGCACGCCCGAAGTGCAAGAGCCCGTACTGCATCACGCTGAAGAGAACCCGTCAACTACTACGCGAGCAACTGAGCGTGCAGTAGATGTTGCTCCCAGCAACGTCCAGTATGGTTCTGCATGACCAACAGCTACACCCATACCACCTCTTGAGAATACAGTCACAACTGCCAACCGATTTTGCACCACACGTTGAGCTTTCTACGCAGTTTCAACGAGCCCCTAGCATTGCCACGGGGCATTCTCTTCACAGATGAATATTAATTTGCCAGGTGTGTTCTCAATTCTCGGAACAGCTATGTCTAGGCAGACGAAAACCAACATGCCACGAATGTTCAGGGACACCAACACATGTTTGGTATCAATGTGTGGGCAGGTATTCTGGATGTACGCTCCGTACATACTTCCACCCCGACTCACGGATCTCATCTACTTGACCTTCCTGCGACAAGTATTGGGCTTGTTGTTGGATGCTGTGCCATTAAATGTTCGCCTAGATATTTGGTTTCAGCATGACAGCTCATCCGCTTATTTTTCACCACATGGTTCAAATGGCTCAAAGCAGTATGGGACTTAATATCTGAGGTTATCAGTCCCCTAGACTTAGAACTACTTAAACCCAACTAACTTAGGGACATCACATACATCCATGCCCGAGGCAGGATTACAACCTGCGACCGCACCAGTAGCGCGGTTCCGCACTGAAGCGCCTAGAACCGCTCTTCCATAGCGGCCGGCTTTTCACCATATGTTCGTGAACATCTGGACCAACGGTTCGGACGCAAATGGATAGACCGAGGTGGTCCATCCGCATGGACTCAACGAACACCAGATTTGACTCCATTGGACTTTTTCATCTGGTGTAGAACGAAGTGTTCGGTTTATTAGACTTCTGTAGAGACAGAAGAACAACTGGTGGCACGAGTTGTGGTCACTGCAGGAGAGATTACCGAGACACCAGGTGTGATAGAGCGCGTGTACCACAACATCACTCCTATTTACAATTTGTGCACCGAACTTGGTGGTCGAGGCATCGATCCTGACTTAAAAAATAGTGGACCAGAATGTTAACTCCTTTGTAAAGCACAAAAACGGTTTAAGTTCAATTGTGAACTACAGTGTTTGTGCGAGCTGATTGAGTTTCCTTTTTGTCTCTTATCTTAATGAATGAAATTGTAAAACAAGTGATGCACTGAGTTACGCCTAATAAGTTACTTGTAAAAGTGGTCGTGTTACCAAAGTGTTTTCAAATGGTTGTAGCACGGAAACGGTACTTTCCGGCCATGGATTCTAATTGAAAATGTTATCTATTAAGTCCCCACTAAAAGCCCTAGACGTCTGTAAGGGCAATTGGCTCTGAGAACTATGGGACTTAAAATCTGAGGTCATCTGTCCCCTAGAACTTAGAACTACTTAAACCTAACTGGCCGAAGCAGGATTCGAACCTGCGACCGTAGCGTTCGCGCGGTTCCAGACTGAACCGCCTAGAACCACTCGGTCACCCCGGCCGGCAGTAAGGGGAATTTTAGAGCATCCTGTATAATACCGCATTCCACATAATTACCTTTTGTCTACGATTACCTCTTATGTTGATGCAATATCACGCGGATTTGTCTGACGGCACCCATCAGCAACTCTATTATGGCACGAGGATTCACTCTGAAAACGACTTCCCTATTGCTTCCACAGCGCATTTTTACATCCGAACAAATCGCGCTGTTTCCTCTGCAAGACACCAGCTTGTTGTGTCTTACCGTACTAAAGCACAAAAATGATATACTGTGTCTTGTACAATACGTATCAGCAGAGTGTGTGGAGCCATCCCTTGATTTTACCAAGTACTACTCTACCAGTGGCTTGCCAATCCTCCAGAGGATATGAAAAGCGTGCAGACGTCAATATTGATCGGTTTGTGGGTTACCATTGTCTAGCGCTAAACGGCTCGTATGTAGTGTTTTTTTAAATTTATTTTAAATAAAATTTTGTTCTTCTGTGAATATGTAGATTATTCTCGTGGAGCCGATTTAAACTGGAGGTAGAGTACTTTTTACATCTGCATCTACCTAGATACTCCCCAGGCCACCGTACGGTGCTTGGCGGAGGGTACACTGTGCCACTACTAGTCATTTTCTTTCCTGTTCACTCGCAGATACAGCGAGGGATAAACGACTGTCTATACGTCTCCGTAAGAGCCCTAATTTCTCAAATCTTATCTACGTGGTCCTTACGCGTAATGTATGTTGGCGGCAGTTGAATCGTTCGGCTGTCAGCTTCAAATGGCGGTTCTCTAAACTTGCTCAATAATATTTCCCAAAAAGAACGTCACCTTCTCTCCAGGGATTCCCACTTGGGTTGCCGAAGCATCTCCACAACGGTGACGTGTTGTTCGACCCTACTGGAAACAAATCTAACAGCCCGCCTCTGAATTCCTACGATGTCTTCCTTCAATCCGACCTGGCACGGATCCCAAACATTCGAGCAGTACTGAAGAATAGGGCGCACCTACGTCTTATATGCGCTGTCCTTTACAGGTGAACTACTCTTTTCTAAAATTCTTCCAATAAACCGAAACTGACCATTGCCTTCCCTAGTATAGCTCTCACCTGGTCGCACCATTTCGTACCGCTTTGCAACGTTACGTCCAGATATTTAAACGACTTGACTGTGTCAAGCAGGATACTAGTAATACTGCAACCGAACGTGACAGGTTTGTTCTTCCTATTCATCCGCATTAACTTACATTTTTCCACATTTAGAGCTAGCTGTCATTCATCACATCAACTAGAAATTTTGTCTAAGTCGTGTTGCATCTTCCTACAGCCCCTCAACTTCGACATCTTACGTACACAACAACATCGCCGGCCGGGGTCACCGAGCGGTTCTAAGCGCTATAGTCTGGAACCGCGCAACCGCTACGGCCGCAGGTTCGAATCCTGCCTCGGGCATGGATATGTGTGATGTCCTTAGGTTAGTTAGGTTTAAGTAGTTCTCAGTTCTAGGAGACTGATGACCTCAGAAGTTAAGTCCCATAGTGCTCAGAGCCGTTTGAACCATTTTGAACAGCATCATCAACAAACAACCGCAGATTACTGCCAACCCTGTCCGCCAAATCATTTATGGTTACAGAGAACAACAGCGGTCCTATCACACTTCCCTGTGGCACCCTTGATGGTATCCTTGTGGATGGTGAACATTCAGCGTCCGTGACAACATACTGGGTTCTATTTCTTAAGAAGTCTTCGAGCCACATATCTGAGAATCTATTCCATTTGGTTGTACCTTCGTTAACGGCATGCAGTGGGGCACCGTTCAATTGCTTTCCGGAAATATAGAAATATGGGATCAGCCTGTTGCCTTGTATAAGGTTAGTGCGCTGTAGTGCAAGCAGTGACCCGATGCAGCGGCTGCGGGAAGCATGAATGAAGTAGGGCGGCGTCAGCGGGTGGTAGCGGCGGACGCGGGCGCTGGGCAGACCTTGCCCGTGGCCGAGCGAGCAGCCGCAGCGGCAACCCGACCCCCGGCCGCCGGGCCGCGCGCCGCCAGGTATGCAGATGCGTGGGAGGAGCTGACGTTGCGACTGGCGCCAGTGCCGCGGCTGGCGCCACTGCCGCTGCACAAAGGCGGTCGGGGCTGGCGGCAGATAGCCATCGGCACGCTCCGCAGGCCGCACGACTCTCGGGCAGACCGGCAAGCCACGCCACGCCAGGGCACTCCTCACTGCTCACCGTCTGCCCTGGCAGGGAGCAAGTTGGCGCAGGTACCTCCTGTACAGTAGCTGCTGCTCTCATTTCAACCTTTTACAATGCACAACAGAGCTGAAGGATCACTTCTTCGAAACCCCTTAATTGCCTCTCATTGCGATGCGTGACTTTTGAATTTTGGGTCAATGCTGCAAACAACCTTGTGATCTGTCAAAGACATTTGACTGTGTAAATCACAATATCCTTTTAAATAAATTGGAATATTATAGTGTAACAGGAAATGCTGCAAAATGGTTCAAATCTTATATCTCTGGCAGGAAACAAAGGGTGTTATTAGGAAAGAGACATGTATCAAGCTATCAGGCATCATCCAACTGGGAACTAATTTACATGTGGGGTCCCACAAGGTTCCATTTTGGGGCCCTTACTTTTTCTTGTGTATATGAATGACTTTTCATCAGTAACATTACCAGATGCCAAGTTCGTTTTGTTTACCGATGATACAAACTTTGCAATAAATAGCAAACCAAGTGTAGTCTTAGAAAGATCAGCAAATAAAATATTTATGGTCATTAATCACTGGTTCCTAGCCAATTCTTTGTCACTAAACTTTGAAAAAACACACTACATGCAGTTCAGAACTGGTAAGGGGTGTCCGACGAGTATATGCCTAACATGCAATGACAGGCAGATAGAAGAAGTGGACAGTGTTAAATTCTTGGGATTACAGCTTGATAATAAATTCAAATGGGAGGAGCACACCACAGAACTGCTGATGCGTCTTAAAAAATCTCTATTGGCAATGCGAATTGTCAGACATAGGGGATATAAAAATGAAAAAGCTGGCGTACTATGCTTACTTTCATTCCATAATTTCGTATGGGATTATTTTTTGGGGTAATTCATCAAGGCAAGCTAAAGTTTTCTGGGCACAAAAACGTGCAGTAAGAGTTGTATGTGGTGTGAACTCAAGAACTTCCTGCAGAAGCCTGTTTAGGGAACTATGGATACTAGCAACTGCTTCCCAATACATTTATTCCTTAATGAAATTTTTTCAAACCAACGGCTCAATTCATGGAATCAAACTAGAAATAAGAATAATCTTCACAAGGATTTAAAGTCACTTTTGTACAAAAAGGTGTGCATTATTCAGGAACACGCATTTTCAATAACTTGCCAGCAGCCATAAAAAGCTTAACAACCAATGAAATTCAATTTAAGAGACGCCTAAAGGATTTATTGGTGGCCAACTCCTTCTACTCCATTGATGAATTTCTCAGTAAAACCAACTGATTTGTATATATATAACTTCTTCACAATTTCAGTGCAGCAATGTGTTTATTGTAAATGTGTGTGTGTGTGTGTGTGTGTGTGTGTGTGTGTGTGTGTGTGTGTAAGTACAATTTAACTTCTGCACCATCTCAGTGCAGTAATGTGTTCATTGTAAATAAGTATTATAGTAGTTGTATTACACATTTATTACCTTATAAATAAATAAATAAATAAACTTTTCTATTTTAAATTTAGTGCATTAGTATTTGTAAAATGACTCTTTCATATATTGTTCATTAAAAAATGACGATCATTCCACTTGGGACCTGTGGAATGGTACATTAGCTTATTTGTTTTAGTTGTAAATGTTTGTCATGTATTGTTGTTTTTCTGACATGTTCTACATCCTGGAGGACCTCCTCACTACGGATCAATTGGAATGAAAGTAAATCTAATCTGATCTAATCTGTAACGGTGCAAAAGCGTGGCGCCCTGCGACCTCACACTCACTCTAGGAGGCGCTTCAAACAGCAAGATGTCGCCACATGCGGAGAAAAAGGGCAGAGCTCAGAACTACATGGGCGTGTAAGATCTCACCGTAGTTCTGCTCAACGCCACGTGAACGTGTCACATGACGAGAAAGTCGTCAATATCCTCTTGCCCACATTTGTTTCACCTCTTCTTTTGACGCCTCTGCGATGGGGTCAGAACCCGGCACTGAAATCAGCGTTTCTCACGAGTGGCCGAGGAAAACATCCTAGACATACCACCGCTCATAGTCGGCACGGAAACGCCTCAGGAGTGGCTTAATGGTCCTCAGTGAAACTACCCCTTTCGCTGAGGCGTTGCTTCTCACCCACATTTTGCGTTCGAAAAAGACAGTTCGTAGTGCGATGAGCAACAGGAAGACGTTATTGACAACTTTTGACACTGCTAACACCCTCGGACGTTTCAACTTTTCTCTAAGGTTGCTATTGTATGGCTGCCCAGCGGCAGGCAGTTTCCACCAGTATGCGATGATTTGAACTCCTGCACTGACTGGCCCGACCGCGTGTTATGCATTAACAAATACAATAGTTTCATACATCTGAAGATTGGATTTTAAAATCTCGAAACCGATCGCGGTTTGAACAAATATTAGTACAACTGCAGCGGATCTCTGTGAATTAATTATCATGCCTCTCAGTTGCGCATATCCTACGTACGTACCAAAGGTCATTGTTGGCGTTGGATCTGGAACCGCAGACGTGTCAAGAGATTGCCTACCTGCAGGCGCCTTGGACTACTTTACAGATGGTCAGTGTGTACGTTCATTTTTAAAATTCTCAATAAAGGTGCGTGGGTGGTACCGAGGGTTTGCTGAAGTGAGGAGGCTTAGGGGATCCTTTGCCGTTTCCAGTAAATCTCACATTCCTCCGTGATCACGCCACATGAAGGTGCAAAGTAGGAGGGCTCAAAAAGCATAAGCACCCTTTGCTGCCTCGGATTACGTTCAAATTTCGTTGAATGGTTTTGAATGGTCTGTAGTGGTTCCTGTGCCATTCCTCTGGCGCGTTGCGTATCCGGCACTATCGATAGCGACTTGTATTTCTGTTTCCGTCTGGTTCGGCCTGCGCAGGCGCTGAGGTGGCTGCTGCCCTCTGGAGCGTTTTTCGCGGGGGTATTTTGCCTTCCGCCCCGGAACGGAGGTGTGGTCTCGTTGTTGGCGGGCCTCGTTGATTTGGCCGTTGGGCGGTGTGGCGTGTTGTTGATGTGCTGTAGTGGTTCTACGCCTCTGAAAAAGGGTGCCACGATATCGTTTGGATTTCCGCACCCAGGAGTTGTAAGGACTGTAGGGCAGGCTTTCCGAGTGTTTGCTCTGTCCGGTCTGCGTGGCGGGGTTCGTTTCACCTTACTTCAGCTGTTGTTTATATTTTCTGCGTGATTCCGTTTTGGCCGGAGTCTAGGTGTCGAGTTTTCTGCTGGTGAGTACCCGGTCGTCGCCCCCGTTTTCCCGCCCGGGGGGAAGGGGGGGGGGGCAGCCGTATCTGTTGGTGGGAATTATTTGGCAGTGTGTGTTTTGCGTGGACCCGGTGTGCTCACGCGCCCTGATTCTGAGTTGAAATTACTGTGGTCAGACTGGCTCGGTTGGTAGAGTGTGTGTTATTGGTTTTCTGGCTTGCTGGGGACTGCGCGTGCGCGCCTGTTCCGTTTTGTGATGTGGCAGCAGTCTGATATTTTTATGGGTGCTTGTTAAGTTGCTAGCAATTGCTTTTAGCCTTGTGCTTACTTATTTTTATTTAAATTGCTGGGCATTGTCATTTGCCTGTTCTTTTACCTTTATTTATTTGTAGTGTCAGTTAAGCCTAAGACGATGTCCAAGGTGCTAGCAATTAATTTTAGCCTCGTGTGTACTTAATCCTATTTAAATTCTTGGGCATTGCCATTTGCTTGTTCTTTCTCTTATTTATTTGTTGTGCCAGTTAGCCCTAAGATGATGTCAGACCTTGGTACCTGCCAACCTTATTTTGGCTACTAGCGCTCAGGTGCAATATTGCCGGGCCTATCCCGGATTTTGTCGTTGAGATCCTTTTACACTGTATTTATAGTAGTAGGTTTGGCAAGTGTCCTTGCGTATTCGTGTAAACTGATTTTGGTAAGATTGCTAGGAGGCCTGTGTTCTTTTTTACCTATGTAAGTTTGCCCGCTGCTGCAGTCGTAACATGTTTTGACCGGCAAGCGGCCCATGTTGGATGGAGTTTGAATGTGGTCTGCGCAGTTGAAATCAGCAAACTTTCTCTAAGGAAGCAAATATTGGGCTTTGCCGTACATATATTTATTATTTGAGCTAGTCATGTACGTGTTCTGTTAAGGTTCAAATGGCTCTGAGCACTATGGGACTTAACATCTGAGGTCATCAGTCTCCTAGAACTTACAACTACGTAAACCTACCTAACCTAAGGACATCACACACATCCATGCCCGAGGCAGGATTCGAACCTGCGACCGTAGCGGTCGCGCGGTTCCAGACTGAAGTGCCTAGAACCGCTCGGCCACACTGGCCGGCTGTTGTGTTAAGGATTTTAAGGCATTTTCAATTGAGGTACCCTTTGGAGATTTTATCACTTTTTTTTTTAAAGAAGGTATAGGAAGGAGTAACTTCGACTGAAAATTTAATTGTAAATTATACATTTGTGCTTCACATTATAAAATTTAACTGTATTAGGTGAAAGTATGTAGTTTAATGCACAATGGTTATTTGTTAATGTATCAAATTGTAAACAGTTTTGTTTGGCATTGAGTCAAACGACACAAATAAGTTTCTCTGTTCATCTGTGGCATATCATATTTTTATTACCTCATATTGTAAGCAGCTTGATTTGTTTGTGTCACTGTAATTTGTAAGCCACAGTGTAATTTATTACAATTTGTTAATTGTTTTGGGGAAATAAACCTTGAATTGTATGCCCCTTTATTAACCGAATGCCATCCAAATCGTCCGCTCAATTCCACTCTGTACAGTGCGGTCGCACTGCACTCCAAAGGAATGCCATTACATTCAGTAGGGTTACTGGTCCACTATATCCCCAGAGAAACATTGAAACGTCCGAGTGTATCAGCAGTGTCAAAGGTCGTCAACAACATCTTGTTGTTGCCCATCAGTCGGCGAAGTCTCGTATTCGAACGCCAAATGTGCGGGAATCAACGCCACAAGGAAAGGGGTGGTTCATTGATTCCCTTTATGCTATCCCTTGAAGTATCTTCGTGGCGATTGTAAGCAGCGGTGGTGTGTCTGAAATCTTTTCCTCGGCCGCCCAGCAGAAAATCGCGTGATTTCAACGCTTTGTGCCGCCGTTCTGACCTCCATCGCACAGGCATCAAACGAAGGGTGAAATGTGAGCCAGAGGAGGTGCCACGATCTTCTCATCGTGTGACACGTTTATGGTGGCATTTGGCAGGATTGTGGTGGAATTTGGTGCCAATGCGATGTCGTTAACCCACCTTGCACCTCACGTGAACTTCTGAGCCGTGGACATTTTTTCACACGTGTCGACACCTTGTTGTTTCGAGCGGCGCCGACCCTGTGCCTTTACCCCATTACAGAAGACAGTTTTACGCAGTCTTGAGAGAAATTTCAAAATTGTGCGCCGTAAGGGCAGGCAATTACGGGGTATCCGAATTTTCTGTCGCCCAGTATAGTTGTGATATGAGGAAGTGAGCCCTCCGAGAATAAATCTGTTCATTGGTTTTCTGCATTACAGCAGTCAGAGTGCAGTGCTGTTATGTTGCGCCGAAAAGCAGACAGTAAACTAGAGAGTGCTTTGTCGTATTGTAAACTAAGGTCAACAACTTCAACTCTACAAACACAAAGAAGTTACATATCACAAATTTTACAAAGAAAACTTAGAAAATCATAAATTAAGCAACAACTAATACAAATCACAAAAAATAGCTTTTGAAATGTCCCCTTAGAATAATTATACATCACTTTGTTTAAACTGACACGCAATATTTTTAGCGCAACGCAATCTGACTTTCAAAAATCCCTACAAAAGAATGGCCCTGACTAACATTAACCTATACCTTTCACAAATCACTTACCTCACCAAAAATCTTCGTTACTCGAACTACTGCAATACAGCGAGCGCCACTACTGAAGGCACTAACTACTAATAGGCATAGTTAGCAAATGAAAGATTTTGATAGGGAACAAACAATGTATTTAGCTCAATAGTGTTCAAAAGTCATAATGTACATAGCAGTTCATGACATCCAGTCTTAAAAATTTTAAAACTCCGCCATCTCTCTCCCCACATCCACCACTGCTGGCGGCTCACCTCCAACTGTGCAACGCTACGCGCAGTTAACAGCCAACTGCCCAACGCTACAATGGCGAGTATTACAACAATGCCAACCAGCCATAGACTGCACACAGCACAGCCAGTGACCCCCCTGCGGGTTCGGGGGTAAGACTAGGCCCGCGGTATTCCTGCCTGTCGTAAGAGGCGACTAAAAGGAGTCTCAAATGTTTTGGCCTTAATGTGATGGTCCCCCTTGGGGTTTGACCTCCATTTTTCAAAATTCTACAGAAGTACGAGCCTTTTGGGGAAGGACACCATACATGGTGTACCACTGGTCCTAAGTGCACTAAGACCTTGGCACTCAGCATTGCACCTGCGTTGTCACCATACCCATTGTCCTCAAATTGGGCCTAAACGCCTGATGGGTTGTCCAAGTTACGCCCATAGTGCATCTACATCTGCACTAGCGATCATGATGGACTTTCCATGGCACCAGAAATCCAGCACGGTAGCCAGCCCATCGTGGTGGGGTCGTCATGTACCCTCTAGGTTGTAGCCCCCTGAAAACACAGGGATCGTACTGCCGATACCTGAGCTGCACCCTCCCCACGTTGGCCAAGGAGTAGATGCCCGTCTCCTTGGGGCATCAGGACTCCCGGCAATGGTCATCCTGCCAGGTGGCCCTTGCTGTGGCGCCCGTGGGGAGAGCCCCTGGTCGGAGTGGGTGGTATCGGGGCGGACGTTTCGCACATGAAACGTCAACACGTATCAGGTCGCTCTGCGGCCGAGTCTTCCAAAAGAAAAGGTACCGTTTCTAGTTCTGGTTCTCCTGCCCTTTCCCCCTTGGCCACTCCATGGGAGGAGGGACAGGCCCGCCGGCTTGGGGCGAAGTACTTCCCCCGCTATTTGGTCTGTTCTCGAACAGATGGGGGGACGTTCGCCACCTCCAAGCCCATGTTCTTTGTTCAGCACATTGAGGACATCTTCGGGGGAATCGAGGCTCTCAGCAAGATGCGATCAAGGTCCGTTCTTATCAAGACCACCTCTGCCACACAATCGGCGGCACTCCAGGCGTGCGACCGCCTAGGGGACATCCCAGTCTCCATTGTCCCACATCTGGCACTAAATAGGACGCAGGGGGTTATTTTTCATCGTGACCTCCTGCTACAATCTGATGAGGAGCTCAGGGCCAACCTGGAGCGCCGCGGCGTGCATTTCGTCCGGCGAGTCCAGCGCGGCCCCAAAGACCGTCGCATCGACACCGGGGCCTTTATCCTCGCCTTCGAGGGGGACGTTCTCCCGGAGAAGGTAAAGGTGATGTGCTACCGGTGCGACGTGCGACCTTATGTCCCGCCTCCTATGCGCTGTTTTAGGTGTTTGCGCTTTGGGCACATGTCGTCCCGGTGTGAGGCTGAGCCCCTTTGTGGCGACTGTGGACGTCCTCTTCGTGAGGAACATACTTGCACCCCACCACCTCGGTGCCCTAATTGTCCTGGCGTCCACTCGCCTAGGTCCCCAGACTGCCCCGCCTATCAGAAGGAGAAAAAGATACAAGCAATCAAAACTTTGGATCGGCTCTCTTATTCTGAGGCCAGGAAGAAGTATGACCGCCTTCATCCCGTGTCACTGGCCACTTCGTTTGCCTCAGTTGTGTCCACTCCTTCCGCTGTCTCCTCACCTCTATCCTGTCCCCCCTCCGCCTCCTCTGCCCATCAGGGGGCTCTGCCTCCGCCTCCTAAATCCCTCCCTTCCAACTCCTCCTCCCCCGCGGCCCCCACCCCCCCCCCTGCCCCAGGGGCCACCCTTCCTCCTCCTCCTCCTCCTCCTCCCCCTACGCCACCTGAGAAGCGCTCCTCTTCTCAGGCGTCCATCGCGGACACGTTCTGGACCCCAGCTTCCGAGGTCCGGCGTTCCAAAACGGACCCAGCGCGTGAGGACCTTTTTCGGGTCCAGCCCACCATCCCTGTGCCTCCTCGGCCTTCCAAGAAGGCCTCCAAGAAGAAGTCTCTATCCCCCTCTCCACCCCGGCGCGTTTCATCTGACGCTTCATCCGTGAGTCGCTGCTCCCGGCCGTCCTCAGTTTCGCTGGGACGCTCTGCTGCCAAGCGTTCCGCCGGCATTTTGTCGGCAAATGATGCGGCCCCTCCTACACCATCAGGGACAGCGGCCGCAGCTGGCGACGAGTCGATGGAACCGGATCCGCCTGCCGTCAGTTGTAGCGTTGTTGCCTCGCAACCTGGCCCTCCGCGGCCATCGAGGTGACCAGCTCTTCCCCGTCTCGTTCCCCCAAGTTTTTGACTAGCAATGGCGTTGTTTCATTGGAACATAAGAGGTATTCGCTCTAATCGGGAGGACTTACAACTGCTCCTCCGCCTGCACTGTCCGCTCGTCCTTGGTCTCCAGGAAACCAAGTTGCGCCCGACTGACCGTATTGCCTTTTCCCACTATACCTCGGAGCGGTATGACCTCGCCCCTGTGGACGGTATCCCAGCTCATGGTGGGGTCATGTTGCTCGTTCGGGACGATGTCTATTACCATCCCATCCCATTGACCACCCCACTCCAAGCGATAGCTATCCGCATTACTTTTTCTGCTTTTACTTTTTCAGTTTGTACCGTCTACACTCCACCGTCATCTGCCGTTAGTTGGGCTGACATGATGCACCTGATCGATCAGCTTCCCCCGCCGTTCTTATTGTTTGGCGACTTCAATGCCCATCATCCCCTTTGGGGCTCTCCGGCATCCTGTCAAAGAGGCTCACTCTTGGCGGATGTCTTCAACCATCTCAATCTTGTCTGCCTCAATACCGGCGCCCCGACTTTCCTCTCGGACTCTACTCATACCTACTCCCACTTGGACCTCTCGATCTGTTCTACCACTCTTGCCCGTCGGTTCGAGTGGTATGTCCTTTCTGACACCTATTCGAGCGACCACTTCCCCTGTGTCGTTCGTCTCCTGCACCACACCCCATCCCCACGTCCTTCGCGCTGGAACATACTGAAATCTGACTGGGGACTTTACTCCTCCCTGGCGACCTTTCCGGACCACGATTTTTCCAGCTGTGACAGTCAGGTCGAATACCTCACGGCTGTTATTATCCATGCTGCCGAACGTTCCATACCTCATACTACTTCTTCTTCACGTCGCGTTTCCGTCCCCTGGTGGAACGAGGCTTGTAGGGACGCTATCCGTGCTCGACGACGTGCTTTACGCACCTTTCGCCGCCATCCTACGTTGGCGAATTGTATTGAATACAAACGACTCCGAGCACAATGCCGTAGAGTCATCAAAGACAGCAAAAAAGCTTGCTGGGCCTCTTTCACCAGCTCCTTTACCAGTTTTACTCCCTCTTCTGTTGTTTGGGGTAGCCTGCGCCGGCTGTCGGGCATTAAGGCCCACTCCTCAGTACCTGGCCTGACCTCAGGTAATGAGGTCCTTGTTGATCCTGTGGCTGTCTCCAACGCCTTTGGCCGCTTTTTCGCGGAGGTTTCCAGCTCCGCCCATTACCATCCTGCCTTCCTTCCCAGGAAAGAGGCAGACGAGGCTCGGCGACCTTCCTTCCACTCGCTGAATCTGGAAACTTACAATGCCCCCTTTACTATGCGGGAACTCGAACGTGCGCTTGCACTGTCCCGGTCCTCTGCTCCGGGGCCAGATGCCATTCACGTTCAGATGCTGGCACACCTTTCTCCGGCGGGCAAAAGCTTCCTTCTTCGTACCTACAATCGCGTCTGGACCGAAGGTCAGGTTCCCATGCGTTGGCGTGGCGCCGTTGTTGTTCCTATACCCAAACCCGGGAAGGATAGACACCTTCCTTCTAGTTACCGCCCCATTTCTCTTACAAGCTGTGTCTGTAAGGTGATGGAGCGCATGGTTAATGCTCGGTTAGTTTGGATTCTTGAATCTCGACGACTACTTACTAATGTCCAATGCGGCTTTCGTCGCCGCCGCTCCGCTGTTGACCACCTTGTGACCTTATCGACATTCATCATGAACAACTTTTTGCGAAGGCGCCAAACGGTAGCCGTGTTCTTCGACTTGGAGAAGGCTTATGATACCTGTTGGAGAGGAGGTATCCTCCGCACTATGCACAAGTGGGGCCTACGCGGTCGTCTGCCCCTTTTTATTGATTCCTTTTTAACGGATCGAAAATTTAGGGTACGTGTGGGTTCCGTATTGTCAGACGTCTTCCTCCAGGAGAACGGAGTGCCTCAGGGCTCCGTCTTGAGCGTCGCCCTTTTTGCCATCGCGATCAATCCAATTATGGATTGCATTCCACCTAATGTCTCAGGCTCTCTCTTTGTCGATGACTTCGCGATCTACTGCAGTGCCCAGAGAACATGCCTCCTGGAGCGCTGCCTCCAGCGTTGTCTAGACAGCCTCTACTCATGGAGCGTGGCAAATGGTTTCCGGTTCTCTGAAGAGAAGATGGTTTGTATCAACTTTTGGCGATATAAAGCGTTCCTTCCGCCATCCTTACATCTCGGTCCCGTTGTTCTCCCATTCGTGGAAACGACTAAGTTTCTAGGGCTCACGTTGGACAGGAAACTGTGTTGGTCTCCGCATGTCTCTTATTTGGTGGCCCGTTGTACACGTTCCCTTAATGTCCTCAGAGTTCTTAGCGGTTCATCTTGGGGAGCGGATCGCACTGTCCTGCTTCGCTTGTATCGGTCCATAGTCCGATCGAAGCTGGATTATGGGAGCTTCGTCTACTCGTCTGCTCGGCCATCCCTCTTACGCCGGCTCAACTCCATCCACCATCGGGGGATACGTCTTGCGACCGGAGCCTTCTACACTAGTCCTGTCGAGAGTCTTTACGCTGAAGCTGCCGAGTTACCATTGACCTACCGGCGCGACATACTGCTGTGTCGGTATGCCTGCCGGGTGTTGTCTATGCCCGAACACCCCTCTTACAAGTCCTTCTTCGCCGATTTTCTCGACCGTCAGTACGGGTTGTATGTGTCTGCCCTGCTGCCTCCCGGAGTCCGCTTCCGTCGCCTGCTTCGACAATTGGATTTTGCCGTCCCTACCACCTTCAGAGAGGGTGAGAGCCCGACACCACCTTGGCTCCAGGCTCCGGTTCGTATTTATCTCGACCTCAGCTCACTCCCGAAGGAGGGTACTCCGGCTGCAGTGTATTGCTCACGGTTTGTCGAACTTCGTGCTCGACTTGCTGGTCACACCTTTATTTACACCGATGGCTCCAAAACTGACGATGGTGTCGGCTGTGCCTTTGTCGTCGGGACCGCCACCTTTAAATACCGGCTCCTTGACCAATGTTCCAGCTTTACGGCCGAGCTTTTTGCTCTCCATCAGGCCATTCAGTATGCACGCCGCCACCGCCATTCATCGTATGTACTTTGCACTGACTCCCTCAGTGCTCTTCAGAGCCTTGGGGCTCCCTATCCGGTCCATCCCTTGATTCAACGAATACAGCAGTCCCTCCATTCTTTCGCTGATAATGGCGGTTCTGTCAGCTTTCTGTGGGTCCCCGGACATGTGGGAGTGCCTGGGAATGAGGCTGCGGATGCTGCAGCCAAGGCTGCAGTCCTCCTGCCTCGGTTAGCCTCCCATTGTGTCCCGTCATCTGACGTTCGTGGGGATGTATGTAAGAGGCTTGTGTCCTTGTGGTGGGATGCTTGGTCATCCCTCCAAGGAAACAAGCTCCAGGCAGTAAAACCGCTCCCAACTGCTTGGACAACTTCCTCCCGACCATCTCGGCGCGAGGAGGTCCTTCTGACCAGGTTGCGGATTGGGCATTGCCGGTTTAGCCACCGCTACCTGCTCTCTGGTGACCCAGCCCCGCAGTGCCCTTGTGGTCAGGCATTAACGGTGCGCCATGTTTTATTGTCGTGTCCCCGTTTTAGTCAATTTCGTGTTGTCCTGTCCCTGCCATCTACCTTACCGGATGTTTTAGCTGATGACGCTCGAGCAGCTGCTCGTCTTCTGCGTTTTATAACTTTAACTGGCTTGACCAAAGACATTTAACCTTTTTACTTATTTCATCTGCATTTTTGTCAGGTCCTTTTGATGTCCCCCCATCCCCTTGAGTTTTAGCAGGTTCCTTGTGCTCTAACACCAGTGACTGGGTGCTAATGACCTCAGCAGTTGAGCGCCCTTAAACCCTACCAAAAAAAAAAAAAAAAAAAAAAACAGCCAGTGATTTTCATACAGTGGTAGCGTTACCAATACAAAAACCTAAACAGCCTACTTACATAGCCCCCATGCTCCCCACAAAAAATTTTACTAATTGTTTTGGGCACTGGCCAATACAGATTTGAAAATTTTTTTATAATTATAATTACAATTACAATTACAATAACAAAGAAATCAAATGCACACACTTATTGATACAATGTTGGTCAAAAGCTAAAATTTTTTTCACAGTCCATAAAGACAGTCCTGATCATTCATCAGTAAAATAGCAGTTTTTTTCTCAAAGTCCGAGCATTAAAAGAAAATGCTCACGGAAGTAGTGGATTTTCATGCAGTCTTCAAGAAGTAGTGTTGTCCTTCCAACGGACAGACAGTGCTGACTCTTGACATGCAGACAGGTAATAGGCCACAACAGAGCAAACCCACCGCAGAGTCAGTCGAAGTTTTGAAGAATGTTGTTAGGTAGGTCATCACAGAGTAGACCCACTGTAGTCCTGGTAGAGAATATGGTATTGGTGGGCCACCAGAGGTGCAGACCTACTGCAGTCCTTGTAGAAATTATGGTATTGGTGGGCCATCAAAGATGCAGACCCACTCTAGTCCTTGTAGAGACGGCCAGCAGCCATCTGTTGCGACTGTGCAGGTGCACAATCACCATCGAAGAGTCTTGTGGAGAATATAGCAAGTCCACAATCCACCGCTTGTGCACGCACCAAGGTTTTGGAATTGTCCTTAGAACCAGCAATGCTGTTAACCAGTCCCTCGCTGAATTATTAACACATGTCCAAACACCTCTTTGTTTTTCACATATTGTGCATATACTACGACAAACAGAAATATGTGCAGTGAAATGAATGCTTACAAGTTACTTAATTTGATGAACTGGTGTCAATTACAATTTTATAACATAAGAATACAATAACAAAGGTACAAAATACATCATTTAAAACAGAACACAGATAACATTTGTAGTAAAACAGGATTTACAAAAGAATAGAAATAAACATGCACATCAGTGTTAAAAGAATTATGACATAAGTACATACATAAAATAATGAAAAAAATTTTCGAAACATTTTCACACAAGAGCATTAAAACAGAACTGTATAAATAATGTCTAAACATCTTTACAAAGAAAATAACATATTATCAGAAAAATTCTACAACATAAATCTTATTAGATAAACACATAAAGACAGGAAAAAGACAAATACACAAGAGTATACAAACACATAGTGGGATTACACAAGGAAAGGACAGGGTTTCTTTTACTGCAGTATTTTGCAGACAAAACTTTCTTTACTTCTTGGAGATCTCCCTTCGTTCTTCATTATTTCCAAAAAAGTTCTATCCAAACATGCTTTCTGTATTTTGTTCACATCCTCTTTCAAAAATAGTTTTTCTCCACTGTAACTTTTTTTGCCAAACCATTTTCTTATAGCTTCTCAATGCATTTCTTGCAATTCATTATAATTAGTTTCTTATATGGCCTACCCCATCTTAAGCTAACTTAAATCTTCTGAGCTCAGATGCTAAACTAAGGGACGAGGCAATGCAGCAGCACAAAACAATTAACACAATCAGCAATGACAAAAAATGCAAATTGGCAAAGTAAGCAGCATAAATTAGCAAAGCAAATGCTATATTACAACTAATATAAGACAATGCGCAGCAAACAAGAAAAATAAATCTGCAGTAAAACTGGCTTAACAGAGTAATACAAAGTCAAATTCAGTAACATTATGCCTGGCAAACAGCAGCAGCAAATGCAATAACTTATATCTAAACATGACAAAGCTCAAGCAGAAAAAATATCACATAAAAATGCCCATGTTTAATACCTATGTCACATCTTAACACTAGAGTGATGCATCACCTTAACTTACACCACTAAATAAGTTACGCAGTCATTGACAAAAATTATGTATGCAATTCCTGTGAAGGGAAATGTCTTTATGTGCTTCCTCGTTTTTTTGAAGTAAGTTATAAAATGGTTATTTACTGGATCTGTAGGCATAAAATATCTAGATTAGTACATCTATTAAATTTTATTTTAACCAATGCTGCAGTGCAGCTAGAAACTAGATACTAAACAAAATAGGCAAAGCAAGCTGTGAAACGTCATTCACTAGCCATATGGCATTTCATAATGCAGTAAACAATCTTTCAACTAGCAAGGCAACAGAAGTGAAATGTTTGTCATTTCATTAGGCATTTTAGTAAACATCATAAATTACGAGCTCCACAGTGTAATCATATGTTTTCAAGTTTGAGCGTGTCATATTTGCGATGCTTTCTACAAAGAAATGTCAATAACGAGGATAATGGCCTCCTTTTTTCTCCACCTGTGCCTCTGAAAGGCACACACTAATCACTTTTTTCCAGGTGACTGTCGCTCGGATGGGCCTCCAGGCACATTACGTGAAGGTCATCTACCTTCTTTACTGAAATATTTACGGCAGCAGTTTCCACTACAGTGACAGTCTCATATAAAATAAAAAAATCAAAGGTTAGAAATTTACATTAGAAGTGTGTAGAAACAAAATCTCATATGTAAGTGTCCAAAAAATTTTCGCCGGCATTGTGATACATTCATGTGTTTACACACATTTCATAACTCTTAAAGTACAATTCTTGGTTTCCAACATCCTTTTTCACAAATCAGAGTCCCTAACCACTACCCATTACTCCTTACCTTATTATACATATACATATTCGTCAACACTTCTTCAATATTTCATCATAAGAAATACGTAGCCTAATCAAATTCCTCATATATGGTAGCATCATCTTATTAATCATAAACAAATCTCAACAGTATAATACACATCGCCATCGTAATAATATCATAAACTCAGTCAAATCTTAAAATCGTCGTAGCTTTCTGCAATAATTTCAAACCATAAAAAATATTCTCTGCTCATGTCATCTAACTCGAACGTACTTTAAAAAAATCATGATCTCAAACCAAATACGACATTCAAAGCTCTCATAGTATCACAATGGTTCCGAAAAAATATGAACAGTTCACAGAGTACAGACAAAATAGTTTCAAAAGTGTGAAGTTATCCAACTGTATAATTGTGTAAACATGTCACTGATGTAGTAAAAAAAAAATTTTGTCTCTCTCAGTTAAATGATCAGATAGCTGTGTAATTTGTGTTAGAGAAAAATGGTACCGATGTGTAATGTTGTATAAGCAAATACCACATTAGCTAGGGCTCCTTGTGCTTGCCAAACACATGGTACACAAAGTAAGCGTGTACCCCCCCTGAGGATTAATGTAATTATACCCTCAGGTGTTACAGATTACAGCAATGGAATGAAATGTATCATGGAAAACCTTTGTATCATTGTACTTCAAATATCTTTAAAAATAAATGTCTTAAGTACAAAATTAATCACTCAAATACGTGTACTGTAGCGCTAAACTGTGCGTCTTGTTGTAAGATAATATCTGAGTTATCGTCCTCCGAAAGCTAAGTTCTGCAGAAGTCAATGTACTTACCTCATGATAAACAAAAGTGAAATGCTTTGCGTATAGAAATCTTAGTTATTATGCTTATTGCCGTGATGAAGAAAGTATTGTGCTGTAACGTATTGTTGTGATACAGAAAAGGCTGTCTCATTGTAGCTATACCACAAAAGTTACTACTAAAACATGTTTTACTTTCCAGAAGAATTCAGAAAAACTGTGCAGATATAAAACAGAAACACCGCAAAAGCAACATTGTAAATTGTCACTCATTAGTAGCGTCGTGATAAAATCGTGTAGCTGTCACATAAACTAACCACTGTGTCATCTGGTATCTCACAGAAAGTACTTTAAATCCAGAATGTACTTTCAAGTAAACCAAAACGTTGCATTAAAATATCATTAGCAGTACCAGTATATGTTCTAAGTATGAACGCCTTATAGTCGTTATGTAATCATGCAACTAAGAAGCAAGAATGTACACACACAATAACACTGTGACATCTGTTCACTATAACAATGCATTCGTAATTTCTGTTTAAATAAATTCTCTTGGTTCTTGATTGGATATTTAACTTCAAACATTGTTGCATGGTAACAGTTTCTAAGTCTGACAATGCATACTAGAAATGTGAAGTGAAAAGTTTTATGGCAAAGACAAAGTTAAAAAGCAGATTATCTTTCAATAAACGGTTTTACATTTGAAATGTGGTGTAAACCTTAACTCTTCCTAGTACGCAGAGTTTCAACCTGAACGCAATTATCATGCGGTATACGTCGATAAAGAATACTGGAATTTTTCTCAAGGTTAGCGTCTGTTATTTTTCTCTGAGCCAGCCGGCGCACGCGGCTGCCTGCGGTGCGAGTCATTGTCTGTCTCTTTGTTGGCGCACGTCATTATTAGGATTAGGAGACCTAAGTTTTGCAAATTCACCTTGTCGAGAAGGCCCTGCCCTGTTTGAAGCTCGCCAGTTCTGATGGAATTCAGGTCTGTCGTTTTGTCGGTAGTTTACACATTTTCTTGTCTGTCGGTCATGTGGTGGAGAATTTCTCCCGGAATCGTAACTGCATGGTGGACCGTTGCGTCTGAAGTTATTCTGTCTCCCTTGATAATAATTATTTTCGTTCCCATATTGTCTGTTTCTATGGTTATCTCTGTCATATTCATTATTACGGAAATGCGATCTTTCTCTGTAACTATTACTCTCCCAGTGGTTGTCATATGGGTGTTTTGTCTGTTTCGGTCACGATTTATGTTGTAAGAATAGACTTGTCGTGTCCAGTTATTGTTTCTGTCGTCACGGAATTGTGACGGATGTGACCTGTAGTGACTGTTTTCCTGTTTTCGCATCCCATGACTGTCTGTGTCAATTTCTAATTGTTTTAAGAGTCCCTGAAAAGCTTCAATGTTGTCTTTGCAACGCCCTGCCAAAATTATATTTCTTAAATGTTCAGGTAATTTCATTAAGCAAATGCAGATGAGTTCTGAAGGGCTGTATGGCTTTGAAAGATATTGATTCTTATGCAACATGTCTTCAAAATATTTGACAAGACTGGAAAATTCAGATTGTTCAAAGTGTTTCATCATCATGATGCTATGTTTTACTCGGTCTTGTGTAGCTTGAGACCAATATGCTGAGAGGAACGCTGCATGGGGGCTTAATTATTTATAATGCAAATACTTTTTAAATTTTTAGTAGCTGACTGTCCGGTTACGCAGTCTCGTAACCGGTTGGCCCCGACTAGTATTACTCCGCAATCTGACTGCATAGAATAACAACAAAGAACGAAAGAAAACTTCCGTTAACACAATTAATTAATTAAGTTCCCAGCAACTATAAAACCTAGGAAACAACAAAACACAAGTGTCGCTGTTCTGTGTGTGGAAGTGTGATTCAACGTACACTCTGGCACGGTTCTTCGTCCATACGACAAGATATTTTAAATACCATGTATACTGAAGTAATTAAAAAAAATAAACGGAAATACTATAATTGCACATAGAAACCAGAAATACAGGCTAATACAAGAACACGAGCGAGATGCTTTGTTGACTGAACCTGTGACCAAGAGGCATTATTGTTTAAGACATTGAAATAATACAAAAAAAGGAATTTTTTTTACCTTCATATATATTGACGAAAAGGTACACTCTGATCATTACAGCATCCCCAATCCAACAATATCTGGTGTCTAGCCCATCAAACAATATGACATCTGAACAAGCACTCTCCATGGGAACTTCTCAACAACGACTCACCACTGCTACATCTCAACAAGCACTCTCCCCCTGCAGGTCTGGGGTAAGAATAGGCCTGAGGTATTCCTGCCTGTCGTAAGAGGCGACTAAAAGGAGTTTCAACCATTTCGGCCTTCCATGTGATGGTCCCCCTTGGGGTTTGCCTCCATTTTTCAAAATTCTACAGAAGTACGAGCCTTTTAGGGAAGGACGCCATACGTGGTGTACCACTGGTCCTCAGTGCACTAAGACCTTGGCACTCAGCGTTGTGCCGGCGTTGTAAGCATACCTATTATTCCTCAAATTGGGCCTAAACGCCTGATGGGTTGTACAAGTTACGCCCACAGTGCGTCCCCATCTGCACCTACGATCATGATGGACTTTCCATGGCACCAGAAATCCAGCACGGTAGCGAGCCCGTTGTGGTGGGGTCGTCATGTACCCTCTAGGTTGTAGCCCCCTGACAACACAGGGATCGTACTGCTGCTACCTGAGCTGCACCCTCCCCATGTTGGCCAAGGAGTAGATGCCCGTCTCCTTGGGGCATCAGGACTCCCGGCAACGGTCATCCTGCCAGGTGGCCCTTGCTGAGGCTGGGTGGCGCCCGTGGGGAGAGCCCCTGGTCGGAGTGGGTGGTATCGGGGCGGACGTTTCGCAGATGAAACGTCAACACGTATCAGGTCGCTCTGCGGCCGAGTCTTTCAAAAGGAAAGGTACTGTTTCTAGTTCTGGTTCTCCTGCCCTTTCCCCCTTGGCCACTCCCAGGGAGGAGGGACAGGCCCGCCGGCTTGGGGCGAAGTACTTCCCCCACTACTTGGTCTGTTCTCGAACCGATGGGGGGATGTTCGCCACCTCCAAGCCCATGTTCTTTGTTCAGCACATTGAGGACATCTTTGGGGAAATCGAGGCTCTCAGTAAGATGCGTTCGGGGTCCGTTCTTATAAAGACCACCTCCGCCACACATTCGGCGTGCGCCTGCCTAGGGGACATCCCAGTGTCCATTGTCCCGCATCTGGCACTAAATAGGACGCAGGGGGTTATTTTTCATAGGGACCTCCTGCTGCAATCTGATGAGGAGCTCAGGGCCAACCTGGTGCGCCGAGGCGTGCATTTCGTCCGGCGAGTCCAGCGCGGCCCCAAAGACCATCGCATCGACACCGGGGCCTTTATCCTCGCCTTCGAGGGGGACGTTCTCCGGGAGAAGGTAAAGGTGATGTGCTACCGGTGCGACGTGCGACCTTACATCCCGCCTCCTATGCGCTGTTTTCGGTGTTTGCGCTTTGGGCACATGTCGTCACGGTGTGAGGCTGAGCCCCTTTGTGGCGATTGTGGATGTCCTCTTCGTGAGGAACATACATGCACCCCACCACCTCGGTGCGTTAATTGTCCTGGCATCCACTCGCCTAGATCCTCAGACTGCCCCGCATATCAGAAGGAGAAGAAGATACAAGAACTCAAAACTTTGGATCGGCTCTCTTATTCTGAGGCCAGGGAGAAGTATGACCGCCTCCATCCTGTGCTGTTGACCACTTCATTTGCCTCAGTTGTGTCCACTCCTTCCGCGATATCCTCACCCCTATCCTGTCCCCCCTCCACCTCCTCCCCCATCCAGGGTCTCTGCCTCCGCCTCCCGCATCCCTCCCTTCCAAATCCTCCTCCCCCATGGCCCCCGCCCCCTCCGCCCCAGGGGCCACCCTTCCTCCTCCTCCTCCTCCCCCCCTGCCACCTTGGAAGCGATCCTCTTCTCAGGCGTCCATTGGGGAAACGTTCCGGACCCCAGCTTCCGAGGTCCGGCATTCCAAAACAGACCCCGTGCGTGAGGACCTTCTTCGGGTCCAGCCCACCATCCCTGTGCCTCCTTGGACTTCCAAGAAGGCCTCCAAGAAGAAGTCTCTATCCCCCTCTCCACCCCGGCGCGTTTCGTCTGACGCTTCATCCGTGGGTCGCTCCTCAGTTTCGCCGGGACGCTCTGCTGCCAGGCGCTCAGCTGGCCTCTCGTCGGCAAATGATGCTGCCCCTCCTACACAACCAGGGACAGCGGCCGCAGCTGGCGACGACTCGATTGAACAGGATCCGCCTCCCGCTGGTTGTAGCGTTGTTCCCTCGAAACCTGGCCCTCCGCGTCCGTCGAAGTGACCAGCTCCTCGTTCCCCCTCTTTTTTGACTAGCGATGGCCTTGTTACATTGGAACATAAGAGGTATTCGATCTAATCGGGAGGAATTATAACTGCTCCTCCGCCTGCACTGTCCACTCGTCTCCAGGAAACCAAGTTGCGCCCGACTGACCGTATTGCCTTTACCCACTATACCTCGGAGCGGTATGACCTCACCCCTGTGGACGGTATCCCAGCTCATGGTGGGGTCATGTTGCTCGTTTGGGACGATGTCTATTACCATCCCATCCCATTGACCACCCCACTCCAAACAATAGCTGTCCGTCTTACTCTTTCTGCTTTTACTTTTTCAGTTTGTACCATCTACACTCTATCGTCATCTGCTGTTAGTCGGGCTGACATGATGCACCTGATCGTTCAGCTTCCCCCACCGTTTTTATTGTTTGGCGACTTCAATGCCCATCATCCCCTTTGGGGCTCTCCTGCATCCTGTCAACGAGGCTCCCTCTTGGCGGATGTCTCCAACCATCTCAATCTTGTCTGCCTCAATACTGGCGCCCCGACTTTCCTCTCGGACTCTACTCATACCTACTCCCACTTGGACCTCTCGATCTGTTCTACCACTTTTGCCCGTCGGTTCGAGTGGTATGTCCTTTCTGACACCTATTCGAGGGACCACTTCCCCTGTGTTGTTCATCTCCTGCACCACACCCCATCCCCACATCCTTCGAGCTGGAACATACCGAAAGCTGACTGGGGACTTTACTCCTCCCTGGCGACCTTTCCGGACCCCGATTTTCTCAGTTGTGACAGTCAGGTCGAATACCTCACGGCTGTTATCATCAATGCTGCCGGCGGTCCATTCCTCGTACTACCTCTTCTTCACCTCGCGTTTCCGTCCCCTGGTGGAACGAGGCTTGTAGAGACGCTATCCATGCTCGAAAACGTGCTTTACGCACCTTTCGCCGCCATCCTACGTTGGCGAATTGTATTGGATACAAACGACTCCGAGCGCAATGCTGTAGAGTCATCAAAGACAGCAAAAAAGCTAGTTGGGCCTCTTTCACCAGCTCCTTTAACAGTTTTACTCCCTCTTCTGTTGTATGGGGTGGCCTGCGCCGGCTGTCGGGCATTAAGGCCCACTCCTCGGTACCTGGCCTGACCTCAGGTAATGAGGTCCTCGTTGATCCTGTGGCTGTCTCCAACGCCTTCAGCCGGTTTTTCGCGGAGGTTTCAAGCTCCGCTCATTACCACCCTGCCTTCCTTCCCAGGAAAGAGGCAGAAGAGGCTCGGCAACCTTCCTTCCACTCGCTGAATCTGGAAACTTATAATGCCCCCTTTACTATGCGGGAACTCGAACGTGAGCTTGCACTGTCCCGGTCCTCTGTTCCGGGGCCAGATACCATTCACGTTCAGATGCTGGCACACCTTTCTTCGGCGGGCAAAAGCTTCCTTCTTCGTACCTACAATCGCGTCTGGACCAAAGGTCAGGTCCCCATGCGTTGGCGTGACCCCGTCGTTGTTCCTATACCCAAACCCGGGAAGGATAGACACCTTCCTTCTAGTTACCGCCCCATTTCGCTTATAAGCTGTGTCTGCAAGGTGATGGAGCACATGGTTAATGCTCGGTTAGTTTGGATTCTTGAATCTCGACGGCTACTTACCAATGTCCAATGCGGCTTTCGTCGACGACGGTCCACTGTTGACCACCTTGTGACCTTGTCGACATTCATCATGAACAACTTTTTGCGAAGGCGCCAAACGGTAGCCGTGTTCTTTGATTTGGAGAAGGCTTATGATACCTGTTGGAGAGGAGGTATCCTCCGCACTATGCACAGGTGGGGCCTATGCGGTCGCCTGCCCATTTTTATTGATTACTTTTTAACGGATCGAAAGTTTAGGGTACGTGTGGGTTCCGTATTGTCCGACATCTTCCTCCAGGAGAACGGAGTGCCTCAGGGCTCCGTCTTGAGCTTAGCCCTTTTTGCCATCGCGATCAATCCAATTATGGATTGCATTCCACCTAATGTCTCAGGCTCTCTCTTTGTCGATGACTTCGCGATCTACTGCAGTGCCCAGAGAACATGCCTCCTGGATCGCTGCCTTCAGCGTTGTCTAGACAGCCTATACTCATGGAGCGTGGCAAATGGCTTCCGGTTCTCTGAAGAGAAGACGGTTTGTATCAACTTTTGGCGATATAAAGCGTTCCTTCCGCCATCCTTACATCTCGGTCCCGTTGTTCTCCCATTCGTGGAAACGACTAAGTTTCTAGGGCTCACGTTGGACAGGAAACTGTGTTGGTCTCCGCATGTCTCTTATTTGGTGGCCCGTTGTACACGTTCCCTTAATGTCCTCTGAGTTCTTAGTGGTTCATCTTGGGGAGCAGATCGCACTGTCCTGCTTCGCTTGTATCGGTCCATAGTCCAATCGAAGCTGGATTATGGGAGCTTCGTCTACTCGTCTGCTCGGTCATCCCTCTTACGCCGTCTCAACTCCATCCACCATTGGGAGTTACGTCTTGCGACCGGAGCCTTCTACACTAGTACTGTCGAGAGTCTTTATGCTGAAGCTGCCGAATTACCATTGACCTACCGGCGCGACGTACTGCTGTGTCGGTATGCCTGCCGGGTGTTGTCTATGCCCAACCACCCCTCTTACCAGTCCTTCTTCGCCGATTCTCTCGACCATCAGTATGGGTTGTATGTGTCTGCCCTGCTGCCTCCCGGAGTCCGCTTCCGTCGCCTGCTTCGACAATTGGATTTTGCCCTCCCTACCACCTTCAGAGAGGGTGAGAGCCCGACACCACCTTGGCTCCAGGCTCCGGTTCATATTTATCTCGACCTCAGCTCACTCCCAAAGGAGGGTACTCTGGCTGCAGTGTATTGCTCACGGTTTGTCGAACTTCGTGCTCGACTTGCTGGTCACACCTTTATTTACACCGATGACTCCAAAACTGACGATGGTGTCGGCTGTGCCTTTGTCGTCGGGGCCGCCACCTTTAAATACCGGCTCCTCGACCAATGTTCGAGCTTTACGGCCGAGCTTTTTGCTCTCCATCAGGCCGTTCAGTATGCCCGCCGCCACCGCCATTCATTGTATGTACTCTGCTCTGACTCACTCAGTGCTCTTCAGAGCCTTGGAGCTCCCTATCCGGTCCATCCCTTGATTCAACGGATACAGCAGTCCCTCTTTTCTTTCGCTGATAATGGTTCTCCTGTCAGCTTTCTGTGGGTTCCCGGACATGTAGGAGTGCCTGGGAATGAGGCTGCGGATGCTGCAGCCAAGGCTGCAGTCCTCCTGCCTCAGACAGCCTCCCACTGTGTCCCGTCATCTGACGTTCGTGGGGATGTTTGTAAGAGGCTTGTGTCGTTGTGGTGGGATTCTTGGTCATCCCTCCAAGGAAACAAGCTCCGGGCAGTAAAACCGCTCCCAACTGCGTGGACAACCTCCTCCCGACCATCTCGGCGAGAGGAGGTCCTTCTGACCAGGTTGCGGATTGGGCATTGCCGGTTTAGCCACCGCTACCTGCTCTCCGGTGACCCAGCCCCGCAGTGCCCTTGTGGTCAGGCATTAACAGTGCGCCATGTTTTATTGTCGTGTCCCTGCTTTAGTCAATCTCGTGTTGTCCTGTCCCTGCCATCTACTTTACCGGATATTTTAGCTGACGACGCTCGAGCAGCTGCTTGTGTTCTGCGTTTTATAAGTTTGACTGGCTTGTCCAAAGATATCTAACCTTTTTACTTATTTTATCTGCATCTTTGTCAGGTCTTTCTGGTGTCCCCCCTCCCCTTGAGTTTTACTAGATTCCATGTGCTCTAACAACAGTGACTGGGCGCTAATGACCTCAGTAGTTGAGCGCCCTTAAACCCCACCAAAAAAAAAAAAAAAATCAACAAGCACCCCCCACCACGACTTCTCGACAAGCACTCTCCACTACCATATTTGAACAAACACTGCCTACTGCTACTTCTCAATAAGCACTGCCAGTGGAGGCGGCGGAATAGTACTCTTTGGCGCAATCTCTGGCGCTGTGGCTCAGTGTAGCCCCTTTCATATGCCCCTCCTCCACGGGCTAGAATTTGATGGTATTTTTGCCAGCATTGGTGGTGAAAATGCCACCAAATTCGTCCAAAAAATACAGACAAAAATTAAAAAGTAATATTAATAAGTGAATATCGCATAACTAAATAAATTTTGGCTTTGCACTGACCCTTCAATAACCTAATATATAAAATACAGTAAGGAATACAAATGCTTTCATACATGTGATTTTACATAATAGTTTACACAAGTACCATTCAATCAATGGCACCAGCAATGTCAAATAGGTGTTGGTAAGAGTCCCACAACATTTCACAAACAGTAAACACACAAAAAATCAGTTTATACAAATATTCACATAAAATGCTTTCCATAGTCCAATAAACAAGTAGTTGACAGTTCCAGCAGTAGCGCCCAGCAATGGTCAACAGGTGCAGACACCAACGAGTGACATTATGTCAGTAGAAACAGTTCCATCAGTGGCACCCAGCAATGTTGAGCAGGTGCAGACAGCAACAAGTGACATCATTTCAGTAGAAGCAGTTCCATCAGTGGCACCCAGTAATGTTGAGCAGGTGCAGACACCAACAAGTGACATTATTTCAGTAGAAGCAGTCCATCAGTGGCACCTAGCAATGTTGAACAGGTGCAGACACCAACAAGTGACATCATTTCAGTAGAAGCAATCCATCAGTGGCACCCAGTAATGTTGAACAGGTGCAGGCAGCAACAAGTGACTTCATTTCAGTAGAAGCAGTTCCATCAGTGGCACCCAGCGATGTTGAACCGGTGCAGACACCAACAAGTGACATCATTTCAGTAGAAGCAGTTCCATCAATGGCACCCAGCAATGTTGAACAGGTGCAGACAGCAACAAGTGACATCATTTCAGTAGAAGCAGTTCCATCAGTGGCACCAGCAATGGTCAACAGGTGCAAATAGCAGTCTCATAACATTTCATCAGCAGTATTTAAACAGCTCCATAATAATCACTATCACTAATCAGACAGTTCATTAAAGTTCATCAGGAGAAATTAAACATTTCTAAGTGGCACCCATTATTGTGAACAAGTGCAAGCACGTACAACAGTTTGAAGGCACACACAATTGCTTTTACAAAATTATCATCAATGCTGTTACACTAAACATACAAGTTATAATAAACACACAAATGATATCAGATAATTGTCACATTAACTATTACAATACACAAATATCAGTAAACCTATAATATTTATGGGTGTCAGTGCAAGCCACAACAAACAAGTAAAATAATATTTAGGAGATAGGTCGGTACCAATTATCTGGGATTAGGAAAGGAAAACACACAAAACACACTCACTCATCTTTCATCCACATTAAGTGCTACTGTGTAATTGAATAGTGTTAACTGTGTAAATGCAATTCTGTCAAAGATTTGATGTTCGACATGTGTATCAAGTAGTAGTTGCAGCAATGTATAACAGTCAATAATAGTTAGTCAACGTCATAGTCATGTAAAACCAATGTTTGCCAAGCCAGATTAAAATGTACAGTTGCTGAACAACTGTCAGTGTGCCAAGATATGCAAATGCTTCCTCTCTCCAAAAAAAGTATATACTGCTTACTGATTTAACGAAGTGTGTGTGTGTGTGTGTGTGTGTGTGTGTGTGTGTGTGTAGACAATCTTCCATCTACTTGAGTGTTCTAGTCTGCCATCTTCATCCTCCTTGTTCCATATAAACCAACAAAAAAAAAAAAAAAAAATGCTCCTCACTTACTTTACCTCTTATCCACCAAAACTCCAATAATCATCAGCATCACATTATCTTAATACTTCAATAATACCTCTTACGTCGATACATATAAACCTCATCATCAATATCATTTACCTTACCTCTTGTCCACCAAAACTCCAATAATCATCAACTTCACACAGTCTCAGTACCTCAATAATACCTCTTCAATACGTCGATACATATAAACCTTATCACCAATATCATTTCACTTCCATAACAACTCTTTTCCTCTAGTCAGTCTCCTCGAACAAGTACAGATAAAATCCTAGTGCAAACCTCAGTTCATCATCCCATACAATCCGAAGACGCAATGTCCACACACAACCTCTGTGTAATCCACCTGACCCAAATCTTCTACTCATTATGAATTATAAAATACATTTTGGTTACCTTGTCCATCATTAAATAAAAGAAATGCATACATGACCTCTAACAGCCTTTAGTTCGAATAACTCTCAGTAAGTAAGTACGAGTACGGAGTGTGAATGGTCGTAATATTTCACAGTGTGTACACCACTGCAAGAATCATGGCAAAACAGACGCAAACATGTGGAGTATTTCTTGTGCCAACTGTCACTTGCTATTTCAATTGCTCACGAAGAATGCAGTGTAATAACTGTGAATGGTCTAAACCTAGTGTTGGTATGTCATGTAGTTAGCTTCCTTCCTATTAGCATAAATTTATACAGCTTCCATAAAACCTCCAGCTCATGTGACTTCAATTAAGTTTCTTGTACCAATGTCGTTCGTAGAATTATAGCAGTTCATTTTCTTATCTTAAAATATAAGGCACTGAGCGTAAGCAAAACATGCAATAGCGAGTAAATATACCAGTAGAGAACAGAATGTCAACAAGTGGATGCAGCACAATTCCTAGAACGAGGCTCTGCCAAGCGAACAATCTATAATTAATACCATAGTGTGACCTAAACTCCATGCTCGTACACCGCATATCAGCATTTCTATATACCAAATTAGAGTAGTTATGACAACAAACAGAAATGTATAAATATGCAATCCATACGCAAAGCAGCAAATATGTATCTTACATAATAAACAGGTCATTAGCATCATATCAGCATAAGCAATTAAATGTTCATGTATAATCTTAATAAGTAAACATGAAGGCGCAAGCAGATAAATCACGAAGTAAAACCTACATACATAACCACATCAGCACAATTAATCAGGTGACAATTATATTTTAAATAAATAAGCACAGCAGGCACATAAAAAAAATACATCAGTGAAAAATCATAGCAGCCAAGCGATGCATAATATACAAAAGTAATAACACTGTTCATTAATAAGACATTGTCAAAATCGGCAAATGTACGCAAGCACGTCGCTTCACAAGTAAATTCATAGAACATGAAATTTAGCATAAAGTATGAATCACGTAATCGGGAGCAGCAAATTACGTCTAAAGTACGTACCTAAGTGGAAATATGTTACCTGAAAAAACTCAATTAATAGTAACCTTTTTGGTTTATTACTTTTTTTCTTCGAAATTACATTCTTCCTGAAAATTTCTCGATAGCAAGTCCTCTTAACGTGGGACACACACAGAATTTACCTGAAGGTCTTAAATATTTTATACAACCGTATCCTGAAAAATACTGAACGTTAATAACATAATTTATGAAGTCACTATAGCTTTATACTGAACTGAATCAGAGAAATTAGACTGTGTATTTGTTTACGGCTGTCAGTGCATTCGCACTGAGCGCTCGATCAGCTGTAGGTACGCGTGACGTAGGAAGTAATTGTTTGCGGTCAACGACTGCCTTATGCGGCGCGCAGACTTGACTGTTGCTTTGAGTATGTGCCGCCGCCGGAACACGGCGCGGTATCCTTTCATTCTCTGCGTGTTTACGTATAACTGTTGGTTTCTCGAAAGTATGTCATTCCACAAAAATTTTAACGTTGGATATATGATGTATTCCCTTAGAGCGCCGAGATTTAAGAGTTTCTACTTCGACAGTGTTATCATGAATAATTTTGCTAATCCTATATGGACCGTTATAAAGCAGAAAAAATTTGCGACACAAGCCTTTTCCTTTGTGAGACAAACGATGAGACTTCATTAACACCTTTTGACCAACTGACAAGGTTTTTAAACGACCAGGACGTTTAGCTGATTTCTCTCTTCTAGCAGCCGCAAATGCAATATTTTGTAGAGCCAGATTGACAACTTCAGAATGCCGC